>NC_133167.1:38404166-39069583 GCF_040802235.1 Manis javanica
TATTATATAATTATATTAAATGATTTTATTATAAACATAACAAAAAGTGGTCTATCACAATTCTGCTCAAAGTCCCACCTTCACCTTCATCTCATCTGGGAGGAAGAAAATTAGCAAATGGCTCTATCCCCTGCCATAAGAGAGGCATGGATTATATATTGTAGAAACATAAACAAAGTTCCAAATTACTTTTATATTTATAAATGGCCAGATGCACTTTTATTCTACATTTGTTTTTCATCTTAAGCAAAAGGGAGTCAGTGACATAAAAGAATCATCTTTGAAAAAAAAAGATTCCAAATTTGTATAAATGATAAACCCTAGAACTTAGCTTAAATTAATTTTAAGCTTGGTTATGTCTGAGGTAAGATAAGTCCAATTTCTGAACCATCATTTCTTTTCTGCACCAGTCATGCTTTCTGTCCTCTTATAATCACCCAAGTATGTTTCATGATTTGGTCAACACAAAGACTGACATTCTAGTTAGCTAGTAAAACAGTACAAGAGCAGGAGAGACTGTGTTTTTTTGACAAAGAATGGAAACACATCCCAGGAATGTGCCAATTACTGTTGAGCAGATCCAAATTTAGTCTTACTTTGAAAGATTGTCTCAACCTAATCTGGTAGAAGGCAAGCTTTTTTGTTAGGTTCCTGGCTTTACAGATCGCGTTTGCATAGCTGTCTTTATTATCAAAGAGAAGCAATTAACAACATAGTGTTCAAATCAACAGAGTACTTTTTGGTCTCATTGGCCCCATAATTCCTCTTTCCTTCAAGCTGATTCTTTGTTGAAAGCAAGACCAACATTTCTAACTTTCTTCGCTCAAAGAAGGGGTTTATATTATTCTGCTTCCACAACTCTATAAATCATAATCTTTCAAACTACACAACTAAGTCATATTTCTAGGCTTACAATGTACAGAGAACATAAAGGGTTCACACTAGTTGCTGATATTCTCACTGTCAACCTTTCCTGTCTTCAAATTCACACTTCTGACCCATGTTAAATATTCATCCTCACACAGATATAATTTCTCACATATGCACATGAATGACAGACACAAATGTGGGAAATAACCAAAAGCAAACTGCTGAATTTTCAACATACAAATTCACCAATTATTATTTTGTTCATATTTCCATCAAGAGAATTGCTACTTTTTTTTTAAATAATGCCTGCTGTTAGCTTACTAAATCTGATCTGCTAATGGAGAAAGAGAATTTATTAGAAGTATTTGCCATAGATTACAAAATTGGTGGGAATGCTAAACAATCAGATTCAGGGGAGCTTCAGGAATTACCAGGGCACCTTCTGTGAATGAATTTGTTCAAACCAATTTCAGCCTTTTCTGTAGTCTACTCGAGTTTTATCTTAATTGAACAAAGCATCTGGTTAGTTTAATTAGAATCATCTGCCCACCCCACACCCATTTTTCAAAATAGCAAGAGGCTATTCCCGAAAAAAGAAATTTGGCAGAACCAAAGTTGGAATGAATGTTAGGCAGCTAAAAATAAGGAATGTCCATCCTTATCTAGCCCTTTGACTTCCTCAGCTCCTCATATCTCCTTTCACGTTATAGATCCAAACGTCCACACCCAGCATTTTGCAACTATTGGAGGTAAAACTAAGGGCTCAACATCTGCACCAAAGAAAGAAAACTCAAACTGTCAGTTTCTAGTGAACTTGCCAAAAGTGGCATGACTTACTCTTGCCCAATCATTTGGGCTACAATTTCCCTGCAAACAGTGTTTGGTTGAGGGAGAGCCACAGAACCCAAGTGACCAATCATAACTGGAGACTTGCCTTGTTCCCTCCCTTTGGGGGAATCTAGTTAGGTGTAGTCTTCAAATACTGTAGACAGCTTACTTTTGTTTTTTACTTTAAGAGAATTTAAAGTTTTCTTTCTTACGAATTTGAAAGTACCAGCTGCCCACCACTTGGCTTGAGGAACAGACAGTAATTTAATAGTTCCACAGAATGTGAAAGATAGCAGTGCTAGTACTAAAATATGGTAAAATGGATAGTAGGAATTAAAAGATCAGCCAATGACCATTGTATCCCCTGCTCAAATACGTTTTGAATGGCTTTATTAAGGAATAATTTACAAACCATAGTATTCACCAATTTTAGGTTTACAGTTTAATGAATTCTAATAAATGTACAAACTGTGCAGCCATCACCATAGTCCAGTTTTAGAAAACTTCCATCATCCCAAAAAGTTCCCTTGTGCAAATTTGCAATCAATCCTGATTCCAATCCCAATCCCTTCTACTGATCTGTTTTCTTATTCTGATCTGTTTTTTTAAACTATAGTTTTGCCTTTCCTAGACATTTCATTCTTAACATGTAGAAATAGTGTCTGTCTTCTCTCACTTTCTTCTTTCTTTTCTAGGATCCTAAAGCCAGACCCAGCCCTGGGCCTCTCCTGGGCAGGGTTTGATGGGTCAGGAAGTTGGGCCTGGGCTTGAATGTAATGAGCCTGGGCTGCAATCTCTCTCTTGTTTTTTTTTAATTTTCCTTTTTTTTTCTTATTTTGCTATCATTAATATACGCTTACATGAGCAACATGTGGTTACTAGATTCCCCCCATTATCCAGTCCCCACCACATACGCCATTACAGTCACAGTCCATCAATATAGTAAGATGCTATAGAGTCATTACTTGTCTCCTCTGTGCTATACTGCCTTCACCATACTCCCCCGTACATTATGTGTGCTAATCGTAATGCCCCTTATTCCCCTCAATCCTTGCTTCCCACCCACAAACCCCAGCCCCTTTCCCTTTGGCAACTGTTAGTCCATTCTTGGGTTCCGTGAGGCTGCTGCCATTTTGTTCCTTCAGTTTTTGCTTTGTTCTTATGCTCCACAGATGAGTGAAATCAATTGGCACTTGTATTTCTCTGCCTGACTTATTTCAATGAGCATAATACCATCTAGCTCCATCCATGTTGCTGCAAATGGTAGGATTTGTTTTCTTCTTATGGCTGAATAATATTCCACTGTGTATATGCACCACATCTTCTTTATCCATTCATCTACTGATGGACACTTAGGTTGCTTCTACTTCGTGGCTATTGTAAGTAGTGCTGCGATAAACATAGGGGTGCATATGTCTTTTTGAATCTGGGATCCAGTATTCTTAGGGTATATTCCTAAGAGTGGAATTCCTGGGTCAAATGGTATTTCTATTTTGAGTTTTTTGAGGAATCTCCATACTGCTTTCCACAATGGTTGAACTAATTTATATTCCAGCCAGCAGTGTAGGAGGATTTCCCATTCTCCACAACCTCACCAGCATTTGTTGTTTCTAGTCTTTTCTATGTTGGCCATCCTAACTGGTGTGAGGTGATATCCCATGATGGTTTTAATTTCCATTTCCCTCATAATTACCAATGTGGAGCATCTTTTCATTTGTCTGTTAGCCATCTGAATTTCTTCTTTGGAGAAGTATCTGTTCATATCCTCTGCCCATTTTTTAATCGGCTTATTTGCTTTTTGGGGGTTGAGTGTGAGTCCTTTATATATTTTGGATGTTAACCCCTTGTCAGATATGTCATTTACAGACAATTCTCCCATACTGTACAATGCCTTTTTGTCTGCTGATGATGTCCTTTGCTGTACAGAAGCTTTTTAGCATAATGTAGTCCCATTTGTTCATTTTTTATTTTGTTTCCCTTGCCCAAAGAGATGTGTTCAGGAAAAAGTTACTCATGTTTGTATTTAAGAGATTTTTGCCTATGTTTTCTTCACAGAGTTTTATAGTTTCATGACTCACATTCAGGTCTTTCATCCATTTAGAGTTTACTTTTGTGTATGGGTTTAGAAAATAATCCAGTTTCATTCTCTTGCATGTAGCTGTCCGGTTTTGCCAACACCAGCTATTGAAGAGGCTGTCATTTCCCCATTGCATATCCATGGCTCCTTTATCATATATTAATTGACCATATATGCTTGGGCTTATATCAGGGCTCTCTAATCTGTTCCATTGGTCGATGAGTCTGTTCTTGTGCAGTACCAAATTGTCTTGATTACTGTGGCTTTGTAGTAGAGCTTGAAGTCAGAGAGCATAATCCCGCCCGCTTTATACTTCCTTCTCAGGATTGCTTTGGCTATTCGGGGTATTTTGTGGTTCCATACAAATTTTAGAACGATTTTGTCTAGTTCATTGAAGAATGCTGTTGGTATTTTGATAGGGATTGCATTGAATTTGTAGATTGCTTTAAGCAGGATGGCCATTTTGACAATATTAATTCTTCTATCCATGAGCATAGGACGTGTTTCCACTTACTGTTGTCTTCTTTAGTTTCTCTCATGAGTGTCTTGTAGTTTTCAGAGTATGTGTCTTTCACTTCCTTGATTAGGTTTATTCCTAGGTAATTTATTCTTTTTGATGCAATTGTGAATGGAATTGTTTTCCTGATTTCTCTTTCTGCTAGTTCATCTAGTGTATAGGAATGCAACAGATTTCTGTGTATTAATTTGTATCCTGCAACTTTGCTCAATTCAGATATTAGATCTAGTAGTTCTGGAGTGGATTCTTTAGGGTTTTTCATGTACAATATCATGTCATCTGCAAACGGGCAGTTTAACTTCTTCCTTGCCAATGTGGGTGCCTTTTATTTCTTTGTGTTGTCTGATTGCCATCGCTAGGACCTCCAGAACAATGTTGAATAAAAGTGAGGAGAGTGGGCATCCTTGTCTTATACCCGATCTTAAAGGAAAAACTTTCAGCTTCTCACTGTTAAGTATGATGTTGGCTGTGGCTTTGTCATATATGGCCTTTATTATGTTGAGCTACTTGCCATCTATACCCATTTTGTTGAGAGTTTTTATCATGAATGGTTGTTGAATTTTGTCAAATGCTTTTTCAGCATTTATTGAGATAATCATGTGATTTTTGTCCTTCTTTCTGTTGATGTGGTGGATAATGTTGATGGGTTTTCAAATGTTGTACCATCCTTGCATCCTTGGGATAAAGATGGATGATCTTTTTGATGTATTTTTTAATTCAGTTTGCTAATATTTTGTTAAGTATTTTTTGCATCTATGTTCATCAGGGATATTGGTCTGTAATTTTCTGTTTTTGTGGTTTCTTTGCCTGGTTTTGGTATTAAAGTGATGCTGGCCTTGTGCAATGAGTTTAGGGGTATGCCCTCCTCTTCTACTTTTTGGAAAACTTTTGGGAGGATGGGTGTTAAGTCTTCACTAAATGTTTAATAAAATTCAACCATCTGGTCCAGGGGATTTTATCTTAGGTAGTTTTTGATTACCAATTCAATTTCCTTGCTGATAATTGAACTATTCAGATTTTCTGTTTCTTCCTGGGTCAGCCTTGGAAGGTTGTATTTTTCTAGAAAGTTGTCCAGTTTTTCTAGGTTATCCAGTTTGTTAGCATATAATTTTTCATACTATTCTCTCATAATTCTTTCTATTTCTGTGGTGTCCATAGTGATTTTTCCTTTCTCATTTCTGAGTCTGTTTATGTGTGTGAATTCTCTTTTTTTCTTGATAAGTCTGGCTAGGGGGTTATCTATTTTGTTTATTTTCTCGAAGAACCACCTCCTGCTTTCATTGATTCTTTCTATTGCTTTATTCTTCTCAATTTTATTTATTTATGCTCTAATCTTTATAATGCCCCTCCTTCTACTGACTTTGGGCCTCATTTGTTCTTATTTTTCTAGTTTCATTCATTTTGAGTTTAGACTGTTCATTTGGAATTGTTCTTCTTTCCTGAGGTAGGCCTGTATTGCAATATACTCCTTCTTAGCACGGCCTTTGCTGTGTCCCACAGATTTTGTAGTGTTCAATTCTTGTTGTCATTTGTCTTCATATATTGCTTGATCTCTGTTTTTATTTGGTCATTGATCCATTGATTATTTAGCAGCATATTATTAAGCCTCTATGTGTTTATAGGCTTTTTCATTTTCTTTGTGTAATTTATTTCTATTTCATACCCTTGTGATCGGAGAAGCTGGTTGGTACAATTGCAGTCTTTTTTAATTTACTGAGGCTCTTTTTGTGGCCTAGTGTATGATCTATTCTTGGAAATGTTCCATGTGCACTTGAGAAGAATGTGTATCCTGTTGCTTTTTGATGGAGTGTTCTGTAGATGTCCTTTAGGTCTGTCTATTCTAATATGTTGTTCAGTGCCTCTGTCTCCTTACTTATTTTCTGTCTGGTTGATCTGTCCTTTGGAGTGAGTGGTGTGTTGAAGTCTCCTAAAATGAATGCATTGCATTCTATTTCCCCCTTTAATTCTGTTAGTTTTTTTTTCACATATGTAGGTGATCCTGGGTTGAGTGCATAGATATTTATAATGCTTATATTCTCTTGTTGGATTGACCCCTTTATCATTATGCAATGTCCTTCTTTGTCTCTTGTGACTTTCTTTGTTTTGAAGTCTATTTTGTGTGATACAAGTACAGCAACTCCTGCTTTTTTCTCCCTTTTAGTTGTGTGAAATATCTTTCCTAACCCTTTACTTTCAGTCTGTGTATGTCTTTGGGTTTGAAGTGAGTCTCTTGTAGGCAGGGTATAGATGGGTCTTGTTTTTCTATCCATTCAGTGACTCTATGTCTTTTGATTGGTGCATTCAGACCACTTACATTTAGGGTGATTATCATTACGTATGTACTTATTGCCATTGCAGACTTTAGATTCATGGTTACCAAAGGTTCAAGGGTAATTCCCTTACTATCTAACTGTCTATTTTAACCTCAATTACTATGCTATTACAAACACAGCCTAAAGGTTCTTTTTTTTTTTCTCCTTTTTCTTCCTCCTCCATTCTTTATATATTAGATACCATATTCTGTACTCTTTATCTATCCCTTGATTGACTTTGGGGGTAGTTGATTTGATTTTGCATCTGTTTAGTAATTAATTGTTCTGTGCTGTGGTTTTATTTCCCATGATGACAGCTATTGAGCCTTAGGAATACTTCCATCTATAGCAGTCCCTCCAACAAGCACTCTAGAGGTGGTTTGTGGGAGGTAAATTCTCTCAGCTTTTGCTTATCTGAAAATTGTTTGATCCCTCCTTCACATTTAAATGATAATCTTGCTGGGTAGAGTATTCTTGGTTCAAGGACCTTCTGCTTCATTGCATTAAATATATCATGCCACTCCCTTATGGCCTGTAAGGTTTCTGTTGAGAAGTCTGATGATAGCCTGATGGGTTTTCCTTTGTATGTGATCTTTTTTCTCTCTCTAGCTGCTTTTAAAAGTCTGTCCTTATCCTTGATCTTTGCCATTTTAATTATTATATGTCTTGGTGTTGTCTTCCTTGGGTCCCTTGAGTTGGGAGTTTTGTGCACCTTGATGGCCTGAGACACTATCTCCTTCACCAGATTGTGGAATTTTTCAGCAATTACCTCCTCAAAGACACTTTCTATGCCTTTTTCTCTCTCTTCTTCTTCTGGCAACCCTATAATTCGAATATTGTTCCATTTGGATTGGTCCTACAGTTCTCTCAATATTCTTTCATTCCTAGAGATCCTTTTTTCTCTCTGTGCCTCAGTTTCTTTGTATTCTTCTTCTCTAATTTCTATTCCATTTATCATCTCTTCTAGTACATCTAATCTGTTTTTAAATCCCTCTATTGTATGTTTCTTTTCAGATATGGAATTTCTTAATGATTGAATCTCCATACTGAATTCATCCCTGAGTTCTTGAATTTCATTCTGTACCTCCATAAGCATGTTTATGATTTTTATTTTGAACTCTCTTTCAGGAAGATTCATGAGTTCAGTTTCATTTGGTCCTTTTTCTGTTTTTTGCATGATTTTTGTTTGAACCATGTTCCTTTGATGTTTCATATTTGTATGTGTCACTCTTTAGTGCCCAAAGCCTCTAGTCTCTGGAACTGCTTGGCCTCTGGAGTGATTTCAGGAACACAGGGGAGTGTTGCTGGTGCCTGGGGGGAGGATAGAGCTGTTTCTTGCCCCCAGGCTGCAGCTGCCTGTCTCCAGTGTCAGAACAAGTGGACCAGCACACAGGTGTAAACCTCTGTGCTTTGCCTCTGTAGTTGCTGTGGGCAGGGCCTCCCTCTGGCTGGCCTGATGCCAGGGCAGGGACTGCCAGTTTGCAAGCTAGTACCAGCAAGCCAGGAGGAAGGCACAGCAGGCTGCATATCACAGTGGGGGGCCTCGGTGCTGAGTAGCCCAGCAGTGGGATGGAGCACCTGAAGCTCCTGAAAGTTCCCAGGATTGCACCTGCTGGGCAGAGCGTATCCAGCCAACCTTTACCACCTATTCTTTCTCCCATGCAGCAAGCTCTGTGCAAACCTTGCCCCTTCAGCAGCCCTCTCACTGCTACAAAGCCTCTCAGACTGTCCGCCTTTCCTTTGCCCCAGACCAGCTGTATGTGCATCCCTGTCCTCCATAAACGGCTGGAATCTCAGTCTCTCCAAGAATTCTGTCTGTCTTAGCTTTCCAACCCCACTAATCTCCAGAGCACCATGCAATTATGTTTGTGCTCCCATAATAGACCTCCAGGGCTGGTTTTTCAGCAGTCCTAGGCTTCCACCCACTCCCCACTCTGTTTCTGTTCTTCCTGCCAGTGAGCTGGGGTGGGATAAGGGCTTGGGCCCTGCAGGATCAAGACTACTTTGGTACATTACCCTGTTCCATGAGGTTTGCTATGTTCTCCAGGTATATTCAGTCTGGTGCAGCCTTCTTTCCTGTTGTTCTTTTAGGATTTGTTGTATTAACTATATTTTCATATTATATGTGGTTTTGGGAAGAGTTCTCTGTCTCACCTCTCATGCCACCATCTTGAATCCTGCAATCTTCTTTCACTTTCTATGATGTTTCTGAGGTGCATGAGAGCTACTGCATTTATCAGTTTTGGACAATTAGATTTTTTCCATTTTTCATTTGGCTATTATAATAATACAGCTCTGAATATTTATAGACAATGCTTTGTTGACATGTTTCCATTTTTCTTGGATAGATTTTAGAAAAGTATATTTTTGGCTTAAGAAATTGCAAAGTTATTTCCAAAGTAGCTAAACCCCTTTATATTCTACCAGCACAGTGTGAAAGTTCAAGTTGCTCCATATGCTTGACAACACTTGGTATTACATCTCCTTTATTATCAGTATTCTAGTTGGTATGTAATGCTATTTCCTCGTGTTTAAATTTGCATTTCCCACTGATAATATTTGCTATTCACCTTCTTTAATGACGTGTATACTAAAATCTTTCCCTCCTATTTTGAATTGGATCATTTGTTGTCTTATTCTTATATTTATTGGAGTTTTTTAATATATTCTTGATGTAAGTTCTTCATTATGTATGTTATTTGCATATATTTTCTCACAATCTATGGCTTATCTTTTCATTCTCATAATGAAGTCTTTTGAAGAGTATAAGGCCTAGATTTTGTTGAATTTATCTTTTTTCCCCATAATAGTAGATAGTGCTTTTAGCATAATACGTAAGAAATCTTGACTAATCCAAGGTTATAAGTATTTTCTCCAATGCTTTTTTCTAGAAGTTTATAATTTCAGTCTTCATATTTAAGTCTGTGATATTTTTGGGTTAATTTATTTTAAATGGTGAGATATCAAGGTCTAAGTTCATTTTGTTCATATAGATATCCAGTTGTTCTCACATCATATATTAAAAAGATTATGCTTTCTCTGTTGAATTACCTTTACATCTTTGTTGAAAAGCAGTTGACCATGAATGTGTGGATTTATATCTGGACTCCATGCCATTTTTTTCATTGTTGATGTTTATTCTTATATTTTGATTATTTCAGCTTTCCAGTTAATTTTCTAATTGGTTAGTGTAAATTTTCCAGATTTCTTATTTTTCAACACCTTTGAAAAGTGTTTTAACTATTCTACATCCTTTGAATTTCCATGTAAGTTTTAGGAAGAGTTTGTCCATTTCTAAAAAAAAAAAAAATGGAATATGATAAGGAGTGGATTGCATCTATAGGTCAATTGAGAAAACTGTCATTTTAATGATAGTGAGTCTTCCAATCCATGAACATGGTATAACCCTCTGTTTATTTAGGTCTTATTTAATTTCTTTCAGGAATGTTACATACTTTTTAGTGTTATAATTCTTTAGTAAGTCTTATAATTCTCTTGTTAAATTTAGTCTTAAGAATTTTAATCTTTTTGATATTGTGAGAGGAATTGCTTTCTTATCCATTTTTTTTATTGTTAGTAAATAGAAATAAAACTGGTTTTTGTATATTAGTCTTATGTCTTAGATATCTCTTATATCTTAGGACTGTACTAGGTTTTATTTTCCTCTTCTGTAAAATGAGGCTATTGAATTTTAGAATTATTTTTAGCTAAGAGATTCTAAGACCCTGGTCTTATTTATTTCTTCATTTATCCTAAGACCCTAGTTTTAGAACTAATAAAAACAAAAGAGGATTATAAAAAGAAGTCATTAACTCTAGCAGGCTATGGAGGATAAATACAGAAATTGTTTTGAGAATGGCCTAACAAATGTATCTCTGCATCATTCATAAAAGGGAATTGAAGTAGCATCACTGTTTCTTTGGGGTACAATCTGACCATTTTAAGTTTGGTATCATGAACACAGATGTCATACTCTCTCAGATGATACTGTTTGGTAATTCACTTTGTACCCCTTGAGCTAACAGTTAACGTTCTTCTAGGGGAATGATACAATAGCAAAGGTCATTGTTCTGTGCATCATATCAGATAAAAGCTGCTGTGGTCAGTCTTGCAGTTTTTTTCATTTGGAATGGATTTTCTAATACTATCAACATATCTCATACCTTAATTGCTATGCCTTACAAAGACATCTGAAAAATGAAATGATAATGAAAAAGAATGTGAAGAAGGTTTATTTTCTGGCATGCTTTTTTAAATCACTAACACATTTGGGAAAATCTGAGCAAGAGTAAGAGTTTTCATGGATAATGAAATAACACATGCCCAAATTTATTTTACCACCAACAAATTTAATATTATTTCCAAGATAGAATATCAATATATTGGTGTTACAGTTTAAATAGAATTGTGTCATACAAGAATCATAAATAACGTGACTATTTACTTGAATCTGAGCCCATGTGCCCTGTGCCTAAGTAAATATAACCAGGTTGTCTCTTAAGACCTACAGCTCTAAGCAAATGAAAAATATCAAGGATGCTTGAATGTTTGTTTTTCTGTGTGTGTGCTATCAATAGGGAGTTTTTTGCCAAGTCTGTTCTCTTTCCAAGACCTCTGAACATCTTTCTAAATAACTTGCTTTGGATGGGGTGAATAGGGACTATGAAAAAGAGTTTTTCTTCAAGGGTAATGGGGAGACAAGGATAGCTGAAATGAAGAGGACATTATTTCCTCTGCTGCTCAGCACAGTTCCTCAACCTGAGCTATTTTTGAGGGTCCCTGAAGGCAGAAACCTACAGAAGGAGCTGCAATGGATACCTTGATGCTAGGATGCCCTACAGAAGCTAAGAAGACTGCAGCAGACAAGGCAGAGCCTAGCAGTTCCCCTGGGAAGCAAATTTATTTGTGAGCCATGTGACATACCCCTGAGGACTTCCAGGAATCACAGGAAAGAGATATTTCAAGGAATCCAAGTGCTGGCTCCATCGGTGGGCATACTGAACTACAAATATGAGTATTAATGTCAACTTCATTTCATTCGTGGCAAGTTGGTAAAGTCTGGGGAAATTTGGGTTTATATGTATCTGTAAGTCCCTTTTCTCCAAGCCTGTTCTATTTCTTTATTGTCTGTGTCCTGACTGCCTTCTAACATCTCCAGAACAACAGTAGTCAACACTCCTAAGCCTCTTCGCCAAGAATAATTTCCCTGTCCTTGCCAACCTTTTTGCCCTGACTGTTGCCTCCTGCTGAAGGCATGATAGGGAATACTAATGATGATATTTATTGACTCAGTGTAGTGTTAGGTGACTTAATGCATTATCTCCTTTTTAATTCAAAACAGACCTTTGAGGTAGGTACTCACGCTCATATCACAAATGAGGAAACTAAGTTTCTGAGGGATTAAGTTAACTTGGCCAGTGTCACATGGCAAGTAAGTGATGGATCCTAGAAGTCCACCACTTGCAATAGAATTGCAAGTTTTTCCCTAACTCACTCCTTTATCAACTGCTGGTCAAACAAAGCAGATTTCTTGCCAACAATCTTTACTCTCCTAGAGGCTCAGGTTTTCTTAGGAGAAAAAAGACATTTAGCTGTAGACCTTTGCACCTACTGGAATTAATAAAAGCTATTCAAACAAGAACCAATTCCACATGTCACTCTAATTCTGGCCTGTCGATCAATGTACAAATGCCAGGGTCCACTGAGCTGTGGAAATAACAGTAACAGAAGGGTCAAAGGAATTTAAATCAGTCTTATGCCCCATGCCAGCTTATGCCAAAAACCTTACATTAAAAAAAGTCTGTCTGTTGAGCATTCAGATAGATTTTAACACCAAAAAAAGAGGAAAAGGTTAGCGATACCCTTCTGCACAGAATACCTTTGGCACCTTGAAGAGTCCCACTTAGTACACAGGAAATGGCACCAAGTGTTTTTCAGGAGAGGATGCCTCACCCAAGTATTACTCAGTTGGGGAAGGATGAACAGAAGACAAAAATGGCAGCTGCTACATAACAACTGAACAGGTTTGCTCCTCTCTCTCTCTCTCTCTTTCTCTCTCTCTCTCTCTCTCACACACACACACACACACACACAAGTCCTGTAATTTTGCATGCCATAGTGCATATTCAGTATAGCACAGGATAAAACTTATAAGCCTGAAAGTAAAAATGCTGGTCTTGACCCTACCCTGTTACTCCCAGTAAATTAATTAACTCACTCTCAGCCTCAGCTTCCTACTCTCTTAAAAGAGGAAATGGAACCAAATAATATTTTTAAAGCTTCACAGTTCCAACCATCTTTACTGTTCAAAGAGCTACCCAGTTCACATCTTGTCGAGGGAATTGGAACATTTCTCTTAAAAGAATTTCAGTTCTAACCTTAAAAATAGTCTAAAGCATACTTCATTTGCTGATAATGTTTAAAATATCCTTTTCTTTTTTAAGGAAATGCTCTTGCCCTTCAGACAAAAGAAAACTCTTTGTCCTCATCTGTTGGCTGGCCCTCTTCAAGGCACAGCACATCCCTGACTTCTAACCTTGGGTGGCACTTTTTTCCTTTTCCTACTGTCAGAGTTCTCTGAAGTCTTGTTTGCAGAATAAGGAAGAAAACATTGCTGTCTGCAAGACTGCTTGTCACCTCTGAATATACTCTATCAACATGCTGCCACTTCATCTTGTTTAGACTCATCGACTGTTTTGTAGAAGGACACCGTTGCCCACATCTGTCTCCTTGAGACAGGCACAGAAAGGAATCCTTTTTCCTGTCTTAAAAAGAGCTGACAAGCTTTTAGTAGTGTTTATCTTCACTGAAGGGTGATAACCTTGAAAATGAAAGTAAAAAGAGACTGATACAATTAGTTCTTCTCCATTCTCTATTACAATTGACTTTCTTTTATAGTTTAAGGAAGTTCTATTGTCCACATTTATTTCTCTAAAACTAAATTTAAAGTTGTATCTTACTTAAAATACAAGTGTATCATGTGAAATCATATTTTCAAAAATGCAGTTCCTCTCTTAGGCCTAAAATGAGTTAAAAACATAATTCCTTAAATATTTTCCATCCTATCCACCATTCTTCCCTTATTATCCATGCTATTTTTTCCTCTTCTTTTGAATTTGTAGGCCCCATATTATGTCATATTCACAGTCTTGAGATTTCCCTAAAATAATTTTCCCTGATTATAGGCAAAATCTTAGAATTCTAATTATTTACAGTGTGTTAACTCAAAGACAGTAATAGGTGGATTTGATAGTTGCCTTAATAACTTGTTGCTCTAGATGAGGGTTTTTGTCCCCTCATAATTCATATGTTGGAATCCTAATCCCCAGTGTGATGGAGGTGAGGTCTTTGGAAAGTGATTAGATCATAAAGGCAAAGCCCTCAGAATAAGAGTAGTGTCCTTATAAAAGAGAGAGTTCCCTCCCTCTTTCCACCATCTGAGGACACAGCAGGACAATAGTTATCTATGAACCAAGGTGCAGGTTCTCACCAGACAACAATCTGTAAGTACCCTGATCTTGGACTTCCCAGCCACCAGAGTAATGAGAAATAAATGTCTGTAGTTTATAAGCCACCCAGTCTATGGTATTCTGTTACAGCAGCCCAACTGACTAAGACACGTGTATATTAGGGTTCCCTTGTGACCTACATTGCGCCCACTACTGGAGCTCAAACAGGCATAGGTATATCTCCCCAGCTGGAGCCTGGCCCTCCAGGGGTCTGTTTGCATGAGACACTCAGAGTACTTTAGAAAAGAGTTTACCCTAACAGAACAAGAAGCCAGGCACGGGGCTTGGGCAGGCAGAAGAGAGCAGCGTTGCTCAGCCTGGTGTCATGTCTGTTACTCAGCTTTGTCTCAGGGGTGGCTCCCCAAGGTTTCCTGTCTGAGGCACAGCAGAGAGAAAAGTTCACAAACAAAACTGAAGCTTAATTCAAATGGAAGAATGACATTCTTTCCGATTATGCAGCAGAGAAAGGTGCAGCGGTGGCCTCCGGAGGGCTCCTGATTCAGCTATAATGGAAGCACAGTGGTAATGCCAGGGTTCTTGTTTGCAGAGTGGAAGAATGAGCTTCACAAACACCCAAGGTAGGAGAGCCAGGGCAGAGGCTTTTATTTAGAAAGAGTGAAAGAGCTCCTGGCTCACGCCAGGAGGGGACAAGAGAGCCTGGGGCGGTGCGTTGTCTAGGATTTATAAGCAGTGAGGATTTTTGTGAATTGAGGGCTTAGGGTGTGGACTTGTACCACCTGCCCCGCCCTCAAGGTGGGCTGAGTGGTTGTCTGTTTGCTAGGGCTGTTTACAGGGAAGTCACAGGTTATGCTGAGATACCCTTTCAGAACACTCAACATTTCAGGCCAAATTGCTCCTGGTCTTTTGACCTTTAACTGATCTCACTGAAGATGCCTATATTCCTAGTCTAGTATCTTTACCCTAGAGAATTAATGTGACCTTGACTTTGCATAATGCTGAACACAGAGTTTCAATAGGGACTTTACATTGTTACATTGCTCTGACTGTAAATATCTTGCCTTGCTTTTTCTGGAGGCCTTCACCCTACTCTGTCTAAGCCCATGGTCCCTGTCTCAGTGGTTCCTGGTAAATGACTGGCAATGAGTTACTGAGAGGGGCAGCATCCAGTGAGCATAAACTGGTGCTAAACACACATTAATCCTGAGAACCCACAAACACACTGAAGGGAATTCTGGAGGGACTGAAGTCCCACAAAAGCAAGCAATCATATCTTTTATGCCAGCCCTGCTCTAAGTCCAGGGAGAGGAAATCCCAGGGCAAAATACCTCTAAAACCAAAACCAGTCAAAGGGAGAAATAAAGTTTAAAATCCGTTTATTGCTTACAAACTGCAGTCTGGGGCCTTCTCTCTTTCCTGCTTCCAGCAGAAGCAAAACCAGCCATCCCCTCACCTCTCAGGTACAGATAAACCCTCTGTTGCTCAGGTAATTACCCATTGATATGGAAATGAACTTCTCTCCATCCCTGAGGAATAATGCAAATGCACTAAAGCCATACCTCTTTACATCTCTGAATGCCTATTGATATGCAGAGGTTCTAAAGCCAGGCAAGATATTCTGGAAATATTACAATTTTACCCACACCTGCTACTGTCCCCTCCCATTCTTGCAGGCCTCTCTCCCCATGGGTGAGCTTAGCTACCCAGTATCTATGGCAGGCAGTACTGAATTATCAAGTCTGTAAGAGTCTAGCCGGAAGGGTCTTGGAAGCCAGATTCACACTGCCCTCTCCCATCTCTCTACAGGTAACTGGCCCTGGCAGGGCTCTGAGCACCAGCAGAGTTGGTGAGTCAGCATCCGCCCACTGAATGTTGAATGTTGTTACTTGCTCTCAGTGGGAGCCAAGTGCAGATGAAATATCCTTGCGGGCTTAATCTGGCCTGCGGGCTGTATTTAGCCACTCCTGCTCCAGCCCTAAATTACTTTATAGTGATATAAGAATGTCTAAAAGTTATGCTATCTGGTTTGGCTCAGAACTTGATACTACATTTTAAGTGTCTTAAAAATACAGGCCATCTCATGTTCTTTTTCATACAGTTTATACAGAGCTAATAACATGGAGGTCTTTCTTTGGCATGAATTGTTTTTATCTTACCATTTCCCACCTCCACAAATAATTATTAAGTCTAATAGATAATGCCAGGCAGTATCTTTGAGCAATGTAAATTGTAACTTTCCCTAAAATAGCACAGTCTAAAGCATAAAGATATTGATTGCATAACAAGGAATTGTGAGAGCTGTAGCACAGGCTGTGAAAGGAAAGGAACGACACATAGCAGCAATTCACCGGAGAGTTCCACTTTATTAGGGAAAGGTGCTGGGTTATATAGGAAGGGGCATGAATTGATTGAGGTGTCACTTCGACGGGGCTGGTGGCTGTTGGCTAGGTGCTGGGATTGGGAGGGGAGCGAGAGGTGATTGGGCTTCAGGTGAAGCCGGCGGGAACCGAGGACCCCAAAGAGAAGCTGGAAGTTTGCCATCTTACTGGTGGGGGCCCTTCATTCCCCCCTTTCTCCTCTATGGGGTTGTGGATGTTGCTTTCTCTCTGGCGGCTTCCTGCTGAACAGGGGCGGAGAAGGGAGTGAGGGCTTGAGGATTGGGAGGAAAGGGTTGATAGGACTCCCCACAGTAAGGATGAGTAGATGTGGACTTCTTCAGGTTTGGAAATCAATGAAGGTTCCCTGTAACCATAGGTCGAGGACCTGTTGATTCCAATGGTGCCAAGAGGATATGGGTGTCAGGAGCCAGGCGTCTGCAGCCATTGTTTCCAGGAACAGTTTCCAGTGGAGAGAGGGGTCCATCTCAGCATGTGGAGAGGAGGTCACGTGAAGGTAAGGGATCTTCTGTGGCCAGAAGCTGGTAGTTTCTGAGTAAAAGCTGGTTGAAAGCTTGATTAGGGATTTTTCCGACTTGGGATTTGATGAACTTTATTATACAGGGTAAGAAGAGACAGGCGAGTAAAATGATTATTATGGGGCCTGCAATGGGCCAGAGCCAGGTGAGTAGGGGGTTTGTTAGTATTGAAGAGAATGGGTTGGAATTGGAAGCAGAGTGGAGACTGGAGGCAAGGTCGGTGAGTTTGGTGATGTCAGTTTCTACAATGCCGGATTTGTTGATGTAATAGCAGCACTCTTCCCAGAGGAAGACGCAGGTGCCGCCCTTCTCGGCTGTAAGCAGATCTAGGGCCTGCCGGTTTTGAAGGGTGACTTTAGCTAGCGAAGTGACCTGTCTTTGGAGAGAGGCTAGGGAATTGGCAGTGGATGTCAGGGCTCCCTCAAGTTTGGTGTTGAGATCTCTAACTGCCTATAGAGAGTGACCTAAGGCTTCTCCCGAAAACCCTGCCCCAATGTCTGAGGTGGTTAAAGAGATACCACCATGATGGGAAGGAAAGCAGCCCTTTTTGTGTGCAAGGGCAAGGGAGGTTGGAGCTCAAGAAATTCTGCCATGCTGTAAAGTGTAAACTGTGGGATTAGGGTGACGAGAATGCAGGGTGTATCGGAGTTGAGAGGCCCTGAGTTGAAAAGACTGCCATTACACCAAAAGAAGTGTCCCGGTTGTGTAAAAGTTTTAGAGCCGGAGGTAGGGGTGTAGATAGAGAGGCAGTGAAGTGCACTGGAGGGGGGTGGAGTTGGGCCTACACAGTGGTGGATGGTGAGATTATCTGCGTATTCTGGTTCCCATAGGGGTATGTCTGCCAGGGGGCAGAGGGGTTGTCTTTCTGCATGGAAGGAGTAGTTGGAAATATTAAGGGGCACGGCAGCCAGCAGTGGGCGCTGTAGTGATGCACACAAGAAACAACTGGCGGTGTTAAGGGTGTGGTTGAGAAAGATGGTGGTGTCCTGAATGAGCTGTAATGAAGAGTAGGAGAAATGGGAAGAGGGGTGGGGATAAGAAGATGAAGAGGCGCCATCAAGAGTTTGGATAAAGACTTTTTTGGAATGTCTGCTATCTGATGCAACTTGAGAAATCTGGGAATGAGAGGGAACATACTTTTGAGAGATATGAAGGGTACCGTGGGGGGTCGAGGACCCCCCGTAGTAAACTGAGGCCGTGACTCTGGCAGCCCATTGAGAGTCCCAGGGATCTGGGATTGATAAGGAGAATGAGCCGTTGGGATATTTCATGAAACAGTTGGAGGAGTAATACTCTGGGTACTGGAAGTTACCCATGTAGTGAATGGCGCAAGACTAGTAGGGACATCTCTTGTAGGTGTCTGGCTATTGCCTGCAATAGGCTTGTTTTTGGTCATAGAGGAAGCAGAGGTAGGGAGAATAAGGGTAGCTGCTAGTGAACACTTCAGTGGAGGGAGGAAAGTGGAGGTATAAAGGCTCAGAGCAGCTTTTCAGAGGGCAGTCTGGTGTGGCAATGAGGGCAGTAACTTTTGTTTGATACTGTGTGTAAGTCTGTCTGACTTTGAATCGCCATACAAAGGAGGCTGGGGTGGTGGGGAAGACAATAGGAATGAGGAAAAAAAGCGAGAGAGCAGTAAAGGAGGAAAAAGTCATGATTCGGGTATGGATGGCAAAGGGGGTGAACGGGATTTTGGAGGAAAGAGGACAGTAAGGTGAGGAGTCTGGAGGGAGGGAGAGTCTGTAAACTTTTGTAGGTTAAGAGATCTTTTAGGTAATGTGGGGACAGAATGGTAAGGGGCGCCCTGAATGTCAGTCTATGAGCTGCCTTCTGCAAGAGCTGTCTAGCGGCTAATGCTCGTAGGCAGGGGGCCCATCTCCGAACTGTGGGGTCTAATTGCTTGGAGAGATAAGCTACTGGGGCAAAGGATGGGCCATAATATTGGCCTAGGACTCTTAGAGCTTGACTGGACTTCTCATGAATGTATAATGAGAAGGGCTTCGACAAATCAGGAAGATGGAGAGCTGGGGCTTCCACAAGGGCTTGATGGAGCTTAATGAAGGAGTGTCGAGGTGAGGAGGATAATGGTTTTTTAGGGGGGCTCTTGCTGAGGTCCTATAGGGGTCTTGTCAACAGGGTGCAAGGAGAAGTTAGGGATCTACGCTCTAAAATATCTAGCCAGGCCTAGAAAGGAAAGGATTTCTGTCTTGGTTTTGGGAATGGGCAGGTCAGAGAGCAGCTATTTTCTGTCTAAGGTAATGGACTTTCTTTGTTGAGATAGAAGGAATCTGAGGTAAGTGACAGGAGGGGAAGAGATTTGAGCTTTGACAGGGGATACTCAGTAACTTCTGGAAGCTAGAAGGTTAAGTAGGGAGGCAGTGTCAAGTTGAGACTGTTCCTACGAGAGACTGCAGAGCAGAAGATTGTCCATATATTATAATAAGGTGGACTTGGAGTGATCATGATTAAACTGTTTGAGGTCCTGAGCTAGGACCTGTCTAAAAATATGGGGACTATCTCGGAAGCTTTGTGGCAAAACTGTCCAAGTGAGTTGTTCAGAATGTCTTGTGTATGGGTCCATCCAGGTGAAGATGAAAAAATCTTGGGAGCAGGGGTCTGGAGGGAGAGAAAAATGGGTCCTTGAGATCTAGGACTGAGAAGTGGGATGCTGAGGCAGGGATCTGTGATAAAAGGCTGTATGGATTTGGAACTAAGGGATGGATAGGGACAACGGCTATGTTGATGAGGAGAAGGTCTTGGACAAGGCACAAAGATCCATTGGTTTTTTTAACAGCTAATATAGGGGTATTAAATGGGGAGTGAGTGGGTCTGAGGTAATTTTTGTTTAAGAGATCTTGAATGATGGGTTGGAGGCCTATGAGGGCTGAAGTGGTTAGGGGGTATTGGGCCTGACAGATATACTGAGAGGGGTCACGTAATTTGATAGAGGCAGGGGGATAGGGCCACGGAGGGGCTTGTAATGTCCCAAACTTGGGGATTTACAGGGTGTATGAGGGCGGAACTGGAGCTTTCATTGGGTAGAGGGGGGTCGTCGGCTATGAGGGCCATCAGAAAGGGAGTACTGGGGGCTGTGGGAGTGGATATAGTTATTTAAATGTGGAGGAGGGAAAGGATGTCCCATCTTAGTAAAGGGATGGGACACTGGGGCATAACCAGGAAGGAGTGGGAGAAAGGTATGGGATTGTCTTGGATTGTGCATAAAAGGGGGGGTTTAATGGGAAAATCTGTTTACCTCTTACCCTGACTATAGGAGTAATGGCAGGCATGGTAGGGCCCCGGTATTCTTGCAAGACTGAGAAGGTGGCTCCTGTGTCTAGGAGGAAGGAGATGGGGCGACCGTCTACTGTTAAAGTAACCCTGGGCTCCTGTTTGGTGATGGAAATGGTCGGGCGAGAAGCCCCTGGGCCCCGTCAATCTTCTTCTGCCAGTCCCACTATGGCGGGCTTAGGATGGGGGTTGTTTGTCCAGCCTCCCCTTCGGGTGGTTGGGCAATCAGACCCCCAGTGGCCCTTTTTGTGGCATCTGGGGCATGGGGTGGTAGGAGATCTGCGGGAGGGGAATGCCCTTGACCAATGTCCCTCTTTTCTGCACTTGAAACAAGCTCCTGGGGGGGCATGTTTGTAGAGGGGCACCCAGGTTGTGGTTTTATCAGCTAGGCTAACATCTGGAAATTGGCCTGATCAGCCTTTTGTTTACAGTGTTCTTTCTCCTCCTCCCAATTATGGAAGACTTTAAAGGCCACTGTTAGGATCTCAGTCTGTGGGGTAGTGGGGCCCTGTTCTAACTTTTTGAGTTTAGCTTTAATGTCGGGGTAGCTTTGAGCTAGGAAGTATGTCATAAGGACATGTCTTCCTTCAGGTGTTTCTGGGTCCAGGCTGGTGTAGTGTAATAGGGCTTGAGTGAGTCTGTCTAAGAACTCAGAGGGGATTTTGTCTCTCTTTTGAATTATGTCTTGGAGCTTTTGAAAATTGACTACTTTACAAGCTGCTTTTTTCAGACCTGCTATTAAGCAGGAGGCAAAAATATCTCGAGAGTGGAGACTCATGGCGGTGTTATAATCTCAGTGTGGGTCTTGTTTGGGGACAGCAGTGGGGCCAGGGGGATAGGTGGGGTCAGTCCTGTGGGTTTCAGTAGCCTGCATTTGGGCGAAGTCTCAAACTCGTCTACGCTCTTCAGGGAGGAGAGTATTGGCCAGGAGCATGAAAATGTCATGATATGTGAGGCTGTAAGACTGGAGGGTCCATTGAAACTCCCTGATGTATGTCATGGGATCAGTGGAAAAGCAACTTAGGCGTTTCTCTTGTTGGGCTAAATCTCCTAAGGAGAAAGGGATGTGAACGCGCACAATGTCTTTGGATCCTGCTACCTCCTGGAGGGGGGTGATAATTTTGGGAGGCTCTCGGGACCGAGTCTGAGGGGGACTGAAGGGTTCTGGCTCAGTCTGTGGGGGAGTGACGCGGTCTAGCCGTGCCTAGTCGAGCAGGTCCTGAAGTGCAGAAGGGGGGCAACGAAAATAAGAAAGATAGAATCGGACCCATGTGTCACCAGCTAGCAGCCCAGCTGCTTACTTCTGCCGCTCTAGTTGGGCTTGAACTCATGACTCTGAGATTAAGAGTCCCATGCTTTACTAACTGAGCTACAGCAGGGCTCCAGTTAATTGCTTATGGAATGCGTAAACAGAATGTTCTTTGTTCTCCATTCCTGCCACATCTGCAAGTGGGGGAAGGGCATGTTTAGAAGCAGGGGCGGTGTTTCTACACATCTTCAAGGTCTCTCTATTTTCAGAGTGAGGAGTCTTGGCTCATCTTCAAGGACAAGATATGTTTTTGTGGACAGATAACTTCTAAGGACTGCACTGGTTGTTCTCTAGCTTGTGCTTTCCCATGCTGCGTTCAGACATGGGGGAAGCTGCTTTCCCATTCTCCCTACAAACATGTGAGAAGACAAAGGCGGTCCCTAACAGGGGAGAAACAGGTGATGTGGGCAGAGACGGAGGAGGCCCCTGGGACCTAGTTAAAGGGGGGCTGAAAGGCTCAGGCTTAATCTGCAGGGAATGAAGGTGGAGGAGGTGAGATGGGGGAGGAGATGGTTGGGGAGGAAGGGAGAAGGGCTGTTGTAGGAGAAGAAGGGGAAGGTAAGGGGAAGGGAGTGAACGGTAGGCTTCTGTGGGGGCAGCGGCTTGCAGGCTAGGAGAACTTGGGAGGGGGAGGAGGGAGGAGGAGGCGGAAAGCTTCGATATAGGGAATCTCCTTCCATTTTTTCAGGCACTGGCAGTAGTTAAAGAGATTGCGAGTGATGTTAGGGTCAAGAGTTCCCCCTGCAGGCCATTGGTTGTTATTGTCTAGGGGGTATGTCAGCCAATCTTGGGAGCAATATTTACGGGGAAGTTTTGGTTTTATATCAGGCGTCAGGGAGAGGGTAGCCAGATGCTTAAGCAGGCATTCAAGAGGTGAACTTTCAGGGAGGGATGAGGAGGCTCCCATGGCTAAAGGACAGAGAAGGAGACAAACAGGGGAAGACGAACGGAGATCCTCGGACTGGAAGCAGACCGCAAGGAGACAAAGGGCGTCCCCGATGATCCTTGGTGGTCTGCGGAAACTCGTATATGAGTCGGAATTTCTTAGGAAGTGTGGGTCGTCACCCAGACTTCCCTAAGAAGGCAGTTTGCCGGAGTCCCGAGGTACCTAGCGCTAGGCATTTTTGGCAGACAGAACAGATTTCGGCGGACGGAGCAGAAGGAGGAGGGGGGGGGAAGGGAGCGTTCTCATCCACAAAGGAGTCACCTCGTTTATGACTGTTGGAAGGGGGGGCCTGAGGGTCCGCCGCAGCTGTGAAGGCCTGAGGTGGGGATTTATGGCTGTCGGAGGAGGGGCCTGAGGGTCCGCCGCAGTCGTGAAGGCCTGAGGCGGGGATTTATGGCTGTCAGAGGAGGGGCCTGAGGGTCCGCCGCAGCCATGAAGGCCTGAGGCGGGGAGAGTTCCCTCCTCATCCCCGAGCGTCAGGGCCTTGCCAGACGATCACGGTCAATGGCACTGTGATAGCTCGGAGAAGAGTGGCCCACCCCGGGGAAATTTTGCTTAAAAAGTTTCAGCACTGATGGAAGGGACGGTGAATGCGTTTATGACTGTCGTAGTGGGGGGCCTGAGGGTCCGCCGCAGCCGTGAAGGCCTGAGGCGGGGATTTATGGCTGTCGGAGGAGGGGCCTGAGGGTCCGCCACAGCCGTGAAGGCCTGAGGCGGGGAGCGTTCCCTCCTCATCCCCGAGCGTCAGGGCCTTGCCGGACGATCACGGTCAATGGCACTGCGATAGCTCGGGGAAGAGTGGCCCACTCTGGGGGGAAAACTTACCTAAAGGCCAGAGAGGAGTGGTGAGTGTGATGAGCCAGCGCCGGGAAAAGAGGACGAGGGCAAGCTGCTGCTGGTGTCGGGGGGAAGACGGGGCCCAGTTGGGGTGTCCCGTCTCCCGGGTTTCGGCACCAATGAAAGGAAAGGAGCGACACACAGCAGCAATTCACCGGAGAGTTCCGCTTTATTAGGGAAAGGTGCTGGGTTATATAGGAAGGGGCATGAATTGATTGAGGTGTCACTTCTACGGGGCTGGTGGCTGTTGGCTAGGTGCTGGGATTGGGAGGGGAGCGAGAGGTGATTGGGCTTCAGGTGAAGCCGGCGGGAACCGAGGACCCCGAAGAGAAGCCGGAAGTTTGCCATCTTACTGGTGGGGGCCCTTCAGGCTGGCCATAAAGTAACATCTCAGTAAGTAATTTTTGAATTGAATTTTAATGGATTAAATAGGATGAAATTATCTGTTTATTAGTTTGTTGGTCTGTTAAGAGCAGGCAGTATCATACCCAGAGAGGAGCTTGGAAGAAGCTTCTTTTAAGAAGTCATAGATTCAAGTCCTATCTCTCTTGCCAAGTATTGCTAAAAAGAAGCTATAAGCCCAAAATGGAGTCACTGATGTTAAGCTCCACTAGGGCTTAATATTGAACCTAACTGCATCACTCAGTACTGTGAGGCCATCAGGGCTAGAGAGGTAATCTGCATGACAAAGCCTTCTGCCCTTCCCCTTCAGGGAAGGTGACCTTGCCTAAAACAATCCTTTCTTTTATTTGGCTGCTATCTTTTCCCACCCATTTCTGGCTACAAAACCATTCCACTTTTCTGAGCACTTCTTTTTGTTAGATGAGAAACTGCCTGATTCACAAATTGTTGAATAAAGCCAACTACATCTTTAAATTTACTAGGTGAATTTTTGTTCTTTAACAATTATAACCTTGGGAAAAATCATAAAACAGAGACAATAAACTATATCTCTATAGGATGCTGTAATGATAAATTACATAAGAATGTAAATCATCTACTGTGTTTGGTTCAATGAAGTTAATTGTCTTTTTTTAAGTCATAAAGAATAGCTTTACGGCTATATGCAATAAGGATTAAAAGGTCAGCATCTGTCACTTTTCTAAGCTCTTATCTACGAATGTAACAACTGTGATAAAGGGGTCTCTAAGAGGTCTCTCCTGTTTGGAAACTGAATGTCAGCTGTAGTGTATAAATGGAAGTTCTTGATGATATCTGAGCCTTGGATGCTATCAACTACTCAGAAATATCAGTGTTCCAATTTACTGTCCTTTGTTTAAATGTGTCCAATTTAAATTCTTTGTTTAAATGTGGCAGCAAATATCATTTGGCCTGGAACATCTGGGAGGAAGGCAGCAATGAGATTATCCCCATATTCCTGGTTCAAGTTTGGCCCAATGGACACCTCTATTCACCTTAAGCAGCCCACTGTGGAGCAAACACTGACTGTCTTAAGGGTCTAAGACCATGAAATATAGCATTGGTTCCACTCATTCCTAGCTGTGTGGCCTGAGACAAGTTACTTAGCTCATTAAACCTATTTCTTCATCTGAAAAATGAAAAAATTTCCTGTTCTTCCTACACTATTAAGTTATTGATTGTTACCCAGCTCCACCTATATTGCTTGGGTCTTATCGTCTCCTCAGCCCTATGTCAGTTACTAACTGTAACTCCGGGGCAAAATACCTCTAAAACCGAAGTCAGTCACTAGGAGAAGTAAAGTTAAGAAACCTGTTTATTTCATACAAGCAGTCATCCAGTCTCTCTCTTGACCAGGCTGCAGCAGAAGAGAGCTCCACCCAACCTCTCTGGTCTAGATAAACCCTCCCACGGCCTTTTAATTACTTATTGATTTATACATGTACTAATTCTCCCCACCCCTTAGAAACACTTATTGATATGCAGATGCACTAAAACCAGGCGAGAGATTCTGGAAATATTGCAATTTTACCCACACTGACATACCCCATGAATTATCTCATATAATCCTTAATTCAACCTGATGAGGTAACTGTGATTCCCATTTGATAGATGAGAAAACTTAAACCCTGAGAGATCAATTAACTTACATACCTGGGGTTAGTGGCAGAGCAGGAATCCAACTTCAAAGCCCACATGCCCAGCTGTTATTCTAACCCGCCTCTTGGAAACTGAAGTAGGGTTTGGAGGCCTGCCACTCATTCAACAGGCATATATTAAGGATGAGTTCCTATCTTAAGGATCTTATATCCAAAATCATAGTTCAGAGATACTCAAGAGTCAAACTGCCATTTGTACCAGACCAGAAGAGGTAACTGAACCCTACATCTCTAGCCAGTGGAGTAATTTCCTGACAGGATATGTTACCACGAGAGATATATCCACACCAGTTACCCACACTCAGGTGGGACTAGAGATAGTCAGTCTGTCTCCCCAAAAGGTGCTACTTCTTTTCTGATTTATAATCACCTTCCCCTCTGTTTCCATTAAAGTATAATTTTTAAAAAGAAACATTTATTTCCTTTAGTCATAAAGGAAATTGCATTTTGCTTGATCTCAAATGGATAAATTTAATGCTGCACTGCAAAAAATAAAACCTTTCTTAAATTACAATAATGATAACAAATCCTTATTGGGCTTTCTTACTGATATGCATAGCAGTTCAGTATTAATGGCTTCTAGAGTTAGAACCTAGAATTTTAAAACTCCAAAGCAGTTTTGTAATGCCATTTTATGTAAAAGGACAAGACAGAGTTGCATCTCCTTACTCCCACTCCTGCGCTCTTTCCACTGTAAGAACGCCCTGCTTTAACTCTCCTGGATTTAATTCCCTGCCTAAAGAAGAAACTTGTCCTTCTTTCTTCCTCTCTGCCGAAGTCCTATTGATTGGTTGTTGATGAGCTAGTAAAAGCTTGATGAGAATGCGTCTAGGCCTTCAGTGTCAAGATCAAGGGAAGCTTATAAAGAGATGCCTTTCATCTTTTCCTGAAGTCAGTGCGTTAGGTGATCACTTCTTGCCCAGAGGCGATGAGTCGCCCAGATGAGGTGCTGTGACTCAGGGAACTCTTGCCCCAACTTTATCAGCTCATTAAGGGTACATTCTACCACAAAGTGACTTTTGAACAGAATAAGTAGGAAGAATCAAATGGCTTCTGCAGTGACAGGATCAGCTGGATCAGAGCCTGAGCCTTGAAATAAATCAGCTATTGAAGAAGTAAACAACAAAAGGAGCTGAAGACAGATTGAATACAGACATGGTGCTTTTATCTGTCAGCCAGCAAGCTGCCAACTTTCTCTTTTGCAGACAGACATGGTGTTGCTGTGGTGCCATCGTATCACATTGTGGGTCCCTTGCCTACCTCACTTGCTGGTCTGTGAGCTCTCGGCGAGAAGGGACTCTGTCATGCATATTTGTATTTCATAGTTCGCAGCACACCTTTTATATAATGGTTTTCTGATATATGAAGAAAATAGAGGAAGAAAGGAACAAAAGCCCTATGTCCTATATCCTGAAGAAATTTATAATGAGACCTTTTGTTCTTCCCTAGAACAAACAGAAATGAATTCCGCAATAGAAAAAATGAATAACTGTTTTCATAGGAGAAATTGGGAGAATGGGAAATAAGAGAGTGAATAAAGAAAAGAATAAACATTTGTTTAGAGGCTACCTTGTGCCAAACACTGTAGCAGGAAATTCGCATAAATAATCTCATCTAATCCTTATGACAGCACCCTGAGTCAGATATTTGTATTCTTCTTTTACAGATTAAAAAAAAACGGGTCTCAGAAAGACTAAGCAATTGTTCAGTCTTGAAGCAGAATTCAAACCACTGACTGCAGAGGCCACCCTGTTTTCATTTTGATCAAGCTGCCTCCCATAGACAATGTCATTCTATAGCCGTAATTAATCTCATCCTAGCAACAAACATTTCTCATCCCTGTAACAGGACGGCTTATATCTTATATTCCTCCATCCCAGCACTATTGCCTCTTTTTCTCCCATTGATATTTTTTTAAGACATCACAAATTTGGGACTTCCGCTTCCAGCACAGCTGGAGTAACAGGGAACTAATTTACCCTTCGGGCTAAAACAATCAAAAAAAAAAAAAACCTACAGTGTATTATCAGTTTTCAAGACCTTGAGCATCAGGCAATGAAGTATCATAATCCCTGAGACATGAGAAGCAGATTATGTAAACCCTACAGCAGCCCTGACTTAGTGCTTTGAAAGAATATCCAAGCTGTGGCCCAGAGCCGGGGTATCCAGGCACAGCCCAGTGAATGACCCGAGGACATAGAGCTGAGAGTCCAAAGAGAACCAGGCAGGAAGAATTTACAAGGCAGCATAACCAGAGAGGAGAGAGCTGCACAAAAAGCGAACTCCAGAAATCTGCAGAGAACCTCTAGAGTATTTAGCAGAGTATTGATTAGTGCAGGATGTGAAGAAATTGCTCCTAGTTGGGAAAGGACCCCTGAATTATGAACTACTGTATAAGAATATACCTAGAATAATTCAACTCAGCAGCTAATTAATATATTTCATTCTAGAAACAAGAAAATACCAGGTATTTTCCCTCCTGTGTTACTATTACAAATAGGGCAAATCAGTTTATTTCAACACATATTTAGAGTGCCTACCCTGTGCCAGGCACTGTACTAGGCACAGAGGATACAAAGGATGGTATTGGGCCATGCCAAGGACCTCACAATCTGATGGGGGAGACAGATTTTTTTTAAAGACAAAAAAAAAAAAAAGGCAATAAGGTCAATAAGTATATGACAGGAATGTAGCGTAGTGCAGAGAAGGAAATGATTCATATCCTGAAAGATTTTTATCTCAAAAGAAAATTCACACTAAGCTCACATACATTACCTGGAAGAAGAACAGAATGAAAATAAATGTAAAAAGACTGTGAGCAAAAGTGAATATGAGGAAAAGTACATAAAACTGAATCTTAATGTTTTTATGCCTTTTCATCTTTTTATATGGGTTCTAGATTTGATTGGAAGCACACAAATGATGGTAATAAATGAGTAGATAAATGGCTATGGTTATTTTATTTTACTAAATAGTTTTAAAAATTACTTGTGAGCCCTATTTTACCTACTTTTTATCTCTACTCTTGGGGAAACCTAACTATTGAGCCAATATAATTAAACCCAGAACTAGTCAATCCTCAGCAATTACACAGATTGCAAGCAGAGTACCTAAGTTGTACTTTCAGTCTGTATCAATGATGATACCAAGCAGTTCATTAAAATTGCTATAAGTTTTAGTGTAGAAAAATTTAAATGTTTTTCTTTTCCAATGCTGCTGATTTTCTTTCTCAGGGTGATTAGTCTATAAAATCAAAAACAAAGAGAAAACTATGCCCCCTAATTCACTGAATGTAATGTATATATATATGTAATTACAGATCAAAGGACATATTTTTTTAATTCTGCAGAAGGAAATTCTGAATGGACCAAAGTATCAAGAAAGTTGGTTAAATACAGCAATCCCAATTTATTATAATCAATGTTTTTTAAAAAAAGTAATTACTAATACTCATTTGCCCAGGCAGTTTTAAGGAATAGAATTGTTATTATTTATTCATTTAATTAATCACTAATTTTTTCATCCACTCATTTTTCCAATAAATTTTTACTGAGGGCCAGTTTTGTGCCAAGCATTGTTCTACATGCTAAGGCCATGGCATGGAATGAAATGATGGTTCTGCCATGTGGATAAAGTGAAGGTTCCTGTGGCCAGGATCCTCACCTGGCCCTGGTCAGCTAGCTCACTACACACGTGTAGGCAATACTTGCTATTGACTCTATATAAAGAGCTCCACCTAGTGCTCTGGAGACACAGTGGCAGGGCCATAGGGCTGCATGTCTGCAGGAGAGCACAGACTGGAGTGGTGGCAGTGCAGAGTACAGAGACTGATACGGCTATGGGGGCAGAGAGGCCCAGAGGCAGAAACCAGCTTGCTGCATGCTGACTGGCTCTGAGTATACAGGATTCTGGTGATTGACCTGCCACCATGGGAATAAAGCTGGGTATAAACCCTTTCACCCCAAGAACGTTTCATTGTCATTCCTTGGTCTCCCTGAATCCATAGTGAACTTGCCTGGGGCTGAAACCCATTGGCACAACTTGCCCATAAAACTTATATTGTAGTGAGAGAGACAGATAATAGACAAATTAAAAAGTAAATATGTAATATGTCAGGTGGTAATATGTTAAGAAAAAAAAAAGGCAAGACATGAAAAGTAGAGGAGGTCAGAGGCTCACAGATACAGTATTACATGAATAAAAATCTGAAGGAAGTAAGTGAATAATTCATGTAGGTATTTCAGGAGGAGAAACAACCAGTGCAAAAACTCTAGGGTAGTACCAAGTGGGGAAAGTGAAAGTTCCTATGGCCAGGATCCTCACCTGACCCTAAACTACTCAATGACATAATTTGTCTACTGCTATGCTAATGCTTCCACACCTGTAGACAATGAGCTATTATTGACTGAGTCACTATATAAAGAGCTCCTCCCCTGGATGAGGCAGAGATGGAAGTGGACTAGGGACATGCAGAGTGCTGGATACAGACATGATTCTAGTGCTCCGCCTACCAACTGTAAGAATAAATGGTATAAACCCTTTTACCCTAAGAACATTCTGTTGTGATTTTTCAGTCTCATTGAATCCATCATGAACTCGCCTGGGGCTGAAACCCTCAGACAAGACAGCAGTACTAACCTAAAATGTATCTTTTTCTCTCATTTACATAAATTATATGTGGAATAAAAATAGTGTCTGTGTGATTTTGTTTAGTTTGGTGTTTGAGACATTTTTGTTTGGTCTGACATGTATTTGTACCCTGTTTTGCCAGGGCTATCGTCTTAAGAAAAATCATTGGAGTCTTTCTCTTTTGAAGTCATGGTTTATGTGCAACTTTCATCCATTGACATCCATGAGCTTGTTTGTCTTTTTTTAAAGAAAAAGTGTTAGGATGAGTAATCAGAATGGCATGCTTTTATTTCATTATTATAGGGCACAAGGAATTTGAGAAAAGCATCTCATTTTTTTTCCAAGAATTAGAGAAACATCAGGATTTTATTTTGTTCCTTTTTTATCTATCACTGTAAATGGCAAACATTTAAATATAGAAGGGTGCTTAACCACATTTAGATTGTACCAGTGAAGACGATGATAATTATGGTAAAAGTAAATATACAACTAGACTTTCTCTTTCATAATTGGGTAAGAGTGGTATTTTCCTAAAAATATATAAAGTAGAAACTTGTTTTATATACCTAACTCCCAAATTCTGGGATCTCATAAAGTATCAGAAAGTTACTATCAGGCTTCCTTATCACGCAGAAAAGCTATTCATAATTCACCCTTGCCTAGTGCAGGACTAGAAGGAGAATAAAACTTAAAAAGGAAAGTTCAGTTAATTTTTTTTCCTATACCTTACCATACAAACAGCTGGATAAGTTTGGAAATGTAAATGTTTTTTGACCTAAAACTCATCCATCTCCCTAGGTGTCCTATTCTTAAAGATCATTAGAATAAAATAGTCATTGGATAGATATTGCTGGATAAATTCCAACATTATTAATACTACATTCATATTGGTGTTATGATAAATTATTCCTAGAAATAGGCTAATATTTGTATACATAGTCTATTATGTGTACACATAGGTTTTTTTATTTATAAATATAGGTTATAGCTAAATGCAGGGAAAGAGATTATTTGATTTTAAAAATTAGGAATCAAAGTTATTAGATTCGATGTTAACCTTGCCACATACTGTGACCTTGAACAAATTAGTTAACCTCCTGGTGGCTTAATTTATACATCTACAGAAGAGTAAATTACCACCTATATTATTTACAGAAAGGATGAGGATTTACTTAACATAGTAATTAGTAGGAGTCTATCATTTTGGTGAAAGTCTGACTCAGCTGGAAATCTACACAGACTTAATTTATGGCAAATCTTAATGTTGAAATAACTGCTAACGTATTTTTTTTAAGGAACTATCCAACTTTAAAACTGGCAAAATGTTCCGCTTGAGCTAGACAAATGAGTTTACTTTGTTGAAGGAAATCAGCTTACTAGATTGGACTACAGAACTAGAGAGTTCAAGGTCATAGGAGTAGCTCTCATATTGCTAGGATACTTTCACACACAAAAACTTTTGTTTGAGCCATGACTTCCACAGCATCCCGATCACATCTTAATCTACTGCTTTGTAGTTTATGGCATAGATCACCAAGGAATCTAAGCATGCAGGTGCCTCAGTAACACTTTTATCACAACTGCTGAAATATGCAATGCAAAACCCAAATCTTGCTATTTGAATAGGTTAGTAAGACCACGACTACCTTTGTTTCATTAATAGAATTAGACCTCAATAACAAAGGTTTTTGCCTGTTTTCTTCATTTTTATATCTCTAGCTCCTAGAACAATGCTTGGTACATAATCAACAATAAGTATCTATTCAATGAATGAATGAATTACTCTCAATCAGTAATTTGGAGCTCTCTTTCCTGCCACTCTCAAGGGAACTATATGATTATCCAGAAGATGGTTATGAAAAAAATCTCTTTTCTTGGATTATTAATTTATGTGTTGTGGTCAAATTGACATATGCATTGAACATATTTAGAAATAAACAATGAAAGAACAACCTAGGAGGACCTCTACTCATTATGGTACTTACCAATAGGTTGCCATCTATAGCAGTTTTCCCAAAGCCTTCCCAATTTATACCTTTCAGTCTAAAATTATTATTAATAACTCCCTTTCTTATTACCAAGAAGTCCTGCTTGGGACAACAAAATATATGCTCACCCTTCCTACTGCTACTGACCTGCACACCAAGAAATAGAAAACCTGTCCCTTTATAAGTTGACTTTCTCTGAGTAATACTAAAACAAAATCTTAAAATAATCCACTAAAATATCTAATAATGAAAACCAAAATGAACTGCAATATAGTGGAAAGGATATTAACTAAAAGTTAACAGACTTGAGAATTGTGCCCACTGACCAGCTGGGTGATTATGGAACAAAATGTTTAAATGAGCCTCACTTACGTACTGAAGAAAGCTGTTGACTTAAACCAGGAACTCCGTAAGAGCACTTCAAGCTCTGTTATTCTATAATACTTTATGATAAACTTATAAAGTTTATCAATTGCCTTTTCTTTTTCATTACTTATTGAAATATGAATTTTGGCCTGTTGATTTAACTTTCTAATTGTTAGATGATTCCTGAGGTCCTTTCCAACTCTAAAAATGTAATTGGACTATAAAAGTCTAGGTCTGCTATAGTTTATACTAAGGAAATAAAAATTGTGACTGTATAATGGGAAGAAAAGTATAAACATTAATATCAAGTACAGAGAGATTTTTGAGGAAGTATAGAAGAAGGCAAGTCTAGGTAGGACACTGCATTGTTAGGACAGCTAGAAAAATGTTTAGATTTTCTAGGATCAGCAAAGAAAAGAGAGATATCCAGAAGATAAGAGAAGGAGCATAAAGGGTAATTTCCCTTATTTTTTAAAGATACCGTTTTCCAGTCTTCTTCATCTAGAGGCCAAATCACTTGTTAGTTAATGGCATATGCTATGGTTGAGTTCCCTCTCCCTTTTGCTTGATGTCACACCCATCGATGCTTGTGGTGATTTAAAAATGAGTCCACACTTTTTGACACTCCTTCCTTCAGAAGGTGGAACTTAATTCTTCCTTTTTTGAGTGTAAGCTACATTTAGTGACTTGCTTCTAATAAACAGATCGTAGTAGAAGTGATGGTGTATGGCTACCAAGACGAGGTCATAAAAGGCAATGTGTTTCCTCCTGCTCTCTCTCAGATAGCTCACTCCACTGGAAGCAGCTGCCATCTTGTGGAAATCCTCAAACAGTTTTGAGTTGCAAGTGGTCTCATGCCAGAAGCCAGTAGAAACTGAGGCTTCATGCCTCCAGCCATGTGGTGAGTCATCCTGGAAATAGATCCTCCAGCCCAAGTTAAGCTTTCAGATGACTGCATCTCCCACTGCCATCTTGATCTCAACCTCAGGAGAGACCCTTAGCCAGAATCATCCAACTAAAATGCTCCTGAATTCCTGACCCACAGAAACTGAAGATGATAAATATTTGTTAAGTTGCTAAATTTGGAGGTAGTTGGTTACAAAGCAACATATAACTAAAACAGTGATCTATTTAAGTAAAAAGTGAATTGCTTCAGGAGAAATAAGGTTGGGGTAGAAGGAATAGCTGATATCAGATGCTAGGAATGAGAAAACATTCTAATTAAATTACATGGAAGAACTATGTGTTCTCTTGGAGTCAGATTCTATTGGACACTGCAGGGCCTTCTTTTACAGAACCCCACTCTTCTCTAGAAGATACATTCTGAAATCTTTACAAGTGAAGTGACATGATGTCTAGGTTAGCTTAAAAATATTCTAGGAATAAAGCAAAAAACAAAACTGAGAGTAGGGCTTGAATAAAGATGCCAAAATGCTGATTATGGTTGAAGCTGGACAATTGATGCATAAGGGCTCATTATGCAATTTTCTCAACTTTTGTGTATGTTGTGAAATTTCTACAATAAGGTGCTTTAAAAATCTAAAAACATATAATTAAACTCTTGACTCTAATGCTTTAAAGCAAACGTATGTTTTAGAATTATTTTAACTAAACCAAAAAAAGTATGTTTTTTTCAAATACAATTTCAGAACCTTAAAAAGTGAAAATAAATAAATAATAGTCTCATCCACTTGAATGGGTGAAGTGTGGGGGATTTGTGACACAGATACCTGTATTTCCAGTCCATGTTTACTTTTTTCACTATCCTTAACACCTTCACTCTTAAAGCAGTGGAAAGGCCTATATGTTGAGCTGTGACCCAGGGAATTTGAGGGGTTATTGTGGACTGAATTCTGTCCTCCAAAAAGAGACTAAATCCTAACTCCTGGAAACAATGTGAAATTTACAGAAATATGGTCTTTGTGATGTAATCAAGTTAAGATGAGGCCATCCTAAATTATGGCATCCTTATAAAAAGAGGAAAATTTAGACACACACAGAAGAAGGCCATGTGACGAACAAGGCAGAGACTGGAGTGACATGCCTACAACCCAAGGAACGCCAAGGACTGCAAACAACCACCGGAAGATAGGAGAGAGGCAGTTTCTCCCCGAGCCTCCGGAAGGACCCAAACCTGCTGATATCTTGACTCCTAGCCTCCAGAATTGTGAGAGAATAAATTTTTGTTTTTTTGTTGTTTAAGCCATCGATTTTGTGGTCCCTTATAACTGCAGCCCTGAGAATCTAAAACTGGAAGCATCAGTGCAATTTCCTACTTTCCTGTGACCCTTCCTACAAATGAGCTGAGAAATGCCTGATTTGGCTGTGTAAAAATACAGACAATTTGTCACTTACATGAACAGCTTGCTGCTGATAAACCCTCCCAGGGCCAGGTCCCCATCATCACCCTAGTCTCCCTCACCCCTGCCTTCATTATGCCATTACACACTGTCTTCTTTGGTTCCTCTGAGCGTAGGATGTGGTTTACCCAGCTTCCCGCCTTCCTACAACCAGTGTGTATTTTATACTTGTTTTTAAGGGCTTTACTATTGTAAAGAAACAGGGCTTTAAAATGATTAAAAAGTATTACAAAATTATAGAAATCTCCAAATATAGAAGTAAAGGTATATATAATTTTCACTGAGTTGTCATGGAAGTTTGACCTGTCATTGTCACATGATGATTACCCAGTAAGGATAACTATTTATTTTCTAGAATTACTTCATGAGCCACTTCTAAATGTGGATACCATATCAGACCACTGAGAATAGAAAGATAAAAAGACAATCTTCATCAGGGGTTATATTTCAGAAGGAACAAAAATAAGTAAATAAAAGCAATAGGTGTTAAGATTAAAAAGAATATGTTTTGTATTGAGGTGGCATGAGTTAGTTGTTATAAACAATTTTCAGAATAAATAACCCTGTATTGAGTTTTCAAAAATCAAAATAGGAAAGGGCTTTCCAGCATGAATCTAGATAGACAGATAGACAGACAGACAGATGAAAATTTGGGAGAACTGCAAGTAATTTATTGTGGGTTCAGAGGCATAAAACAAAATTGAAAACAAGAAAACAAGTCTAAGGAAAAATACATGGAAGGGAATATGATGATGTCAAAAGAAAGTTCAGAAAGTCATTCTATAAGTTGCTATGGATATTTTTTAGAAATAGCCTTTATGTATATTTCCATGCTTCACAGTAGATAATTGAAGGAAAGGGACATTATCAGTTAAGAGTCACAATTTCACAAGGTAAAAATGAGTCCTTTGCTAAGAGAATGAGAATATTATTACTATAATCCCAAAGTGTAGTTGTCATAGTGCTAGAGAAGAGGAGGGAACAGAAATGAAATACGAATGATAAGGAGGGAAGATAAACTGGACTGGCTCACCTGGTCCATGTGGAGGATCATGGCAGGACAGCTCCCTGGTTTCTTGCATTGATGATGGGAAAATAGAGAACCTGCTGATGATGGAGAATAAAGACAACAAAGGTAATGAGTTCAGTTGTGAGGATATTAATTTAATGCCCTGCAGGTAGGGGGTAAATACAATGAGACCACAGTTAGGGGTAGCAAATAAATGATCTTATAGGTAGAAGTTGAAGACAAAGAAATAGATTAGCTCAGTTAAATGGGCTTGTAGATTAAGAAAAGAAGATATATGATGAGTAGTTAACAGCATGGGTCCTGAGCCTGAATGCTAGACTTTGAATGATAACTCCATGGCTAACTAGTGGAATGGCCTTGTGCAAATTAACCTAACTTCTCTGTTTCAGTTCCTGCACATGTGAAATGTTGTAAAAATTAACTGAGTTATTTTATGTAAAGTCCTTAGAAGAGTGCCTGACTGTCTCACCTACAGGTCTCATCTCCAGGTAAGTTCATTCTGGATTCAGTGAGACAATAACAGCAATGGAATGTTGGGGGTAAAGGTCTTATACCAAGCATTGTTCTTGTGATGGCAGGCTGATCACTAGAATCACTTCCACATCCGGCAAGGCTGCAATCCTTCTCTGTCTTTGCCTCCACCAATGGGGAAGAGCACTGGGCAGAGCTCTTCATATAGCAACACAGACAACAATGGCTCATTGCCAACATGTGTGCAAGCATGGCTGCACAGTAGGCCAATTACATCACTGCATGTGTGCAGTGGGCAAGAAGATTAGGGTCAGGTGAGCATCCTGGCCATGGAAACTTCCATCTTCCCTACATGACCCATAGTAAATATTAAATAATATTAGAGGAAAGGCAAGGGTCAGGGGATGACAACACAAAGGAGAAAGAGAGACAGAGAGGGAGAGAGATTGGTGAAAGGGATCTGAGGGAAGCAACAAAGGAAAAACAGCATATATCAGCAGTGGGCAGAGAAGGAGCCTCCATGAAAGGCGGGGAGGAGCCCCCAGAAATTGGAGCCAATGTCAGGAATGCAAGGATATCAAGATGACAGGTGTGCTCAAAAGCTGAATCTTCAAAGAATTCAAAAGATATAAGTGAATGAAGAGTCCACTGGTTTGGCACTTGAGCCAATGGGAAGCTCTCAGTGCATTGGAGCCACAGAAGCAGAGAGAGCAGGCCAGAGACTAGTGTATAACCCTCTTCACTAGCCACCTGCTGTCTCTGCCTGCTTATATAGGTCCATAATAAATATACACAATTTTTGAAGGTGCAGTATGAAGACTTGGCATTTTCTTCCATTGTACTTAACTTCCAGTTGTTCATACATACCAGCTTGGGGGAAACATTTCAGGAAGATAATACAAACTTTTAAAAATGCATTATTTGTATTGCCTTCCCCACCTGTACCCATCACTCACCCCCTGCCCTTTCCCAAAGACAGAACTAGTGATGATGCTAGAAAGGTGAGTAGCAGGGACAATAAGCAAATGCCAAAACTGAAAAGTAAGAAGGTAGTATAAGAATAAAAATTTCTGTCTCAAGAAATACTAGAGTAGCCGAGGTAGAATTTCAGTTCGATTTTTACATATTGGTTGGGAATGTGGGCTTAAAAATGCAGATCCTCAGAAGTCCAGGAACTTGCATTTTAACACACCCTCCATGTGATTCTGATGCAAGCCGTCTGAGTGAGCAGCTGACTTTTCAAAATAATTGCTCTTGAGAGTGTGTAGATGAACTGAGAGTAGATATTCTTTCATTACAAGGTCAGAGATGTTAAATAAATGGGCCAAGATATTTTGTAGTACTTGGTCCCACACTGTGAGAATTCCTTTACAAAAGTGGTTCTCAAGGTTTAGGATTGTTAAACTCAGACTGTTGGGCCCAACACCCACAGTTTCTGACTCAGTAGGTCTGGGACAAGATCCAAGAATTAGTAGTTCTAACAAGACCCCAGGTGATTTAAACTGCTGATGCAGGGACCACATGCTGAGAACTGTTGCTCTTCAGCTGCATAATATGATAATACTTTGCTGTCCTCTGTCAAGAGCATGAAGAAAATCAAGCTCATTTTATATATGCATATTAAAGCATAAAAATATGAAGACATGGTGGCAAGTGTCACACAGCCTTATATGCTTTAAAGGAGGAGAATGATTTCACACATCACTTACACCACATGGTCTCAAGGCCATCCCAGGTGGATCAAGGTAGAAACAAGCAATATTTTGTTCTTTCAATTACATCATCATGGTTTTGCACACACATCCTGAAACTTCCTGGGGAAGCTGTAAGTGATACATGCAAAGGTACTGGGTTCAGTCCCTATCAAAAGACCTATTTCAATCTGAGCATACGTCAAATAAGAAATGTTTGAGAATAATTTCTCCTCCCTAACTCTGAGATGTTGTGTAAGAACCCAAAATGAAAATTGAATTAATGATAAAGACTTACTTACTATACTCATTAATGACTTAATTTCTAACTATGATTCATATTTACATACTTGCATAGTGTGAGTGCAGTATAACTATACTGTGATTCATTTCAGCCACTTGTTTTAAATTTCTTTAAAATAAGAAACCTACAATAGTTTCTGCATAATACATTTATGGTAACAAACTGAAGTATAAGATTCCCCCATAACTGTATGTTTTTTGCAATTGTATAGCTTTATATTTGTACATAATTGTATATATTTGTAAATGCTCTTTTGCAAAGATATGCTATATGCTGGCTTTCATATAAGAAAAGCTATCATAGGAAATAATACCCATTAAGTTTTCATATTTTTGTTGGAAAGTATTACTTTGAGTATACATACTCAAGTTAAAATTGTTAATTATGAAAAGAACAGGTATATGAGAGAGAGTGTGGGTGTAGAGAAAATGGAAGCCCTAATACACTGGCACTGTGCATGTGCAATGATGTAATAATTGGCCTACTGCACACATACATGCTTACACATGTGTTGGCAATAAGCCATTGTTGTCTGTGTTGCTATATAAAGACCTCTGCCCAGTGCTCTCTGCTGGGGTGGAGGCAGATTGTGGACTTAACTGGGTTCGGATATGACACTAGTGCTGGACCTGCCATCACAAGAATAAAGGTTGGTATAAGACCTTTCACCCACAGTGTTCCAGTGCTGTTATTTGGTCTCACTAAACAATGTGAACTTTTCCAGAGCTGAAACCCTCTGATGCTGCAGAAAGAAACATTAACAATCTTTATAAAAATTAGAAATGAAAATCTGTGAACATCATTTACATAGTCACAGGTGTATTAGAGGTGAATTTGAGGCAAATAGTTTTTTTTCAAACAAAATTGCAGGTGATGGAATTGGAAAATAAATGCCATTTTATACTCCCACCTTGGCTTAGGAATAAGAGCAACAGGTGTTTTAGATGCAAACCAGGTGGTTCTGATCAAATTACTCTGGGATGACAATGAGATTTCTTGAATACTGTATTTGTCTAGGGTTCTTCTTTGGAAGAAATAATGGCTACAGTGTAAGCTGCCTAATAGCAATAGCTTTGCAAGTTGACTTCCTCTAAGCTGCAGTAGCAGGAGAAAGGAGTATTCCTTCTTTCCTTAAAAACAGTCCCTTTTTAAAGTTAAGGTAATATGTAAATATGATTTTTAAAAGTATGAATTGAAAAGGAAACTGGTTGCCCCCTCTCTTAATACTCCAAATTTCTCTTCCAAAAATTAATTATAATTAATAGTTATTTTGTGTATCTACATAGAAAGACATTTTATGTGTACCCTTTATGTGTAGTTTATATGCATTTTCTCTTGTTTACCTAAATATAGTCATGCCAACATACTGTTTTACATCTTGTTGAAAAACATACTGTGGAGATCTTTCCGTATTTGCAAATACAAATCTTCCTCATTGATTTTTTAAAAACTGTATGATAAGTTCTGTAGTTATCCTCTTATTAACAAACATTTAGATGGTTTCCAATTTTTGCTGTTGCAAACAAGGCTACAGTGCAAGTATATCCATAGGGAAAATTCCTGGTAATAGGGTTACTGGGTCAAAAAGGATATTAATTTGTAATTTTGATAGATACTGCCAAATTGTCCTCTTAAAGTGTTGTGCCAAGTTTCACTCCCATTTACAGTTAATAAAAGAGCCTTAGTACCACGGGCTGTCTGTTTAAGCATCCTGCCCAGCTATAGTAGAGAAAGGGCCTACTCCAAATACTGGCAGGAACCCATCTATCCCCTGTAGAATTTTCCACTTATCAGCACACCAGGGAACTCACTCAAAGGCATCTCTCTAATTTCACTAGTCAGTTTATCATCTAAACATGTATTTAGCATATTTATCAAAGAATACCTACCATATGCTAGTTTCCCTAGAGCTTGCTAATAATCTGGAATTTTTGCATCTGTCCTACATTTCATTTTGTCCTTGGGAAATATATAGTCCCAGCATCTGGATGGTAATAATAAATAATAATATCTCCCTTATATGGGATTTTTTGCTCCAGGAATTCAGAGCACATTATGCACATTATCTCATCTATCATAAAAACATCCATTAAGGAAGGCATTTTCATCTGTATTTTAAAATTACATAGAGCTTGAGCAACAGAGTGTTAAGAGTTTCCCTTACAGGTCTTCATGAACTAACGAGTTTTATGTATTCTGGTCTCCTGATTTGAGTTCAGCAAAGTTCATGACACAGGCTCTCTGGTTCTCATCATTAAGGAAAGTCTCATGCTTTTATTAAACTATAACAAGCAAAATGGAACAGAGCTCTCCCAATCAGCCAGAGAAGACTGTGAAATACTTTTCTCAAGGGATTTACCATCTTCCATTAAACAATTACAAAGGGAAAAGAAGCCAGGCCACAAGTAGAGAAGAATCCACATTGTAAATTAAAGTTTACGGTAAGGTAGCAGGGGATCCTCAGGATGCTGATCAATATGAGACAACTGAATCTATGAAACCTTATGAGATACCATCAAGCTATAATCAAATTGGAATGGAAGGAGCTGAACTAAAAGTTATGCTATATTTGGCAGACAAGAATGAGGGTTTGAGAGGCGATCTGTTAGACTGGCCAGCTCACACAGCCGTGTGCAGCCTGATACCAACATTCGCAGATTCAATGGTTCACTCAGTTCATTCCACTCAACACTGTTATTGTGAAATCTAGTGCTAGTTGCACAGAATTCCTGGTCTGACTTGGGAAGGTTAACTATAGAAACCCCTGGGGGCAAGGATAAACAGAGGCATGACTGGCATTTCCTTCAGGTTTATTGGATTGCCAGTTACAAGTACACAATGGGTTTTTCTACTGGTACATTTCTATTCTTCTCTCATAAAAGTTAGGATTATGGAGATACTATCTTACACAAAAGGCAGAAACATCTTTCAAGGTGGGATCCTACTCAGGGATATTCTTCATACATTTCTGAGGTCTTAGCAAAGTCTGTCATTTTCTCCTTCTGTTGCAATTTGCAGAAGAATTTTTCCACCTCAGAGGAGGAATAGGAGCATGGTGAATAGAAAAAATAATACAAAATTCCATAAATAAAATTCCCTTTCTGGCTTTATAACTTCAGCCAAGAATGACTTGTGAACCAGAAGCAGAGATCAAAAGACTGAAGACTTTTCCAGAATGAGTGCTGGGGCAGAATTTTTTAGCATTTCAAATACTAAAATAGGCAGAAGGAATTCAGAAAAATAATGTGCAAGATACTGTGGGCTGTAGTTAGAACTGCTTTTCTTTCTAAGCAACAAAATTAGGCATGACTATATTCAATGCTAAGAACAGTGGAGCATAGCTGTATGGCTCATATTTATGCTAATTTCAGTACATTAAAAGAATGTTCATGTTTTTATTGCAGACCACTTGAAAATATGAATACTTTAAGTAGGTGTACTGAAAACTCATGCCCTGTTTGGCCAAAAAGGTTCTTGTGGTAACATTCAATTGAGATCTGACTTGAAGGATTTCATAAATATGAAACATTTCATTCAAATGCACACATATTACGCACATATTAACTGCCTTTGGTAAGAAGAGACAAGGTCAACTCTAAAGGGTTCCTATCTTCTGTAGTGTTTGCCATTAAAGGATGAAGGCAAATTGCCAGTGCCTGTGTACATGAATTTTCTTTGTCCTCCTTTGTTTTGTTTGTGGGGACTATCCTAGTGATTTCACAAGAAATAATTTATGCTGCTGTGTTCCTGAGAACATAATAAGCAAAGCATACTGGCCTTTAGCTCATCCTTACTCACGGGAGATACCTTGCACAATTAATTGCTGGACTCCTAACTGCAACTTTTCCGTTCCTTAGGGAGTTTGGTATTGATCACAACAAAGTTATCTTTTCAAGTAAAAATGCTGGCAGGTCCCTTTGGGTTTTATTGGACCCTAGAGATAGTTGGGCTAATCTGAATTTGAAGGTTAACTTACAAAATTTAATTTAATATATCTAATTTTTGGTGTTTTTTTAGCCATTGATACTGCCAAAAATATAGGTTACTTTTAAAATTTTTTCAGACAGTTTCAGTGGTTTGAGAGAACATTCAGTTCAGGAGTCTTTGTATTCTCTTAAACTGGATCCTCACTGAACTTAAACCACCTGGTGATGTAACTGGCCTGATGCTGGGCGGCCGCTTCCACAACTGTAGGCAATAAACTATTATTGTGCTATATAGAGAGCTCGGCCCAGTGCTCTGGGCGGAGGCAGAGATGTTAGTGCTCCATCTACCACCAGAGAACAAGCTGGGTAATGAACCCTTTCACCCCTGAGAACATTTTGCCGTCGATTTGTTTGGTCACACTGAATCCATAGCAAACTTGCCCAGAGCTGAAACCCATTGGCAAGACAGGCACTTTGCTAGGTGACCCAGAACCACACAAAATGATGAAAATGGTGCTAAGGACTGCTTTATTTAGGGATTGGTGAAATTCAATGGACAACTTGGTCTTCTGAGACCTAGAAAAACCATTAGTCTCACTCAAATTTAAGATTTCATTTATAAGTTTAAAAAATCCAACAAATTAAAGTAACTAAAAGTGTTTATTTACTCATATGAAGGAAATCCAAAAATTGAACAGGCTTTAAAAAATAAATGGCTCCTTAATGTCAACAAAGACCTACTTTCTTTCCATTGCTATACTTCGTCTTCCATGATGTTGTTTTCTTCTAAGCCTTGTTTCTGTTAATGGTCTCAAAAAGGTAGTCAGAAAAAACCGGACCTACATGCTTCCTAGTTCACAGCTACAAAAGCAAGAAGTTCTTTTTAAGGTAGTTCCCATGATTAGAGAGAAATTTCCTTTCCCCAAAACTCCTACCCCTATTTCTTAACCTCATTGTCCCCAATTGGTTCATATGCCTAAACTGAAGCAATTGTGTGGGCAGGCTGATGTGACTTAAGACAACCAGGAATTACTCTGGATTTTGGAGATCCAACCCAAACCATGTTGGAAAATGTAAAATTTCATTAGAAAGTAGAAAGAGGCCTGGATGGTGAGGGATGATTTCACAAATGTCAACTAAAGCTCTTGTTACTGCTTCTCTCTGCATGTCTATTCTGTGTCACTCTCTGAGTCTGGCTGCATATACATAAAATTGCTGAGTCTTGTCATGGGACAACTCTGAAACCAAATACCTGTGACTCTGCAAATCTAATTCTCATCACCCATCTACAACTTTTATGCCTTACTTCAGAATTCTCAAATGATATCATCTAATTGGCTTGGCCTAACCTATGTATTGACTCTCCTGGTCATCTCTGCGCACTGGTCCTTGTCTCCTATAGCCAGAGGTAGGGTCATCTGATATAATCAGGGATGACTATGTCCATCTATTCAGCAGGGTTTGTAGGTAGGAGCAGATTCTTTTAGAAGGGGATGTGGGCAGAAAGGCAATTATATGTATCTCTAACCAGGAAAATTCCCAGGGGTGTAAATTATAGGGAAAAAAGTGGCACCAAATTTAAAGATAAAAGAAAAGCTTACCACCATGATTCAAGACTGGGCTATGTGACTGATCATAGAGTTTTGCTTTTATTGCTAACTTAGCCTTAAAATCTCTCAAGTTCACTTTTAAGAACACCAAAACACTTCTTCAAGGATTCCTCAAATACTTCACGGGTACTTGGTTACAGAAGAGAAAACAATCTTTGTAAGTGTAGAACCTAGAAGGATATTTATGCTCATTATATTCCAGGTGCTGAAAAGTGGCAAGGTACTGCTAAATTTTATGCCTTTTTTGCAGTCACTTCCTCTAAATGAGTTGAAGCGTTGAAAGGGCTGGCCTAATACCCCAGTAGAATTTCTCCCAACAGAGCTGCACTTTATTCTTAAGTGAATTCTGCATTTGCACTTCCTGATATCCAAGAAGATGTTGGAGATTCCCATCCCATTCCCAGCCCAACTCCAGATATGTTCTTTGGACAAGGGAAAGTTTTGAAGTTCTCAGCAGTAACTGTGGCTCTAAGGAAAGAAATCGATGGGTATCAGAGCAGCACAATCAAACATCTGCTGGACAAAAGAGGAACACAGATTGCCAGAATGGGAAGTGTTTTTCTTCACTCTCTTATTATGCCTTCTGGCTTACTTTGACCCAAATAACCATCTGACTGGTTACCATTTTAAATGCAAAAGAAGTGGAGAAGGGACTCTTCCAGCCCCAATAACCTGGAACAGATTGGACTGAGGGCACTAAAACATCCCCCGAAGCATGGAAATCGTACATGGAATGTTTTCCATGTACAACTGGTTCTAATACTGAATTAAGAACCCTTTGTCTAGGCTAGGTCCAAGATATCAGAAATAATAGAATAAAACTGAACTGAAGAAAAGTCTAGGAAACATAAAGACAACACTTTTCAAAAACTTATTTATTTAGCCTGTGGCTAATTCTGATTTTTAGTTAAAAAGCATAGCAAAGCCCAGTGATGGCTAAAATTAAACAACAGTTAAAAGAAAGAAAGACTTTAAACATAAAGGCAGAATTTTTAAATCAACATTTCCATTTCATGCAGCAGCTCCTGCACAGCCTTCTTATTTCTCAATAGCTTTGATTTGTGGAAATAATGGTTATGCAATTTCCACACATTGTGCCCCAATCACAGCATGTAGGCACAATAAAAGAAGACAACTAAACACACTTGAAGCTGGAGATTTTGATAAGCTTTTCTTTTCACTTCACAAAGGTATTTAACTTGATTTTTCTAAGGCAACTGGAATAGTCCTATTGAGTTTAAATCAGGTACACGTGAACACAGCAAAGAGTCTCATTTTCTTAAACGTGTTTATTGCAGCAGGCACTGGTTAATTTAGTCACGAAAAATTAACCAAAAGGAACTATTGGACTATGAGAATTCCACAGTTGACAGATTGTTGGTCTTTCTCTTAAAATAAAAAAAAAATCTATGCCATCTGTTTACAAAAGATGAGAAATACTGGAGAAAATTATTTCCCTTAGGGCATAATGCTACAGCCTTTTAGAGAGAGGTTTCTGGTATTTTCAGCAAGGTTTTAGTACAAGGAACCAGACAGCATCAGGTCTGCACAGTCGTTGGCTGTGAAAAACAAAGATGATTTCCTCTGGTCCCTATTTCCGTTTTACTCTTTGAACTTCCAACAGTTTATTTATCATTGTTGTTATTATTTTTAATTGGGTACAGATTGTTTCAGGAGTCATCTTGGTTCCCTTTTTTGATGTCCTTTTTTTTTTTTAATTTGTTGAGACTGTTTTCCTAATGTGCTCCACTTCCACCACCTGTCACTACACAGGGGTCTGCGACTTGAGAACGCTCAGCAGTTTGAGTTCAGCTGTGGACTGGATGGTGCAGGGCAGCAGCAGGAAGAGGTAGAGGTGCAGACTTGGAGGTAGGTGGCAATATAGTATTTCAAAATAGAAGTTCCCAAGCTGCAAAGCAGTGATAAATTTTTGTACGCTCTGTGTACCTGGGGAACTAAAACTAATCTGTCGAATTTTAATTCTCTCAGAACAGGATGTTCTGCTTTACATATAAGATCCTGGGAATTTTGCCTCCTAACCCCATCATTTCTGTGATTAATCATATATTGGTCACTTGTCACTAGAGGGCATCATGTAGTGTTTGGCAGTAGTAACTAAGTTTGTGAAGTTACAGCTGAGATGGTTTTTCAGTACTTTCTTCTTTGGTATGGATCTAAAGAATCTAAATTGGATTCTGGATATTTCCTCTCTATTGGTTTTATGGGTTTGCTTTGTAAAATTTGTGTGTTTTTGTACTTATTTTTTCAGGGCACCTTGCTAGTACGTAAATTCAATAATTATTAGTCTTAAATAAATAATAAATTAGCTCTTCCTCCAAGTTTTCTTCTAAGTCACATACACAAATATTTATTTTAGGGACTTTGCAGAAACAAAATAAAGCTCAACATATCCAGGATCTTTGCCTACACATGAAGTAGAAGAAATATACATGAGAACTTGCTTTATCTAAGCATGGCCAGTTGAAATCTAGTCATGGATGAGCTATGCTGATGGAATAATATAAAAATGGTCAATTGATGCTTTCATAAGCCTGTGAAATTTATAAAGGAAATATAACAGTGATAAATAAAACTGATGTGAATATAATGTGAGTTAATGGTCTCAGTCTTATATTCTCCTAGATGTGACAGGTAATTATTACCATTTTTATTTGTTATATTCCAATAAAACTTATGTCACTGAAAAATGAATTCTAAATTTTATGCTATCAATAAAACAGACAAGTATTTCTAAATTTTGATTATGACTTGGTGACCTGAAAATTAGTAAATAATAATAGAAAAATATAGAAAATAATTTTGAGTGAAGCTAATAAGATAAATGATATATTAGATGATTGATAGATAAATGGATGGCATCTAATACAATACTTGATATTCTCAGTAGTTGTCTAAAATCTATATTAATCTTCGATTTACATATATTTATTGCTATCTGAAAAAGATAGTTGTCTTTTTCTTTTTTCATTCATTCATTCAACAAATATTAGCTGAATGCCTATATGGGATTAAATACTAGAGATGCAAAAATAAATAGGACAGTAAATATGCCCTCAGAAAGCTTTCCATTTTTTATGTTGTTAAGCATCCATAAAGTAAGTTTCCAAATCAATCGTGATAGGGAAAGGAGAGAGGGAGAAAGAAAGGGAGAGAGGGGGAAAGGAGGAGAAAGGGAGAATGCAAAGTCTGCAACCAGGAAACAAGGTGCGCAGCTACTGTCATAGCTCTGCTGGTAACTCATGCTGTGACCATGGATCTCCCTCATCATATATTCAAATGAAATAGTTTTACATGAAAGTGCTCTGTAAACTGTAAAATACTTTTTAAATGTAAAGGTGTTTTTTAGCTTTTTCAATTCTTCCTATAAGCATCCCAGTTATAAATTGAACTTTGATCCTGCAACCAAGTGCTTACTACTTTTCAATCTCCCCTCTATTTCAAATTCCCAGCTGCATGAATAAAACCTATCCAGTTTCCAACTTACCTTGTAAAGCAAAAATGATCTCATGGTCAGAAGCTCCATGATCTTGGAGAGAAAATAGAGAGGCTAAATTAAATGGCCCTGTGATCACATCAGGCTCTGAAATACTGAGACTCCGGGATTAATCCCTTTACTCTTCTCTGCTGCTGCTTTTGGTTTCTGCAGAAGAGAAATGGAATTTCAAGCAAATTATGTTACAATAACACATGTGGGATGAAGAGACTTCTGTGAGTTTCACTGTGGTCCTATAACTTTACTTCGTCTACAGCTTGATGGTAGAAAAAAACTAAAGAAAGTTCTAGCTGATTACTGGGTTAGGAGGTTCAGTACAATGCTGTCTATTCTTATACTAGCCCAATAGTTTTGCAAAATGCTTCTTATTTTTCATTAAGTCCAGTCATATATTCTACAATAGATAAGTCAGAAAACTTCTTTTTCTACAGGTTGTATGCAGAAATCAATATGAAAGGCACATCAAACTCAAACCTATTTAGGACCACAATCACTATGAAATGGCATTCTTGGTCAAATTCTTGACTGGATCAGGACATATAAAGAGATAAATCTTAATTTCGTGGTTTATTTTATTTTTTAAATTTATCTTAATTTTCTGGTCCATTATCTGGAGATTTTGTCTTTTATTTTGTTACTGAATTAAACTATATTTTTAGTATTTTGACAGCTTACCAATGAAGATAAACTTCTAATGAAGGATTTGGGTCAAAAATATGCATCCAATATATTAATATATCCTTGTTTGAAATAGTCTTATTTCATTAGGAAAAGAGAGAAAGTAGCTTGGATTTGGTCTACCTGTAGGAAATTATTTTGAATGATTAATTTTATTATAAAGTATTTGCCATCAGACATGGGCTGGAGAAAACTCAGAAGGTTGGAAATGAAAGTTTAGAGACTGAGATCTCTATTTACTGTATCATTTCTTTCCTTGCTTATGTTTATGACATTCTTCTCTTTGTTTAAAATAGTATTTCAAGCCAACAAGTACTATAAGAATGTATTTATGCACAGGAACTTAGAAAATGGAATTCTACTTCAGTTCCAGAGACCAAAGCCCTTAAGCCATTCACCATCAGTATTTTTGAGTAAAAAAATGGTCCTTCTCATGAAAATGTATGCACCTACATTTAGCCATGGACAAAACTTTCCTGGAAGGAAGCAGAAATTTTTTTTTTTTTCATCTCAAAAAGCAGGATTTTATTTTTAATGAGTAAAAATCTTTGACTTATAACTTAAGACAGGTAAAATATCAAATCAGGTATGATGGTAGGTAATTCAATGCATTTCATACATTAATAATGGGTTAACAGATTATTTCTTAAATGGTACTATAGAGACAATATATGAGCCTTTTAAAATCCACTGCCCCAAAACACATTTTACCTGCAACACTTTTTAAAATATTTAAAATGTCTACCTTGTTTTTAAACATACATCAATAAACTACATCTTTATTTTCTTCCACTTTAAATCTGAATCAAGGTATTAAAGAATCTTAAGATGACAGTGTACTAAGGAACCAGTAATACTTAATGATACTTCCATTAAGGGAAGCAGAAATTTTTTTAAAAAAATTATTTTGGAAAAGTATGCTAAGGCTTTTCTCTAAAAATAAAATGGTTTTTCACCAGTACTGGTCATTTTTTTTTAGTCACATATGACAAATGATCACAGATGCTCATAAAAATCTAAAAGGAACTGAAAACCATTCTCTTCTGAAATGGCAAATATTTTTCCTTTAACTACATTTTAAAACAAAAACAAACTTTACCACTTTGATTGAAGAGAATGCAGGAAGCCATATGGTCCCACCCACAGTTTCTGCCTTCAAAATGTCCTCTTGGGGAAGAAGGCTCAAGGTGTTTTTAAGAACAGAACTTTTATGTTTCTGCCTGGTAACAATGGCACTTCCTGTTTTGATCACTAAACCATGTCAGGCTATCAAGAAAGTAATATGATAGACTTATTTTTGCACAGCACAGAGTATTTTCACCCACCTCACCTTGTGTGTGGAGTTCAACATGAAGATGAGCACGACTCAGTTCTCCTGAGGTCCTATGCATTGATCTGTGGCCTCCCAACAAGGGTTGGGATTTCCAGTAATTTAGTTACCTAGCCTTGAGTCTGGTATTAAAGTCAACAGAATGTGCAATATCCCTCATCTCAAAAGTAATAAAGCTGTATATATTGTCTCAAAATGGCCCCATTGTTTTACTAAAAGTCATTAACAGCCCTTGACGGATTCAGGACTCGGTGATTGCCTCTTTTTAAGTCACCTTCTGTCAAAAAAAGAAAGTAGTGAAAGGAAGGAAAGGAAGGAAGGAAGGAAGGAAAGACGGAGGAAAGAAAAAAGAAAAGAGGGAAGGGAGACAGGTTGGGGGGAAGGGAAAAGAAAGAAAGAAAAATTAGTAAGATTTATAACTTTAAAGTGAGAAAGAAACTACATGCAAGATTCAATAATGTGAGTTGCATCCTAAAACCAGAAAGAAAATATTTCTAAAACAAATCCAATTCCACTTAGTATTAAAAATTTTATGTTATTTTTTAAATATAGGTACAGATTTCTGGAATGCTAAGAATTTAAGTATGACATCAAATAAATAACAAGAGCATTTTAGAAAGTAATGTTTTCAGAATTAAAAGAAATAGTACAATATTGAAAAAGGACACTATCTAAAGTCAAAAAAAGTCTCAGCATATTTTCTGAATTATTGTCAGAATGACATTTATTAGAAATGAGAATATCTTTTCTTAACAAAAAAGACAAACCTTGTCTTGGAATTTACCTTCAGTTTTTGAGAGAAGATATATATTTTACGACATAGAAAAACAATATGTTGGCTATGCTACCCAGATTCTATAAAATCTCCTTTAAATATAAATGTATAGGCTATTAAACATAAAAGTATTCAACTTAAACTGTATGTGCATAGATATGAATGTTTTAGGGACACTTAAATGACTACTTTCTTTAAAATGTTTCAGTAATTGGGATAAATGCAGTAAAAATAAGTCTCTTCAGGCATTTATTATCATTAACGATTTGTGCATGGCTTTTTAAAAATAAGAAATTCATATGTTTTAGATGCAAATTCCAGATTGTTACCCATACCAAATGATACTAAAGCAATAAAAGATTGGCTAAAGCAGAGAATAAGCAAAACATCTTCAAAAGATGATATTGGTGCAGCTAATAGCAAAGTTGGTAAGACTGCTGATCCCATTTGGAAATCTTCACAACTTGATGAGCAGATGCATAAGAAAGATCTTAGTGGAAGATATAAGATAACCAAAGATAATTAGGAAAGTCAATGCTTATCAGAATACATTCTAAGGCAAAAATAAGTTTTTGAAATAAAAGATTTTCTGACATAATAACTAAAATGATTAGGCATTCTTGACAAAAACTTCCATAAATTTACAAAATCGAAATAAAAAATGGGTACCCATCAAAAACTAATGTTTTCTTCTTCCATAAAACAACACTTCGTAGAACAGTTTTGCTGTAAAAATGATCACCAGATCACCAGTACATATTTTCCTTAATTCTTGATTTAGGGTTTTATGTATTTTTCAGAAGTAAACAATTGATAAATTATCTGATATTTTTGATCCATTATCAATAAAAGGTCAGGGAATTGGATAAAAAGACAATTTTAAAAACTCTTTATAAATAATATATATGTGAACATAATAATGATATGTCAACTTCAAGGGGATCTAAGAAGACTTTTACCTCTAAAAATCAATTGTTCAAGTATGGAGTGAACATAGGGAAGCAAAAGAAAGCAAGGAAGTATGCGACCACGAAGCAAATGCTTAATCTCAGAGATCAGAGGCGTAAACAGAAGGATCCATTAAAACCTAAAAAGAAAGAAAAGACCCCAGTGCACTCAAGGAAAGAAGTCCTCCAAACCCTGCTTCTTCTTCCAGTATGACACACAGCCAGGCGCACCTTACCACATCCTGGTTGATACCAACTTATTTCTATTAAAGCCAAACTGGATTCAGTGCAGTCAAATGGACTGCATGCCAAGTGTATCCCTTGTATAGCTGATAAGAAGGAGTTCGGTTCCGAGTCACAGAGAAGTCAGACAGACTGAAACCAAAGTCTAGAAAGCAAGCAAGCAAGTTTCTTACACTCTGTCCCAGAGCGGGCCCTGACCTAGTGTCTGACAGGCCCCCACTGCCTACTGTGAGGCTTTATGATGTTCTGGCAGGGCAGAGTCCTTGATTGACAGTTCTTGGCCCTGTAGGCCTGATCTGATTGGAGAAGTGAGGACAAGGGCAGGGCTGAGCTCTGATGTTTCTTATCTGGGGAGACCCTAGACATTCCCTGAGTCACTCTCGGCCCCTGTGGCTTCATGGGATTAACTCTCTGAGTCATTTCTGGCTCTCTGGCTTTATCTGATTAGCTCTCTGAGTCATTTTTGCTGGGTTCTACCCTTTTTCCATCCCACTCATGTCTATCTTTCTGCCTAACATAGCTGACTGTGTAAAGGCTGAAACTGAGAAATTTGGGCAGAAGTATCAAGTTGCTAAGGGTTGCTAAAGACCTAAGATTTGAACCCATACAGATGACTGCTTATTACAAAGTAACTCAGCACAGGTGTAGCATTGTGGCCACAGCTGACCGGGATCTTAAATGGAGAATCCGGAAGATACCTGAAGTTCCCATCATATGCATATGTAACCATAGTTACAACACTGAGCAGATGCCAGATGGTTATGGATCCCCTTGGTTCTAACTGTTATAAGACAAAGTTCCTCTGTCTTCCTTTGCCCAACTTCCTCTGTTGCCAGTTCATTAAAAATACTGTAGTGTGAAGTATTATTCACTCCCCCGTTTGCTCTGCTACCAGCTCAGTTCGGTTAAATACACTCTTTTATGTTGTTTTGAAAATGACATTTTGATCATTTTTAAAGTTTGTTGCATCCTTTTATAAATCCAATGATTCCTTACATAAAAAAAATCAATTGTTCTGTAGGTCTAGTTTTAGATGGTGAGTGATTAAGAGCAAGAACTAGGGAGTCAGGAAGTCTATATTTTAATTATAGTATAGTAATACCACTCAGTATCTCTGGTAAATTGGACCAGTTTACCCCAGTAAATTGTGGTTTTCTTCATTTCAAATGGAGATGGTAACAGCCCTTTCATCACTGAGTTTTTGAGAGTATTAAATGAGAGAATTCATGCTTAGCACAATGTCTGAGACACAGTAAGCATGCTATAAAATCAGTTGCAGTAATGTTGTTTCTGATGATGACGATGCTATTCTATAAGGGCTCTAACCTTCCTCCTGAGATTTCTAGTTTTAACTGTAACTAAAAGATAAGCCTTCCCCCATGTACTCCTTGAGAACTCAATTATCTACACAGAAGCAAAATGTCAGAATTCTACTTTCCTGGTCTTGATACCTTCACAGCTCAATAGTTCATACCTAAAGAGGTATGTAGACTTGAAGGAAACGGCCACCCCTGTAGATGCAAAAGCGCCATCTGATGGGACAAGAACCCCCAACACCTGCACTCTTTTCTCTGAGATTTGTTCACGTTACAGTGAAAACTACAGGGCAAAGTCCTGAGACTCATCACTTCAAAGGTGTCAATCTTGAGGTCAGTTATATCGCAAATGCGAAATTATAGTAGTTAAATGTGGAATACAGAATTGGATGAAATTATAAAGTGGAGTTTGTTAAGTTAAGGAAGACAGACTCAATGCTAAGGAAAACAAAGAGAAATACAGGCTATAGAAATCACAAAAGCCAGAAATATGCAATGGATTAGGATTTGAGGGGGAGCTATTGTGTTGCTGATTAGGCACCACAACCCTCCCCAAGAGACCATCAAGAAATTACTTCAGCTGAGGCAGGCCGGCACTTGGCCTCTTACTCTGTCTACCTTAACCAAGTTAGAAGAAAATTTATTTGAGCTCAGAGTTGCATCCTTTTTTCTTTGGACCGAAAGTACCTTGAAAAGCTGTTGCCAGGGTAAGTCTTCTTGTGTTCACCCACCCTAGGCCTAAGACATATTATTACGGAGGCTGTGGAAAGATCCTTAGGGCCTCTCTGACGTTCCTGTGTATTTCTGTACTACTTAAACTTTGGAACCTGATGTCATGGGGAATGGCACTCAACCAAGATTCAAGGATGGCTGAGTGCTTCTGGGGTATTAATGGAGTGTTTACTGACGACAGAAATTTGAATTTCTACATGATAGAAACTAGCCAAGGAGAAATTTTGCCACCTTTCATCTTGAGATTCATTTATCTTGGCCCTTTACCTCTTCAAACCCCTTGCTCCTGTTCTTAGCAGAGTAACAGATTAGGAACTACTAACCATAGTGAAGAATACAAGTGTTAGGCACATAGAAAATTATTTATGTTCGCTGTATGCTCTTTAAATTGTTAGATCTGTGTTTTTAAAAGGAAGTCATTTAAGAAGAAAAAACTCAGGCGCTGGTTCTTGGCCATATCTATGAGCAATGTTAAGTGTTCACCTTAAGGTCCATGGTGTGGTCCACAAAAATTATAATTGTTAAGAATCAAATAAGAAAAATATTACAGGCTTGATTTGATCCTCTCCAGATTGCTTTCAATTATGAGAATCTAGATTTTAGGATGATGTAGAATGTTGGATATATGACACAATTGTCAGGTAACATCATAAAGTGATGTGCAAAAGTGAGGAAGGACTGTGTGTGTGTGTGTGTGTGTGTGCGTGTGCGCGCGCGCGCGCATGGTGTGGGATGTGTGCATCTGTTTTTGTGAATTTTGCTGTGTCAGAAAGGAAAATTTCTTTTTCCCTTTTAGTTTCTGTAGCTGGCCTAAGAATTAAACTGACATATTAACAGGAGAGAAAAACATGCAAATATATTCCAAATATATTCAATTTTTTTACATGTATGTGGGAGTCTTCAGATGGAAAATAAAAACCTGAAGAAGCCATCAGGCCCAAGAGCTCACATACCTTTCTACACACAAAAAAATGACAAGTCGTGCCGATGTGACAAGACGGGTTTGGGCTAGGGGCGGTAAATTATGGGACAGTGACGAGGAATTTTTTATTGGGGGGGAAATAATAATTGAAGATAAGATTTATTGAGTAAGTTTCTACGGGTCCATTCTGGTGACCACTCCTATACTTTGGTGATAAAATGTTCTCTCCTGGTACTGGGAAGGCACCTTTCTCACTGGAAATTTTATGACTGCTTTTAGGTAGAAAGGGAAAGTCCGATAGCCCTTCATACATCTGTTGTTTCTCAAGTGCCTTCAGCTCAAAATAATCAGTATGCCAAATAGCATATATTCAGGTGGCATGTTCTGAATCCCTGATTAACTTTTCAAATCAGGAAAAAGAAAACAACAAAAAAATCTTTTTTTATTCCTACTGTGAAATAAATAATTTTGTGTCTGTAGATGCTGGTGCATATGCTGATTGTTCATAACCTCATGGTAATTTGCATGGTAAACACACTACAATCTTTCAGCTAACAGCCTGATAAATAGTCTACGGCTTGTATGCAATTTAGTCAGAAAATAAGCAATTTGATCAGCAAAGATTTTCAGGCTGATCAGAAAATTGATCTAGTGAATTGTTACATCAGTGAGATACATAAAATTGTAATGAAAAAGATACACTGGTAGCATGACTTTATCTCTTTGAATTGATCATTAATCCCCAAATACTTGAGTACTTGAATGTATTCAGAAAAATCAAGGGACAAACCGAACACAAAATTTTCCTATTCTAAACTAGTCAATTAGAAGGACTAAATTCAATTATGAAATGATGAGGTGGAATGTTAAATTAATGTAAAGGGAAGTTAGGAAGGATTATAGATAATGAAAATAAATGCAGATAAATTTCCACATAATGTAAAATATGCATATTAAGACATTTAGAAAGCATGTGCAGATAATACTGGCCTTAAAAGTAGAAGAATGAAAGATAATACAGACACAAGTTATATAATACAAAGACTAAGATAAAGTCTTTAAAAAGTATTTGTGTTTCCTGGGGAATTAATATTGAACTTAGAAGATGTGTAACAATTTTTCAAATTTGCCTGATGTTAGATATTTTCTGCTAGAATTGCTTTGTGCTCTTTAAAGATTTTTTTAAATATGTTGCACCTTTATATTGGCTGTACCAAGAATACAATTTTAAAGATAAAAGAAAATTACTTACAGGTTCAGACACATCAGTAGGCATTTAGGGTCAATGCCAACTGCAAAGTGCACTGGGGTGTCTGCTCCTTGGGATAGAAGCTCAGACTCCAGGCTGAAGGAAGGCCTGAGGTGTGAATTAACTCTCTTGGTGCAAAGCTTCTTCCAACTTGAAATACTCAGCTCCCCTGTGTAGAAGGCCCATCCCAAGTTCAGGTTTCTGAAAGCTTCCCTCTTAGACAATATGTTATTTAGAAGATTAAAACTTTAAGGAGAGTGTTCAAAAAATGGAGGTCCGCAGTGGCCTTTATGATTAGTTTGTCATTTACTGAAACAAAGCAATGATTTGAACACACTAAATAAACCTAACACTGTGACACATCAGTAGTAATGGATATTTGTAGGGTTAATTTTTCTTAATGTGCCTTACGGTATGCCTAAAACTATTCAAGGTCTCAATCCCACAAAACTTTGGTGAGACTGCCTTTCTTGTTCCAGACAATGTGACTTCTGAAGTTCTGTTTTTCTTGTATTGACATGGGGTCTAGTAGTTTGTATTTGAATCTCTGGTCCATGATCTCAGTCCTTAATTTGCTTTATCATACAATAATTTTAATACTCAAAACATTTAAGTTCTAGATTACCTGTATTTAACCTGCTCCAAATAGCCAAGTAAATATTCTCAATTCTTTCTTGAACCTATAGTGATTTAATCTAGTCTTAAAAATCTTGATAACTTCAAACCCAGGCTCAGGCCACTAGATTATTTTACTCAAGTTTCTATTGCCTCTTTACTCAGGATGCCATCCAAATGCACCTTAGAGACCTGGAATTACTTACCTCTCAGTGTGCCATCCTCTTCAACTTGGTTTTCTATTCCCAATCCCCACTTCTTTCTTTTTTCAATTACCACAGACAGGACTACTTTTCAGTTCTCAATGACCAACATTGAAATGTTTCCAGTTTAGGAAATAGTATCCATAAACAAAGCTCTGTAAATAGGTTTTCTCATAAGGGTGCCTCACGCAGGAGAAGCATTACATTGCTCTAAGCAAATAGCACATTGTGTGCTGTGAAACTCAAATGATTGAGTTTTCCAGGACAGAAAGCCAGTGTGTGAAAGGTGAGCCACAGATAAAAGTTCCACTGGGTGCAGGGCGGAAGAACAATGGACAGAAATGTCCCGGCTGCTTATCAGCAGATCCCTGATCCTACAACTGCAGTACTTCAGTGGACCATGATGTTTTGCATTGTTCGAATCCCTAGATTTTAAACACTGCTTAAGAGCTCTAAAATCAAATATCTGCAGGCTCCCCAGACCTTATAGTTTCAGTACTTGACTCTAAAACTCTTCCAGAAGAGCCAACATTAGTATTTCATTCCTTTTTTACCTCCAATAATTATAAATTAAGACTGAACTGTGGCCCAGAGATGAACTATTTCTGGCTTACCGTATTTTTGGCCCAGTGCCTTGACAATTTAATTACCAGATATTTCTAGATGTGCTAACTGAAGATTTGGAGCATGGGGAGAAGATAGAAGGGCATTGTTTTCCTTTTGACTGCAAATCTGGGTTGTGTACAAATAAAACCAAAGCACTGAGCTGCTGTACCTTGTCAGATTCTAAATTTTTCTCAAGGTAAAGGAGCAACCTTCCAAAGTGAGTCATTGCCTGCATTTCTAAAGCTGTGGAGGTGGAGCACCTGATATTGTAAAACATGACTCCAAATTTGCTACCATCCCCACCCATCATGCTAAAAAAAGGAAAAGGTACAAAAAACTGAAAAGCCAAATCAAAACTATTCTCCAAAGCAAAATCTGACTCCAGAATTTAGGCAAGGTTTCTTGATTACAATCAAGGTAGCCTTTTTTTCCAGTATCATCTCTTCAAAGAAGCAAATTGAAGTACAGGAATTGGCACTGATCTTCTGTCCGATAGGACCCAAAGGGCAGGATGGGGCTGTGTAACACAGTGATGGAAATAGAATGAAGCTCTTGTTACTGTTTTGCAGAAGCTAATCCGAGGGTTGTCATGGTAACTCACTAGGGTATAAGACTGTTGTCAGCTCCCTGGGACAATTTGGGCTTACATTCTTAAAAAGATATCAAGTGCTTGCATTAAAAGAGAAAGAAGAATCTCTTGGAAGTGAATTGAAACTGATTTAAGATTTTGATTTGTATTTGAGAGAGTGGGTTTCTTGGGAGAAAGCAACAGAAATATGTGAGTTGGTAAGCCTTGCTAAGTCATCGGCATTGTTGCGGGGGAAATGAAGGGGTGGCGGTCGGACTTGAGAAGACTTACTGCCAGATAGTAGAACTAAAAGAAAGAATCTGAAAACAGCTGGAGCTGTTTCGTAATTTAAATATGCACATTCTTATAAGAACTAAAGCTGTAAAAGAAATTCCTCTATTAGCTTTTCATCTCAAAATTACCTAATCAGAAAGACGCCATTTCATAGTTTATCCTGCCCTTTTCCTGTATTTTCATTCTGAAATTCTTCCTTCTCTGTATTAATGACTATGTACAGCTTTTTGCCTTCTTTCAGAAAAGCATAAATGAAATAAGGTTTCATTGCAGCAGCTACTTTCAGAACAATTATTCCTGGTAAAAGCTGTTTAACTATGGGATGCTGCAGTTAAGATTTCCTGTAATTTTTTATTTGAGTGTGGTGCTAGCTAAGCCTGCTCCTTTGACTTTTCACATTTGAGTACCATGTCCTTAGGGGAACAGCGCTCTGAACAGACAGCTGCCTTTCTGGATCTTTAGCTTTACTAGAAAATTTGGGGTAAATAGATTATTGAGCAGAATAGCAAATATGCAACATTTAAGACAAAACACAAAACTAGAAAGATCTGTCCTGCTTTATGTCATCTGTGCTGCCTTCCCTGACTCCACTATGATCTCACTCGTAGAACTTTTTGGAAAACTTTTTGAGAAACCATAATTGAAGCAGTCAGTCTTTCTGGGATTCCTGAGGATGGATTCAAACAGTATAATATGCAAATAGCCCTAAATCATTTTTTTAAAATGTGGTTTGAGTCATTGTGACTTGCCTTTCCATGGCAATTACAAGGTGTTGTCTGGGTTAGTGTGATTCTAGGTCATAGACTAGAATCCACTCCCCATCTGTCACTGAATCAAGTCCCCACCCCCCACCCCCCATTTTCCACACCTATTACCTGAGGTGGGTCCTTGGTCTCTCTGCAAGAAATAATTCAAAAACAGATGCAAAAGTGGTTGAGCACTATGATTTTAGCTGGAAAATGAGATTATAGAAAGAGTATACACCCAAAAGTGAGGGTGGGCAAACCCAGAGAGAGTTAAGCCAAGGAGAGAATAGGGACCTATTTTCATATGAAGGGATATGGATATTCACTAAGTGCAGATAGGTTTCAAAGGTAATAGACAGAGTTTATTTATTTATGTATTTAATTGATTATTATTGATATATAGTCTTACATTGATTTCAAAAGGACAACACAGTGGTTCAACAGCTACCCATAACATTAAATCCTCACCCCCTCTATTTATCAACATAGAAAGATGTTACATAATCAATGACTATATTCTCCATGCTGTACCACCATCCCATAACTAACTTTTTTTGTGGTTGTGAGTTGTTATGCCCTTTTATCCCCATCACTCTCCACCCACACCTGCTCCAACCCCACCCCCTTGGTAACCACTAGTTATTTCTCAATGTCTATGAGTCTACTGCTGGTTGTTCCTTCTGTTTTTCATCATTTTTATACTCCACAAATAAGTGAAATCATATGGTATTTGTCTTCTTTGCCTGGCTTATTTCACTGAGCACAATACCCTCTAGCTCCATCCATGTTGTTGCAAATGGTAGGATTTGTTTTCTTCTTATGGCTGAATAATATTCCATTGTGTATGTGTACCGCATCTTCTTTATCCATTCATCTACTGATGGACCCTTAGGTTGCCTCCATTCTTGGCTATGCAAATAGTACCTTGATAAAATAGGGATGCATATGTCTTTTTGAGTCAGGGATGATGTGTTCTTTGGGTAAATTCCTAGAAGTGAAATTACTGGGTCAACTGCTATTTCTATTTTCAGTTTTTTGAGGAACCTCCATACTGCTTTCTACAGCAGTTGCACCAATTTCTATTCCCACCAATAGCGTAGGAGGGTTTCTATTTTGCTGCACTCTAGCCAACATTTGCTATTTCTTGTTTTTTGGTTAGAGGCCATTGTAACTGGTGTGAGGTGATATTGTGGTTTTAATTTTCATTTCCCTGATGATTAGTGATGTGGCACATTTTTTCATGTGCCTGTTGTCCATTTGTATTTCTTTGGAGAAATTTCTGTTCAGGTCCTCCACCTATTTTTTAAGTGGGTTGTTTGTTATTTAGGTGTTGAGTCATATGAGTTCTTTATATATTTTGGATGTTGACCCATTATCTGATATGTCATTTATAAATATATTCTCCATACTGAAGGATGCCTTTTTTATATGCTAATGGTATCCTTTGCTGTACAGAAGCTTTTTAGTTTGATGTAGTCCCATTGTTCATTTTTTATTTTGATTCCCTAGCACAAGGAGATGTCTCCAGGAAAATATTGCTCATACTTATGTTCAAGAGATTTTTGCCTGTTTTCTTCTAAGAATTTTACCGTTTCATGACTTACATTCAGGTCTTTGATCCATGCCAAGTTTACTTTTGTGTATGGGGTTAGACAATAATCCAGTTTCCTTCTCTTACATGTAGCTGTCCAGTTTTGCCAACACCAGTTATTGAAGAAGCTGTCTTTTCCCCATTTTATATTTATGGCTTCTATATCATATATTGATTGACCATACATGTATGGGTTTATATCTAGGCTCTCTATTCTGTTCCATTGATCTACAGATCTGTTCTTGTGTCAGTACCAAATTGTTTTGATGACTGTAGTTTTGGAGTAGAGCTTGAAGTCAGGGAACATAATCCCCCAGCTTTGTTCTTCTTTCTCAGGATTGCTTTGGCTGTTCAGGGTCTTTTGTGGTTCCACATGAATTTTAGAACTATTTGTTCTAGTTCATTGAAGAGTGCTGTTGGTATTTTGATAGGGATTGCACTGAATCTGTAAACTACTTTGGGCAGGATGCCCATTTTGACAATATTAATTCTTTCTATCATGAGCATGGGATAGCTTTCCATTTATTGATGTCTTGAATTTCTTTCATGAGTGTCTTATAGTTTTCAGAGTAAAGACCTTTCACCTTCTTGGTTAAGTTTACTCCTAGGTATTTTATTCTTTCTGATACAGTTGTAAATGGAGTTGTCTTCCTGATTGTTCATCCTGTTCATTTGTTGTTAGTATATAAGAATGCAACAGATTTCTGTGTATTAATTTTGTATCCTGCAACTTTGCTGAATTCAGTTATTAGTTCTAATAGTTTTTTTGGTAGAGTCTTTAGGGTTTTCTATGTATAATGTCATATCATCTATAATCAGTGACAGTTTAACTTTTTCCTTACCAATTTGGATGCCTTTTATCTCTTTGTGTTGTCTGACTGCTGTTGCTAGGACCTCAGTACTATGTTGAATAAAAGTGGTGAGAGTGGGCATCCTTGCTTTGTTCCCAGTCTTAGAGGAAAACCTTTCATCTTTTCACTGTTAAGTATAATATTGGCTGTGCGTTTATTGTATATGGCCTTTATTATGTTGAGCTACATACTCTATACCCATTTTGTTAGAGTTTTATCATGAGTGGATGTTGAATTTTGTCAAATGCTTTTTCAGCTTCTGTTGAGATGATTGTATAGGTTTTGTTTTTTCTGTTAATGTGGTGTATATTGATTGATTTACAAATATTCTACCATCCTTGCATCCCTGGAACAATTTCCACTTGGTCATGATAGATGATCTTTTTGATATATTTTTGAATTTGGTTTGCTAATGTTCTGTTGAGGATTTTTACATCTATATTAATCAGGGTTTTTGGTCTCTAATTTTCTTTTTTGTGGTATCTTTTTCTGATTTTGGTATTAGAGTAATGCTGGCTTCATACAATGAGTATGGAAATATTCCCTCCTCTTCTTTTTGGAATCCTTTAAGAAGCATATGTTTTAATGCTGGTAATTTGACTGCAGATTTTCTGTTTCTTCCAAGGTCAGTTTTGGAAGGTTGCATTTTTCTAGGAAGTTGTCAGTTTCTTCTAGGTTGTCCAGTTTATTGGCATGTAGTTTTTCATAGTATTCTCTAATAATTCTTTGTATTTCTGTGGAGTCCATTGTTATTATTCCTTCTTCATTTCTGATTTTGTTTTTGTGTGTATTTTTTTTCTTTGATAAGTCTGGCTCAGGGTTTATATGTTTTATTTATTTTCCCAAAGAACCAGCTCCTGGTTTCACTTATTTTTTTCCTATTATTTCCTTCATTTTTTATTTATTTCTCTCTGATGTTTATTATGTCCCTCCTCCTACTAACATTAGACTTCATCTGTTTGTTTTTTCCAGTTTCTTTAATTGTGAATTTAGATTGTTTATTTGTAATTGTTCTTGTTTCTTGAGGTAAGCCTTTATTGTTATGTACTTCCCTCTTAAAATTGCCTTTGCCACATCCCACAGATTTTGGGCTGCTGAATTTTTGCTTTCATTTCTCTCCATAGCTTGATTTCTCTTTTATTTTTTCATTGATCCATTGGTTATATAGAAGGATGTTGTTTAGCCTCCATGTGTTTGTTGCTTTTTTGTTTTCTTTGTGTAATTTATTTCTAGTTTCATACCATTGTGGTCTGAGAAGCTGCTTGATAAAATTTCAATCTTTTAAAATTTATTGAGGCTCTCTTATGACCTAGTATGTGATCTATTTTTGGAAAACATTCCATGGACGCTTGAGAAGAGTATGTATCCTGCTGCTTTTAGGTGGAATGTTCTGTGGATATCTGTTAAGTCCATCTGATCTAATGTGTTGTTCAATGCCTCTTTTTTCTTACTTATCTTCTCTCTGGTTGATCTGTCTGTTGATGTGAGTGGTGTGTTAATGTCTCCTAAAAGGAATGTTTTGCAACCTATTTCCCCCTTTAATTCTGTTAGTATGTATTTTACATACTTAGGTGTTCCTATGTTGGGTGCATATATATTTATAATAGTTATTCTCTTGTTAGCTGACTTCTTTGTTATTATGTAATGTCCTTCTTTGTCTCTTGTACTTTCTTTGTTTTGAAATCTATTTTGTCTGATATCAGAACTGCTACTTCTGCTTTTTTCTCCCTATTCTTGCATGAAATGTCTTTTTTCATCCCTTCACTTTTAGTGTGTGTATGTCTTTGGGTCTGAAATGAATCTCTTGTATGAAGCATATAGATGAACCTTGCTTCTTTCTGCATTCTGCCATCCTATGTCTTTTGATTGGTGCATTCAGTCCATTTACATTTAAAGTATTATTGATTGATATATACTTACTGCCATTTCATTAATTGTTTTGTAGTTGTTTTTATAGCTCCTCTCTGTTTCTTCCTTTTTTATGGTCTTCTCTTGTTATTTGACTGTTTTCTTTAGTGTTGTGATTGGATTTCTCTCTTTTTTGTGTGTGTTGTATCTATTTTGGGCTTTAGTTTTGTGGTTATGAGAGGTTCAAGGATAGCTTCCTTACATTATAGCAGTCTACCTAAAATTTCTCGATTACTCGATTTCAAGCACAATCTAATGGTACTTTTTCATTCTTCCTCTTCCTCTTCCATAGTTTATGTATTAGATGTCTTACTCTACTTTTTGTGTATCTCTTGGCTGATTTTGTGTATGTTTGATTTTGCTTCTTTTGTTTTCTTTCAGTCTCATACTTGCTTGGTAATTAATTGGTCTACTACCTTTACTGTGGGTTTATTTTCACCGGTGACAGCTATTTAGTCTCAGAAACATTCCATCTACAGCAGTCTCTTTAACATATCCTGTAAGGCTGGATGAGTGGTAGAAAATCCCTTCAACTTTTGTTTATCTGGAAATTGCTTTATACCAGCTTCAAATTTAAAGGCTAATCTTGCCAAGGAGAGGACTCTTAGTTGGAAGTTCTTCTGTTTTAGTTCATTAAATATATCATGCCACTCCCTTCTGTCCTATACATTTTCTGCTGAGATGTCTGCTGATAGCCTGATGGGGTTTCCTTTGTAAGTAATCTTTTTTCTCTCTCTGGCTGCTTTCAGTACTCTCTTTCTTATCTTTCTTTTTGTCATTTTAATTATTATGTCTTGGTGTTGTCTTCATGAGGTTCCTTTTGTTAGGGCCTCTCTGTGCCTCCATGACCCGAGTATGTATTTCCTTCCCCAGGTTGGGGAAGTTTTCAACAATTATTTCCTCAAAGAGATTTTCTATCCCTTTGTCTTTCTCTTCTCCTCTGGTGCCCCTATTATGTGAATATTGTTTCCTTTGGATTGGTCACACAGATTTCTTACCATTCTTACATTTCTAGAGATCCCTTTTTCTTTCTGCTCTTCAGCTTCATTGTGTTCCTGTTCTCTAATTCCATCTCAGTGGCATTCTCCTCTAGCTGTGGTAATATTCTATTCAGTCCCTCCATTGTATGTTCCATTTCAGTTACTCTATTCTTCAGCTCTGAGTGGCTCTTTTTCAGCACTTCTATCTCTTTGAAGTTCTCCCTGAGATCCTGAATATTTCCTGTAAATCCATGAACACGTTTAGGACTTTTACTTTGAAATCTTTATCAAGAAGTTTAGTGGTCTCTGTTTCATTTAGACCTCTTTATGGTGTTGTCTGTGGTTTTGTTTGAAATATGTTCCTCTACCTCCTCATTTTGTCAGGGTTTCTGTTTCTTCCTTTGTATTAGATGGCTCTTCTATGTTTCTTGACATGGAGAGTAGTAGTTTTATGAAGGAAGCATCCTATTGTGCCCAGAAGCTCAAGACTCTTTACAGTTTCTGCTCCCAGGTTTGGCTTGCAGTGGGTGCAGCTTGCAGTTCGTGGGGCTGCATTTCTGTCTGTCTTCTGTAGTGGTCTGAGTCTGTGCCAGCTGTGTGCTTCAGCCACACCTTTGTGATCTGAGCAGAAGGTTCTACTGGGATTGCTGTAGGCAGGGCCACCATCTGCCTGCCCTGAAGTGATGGTAGAGCTTTAGGGTTAATAGAGTGGGTGGACCATTGTGTGGCTCTGGGGCAAGGTGGCACAGGCAGCAGTGGACTTGGACACCTACAGAAAGGAAGGAGCTCTTGGGGCTGGATCCTGCAGGCACCTCCCCAGTTGGACTGAAATGGGATGAGAAAGCTGGGATAAAACCCTCTGCCTGCTAGGCAGGAAAATCTGATGTTGACACTGGGCCAAATAGGTTGGCTCACTGGCATGCACATAAGGAAAAGCCTTTGGGTTGCACTGTCAGTGAGGGAGATGGAATATCTGGGGCTCCTGAGAGTTCCTGACCTGTTGGGCTGAGGGGGGGCCTGGGAGGTATAGTCTGTCTGCTCTTTCTCCTGAGGAGGGAGCTCTTTCCAATCCTCACCCCTCTGGCACCCCTACCACTGCTGGCAAGTCTTTAAAACTACCACCTCTGCTTTGGGTCTCAGGACTGGCGGAGTATGCATGTCCTCCACAAGTGGCTGGAGTCTCAGCCTCCCAGATGTTCCTCCTTTCCCTGGTGTCCAGCTCCACTAATCACTAGAAGCCAATGTAATGTGGACTTGTGCTCCTGGAGCAGATTTCCGGGGCTAGGTATGCAGATGTCCTGGACTCCTATCCCCTCCCTGCTCCATTCCTCTTTCTCCCACCTGTAGGCTGTGGTAGTGGGATAACTTGGGTCCTGCTTGATTACAGCTCTGTCACTTTACCCTTTTCGGTGTGGTCCTCTCTTCTTCCCCAGTTGTAGGTGGTTTGTTCTGCAGTCTTCAGGTCATTTTCAGGTTTAGTTGTTTTTGTTGTATTTTCTTCTTTAAGATGTTTTTGGGAGGATGTTTCTTGCCTTTCCCTTCTACTCCATCATATTTTTCTCCACTCTCCAGGTGGAGTTTTTTCAGAGTTTACTTGCTCCACCCATGTGGTATGGAGGGATATTTGACTATTTTTGGTCCCCATCAAAACTGTCATCATGCGGGATGGTGTGATTTTTCCAATGCTAATGACAGGGGGTGTGATTTTTACTATGGTAATGGATTTTGTGGTGAAGTCTGGGTCAATTTCTCCTCCATGTTGGAACCAGCCAGTTTAACCAATCTGTTATCTACATTCTCATTCCTCTCATCCTGTGAGAATAGTTTATACAGAATGTATTGAATATAAGCAGCCATCTGAATGAAGTTCCCCTTCCTCTCTCTGCTTATGTCTACCTGTCTACCTACTCTAAAAGAGCCTACCAGATAAGAATGGTTCTTCTATTTTTCAGTGGTTGGGAAAGTTGAAAAGAAAAATACTTCATGACATGAAAATGATATGAAATTCAAATGTCAGCTGCAAACAAAGTTTATTGGAACACAGCCACACATTCATTTATCTATTGTCTGGGGTTGCTTTCTTGCCATAAGAGCAGAGTTGATGCCACAGAGACCATATGGTCCAAAAAGCCTAAAATAGTTACTATCTGCTCTTCATAGAAAATCACAGCCAATCTCTAATTTAAGTCATAATCCCCATTGTTACCAAGTTACAGGCTGAATTATTTAAATATAAACATCAATCAAATTATATTAGTACTACACCAATGAGAGCTGCTCTGATAAGAGTTCATCATGCTGTTGCAGAAGCCTGAGTTCAGAGACCAGACTTCTCAGTGGTAGATGTGACAAGAAGATAAGATACACAAAGAGAAAACAGAAGATATTGTGACACTTCTCAGTAATCTCTTCCAAAGAAAATTGAAATCTTTTCAATGATACTTGCTGTTAAGTTTCCATTTTCATATCAGAAACCAAAATACCCTATTTCTAAACCCATGAAAACTGGAGACACTCCCACTTGGTTGACAGTTTTCTTCCAGAGGAATTAGTGATCATTGTGTACAAGTTCAAACTGTTACTTCATCTGTCAAATTGGGGTTGAATACATTGGGAAAATGACAAAAGGAAAGAATCATTTAGATATGTATTTTCTGAGACCCCATTCATCTTTGAGTTTTTGAAGGAGCTGTAAGACTAGCATTCTGGTCAAATAATAACTGGCTTGCTTTAAACAGTGGAAGGTATTTTGAATTAAAAATCTAGTTGTTACTCTAATTTAGCCAAGTCTCTTGTCTCTCTCTCTATAAGTCCGGAGAGTGTAGTACTTTTTCTTGGGTCCTAGCAAATCTCTTTAAAAATCCAGCAGTTGGATTTACAATTGTCCTTTTGTCTTGTGGGAGTACTTCTCAATCTTTCTGCTGATGCACAAATTGGGCAGTGTTCATATGGCTTGTGCCCAAGGTTTTACATAATCCCAGAATCCACTGAATCTAATGGAACCACTTGCTTTACAGTCTGATTTACAGAATGTAAGTGAATGCAAGAAAACTGAACCCACTTCTCTATATTTTGTATATTTTAAGTAAACATCAGTACATTATGCCAGTTTTGAATTGTGAACAACAGATTTGTTTAGACACATCTTTGTTTAGCAACACCTCAGCTGAATGAGAACTATGGCCTTAGCTGAGAACACATTTAATTTGGGTTATATAGGCAAAACATTGGGCTCCTTGATCCTTTCACCTTGGAGAGTTTTCTCTGGGCAGCAACTTGAGTAGCAGGGAGTTGACTTCGGCATCACTGTCATGGCAGTTCTGTGAAAAGAGGCCCCTGGAGGTTGAGCTTTAACTGTCTCTCACAGACCTACATTTGGGTCCGCCTCTGGTATACTTAGATCCTTTAAAACCCAGAGCCCATCCGTGCAGGAGGCTGTTTAGTTGCATTGGACTCAGTTACAGGTAAGGGATCGACCTTCATCTCTATATGCCATTCCCCACAAGGTGCCAAGGACTCTCAAAAGCCACAAAAACTGCTGGGGAAAAAAGTTTCTTTTCTTCAGTATTACTTATTTCTCTGCATGCTCTGCAGTATTTTCAAGAATGTGCCCATTTTCACTAGTCATGAGGGACACACTTACAAGGCCATACCTTCTCAGAATCTTTTGCTCTTCAGCATTTAGGAAAGCAGTTACTTCAGAAATGTGCATCCATCCAAATGCTTGTGTATGAAAATCTCCTTTTAACCAGTTTAAGAAATAGAGGAAGAAGTCCTGGCACAGTGGATGTAGGTTAAAAGAATGCCTACATTTAAGGAGAAAATGAAATTTCTTGAGTCAACACACTGGCTTTTAGATTTCTACTTTTATAACACTTTGTGGCTTCATCAGACATGAGTAGAAGAACTGATCCAGTGATCAGCTGGGGAGCGCTAGGTAGCACTAATGTGGACCAAGGCAAGTAAGGATAATTTTGAATCTACAGGGAATCTTATGTTTCAGAGTTGCAGGTTCTAATTACAAAAATAGGAACACAAGGCTAGTCATGAAGTAGAAAAAAGGCCAGTTGAATATGAGTATGGTGGCTAGCAATGTATTCTGCAGAAGCAAGATGCTTGCTCTGAATACAGGGCTTGTTGTAAAAAACATAATTTAATTAATGTGGATCTCTAGATAATACATTCATATAATACAGAACTTAATATCTGGAAATGGCCTACACCACTGTGTAGTGTGGTAGCCACAAACCTAACACTAAGGCTGTCCACTGAGCCCTGTCCATCAGGTTGGACTTTTCTTTATTTCTGCCTCCTAATCAAGAGAATAAGATTTTTCTTTTTTGATATAAACAATTCTTCCCATTTAACTTTTGAACAGTATTCTTTCTCTTGGTTTATTTTTTAAGCATCTTAAATGCTTTCTATCAAAGTCATATTCTTTTCATTTCTCATTTTTTTTCTGTTAGCTTTTCACATTTTATTTTCTTTAGTAATTATATTACTTCATCGGGGTGTGTGGGTGTGTGTGTGTGCTCATGCATGCACATACTTTTCTGGAAGGATTTTATTTGTGCAGCAAAGACACCTGCTATTCTGCCTTTTTCTTCCTCCACATTTATGTGTGTCACTTCCCCCTTTGTCTTAAGCAGTTTCAATATTTATTGTTTAAAGATTTTGCACTGTGTGATTTTACCTCCGAACTCCTTCCATTAATTATAAAAAGCAATATTATGAGCATTCGTACTCAGGTTTTTTTTTTTTTTTTTTTAGTGGGCATAATTTTGTTTCAAATTTTGATATCATTAATGTACAATTACTTGAACAACATTATGGTTGCTAGACTCCCCTTATTATCAACTGCCCCCCACATACCCCATTACAGTCACTGTCCATCAGCATAGTAAGATGCTATAGAATCATTACTTGTCTTCTCTGTATATACTGCATTTCTCGTGTCTTCCCCCGCTACGTTATGTGTGCTAATCGTAATGCCCCCTTTTCCCCCTTATCCTTCCCTTCCCACCCATCCCCCTTTCCCTTTGGTAACTGTTAGTCCATTCCTGGGTTCTGTGAGTCGGCTGCTGTTTCATTCTTTCAGTTTTTTCTTTGTTCTTATACTCCACAGATGAGTGAAATCATTTGATACTTGTCTTTCTCCACCTGGCCTATTTCACTGAGCAAAATACCCTCTAGCTCCATCCATGTTGTCGCAAATGGTAGAATTTGTTTCTTTCTTATGGCCGAATAGTATTCCATTGTGTATATGTACCACATCTTCTTTATCCATTCATCTACTGATGGACACTTAGGTTGCTTCCATATCTTGGCTATTGTAAAAAATACTGCAATAAACATAGGGGTGCATATGTCTTTTTGAATCTGAGAAGTTGTATTCTTTGGGTAAATTCCAAGGAGTGGGACTCCCGGGTAAAATGGTATTTCTATTTTTAGTTTTTTGAGGAACCTCCATATTGCTTTCCACAATGGTTGAACTAGCTTACACTCCCACCAGCAGTGTAGGAGGGTTCCCCTTATATTAATTTTACTCTGGACCAGGTTTCGTTGGCATTTCATATTTGTATATGGTGCCCTGTAGTGTCCAGAAGCTCTACTCTGTGGAGCTGCTCAGCCCCTGAAGCAATGTCGGGGGTTGCAGGGGCATGTTATTGGTGCCTGGGGGGAGGAAAGAGCTGTTTCCTGCTTCCTGGCTGCTATGCCTGTCTCCACGGCCTGAACCAGTGGGCTGAGCACATAGGTATAAGCTTTTGTCCCAGAGCAGCCAGATATGGATCCCTGCTTTCCACAAGCAGTTTGAATCCCAGTCTCCCCAGGAACTCCACCTGTCCCAGCTTTCCAACCCCATAATCACAAGAGTATGATGAAAGCACCATGAAATGTAGGTTTGTCCTCCCAGAGCAGATCTCCGGAGGTAGGTATTCAGCACTCCCAGGCCTCTACTCCCTCCCTGCTCAGTTTCTCTTCCTCCCGCCAGTGATCTGGGGTGGGGGAAGGGCTTGGGTCCCACTGGGCCACAGCTTTGGTACATTACCCTGTTCTGTGATGTCTACTGTTTTCCCAGCTCTATGCAGTCTGGTGCACTCCTCTTTCCTGTTGCTCTCTCAGGATTAGTTGTATCAATGATATTTTCATATTATATGCAGTTTCAGGAGGAATCCTCTGTCTCACCTCTCATGCTGCCATCTTTAATCCTCTCCCTTATACTCAGTTTTAAATATGAAAATGTTTCAAAATTATTTTTCAAAAGAAGTGATAGGATTTGATGGACTTCCTTATTAGCTTGTCAAAAATTAATTTAGCAGCATGTTGAAAAATTCTACCTTTGTTCAGCCTGGACTTTTCATGTCATTTATATAGCTTCTGTTTTTTTCAGCTTTATTTGAAGCATAAGCTATGTACAGTAATGTCCAATAATTTTTAAGTGTACATTTGGAAGTCTTGACCAATGTATAAAAGCCCAATAACTACTACTAAAATCAACAAGCAGAACATTTCCATCTCCCCAAAGACTTCCTTCCTGCTCCTCTGCAGTTAATCCTCTTCTCCCACCCACCCCCTTCAGTCCCTAAGGGGCCACTCATCTTTCTGATGTCACTACAATCTGTGTTTTTAGAATTTCATATACATGGAGTCATAGTGTATGTATTCTTTGTCTCTGGCTTCTTTAACTCAGTGTAACTCCTTTGAGATTTTTCTTGTCTGCAGCTTTTATTTTTATTGTTACATGTATCAATAGTTTATTCCTTTTATTGTGAAATGGTTTTCTATTGTATGAGTCAGCCACAATTTGTTTATTGGTTTACCAGTTGATGGACATTTGGGTTGTTTTCAATTTTTGGCTATTACAAATAAGTTTTTCTGAACATTCTCATACAAGTCTTTTTGTGAATATGTTTTCCTTTCTTTTGGATAGATAACTAGGAGAGGAATTGCTGGATCATATAGTAAATGTATGTTTGACTTTTTAAGGAACTGCAAACACTTTTCTAAAGTGGCTCTACCATTTTGCCCTTCCACCAGCAATGTGTAAGCATTTCAGTTGTTCCACAAACTTATAAAAAGTTGATATTATCAGTCTTTTTAATTTTTGTCATTGTAGTGGTAATGTATGTCATTTTAATTGGATTTCCCTCAATGAATAAGGATGCTTACTGTATCTGAAAAGACTTTTTGAAGACTTGGTCTCATTGATTTTTCTCTTTTTGTTGTCCATTTTCTGATTCACTGATTTCTACTCTTTATCTTTTTTCTTCATTCTCTTTAACTTGCATTTAATTTGGTCTTCTTAATCCTTTTTTTTTGGTTGCCTAATGTGAAAGTTTAGATCACATATTTTGGTCTTACCTTCTAATGTAAGTGTTAGGCAGAAAGACAGTATGAGCGTGGTGGAGAGAAAATAAAGCCAGTAAAGCCCACTAAAAGGGACTCAAAGAGTTAACCAGATAAAACCAGAAAGCCAGAAAGGACTCTCAGAATTAATTAGTTAACTGAGGTTTCAAAGGCCAGGAGTAACTTGGAATGTTCAGATAGTCCCCAGATGAAAAACCATTCCCCAGATAAAGAAAAACATCAGAGCACAGCCCATGTCTTCAGTGTACCAATTAGATCAGGCTTCCAAGGCCAAAGATTGTCAATCAAGGACTTCTCTGCCCTACCCCATGAGGCAGGCAGGGAAGTGGGACAAGGGTCATGCCATTGTAAATCTACCTAGTCTGCAAAAATGGCCTAGTTTATTCTCTTTTTTTTTTTTTTTTGAGAGGGCATCTCTCATATTTATTGATCAAATGGTTGTTAACAACAATAAAATTCAGTATAGGGGGGGTCAATGCTCAATGTACAATCATTAATCCATCTCAAGCCTAACTCTCGTCAGTCTCCAATCTTCTGAAGCATAACGAACAAGTTCTTACATGGTGAACGAATTCTTACATAGTGAATAAGTTCTCACATGGTGAACAGTACAAGGGCAGTCATCACAGAAACTTTCGGTTTTGATCACGCATTATGAACTATAAACAATCAGGTCAAATATGAATATTCGTTTGATTTTTATACTTGATTTATATGTTGATCCCACATTTCTCCCTTTATTATTATTATTATTTTTATTTTTAATAAAATGCTGAAGTGGTAGGTAGATGCAAGATAAAGGTTGAAAACATAGTTTAGTGTTGTAAGAGCACAATTGTAGATGATCAGGTGTGTGCCTGTAGACTATGTGTTAATCCAAGCTAGACAAGGGCAATAAACCATCCACGGATGCAGAAGATTTCTCTCAAAGCAGGGGGGATGAGGTTCTGAGCCTCACCTCTGTTGATCCCCAATTTCTCACCTGATGGCCCCCCTGCGACTGTGCCTGTCTTAGGTTGTTCCTCCCTTGAGGAATCTTACCTGTCTCTGGCTAACCAGTCATCTTCCAGGGCCATACAGGGAAATGTAAAGTTGGTAAGTGAGAGAGAAGCGATATTGTTTGAAAAGGTTAGCTTTTTACTTCTTTGCAGATTTATGCCCTGTGGCTTCTATGCCCAGCACTTGTCTCGAGGTATCTTTACCACCTGGAGGAATTATGATACTCGGTAACTTCGATATGAGGCACGAATTCTATTTAAGGGTTGTAATTAGGAAGGAAGAAGAAACGCTATAGAGGTAGCATATGGAAGAAAACATGGGAGGATTGATTATTTCTTTGACATATCTTCTTGTAGAGTAACTTAAGTATGTATAGGTTTTAAACTACTAACTAATTTGTACACACATATTAACATAATAGGAATACGGTGACATAAACAAAGCAAATCTATAATTACCAGCCATCTCCAGTGAAGCCAAGAAAACCATTCAGGCACCCTAGGCATTTGTGAAAATTTGTCTCTGATATGATGGATATTGTCCAATTGTACTTGAACAGTCTGAGAAAAATCAGACAAATTAAAGCAGCCCATTTCTGGGATCTGTTCACCTCCCATATGTCCTTTTAACCGTAGATAGTCTATAGTCATAAGATTTTGGAGTGCTACACCTTGTACCCCTCCCAATTCATGGTTGAGTTCCAACAGTACAGATCCGGTCAAATTCGTTGTCTCACTGTATGCACATGCCAGCCTAGACATCTCCCTCCTCATTCCAATGGCAAGTTCAGGAAATGGTGGGGTGGATGCAGCCATGACCGCAGCATCGCCCGGATCCCTGTGGAGGCTTTTTGATGATCATCCCCCGGCACGAGTCCTCCAGAGAGTGCTGATGCCGGAAGCTCCTCCTCATATCGTATCTTAGTTCATTTTCTGGGTAGCCAAGCTAGGCCTTGATCTTCTGCATAGAAACAAACAGACCCTTTGCCCACACATTGACATGCCCTCTATACCACTGTGCAGAACTCATTGGAGGTCAGCACACAGGGACTGCTTTTTTTTTATTAAGAGAAAGGAATATTATCAGAAAAAAGTACCTCCATAGCTGATCATCTGACACCCTTTAAGTGATCAACATTAAGGATATTTAAAGCATGCGTTGATCTTTGATTTACCAATAGTTTTATCCTATCAAGGAGTAATCCCCCTTTTCTTTCATGCTTAATTTCTTTCTTTCTTTTTTTTTTTTTTAATCTTTAATCTACACTTACATGAAGAGTACTATGTTTACTATGCTCTCCCCTATATCAGGTCCCCCCTAACAACCACATTACGGTTACTGTCCATCAGCTTAGCAAAATGTTGTAGAGTCACTACTTGTCCTCTCTGTGTTGTGCAGCCCACCCTCCCCTTGCTCCCTCCCCCCCATGCATGCTAATCTTAATACCCCCCTTCTTCTTCCCCCCCCTTACCCCTCCCTGCCCACCCATCCTCCCCAGTTCCTTTCCCTTTGGTACCTGTTAGTCCATTTTTGGGTTCTGTAATTCCGCTGCTGTTTCGTTCCTTCAGTTTTTCCTTTGTTCCTATACTCCTCAGATGAGTGAAATCATTTGGTATTTCTCTTTCTCTGCTTGGCTTATTTCACTGAGCATAATACCCTCCAGCTCCATCCATGTTGCTGCAAATGGTAGGATTTTCCCTCTTCTTATGGCTGAGTAGTATTCCATTGTGTATATGTACCACATCTTCTTTATCCATTCATCTACCGATGGACATTTAGGTTGCTTCCAATTCTTGGCTATTGTAAATAGTGCTGCTATAAACATAGGGGTGCATCTGTCTTTCTTAAACTTGATTGCTGTGTTCTTAGGGTAAATTCCTAGGAGTAGAATTCCTGGGTCAAAAGTAGGTCTGTTTTGAGCATTTTGATGCACCTCCATACTGCTTTCCACAATGGGTGAACTAATTTACATTCCCACCAGCAGTGTAGGAGGGTTCCCCTTTCTCCACAGCCTCACCAACATTTGTTGTTGTTTGTCTTTTGGATGGCAGCTATCCTTACTGGTGTGAGGTGATACCTCATTGTAGTTTTAATTTGCATTTCTCTGGTAATTAGCGATGTGGAGCATCTTTTCATGTGTCTGTTGGCCGTCTGTATTTCTTCTTTAGAGAACTGTCTGTTCAGTTCCTCTGCCCATTTTTTAATTGGGTTATTTGTTTTTTGTTTGTTGAGGCGTGTGAGCTCTTTATATATTCTGGACGTCAAGCCTTTATCGGATCTGTCATTTTCAAATATATTCTCCCATACTGTAGGGTTCCTTTTTGTTCTATTGATGGTGTCTTTCGCTGTACAGAAGCTTTTCAGCTTAATGTAGTCCCACTTGCTCACTTTGGCTGTTGTTTCCTTGCTCGGGGAGATATGTTCAAGAAGAGGTCACTCATGTTTATGTCTAAGAGGTTTTTGCCTCTGTTTTTTTCCAAGAGTTTTATGGTTTCATGACTTACATTCAGGTCTTTGATCCATTTCAAATTTACTTTAGTGTATGGGGTTAGACAGTGATCCAGTTTCATTCTCTTACATGTAGCTGTCCAGTTTTGCCAGCACCATCTGTTGAAGAGACTGTCATTTCCCCATTGTATGTCCATGGCTCCTTTATCATATATTAATTGACCATATATGTTTGGGTTAATTTCTGGAGTCTCTAATCTGTTCCACTGGTCTGTGGCTCTGTTCTTGTGCCAGTACCAAACTGTCTTGATTACTGTGGCTTTGTAGTAGAGCTTGAAGTTGGGGAGTGAGATCCGCCCCACTTTATTCTTCCTTCTCAGGATTGCTTTGGCTATTTGGGGTCTTCGGTGTTTCCATATGAATTTTTGAACTATTTGTTCCAGTTCGTTGAAGAATGTTGCTGGTAGTTTCATAGGGATTGCATCAAATCTGTATATTGCTTTGGGCAGGATGGCCATTTTGGCGATATTAATTCTTCCTAGCCAAGAGCATGGGATGAGTTTCCATTTGTTAGTGTCCTCTTTAATTTCTCTTAAGAGTCTTGTAGTTTTCAGGGTATAGGTCTTTCACTTCCTTGGTTAGGTTTATTCCTAGGTATTTTATTCTTTTTGATGCAATTGTGAATGGAGTTGTTTTCCTGATTTCTCTTTCTATTGGTTCATTGTTAGTGTATAGGAAAGCCACAGATTTCTGTGTGTTAATTTTGTATCCTGCAACTTTGCTGTATTCTGATATCAGTTCTAGTAGTTTTGGAGTGGAGTCTTTAGGGTTTTTTATGTACAGTATCATATCATCTGCAAATAGTGACAGTTTAACTTCTTCTTTACCAATCTGGATTCCTTGTATTTCTTTGTTTTGTCTGATTGCCGTGGCTAGGACCTCCAGTACTATGTTAAATAACAGTGGGGAGAGTGGGCATCCCTGTCTGGTTCCCGATATCAGAGGAAATGCTTTCTGCTTCTCACTGTTCAGTATAATGCTGGTTGTGGGTTTATCATAAATGGTCTTTATTATGTTGAGGTAGTTGCCCTCTATTTCCATTTTGCTGAGAATTTTTATCATGAATGGATGTTGAAATTTGTCAAATGCTTTTTCAGCATCTATGGAGATGATCATGTGGTTTTTGTCTTTCTTTTTGTTGATGTGGTGGATGATGCTGATGGATTTTCGAATGTTGTACCATCCTTGCATCCCTGAGATGAACCCCACTTGGTCATGGTGTATGATCCTTTTGATATACTGTTGAATTCTGTTTGCTAATATTTTACTGAGTATTTTTGCATCTACATTCATCAGGGATATTTGTCTGTAATTGTCTTTTTTGGTCGGGTCTTTGCCTGGTTTTGGTATTAGGGTGATGTTGGCTTCATAGAATGAGTTTGGGAGTATTCCCTCTTCTTCTATTTTTTGGAACACTTTAAGGAGAATGGTTATTATGTCTTCTCTGTGTGTCTGATAAAATTCTGAGGTAAATCCGTCCGGCCCCGGGGTTTTGTTCTTGGGTAGTTTTTTGATTACCATTTCTATTTCTTTGTTCTTAATTGGTTTGTTTAACTTTTGTGTTTCTTCCTTGGCCAGTCTTGGGAGGTTGTATTTTTCTAAGAAGTTGTCCATTTCTTCAAGGTTTTCCAGCTTGTTGGCATATAGGTTTTCATAGTAGTCTTTAATAATTCTTTGTATTTCTGTGGAGTCTGTCGTGATTTTTCCATTCTCATTTCTGATTATGTTGATTTGCGTTGATTCTCTTTTTCTCTTAATAAGTTGGGCTAGAGGCTTATCTATTTTGTTTATTCTCTCAAAGAACCAGGTCTTGGTTTCGTTGATTTTTGCTATTGTTTTATTCTTCTCAATTTTGTTTATTTCTTCTCTGATCTTTATTATGTCCCTCCTTTTGCTGACTTTAGGCCTCATTTGTTCTTCTTTTTCCAGTTTCGATAATTGTGATGTTAGACTATTCATTTGGGATTGTTCTTCCTTCTTCAAGTGTGCCTGGATTGCTATATACTTTCCTCTTAAGACTGCTTTCGCTGCGTCCCACAGAAGTTGGGGCTTTGTGTTGTTGTTGTCATTTGTTTCTATATATTCCTTGATCTCTATTTTGATTTGTTCATTGATCCACTGATTATTTAGAAGCATGTTGTTAAGCCTCCATGTGTTTGTGAGCCTTTTTGTTTTTTTTGTAGAATTTATTTCCAGTTTTATACCTTTGTGGTCTGAAAAATTGTTTGGTAGAATTTCAATATTTTGGAATTTACTGAGGCTCTTTTTGTGAGCTTGTATGTGGTCTATTCTGGAGAATGTGCCATGTGCACTTGAGAAGAATGTATATCCTGTTGCTTTTGGATGTAGAGTTCTATAGATGTCTATTAGGTCCATGTGTTCTAGTGTGTTGTTCAGTGCCTGTGTGTCCTTACTTATTTTCTGCCCGGTGGATCTATCCTTTGGGGTGAGTGGTGTGTTGAAGTCTCCTGAAATGAATGCATTGCAGTCTATTTCCCTCTTTAGTTCTGTTAGTATTTGCTTCACATATGCTGGTGCTCCTGTATTGGGTGCATATATATTTAGAATGGTTATATCCTCTTGTTGGACTGAGCCCTTTATCACTATGTAGTATCCTTCTTTATCTCTTGTTACTTTCTTTGTTTTGAAATCTATTTTGTCTGATATTAGTACTGCAACTCCTGCTTTCTTCTCACTGTTGTTTGCCTGAAATATGTTTTTCCATCCCTTGGTTTTTAGTCTATGCTTGTCTTTGGGTTTAAGGTGAGTTTCTTGTAAGCAGCATGTAGATGGGTCTTGCTTTTTTATCCATTCTATTACTCTGTGTCTTTTGATTGGTGCATTAAGTCCATTTACATTTAGGGTGACTATTGAGAGCTATGTACTTATTGCCATTGCAGGCTTTAGATTCATGGTTACCAAAGGTTCAAGGTTAGCTTCTTTAGTATCTTACTGCCTGACTTAGCTTGCTTATTGAGCTGTTATATACACTGTGTGGAGATTCTTTTCTTCTCTCCTTTCTTATTCCTCCTCCTCCATTCTTCATATGTTGTGTGTTTTGTTCTGTGCTCTTTTTAGGAGTGCTCCCATCTAGAGCAGTCCCTGTAGGATGCCCTGTAGAGGTGGTTTGTGGGAAGCAAAATCCCTCAGCTTTTGCTTGTCTGGGAATTGTTTAATCCCACCATCATATTTAAATGATAGTCGTGCTGGATACAGTATCCTTGGTTCAAGGCCCTTCTGTTTCATTGCATTAAGTATATCGTGCCATTCTCTTCTGGCCTGTTGGGTTTCTGTCGAGAAGTCTGATGTTAGCCTGATGGCTTTTCCTTTATAGGTGATGTTTTTCTCTCTAGCTGCCTTTAAAACTCTTTTCTTGTCCTTGATCCTTGCCAGTTTAATTACTATGTGTCTTGGTGTTGTCCTCCTTGGATCCTTTCTGTTGGGGGTTCTGTGTAATTCCATGGTCTGTTCGATTATTTCCTCCCCCAGTTTGGGGAAGTTTTCAGCAATTATTTCTTCAAAGAGACTTTCTATCCCTTTTCCTCTGTCTTCTTCTTCTGGTACCCCTATAATACAAATATTATTCCTTTTGGTTTGGTCACATAGTTGTCTTAGTGTTATTTCATTCCTGGAGATCCTTTTATCTCTCTCTATATCAGCTTCTATACGTTCCTGCTCTCTGGCTTCTATTCCTTCAATGGCCTCTTGCATCTTATCCATTCTGCTTATAAATCCTTCCAGGGATTGTTTCACTTCTGTGATCTCCTTCCTGACATCTGTGATCTCCCTCCGGACTTCATCCCATTGCTCTTGCATTTTTCTCTGCATTTCATCCCATTGCTCTTGCATTTTTCTCTGCATCTTTGTCAGCATGTTCATGATTTTTATTTTGAATTCTTTTTCAGGAGGACTGGTTAGGTCTGTCTCCTTCTCAGGTGTTGTCTCTGTGATCTTTGTCTGCCTGTAGTTTTGCCTTTTCATGGTGATAGAGATAGTTTGCAGACCTGGTACAAGTGACCGCTGGAAGAGCTTCCTTCCCTTCTTGTTGGTTTGTGGCCTTCCTCTCCTGGGAGAATAGTGGCCTCTAGTGGCTTATGTTTGTCAGCTGTGCGCAGACAGGGCTTCTGCTACCTGCCCGTTTGCTATGGACTTTATCTCTGCTGTTTCTGTGGGCGTGGCCTGTCTGGGGCTGCTCCTCCAAAGTGGTGGAGCCCCGTTGGAGGGGTAGCGGCCAGGAGGCTATTTTTCTCTGTAAGGGGCCTCTGTGCTCCCTGTTGCCCAAGGGGTTAGGGTGCCCAGAGATCCCCAGATTCCCTGCCTCTGGTCTAAGTGTCCTGTCCTGCCCCTTTAAGAATTCCGAAAAGTACTCTGCAAACCAAAACAACAGCAGCAACAATGAGAGAGGGAACAGAAAAAAAAAAAAAAAAGGAAAAAACACGCGATTTTTTTTTTTTTCATCAGGCGCTGGTCCCAGGCCCCCGCTCACTCGTCCTGCTGCCCTGTCTACCTAGCACCGGGGTACCTGTCCCTTCAAGACTTCCAAAAAGCTCCTGCCCACCGTTCCCGCAGGGAAAAATGCGCGATATTCTTCGTCCTCAGGTGCCCGTCCCAGGCACCCACTCACTGGTCCTTCTGCTCTGCCTCCCTAGCACCAGGGTCCCTGTCCCTTTAAGGCTTCCAAAAAGCACTCGCCAAAAAGAGAAAAAAAAAGGGGAAAAACGCGCAATTTCCTCCGTCCTCAGGCTCCGGTCTCAGGCACCTGCCCTCCCGTCCCGCAGGGAAAAACACGGGATAGTCTTTGTCCTCAGGCGACGGTCCCAGTCACCTGCTCACCAGTCCCGCTGCCCTGCCTCCCTAGCACCGGGGTCCCTGTCCCTTTAAGGCTTCCAAAAAGCACTCGCCAAAAAGAGAAAAAAAAAAGGGGGAAAAGCGCGCGATTTCCTCCATCCTCAGGCGCCGGTCTCAGGCACCCACCCACCGGTCCCGTAGGGAAAAACGCATGATCTTTGTCCTCAGGCGCCGATCCCAGGCACCCCCTCACCGGTCCTGCCACCCTGCCTCCCTAGCAACGGGGTCCCTGTCCCTTTAAGGCTTCCAAAAAGCACTCGCCAAAAAAAAAAAAAAAAACGCTCCGGTTTCTTCCACCCGCTGGGAGCTGGGGGGAGGGGCGCTTGGCTCCCACCGGGCCGGGGCTTGTATCTTACCCCCTTTGCAAGGTGCTGGGTTCTTGCAGGTGTGGATGTAGTCTGGATGTTGTCCTGTGTCCTCTGGTCTGTATTTTAGGAAGAGTTTTGTTTGTTATATTTTCATAGCTTTATGTGTTTTTGGGAGGAGATTTCCACTGCTCTACTCACGCCGCCATCTTGGCTCCGCCTTCGGCCTGGTTTATTTTTTAACTTAATCTATATGCTGATCCTTCTCTTCTTCCAGCCCCTTAATCAATTAAGTAACTTTGTAACCATGACAGGTGATAGACAAGCAGTGTGAATGATTCTATGTGGATAAAGAATGCCAAGAACTAGATCAACGGCAGTAACCTAAATAACCCTATTCTTAACACAAAAACTTCAAAGGAATTATGAATCACCTGTATACATCATGCCGCATGCTGACCCCTACCCAAGAGGCCTTATAAAACCCCAAACCCTAAACTCTTATAAGCACCTGCTCTCTGAGGTTGCCCACACTCCTATTTCTTTGAGTGTGTACCTTTTGCCTTGAATAAAAATTTCTTACTGCTCAATTTACTATGTTTTGTTTCTGTGTTCTTCCAATGCTAAGCTTCTTTTCTATTTCTTTTCTCCAGTCTTAAGGACAAGTCTTCACTCTCCATGTCCTACTTCAGACAAGTAGGGAGGGACTACTGAGACCTCTGATTTGGGCGTGCAAGTTCCCATCACCTAGGTGACCCGGACAGACAAGCTACGCTCTGTAGTAGCCTGCCTGTCCAGCCTTAGGCGAGCCCACTTTGGTACTCTATTACAGGGTGCAATCAAACTTAATTTGTTTTCTTGACTTTATTTTCACTGTGACTTTCCTGTGTCTCTGAACCAAATTCCTTCCCAACATAAGCATTTAGAAATAGAAATTTCTCATCAAACACTTAATTTTGCTATGTTGTGTTTCTATTTCTATTGACTTTATTTTCGTCTTTTTACCATGTGTTGTTTATAAGTATGTTGCTTAATCCAAGTATTTGTATTTTCCTGGTATCTAGAATGTTATTGTTTCCTTTCATTATGGTCAGACACAGTTTTTTTTTACTCTTAAGCCTTTTAAATGTATTGAGATTCATTTTAAGCCTTAAATCTGGTCTTTCTTCTTGAATGTTCAGTGTCCAGTGGAAAAAAAATGTGAATTCTGCTATTTCTGGATGGAGTGCTCAGAATATGTCAATCAGGTCAAGTTGGCTTATTAGTATTGATAGTTTTGTTCACTACTGCATCGCAAGTACCTGGAATTGTCAGTTCTCTTTAAATATTTGTTGTATGAATTAATTAATTAAGTAACACATGACCTATATCATGGCTGATTAGTATTTTTATCCTCAGAATTCTAAATACTGGGCTGGATGAAGAATAACCTCAGATCTAATCAGTGCATTCTATCTCACCAGCATCCAAACAGTCACATGAGCAGTAAATTCAAAGGCCATTGAGATGGCATGTCCTCCCTTTTGTGTTATTTTTAAATCTACCACTACAGTGTTTACTGTGTCTTCCTGGTTATTTAAACTTCAAGAAATTACCAGTACTTTCTTTCTAGATGAAAACCATGTTTCAATAATGTTCTGAAAGAAAACATCCAGAGGAAAAGAGCTTAAATATATTTAGGGAAAGTCAACACAAAGTTGATTTTCACAGTGGACAGTGGAGGATGATGGGGAGGGAAGGGTGCCAGAACGACAGGAGACTGTGGCCCTGAAAGTTTTGTATCATAAGTACAGTCTTAAGTGATTGCAAATTTTTTGATGTACTCTGTCTTTACAAGGTCTTTGTTTCTTTTCCAGACTCTTTATTGAAAGAGATATTAGTAGTGTTTGTGGTCCAAGAATAAAAATGGTAGTAGTTGTAATTAAGATTATCGGTCTTTTTAGAGTAGCCCCACCATTCCCCCAAAAAGTTGTATTTCTTATTAATTTCCTTTAAAAATTTAGACAAACAAACATCAATTTTATTCTGAGGCTTTTATAATACCCTCCAAATTACAACAGATACACCGACAAGCCAGAAAACCAGGACTTTTGCACTGATATTATAACTGCTTTGTAATTGTGAAAACTCTTAACTAGAGTTATAACTTGTGTAGTCTCCAAAAGTAGCGTGAGAGTTATATTTTTTAAATTAATGCATCTAAATCCACATAAAATGTGTGCACTATTAATGTTTAGCCCTACTTTTTGTCATTTCGGCTCTCTCAGAGACTTAGAACCCTTTCCTTCTTTTTCTTTTTTAACTTCTTCCAGGGAAACCTTTATAGAAATCAAGTATGGCCAGTTTTGTTAGCTCATGACTTGTAAGTGCTATCTTTAAAATCATAGAGTTCTGCTTGCTAGTCTGAGGTGTTACTAATTAGGCCAAAACATGTCTTAGCCTGAGAATTTATCTGCATAATTTTAAGTCTTAATATGTGTGAAAGCTAGCCAAGAGAATACTAAGTGTGGATTTTTGGGGGTTAAACCTATTGAAACTAATGTTACTCTCCATAAAACATTTCCTCTACTTCCCCTGAAATAGTTTAATTAGATAGTGTTCTGCATATGCAAGCATTAAGCTGACATATTCCTGTCAGTAGCTCATGGTCTCCTACATTTTCCCCTTGACTATTTCTTCTTTTATTACTCCTATGAAGGAATTTTTTTGTGACTTGTTTTTGGATAATCAGGAAGAGTGATTGTGTTCTGGTATGAAGGAGAATCACTCCAAATCCAACAAGAACTGTTTGAGAGCCTGAGGAAGAGACCATTAGTCAGTCACAGCTGTGGGGAACAGCACTACCCAGTGGAGGACCCCAGTGGGCACAGTTACAGGAAGAAGTGACTTACAGGAGGCCACGGGCAGTGGATGCCCAAGCTACCATTTCCCTGGCCCTCAGTGGTCCACTCGGTGAGGAAGCCAGCACAAACCCTCTGATGGTAAGAGGAGGAGATAGATATTGCTGCTGAAAGGTGGGTTATAATTCATGGCACAGTTCTATAGTACTATAGGTTGTCCATGTCACCTACACTCAGAAATCAAGTTGGGTTGGTCTTGAGTGGTGCTTTGAGTCTTAATGCCAGCCTGCTTTCAGAAAACCTTTCACTGGCTTTTGAACATGCTCTCATTTTGAGGCTGCACAGGGCCACTAGCTAGTTCTGGTTATGTGAAGTAGAAAATGCAACCCCTCTTCAGGCAAGTGAACGCAGCCCTGTGTCAGGGCACTCTGCTTGTCTAGTGTCTTTATTTACTAACAAGCTGTACAAGTATATATGTAGCTGCCCTGGGGCTACGTCTGTGACCACAACCCCAGGGTCACTCTTGGCAATAAATATTCTATCTTGAATATCTCTTGAGATCACCTCTGGATTATAATAGTCAGCAACTACAGGGGAGTTACAGGACAGATAAGACTGGCAATTGTCACAAATGCTGCAAAGAAAGGACATAAGATATGGAAGGAAATCATGTCTGCTGTTTCTTATCTTTAGCCTCTTAGCTCAAATTTCCCTTCCTCACAGAGGTCTTTATTGTCAACCCATCTGTAGTGGGTTGACTCTTTTTTCTTCTTACTAGTGACAATTATTTGTGTGTTTATCTTGTTTATTATATTACCTATCTTTTCGACTGTCACCCTGTATGCTAACCAATTCACCCACAACACATAGTATTACTTGACACAGAGCCGGTACTTAGTAAACCTTAGAATGAAGGAATGTCTTTAGAAACCTCTGCTAGTGGCAAGGATGGGAGGTATGAAGGTGGTTGAAAAGAACAAGAGGACAGACTGTGGACAGCAGCTCTTGACCAGAGGAACAAATCTATTTGTTTTCCAATACTGCAGGGGCTTACCTTGATCTGCCACCTTTTACAGATAAGAAAGGCTGGGCAGTCAGTGTTTCACTGTTTTTAACAGATACTCACTAAGAATGCCAGGCACTGTGCTAAGTGCTCTATTTATATGCATTATATCATCTAACCTGAACAATAAGTACTCTATGAAGTAGGTATAATTATTCATTTCATAAGTAAGAAAACAGATTTGGGTGATAGGTAGGTACATAATGAACAGTAAAAAATGTACAATAAATGAGAGCATCAGCACTTGAACCTGGGTCTGTTCAACCCCAAATAGCCCTCTCTTAAACATTATTAAACTTTATGTTGAACACAGTGAGATGGAGCAAGAAATGCAAAGTACAGATACCTACTACAAACTCAGCGAGCCCGGCTCTTCGTAGCCCTACCTACATTTGGTCTTACCAGATAATGGAGGCTTTCCAGTTCTGCCTGTGTCCTAATCTATTAAATCACTGCCTTCATGTTCATTACCTTCTTTGCTTCCTTATTGGCCGTTAGTCTCCATACTACGGGCAGAGAGCTATCTACTACATGGTTTCTGCATTCCTGGCCAGATGCAGTCTGTTCCTCACACTTAGCAAAGCACAAGGGGTCTGGTTATATAGCTCAAGAGTGAACAATACTCAGTCTCTGGTGGGTTTTGTTTTCCCCCAAATTTTAACAATTCCTTAAAAATGACAACCTTTTATCCTTTCAGTTTTGAAACTGCTGTGGTGGTGTCCCAGAGCCCAGGCATTTTGGGTATGTCAGCCACTTCAAGAAAAAAGCATAGGTAACTGCTCATTGAACCTAATATAATATATATATTAAATTTTCTCATCTCAAATGATCAGAAAATTTCATAACCAATTTTATACATATCTGTGCTACATAGAATACTACAGTAATTATTTAGATATATGTAGCATTCAATGTATGCAAATCACATCATAACTTTTAAAATTGTTTATTTAAACATATGGGTTAAGGCCTTAGTGACAAGGAGAAATAAAGATAAGTAAGTGACTGCAAGAGGTTAAAAATCTGATTGTAATTATTTCTAACAAGATCCAGAGGTAGTAGGATATTTTGATCTTCTTTTTATAGTCTTAGTACCCTCATAAACCAGTCTGACACACTGGACTTCTTTCCAACAGGACATATGCTTTCATTCCTTTGCCTCACTGCTAACAGCTCAGAAGCTCCCCTTGCATGTGCGAGAGCAGAGTTGGGTACAGAGGAACATTGCATGGTTACTAATTCACTCCTCTCTCTCCCTCCCAGACCAGTTTTGTGGGTGAAAAAAATTAAGGCAACTCCGTCTGTGGCTTTTTGAGATCTAAATATGAGGTAACATGGAGGCCATACAATCCAGTGATTCTCCACATTTTTTTTTATGATCTTGTGCGCTATGTAAATATGGCTGAAGATAAACTCAAGTTTAAGCTGCATTTTATTTTGTAAACTTGTGAAAGTTGCACTTTTAATATCCTTGGTTATTATTCATGCTCACCAGAAAGGATTTAAATTAGCAAGAACATTTCTGTCTGCATCTTCAGACTCACACCACCAGACATTATGAACAAGTCTTGAGCTCTGGTTTCAGGAAAAAAATATTTAAATTTCTTAAGCTGTAATTTAAAAGTCAACTGTATTACTTTTCTTTATGTTGTTCTTGGTTATTATGCCTTAATATAGTGTGTAGTAAAGATAAAAATATCAGTTGAGATTTGTGTGTGTGTGTGTGTGTGTGTGTGTGTGCTTGAAAAAAAATCCTAAGCAAGGATGAGGAATTTATTTCAATTCAGTAAACCTATCAAAAGCTTAGTACCAGGGTAGGTGCTATAGGCAGAGAGTAACAAAGAGTAACAGAATCCTAATGGGGAGCTGAGACGATACAGAAATGTCTATATTAGAGACTAGGACAGTTGTTTAAATGAGGCAGGAGATTGCAGCTAGGGGAAGGGGAGTAGGAAATATTTCTGAAGTTTGTGATAGGAGGTGGCTATGGTATCATTCAATTAAGAATTCCTCCAGACCATGACCCTCTTGAAAGGCAGCACATAGAGTTGGATCAAGCTTTACTGGTTTCTGTTTGGGCCATTATATCTCTCCCACTCACTCCTCTCTTTTCCATCCCCACTTCCATTGCCAAAAGAAGAGAGTAATGGAAGGGAAAAATGCTTTTCCTTTCTTCTACTCCAAAATGTATTGTCTTGCCTAGGGCCAATACAGAGACAAACTATTCTCAAAATAATGTTCGTGTAGGATGGCGCATGATGCAAAGCTTCCCAGATTTTAAAGGGATCATTCACAGGAATAAAAATGTTGGTGCGGGAGCATATAAAGACGAGGAAAAGCCAGGATGAATGTATTGCCAGTTTACTATAGTCATGGTGTTACAAAAGACCTTGTTTTATTTAGTCAAGTAATCACATTCTCTCTGAAACGTTTGGATGCAAGTGCAGAAATAAAGGTATTCATGAAGTCAGAGTTGGAGTTGCCAGGAAGTAGTAAAGATGCCAATTTAGTCTCTGCTACCTGTGTAAGTCCTAAGGGGAAGATGAGCTTATGAATGCATATGTAGATCATCAATGGCTGAATTAAAGTACATTAAATATGGCAGTTGCATATAAACCCCTGAGGGTTATACAACAAAAAGGAATGGTTGAAGAACTACCTGAAGCTTTAAAAGGGGGAAACCTAAGATCCTCACTGGCTGGAGAAAACAGTTACTACTCACTCTTAAAGGAAAATATCTCCTATAAAGGTTGGGGTTTTGAAAACCTTAGCACTCCAACTGATCTAAATGCATGTAAATTTAGGAGGAGGAACTTGCTTTATCCTTCCCCTTGTGGGCTCCACAGCCTCTGAACCTGAGAGGTTTCTGTAACTGTTCACCTGAATTGGATTAAGCTGAAATAAAGAGGTAAAGATCCTAAACCATCTATTGAAATCTTCTTTAAAGGGTAAGTTTTGTTTATTTACCATTTTTAAACTAGTATTGCTATTCAGCAAAGTATATGCTATTGGCTAAACAGTGGAGCATTTATTTTAATATTTCATTTTGGGGTAACATGCCAGTGCAGGGATCAGTACAATGAGTGGCAGGCACTCTGCCCGCACCTTGCATACACCCCCACAGAGGAAGGAAGGAAGGGTCACACTCGGTGAGTGTCCCATGCAATAAACCTCTGTTGTATTGATGGATTGGCATTACAAGTGGTTCAACGGGGCCCAAAAGTAAAAACCTTAAAGATTTTAAAATAGAATGAAGTGGTTACCAATCAAAAGGAAGAAATATAGAAATTCATACAAAAGAATGGGGAAAAGGTGAGTTAAAATCAAGAGAATGCTGAGGCTATGGAAAGCATCAAAAATAGAGAAGCAGGAATAGGAAGGAGATTTATGTGGAAAGATTACTTGGACAAAGGATTTTATGCTGGCGTCAGTTGGAGATTGTTCTCAAAAACAACCCAAAATGATACTAAAGAGGTGTTTGGCCAAAAAAATGAGCCAATATAGACATTCCTTTTGACAGGTGATGGCTATTCTAAGAGTTACTGAGAACCACAAAAATAAAGAGGAATAAAGAAGGAAACATTTATAGTCCATAGGTATTCATTGTTAAAATTCCAAGAATGTCTATTTGCTGTAATAACTAACATGAAACAAAATACGAGAGACAAAATCTGGAAAAAAAAAATACTGTTTATTTTATAGTCTCAGAAATGGACCTAACCAGACATGTTGAAAGTTAATGGAGACCAACATTACTTACGAGTGTGGTTTAGGGTCACCTGTAAACTCACAGAAGAGAATTCTGAAGCAGAAACACAGCAGTCACCAACCTGAGAACTTGGATAATTCTGCCTCAAAGCCAAAGAGCCTTCATTATCCAAAACGTCCTTTTCTTCTACGATACAACTTTAAATTCTGAAATACTCAACATCCGGCCATCTGAGAATCTTACTAGTAAAAAGTAAATAACAAAGCACAGCACCTTGGGATTTGCATGTCTTTAACTGCCAAGAACCCATTAACAAAGCAGCAACTAAAGACACAGATACAATTCTTTCAGTCACAAATTATGACTTAATGTAAAACTAAATAAACTAATCTTCAGAAAAAATAAGGCATAAAGAATTTAAATCTTGATCAGTGCTTTTTTCCCCCCACACAGAAACTAAAATGAAATAGGGGAGAAAAGCCCTATAAAGAAAAAGTATTCAGTCAGCTCTTTGATGCTTTGGTGTAAAGAACTCATCATCAGAGTGTAATTTTACTAATAGTTGGATTTTCTTCTGCTCATTTAGGTTCTGTCTTGTAGACATGGAACATCGTGTATTCGCACGTTCTTTTCTTTGAAGTGATTCCACGGTTAGGGTTAGTTATGCCATGAAAGACTTCACAGTTGCTTGTTATTCCTGGTATAATAGAAATATTGGCCAATGTACTTTAAAGTTTAAAAGATTGCATCAGCAAATGTAATTCAATACCCAAGTTTTTTATTCTTCTGGTCATTATCTGGCATTTTAACTATTCTTTTTACTTGTGAATTTTCATGTTTTTCTGTGGTATTTGAATCCATAATAACAATAATGTGGATGTTTATGCTTTTACACCTTGCAAGAGTGGGTTGTGTGTGTGTAAGTTAAAAACAAAATTAACCCTTTCTCATGTACACCTATCTGAAAGAATGCACCCTAACATGTGAAGATACTATTTTTATGCCACATAAAAGATAATCAGCCTTTGCACTCAAGGTGATTGCCATCTACTTTAGCTGATTGAACTGAGCATTATATTCTTTTTGTAAGATGAAAGAGTAATTAAGCTCTTCATGGGTTGAGGAAGCGCTTTGTGTGAGCAGCAGTGACATAAAATGATTTTGGAGTCAAATGGACCTGGGCTTGAACTCTGGCTCTGCACACTTAGTGCTTTTATTCCTTGAAGCCTGAGATATTCCACTTATAAAATGGGAATACTGGTTTTTGATCTTACAGAGGTGTCATGAGGGTTAAGTATAATAATGTGTGTGTAACATCTATCACATAGGTGAGCCCTAAATTTTTAGTACCCTCCTCCTTATATAGATTACTTAAATAAAATGGTCAGCTTTAGCATTGTCCAAATTGTCTCCATTAATTTTCATCTAGTGGTTTTTTTGCATAATGCTTCCAGGTTGTAATTGGCAATACTTTAGGTAGTGAATGAAGCAGCAATACAGTTGAAGAGACAACATAGGAATGCCAGAGCATGAAGCTCAGGAGTCAAGCCACAAGCCTTCCATACATTCATCACCAGCCGCCGCCTCTGCTTGTTAGAAATTATATGCCAGGGCTAAGGAGTGTCCAAGGGAGAGAAGAGCCAGAGAAAAGTGCTTCTAAAAAGCTTGAAGAAAAAAATGGTTAAGATAATAGGGATCTGTTGTGTCAGGGTTCTCTAAGAAAGAAGGATACATAAATTGTATGAAGAAATAAATAATAGGGTTTCTCACTCTTTTTCCAGTCCACCCAGGTCCATTATGTGTTTTTTCATACAGAAAACAACCACATGCACTCCTGTTCTTCCTGGGCAGCATTGATGCCCCTGTCCTGCCTCCATTTTCATTCTGTTGAACCCTGTTGAGCAATACAGAAAGTGAACTTGAGGTCAAACTTTAATTCTCTACCCGAAACCCACATAGTTGGTTTCCCTTTTGTCCACCTGGTCACTCTTTGCAGCAGTCTCTCTCAGAAGAGAATCAGGGTGCTCCTTACAAAGATCAAGGGCAGCAGGATTGCCTAAACAAGAAAGTCTAAAACTTAAGTCCAAAAGCCCTAGTCTTTGGGAGAGTCTTAATTATTCTTAAATCCCTCCCTGTCTCCACATTCCACACCTAATGAAAGAGGGAACAGGAACATTAAAAGAAAAACAGGCTGGTCATTCTTTGATCCCTGGGTGAAGGGTTATTTCTCTATATTTTAAAAAGTGAGATTATCTCTTTCTCTCTTGTTGAAAGTGGAGACTTTCTAACTTGTTTTTTCTTTCTTCACTGTGAATTCTCATAAAAAAATTTTTAATTGGAGAGTAACATGTAGTAATGTGCACACATCTTGAGTGTTTAGCTCAATGAGTTTTAATATATTGATATACCTGTATACTTGAACCTGATCAACATCTAGGACATCGTCAGCATACAGAAAGTTCTCTGATACCCCTTCCCTATCAGTAATGCCTCCATGGTAAGCCTTGCTCTGACTTCAAGTTTTGCTTGATTTTGAACTTCATATAAATGGAACCATAAACAGGTGCCCTTTTGTATCTGGTTTATCTTTATCAAGATGAAGTCAGTGGGATTCATTCATACTGCTCAGTGTATCAATCATTTTTTCTTTTGTTATGTAGTATTCCTTTGTATGAATATAGCACAATTTATCCTTCTCTGTTGATGAATATTTGTGTTGTTTGCATTTTTTGGCTATTTTAAATAAAGTTGCCTTCTGCACTGTGGATTCTTAATTTTCTCTAAGCCCCTTCTCTTTGGAAATTGTGATAAATAGAATTGTGGATGTTTATAATCACTCAGTTAATCTTGCCCCACATTAGTGTTTCAGCTTACTGTGACACCAGAATTCAAAGATAAAAGTCCTCTGTTGTCCAAATAAGAAGAAAGGGAAGGAGGGTAGAAAGGAAAGAAAGAAGGAAGGAAGGGAATGTGTAGGCATGTTAGTATATAAAATCTTAAAATCATAATTCCCATTTTATAGAGGTATCTGATCATCTTAATTTGCAGTCACTAAATAAGTAATGCTTACATGATTATATACTTCTTTACCTCACTTTTGGAAGTACTCCATGCCTTCTGGAAATTACTTTAAGAGCTTTGTCATATCCCTTTAGGAAATGATGAAGTCACAGGGTCAAGTGTAAGTTCCACAGCCAAGTTCACTAGGAGGTTTGGTTGACTTTGAGTATTTTTCCTAAAAGGATTTTTTTGTCCTGTTACTTGTCTTCACTTCAAGAAGATTCCAAATTCTTGAACAAATCCCAGAGAGGCTAAGGAAAACAGTGAAATGGATATTTGGTATTCACTATTCTGTGCAGTTACCATCAATCTCTATTGCTGATTCTTATCTTTTGATTCTTCTACTTTCCCTAGTTTTTATGCTTTTGTTGTTACTTAATTTGCCTCCTCAAATGTGGAAAGTCATCAGACATTCAAGTTGTCCCTTTGAGCCCCAGCATCTACTACATTAACAAATCATTTAAACAATTACATAAATACTATCTTATTTCAATTTTTATATACAAATCATTGAGAGACTGGTCAATTGAAATAATCAGTACATGATAATTAGCAAATTATTTGTCAACAGTTTATTTTTTATTACAGAGATTTTAATTTCTATCATTAAGTTTAGGGATAGTTTTTGTGTATGTGTGTTCATTTTGCAAGTGTTGGCTTATTTGTAATTGTGTTCTTGTTTGCTTAGTTATGGGGAAATATACGTACTCTTTGTAACAACATTGCTTAATGTTTGAAGTCAGATTGTACTCATTCCCAATTCAGTTTATGCCAAATGAAGTTTGAGAGGCTTCGTGATAAAGTACATCAAGCCATAGAAGCTCTTAAGAGTAACCACTTGGTACTGTAGAATAAATTATAAATGATACTGAAATAGTGACAAATGGCTGTATAAACATGGCAAGTCAAGTTCAGGGCATCATCTCTAATCAAAAAGAGTTAGTCTAAGAAGAAAATACAAATCACTTTGAATTTCCTTTTAAATAATCATAGGTCAAAGCTTAAAATATGATTAGAATTTGTGTATGACTTTCTCCCCAGCATTTAGGGCCAGATGAGTACAGCTGCTCTAATGAGTGTTTTATCTTGCCACTCATTGCCAGAAGCAGTATGATTTAAAGACAGAATGGAGAGTATATAGGCCAAAGTTGAGAGAGAAAAGATAAATATTTATGTTGAAGGGTGGTAGCCACAGAAATGCATTAGCTAATAGTATATAAATGGCTTGGCATTTATTACATTGCTTGAAAGGACATTTTGGAGTCTGCTGAGTTTTCTTGAAAACCACGTTAGCAGCTTCATCTGGGAAAGAGTTCTCTGGCCTAACCAATAGTCCAAGGCCAACTTTCAGGCTTTCCTTAAAATGTGCTTTCTATTAAACTGTCAGAAAATAGGCTTTTGTTAACTCTATAGTTCTGACCTCAAAGATACTGAAGTAATAAAAATATAAATTGTGATTCCTTTTCTCTTAGAAGAGAAAGGACACTCTAGCTGGAGCTGGTTTTGAATTCCAGTGATAGTGTTTAACTTGTTCAAGGTTCGCATTCAACATTTACAATTGACTCAGAGTTAGAGAGGAGAAACCTGTTGATACAGCTCCTTTACACGACGCCATGGGTTTCAAAACAGCTCTGTAGATAGCACACATTCCTGTGGTGGGAGGCAGAGGGAAGCCTAAAGCCTTTATTCATCCAAAGAAGGAGAAAGGGACTGAACTTATTCACAACAGGTGAAGTTACACACATCCTGTAAGTGGATTGATTTGTTATATAAATCAAAGTTCTGTCCACAGGGGCCATAAACAACCCACCTTAACGGCCCCCGGCTTACTGCTAGGAAAATATTTGTTGTTCAGAGATGCCTTTCTTCCTCCTTTAGTTTTTTTCCTCTTTAGGTCAAAAGGATTTTTTCTCTTTTTGTCATGTCTGTGTGCCTTGTCTAATACATTATGTTTCCTTTTTCTTCTGTTACTATGCTATGCACATCTTAAAAACAATTGAGATTTGAATCAAAATAAATGCATGTTTTATAAAATTATAAATGAATAATACAGCTGTTCTCAATGATTATATTCTTTGAACATTTAGAAGTTTGAAAGTGGTTAGAAATTTCTTTTAAAGAAATATCAAAAAACTAATTACAGAAGCCCATTTTGTGAAGTTTTTTTCATTTTGGTTCTTATGGCTTGTTTACAACAATACCTACTGTATTTCTGAAATAATTATGCATATTTTTAGTGCTGTAGAGTTTCAACAGGTTAAGATTTTAGACTGATTTTTCACTTGCAATGAATCTGTGTATTTATCCATAGAAGTGATTATATGTAATATTTCAGCTGAGGTAGATAAGAACGTCACTCAATACAACTTAAAAAAGAATAACATCATATAAGGGTTGTGGGACCAAAAGAAAATGGTTGCTGGTATTTATTCATTGAGAGCCCTGTTGTCAAACTCTAGCAAAGGGAAAGGGAGAGAAGGGAAAAGAGGTGAGAGAGATGGAGAGAGAGGCAAGGCCTTCCAGGATGTATCTTTACCTGTTCTGAACTCCCCTTCCTCCCTTTGTTCTGTCCCCAGTGTCAGGGTCCTTAGGATTCAAAGGCAATGCTCCTAAGCTGCTGACAGGCACTGGTTGGGGCATGGACGGCTCTGACTCACCCACACTTTTATCTCGTGAGATCATTCATTCTAGGAGCAGTGACATCAATTTTCCAGGAAGCTGCCTGGCTAGGAATACCATGGAAGGGATGAAGTTAAGGACTATGAAAAGCACCTGGTACATAGTAAGTGTTTGTTGGATAAAAGTCTTCAACTGTTTCCTTAGTGTCAGTTACCTCAACCAGATCATGAGGGAGCAAGGTTTCTTTTGTGTTTGTATTTCAGTTGTAACCCTGGGTTTAAAAATTGAGTGACTTGACATTGTCAAAATTAAGCAAATAAGCTTTACTTAATTTACGTAAGCAAGTATTCCAAGCCTCTAGCCTTTAGCCTTTGTGCTGCATTTACAGTAAGTTTTGCATAAGGGAGTTGGGCAGGAGAGATGCTTAATTAGTGGGGCTCCAAAATCCTTACCCACTTCAATGAGAGAAGTGTTACATATGGATTTTTGCTGTATGATATTGTTGGCAGATGTGCTTTGGCTGCTCAAAAACATTTTTAAGTGAATACCAAAAATCCCACTTAAAAAAACTACCTTAAAGTAACCTATGCTTTAGGCAAACTCCACTAATTCACCATTTCCACTCTAGCAAACTAGGAGGCCCTCATCATCTTTTGATAATTTCCCCTTAATTTCATTTATTTGAGTAGTTGTTCAGCAGCATAAATGAAAAATTAGAATAGCTACAACCAGGGGGTCTGCATCCCCTCAGGGAAACACCGTTACTACCTAATGAATGACTACTCCCTCCAAGATAACACATTTCTTCAGAGCAGGAATTATCAAACGTTAACAGGGTATATGAGAATCACTGCAGATGTCACAGTGCAGATTCTGATTTTGTAATTCTGGGGTGGGGCCTGGGATTCTTCATTTTTAACAGTCACAGATCACAAGAATGCTGCTGGCCTACATTATTATCATCTGTGCAGTTTTGTAAAACTACAGCTATCAGGGTTCCACCAGCAGCCCATTTTCCTACCCCACCCAGGTTTCTGATTGAGTTGAGCTAAATTGTGACCTGAGCATGAGGATTTTTTTTAATCTCTCAGGAGCTGCTAATATGCAGCCAAGTTTAAGAACTTCTAGAGGTTGTTTTTAGTCAGTTTCCACTGGCAATCCATTCATGTGCATGCATCACCTGCCTGGGCCCTAGAGGCATTTGATTTTCAGAAATAAGTATCCTACCCTTTCTTAAGGAAATCAGAGGATTCTTTCAAAACCCCATTTTTCAGCTATATAATACATTTAAGAAATTCTTCTAGCACTTACCTTGACCTAGATCTCATACAGCTAGATTTGTTAACTGTTTAGGCAATGACCACATTCTGCCTTATAATTACACGTGCATTTATCTTAACCTCCCTAGTTGATACACCACTTAAAGGCAGGCATTATCTACCACTTTTATCTTTCCCTGTGGTTTCCCAACCAGGGGCCCCACACAGTGCCCCCACCCGGTGCTCTAAGCATGTATTTCTTCATTCAACAACTTTCACATAGAGCTGGTGAGCCAACCAGGCCAGGCCCTGGTGAGGTCTGCAAAAACCCGTGTGTTCCCTCCCTTCCTCTAGGACCTTCACAGTTAAATGAGGGAGGCAGAGAGCCAAAAGTGATTTATGAAAACAAATATAAGTGTCCAACTGAGACATGAGAGAATCTCAACTTCTCCAGATTGGAAAGGAAGTCTTTTGAGGAAATGATTGAGATCTAAAGAATTATGTAATGAGGTAGAAGCGAAGAACATCCCAGGTAGAGAAAACTAAAGCATTTGCGTGTTTTTTTAAAACAATATTTTTTCAATTAAAAATGCCCCTACCAGTATCCTCTATCCACCCAGGTCCCCAGAGAGGTGCCAACTATTATTAGTTTCTTGTGTATCCTTTCAGAGTTTATGTCTAACCAGACGCATACTAAGCACTGTTTTTGCTTTTGAAGCATGTTTTTTCTCCTTTAATAATTTACTCTGTATTTCTTTTCATTTTAGTACAGAAAAAGAAATCAGAAATCAGTACAGAAAAAAAAATTCCTTATTTTTTCATAAGAAAAAACTCACTTAAAGCTGAACATTATTCCATTTTGTGGATGTATTTACCAGTATGTCCCCAGTAGTTGGGTTACCTATAATATTTTCCTATTGCAAACAAGGCCACAATGAATAATCTTGTACTTCAGACATTTTTCATATAGGAAAGTAATATTTGAAAGGTCATTTTCCAGAAGAGAAATTGCTGAGCCATGACGATGTGCTTTTTTTGGTTGTTCTCAAGCAAGTTATATTTCCTAATTCTTTAGGATTATGATGTACTGTTGTCGTTTGGATATTTTTTTTAATGAAAGTATTGCTGATACACAATCCTATATCGGTATCAGGTATACAAAACAGTGGTTCAAATACTCTCCCCCTATTAGTGTAGTTACTATCTGTCAACATAGTAAGATGTTGTAGAATTATTGGCTATATTTATATTCTTCATGCTGTACTGTCATCCCCATGACCAACTTATATTATGATTGAGAATTTTTTAAATTCATTTTGTTATCATTAATCTACAGTTACATGAAGAACATTATGTTTACTAGACTCCCCCCATCACCAAGTCCCCCCAACAAACCCCAATTACATTCACTGTCCATCAGCATAGTAAGATGCTATAGAATCACTACTTGTCTTCTCTGTGTTACACATCCCTTCCTATGTGCCCCCCATATTATACATGCTAATCATAAGGCCCCCTTTCTTTCTCCCTGCCCTTATCCCTCCCTACCCACCCATCTTCCCCAGTCCCTTTCCCATTGGTAACTGTTAGTCCATTCCTGAATTCTGTGATTCTGCTGCTGTTTTGTTCCTTCAGTTTTTCCTTTGTTCTTATACTCCACAGATGAGTGAAATCATTTGGTACTTGTCTTTCTCTGCCGGGCTTATTTCACTGACCATAATACCCTCTAGCTTCATCCATGTTGATGCAAATGGTAGGATTTGTTTTCTTCTTATGGCTGAATAATATTCCATTGTGTATATGTACCGCATCTTCTTCATACATTCATCTACTGATGGACACTTAGGTTGCTTCCATTTCTTGGCTATTGTGCTGCATTCTTAGGGAAATTCCTAGAAGTGGAATTCCTTGGTCAAATGGTATTTCTATTTTGAGCTTTTTGAGGAACCTCCACACTGCTTTCCACAATTATTGAACTAATTTACATTCCCACCAGCAGTGTAGGAGAGTTCCCCTTTCTCCAAAACCTCGCCAACATGTGTTGCTGTTTGTCTTTTGGATGGTGGAGATCCTTACTGGTATGAGGTCATATCTCATTGTGGTTTTAATTTGCATTTCTCTGATGACGAGCGATGTGGCACATCTTTTCATGTGTCTGTTGGCCATCTGAATTTCTTCTTTGGAGAACTGTCTGTTCAGCTCCTCTGCCCATTTTGTAATTGGATTATTTGCTTTTCGTTGAGGTGTGTGAGCTCTTTATATATTTTGGATGTCAACCCTTTGTCGGATCTGTCATTTACAAATATATTCTCCCATACTGTAGGGTACCTTTTTGTTCTATTGATGGTGCCTTTTGCTATACAGAAGTTTTTCAGCTTGATGTAGTCCCACTTGTTCATTTTTGCTTTTGTTTCCCTTGTCCAGGGAGATATGTTCATGAAGAAGTGGCTCATGTTTAACTCCAAGAGATTTTTGCCTATGTTTTTTTCTAAGAGTTTTATGGTTTCATGACTTACATTCAGGTCTTTGATCCATTTCAAATTTACTTTAGTGTATGGGGTTAGACAGTGATCCATTTTCATTCTCTTACATGTAGCTGTCCAGTTTTGCCAGCACCATCTGTTGAAGAGACTGTCATTTCCCCATTGTATGTCCATGGCTCCTTTATCATATATTAATTGACCATATATGTTTGGGTTAATTTCTGGAGTCTCTAATCTGTTCCACTGGTCTGTGGCTCTGTTCTTGTGCCAGTACCAAACTGTCTTGATTACTGTGGCTTTGTAGTAGAGCTTGAAGTTGGGGAGTGAGATCCGCCCCACTTTATTCTTCCTTCTCAGGATTGCTTTGGCTATTTGGGGTCTTCGGTGTTTCCATATGAATTTTTGAACTATTTGTTCCAGTTCGTTGAAGAATGTTGCTGGTAGTTTCATAGGGATTGCATCAAATCTGTATATTGCTTTGGGCAGGATGGCCATTTTGGCGATATTAATTCTTCCTAGCCAAGAGCATGGGATGAGTTTCCATTTGTTAGTGTCCTCTTTAATTTCTCTTAAGAGTCTTGTAGTTTTCAGGGTATAGGTCTTTCACTTCCTTGGTTAGGTTTATTCCTAGGTATTTTATTCTTTTTGATGCAATTGTGAATGGAGTTGTTTTCCTGATTTCTCTTTCTATTGGTTCATTGTTAGTGTATAGGAAAGCCACAGATTTCTGTGTGTTAATTTTGTATCCTGCAACTTTGCTGTATTCTGATATCAGTTCTAGTAGTTTTGGAGTGGAGTCTTTAGGGTTTTTTATGTACAGTATCATATCATCTGCAAATAGTGACAGTTTAACTTCTTCTTTACCAATCTGGATTCCTTGTATTTCTTTGTTTTGTCTGATTGCCGTGGCTAGGACCTCCAGTACTATGTTAAATAACAGTGGGGAGAGTGGGCATCCCTGTCTGGTTCCCGATATCAGAGGAAATGCTTTCTGCTTCTCACTGTTCAGTATAATGCTGGTTGTGGGTTTATCATAAATGGTCTTTATTATGTTGAGGTAGTTGCCCTCTATTCCCATTTTGCTGAGAATTTTTATCATGAATGGATGTTGAAATTTGTCAAATGCTTTTTCAGCATCTATGGAGATGATCATGTGGTTTTTGTCTTTCTTTTTGTTGATGTGGTGGATGATGCTGATGGATTTTCGAATGTTGTACCATCCTTGCATCCCTGAGATGAACCCCACTTGGTCATGGTGTATGATCCTTTTGATATACTGTTGAATTCTGTTTGCTAATATTTTATTGAGTATTTTTGCATCTACATTCATCAGGGATATTTGTCTGTAATTGTCTTTTTTGGTCGGGTCTTTGCCTGGTTTTGGTATTAGGGTGATGTTGGCTTCATAGAATGAGTTTGGGAGTATTCCCTCTTCTTCTATTTTTTGGAACACTTTAAGGAGAATGGTTATTATGTCTTCTCTGTGTGTCTGATAAAATTCTGAGGTAAATCCGTCCGGCCCCGGGGTTTTGTTCTTGGGTAGTTTTTTGATTACCATTTCTATTTCTTTGCTCTTAATTGGTTTGTTTAACTTTTGTGTTTCTTCCTTGGCCAGTCTTGGGAGGTTGTATTTTTCTAAGAAGTTGTCGATTTCTTCAAGGTTTTCCAGCTTGTTGGCATATAGGTTTTCATAGTAGTCTTTAATAATTCTTTGTATTTCTGTGGAGTCTGTCGTGATTTTTCCATTCTCATTTCTGATTATGTTGATTTGCGTTGATTCTCTTTTTCTCTTAATAAGTTGGGCTAGAGGCTTATCTATTTTGTTTATTCTCTCAAAGAACCAGGTCTTGGTTTCGTTGATTTTTGCTATTGTTTTATTCTTCTCAATTTTGTTTATTTCTTCTCTGATCTTTATTATGTCCCTCCTTTTGCTGACTTTAGGCCTCATTTGTTCTTCTTTTTCCAGTTTCGATAATTGTGATGTTAGACTATTCATTTGGGATTGTTCTTCCTTCTTCAAGTGTGCCTGGATTGCTATATACTTTCCTCTTAAGACTGCTTTCGCTGCGTCCCACAGAGGTTGGGGCTTTGTGTTGTTGTTGTCATTTGTTTCTATATATTCCTTGATCTCTATTTTGATTTGTTCATTGATCCACTGATTATTTAGAAGCATGTTGTTAAGCCTCCATGTGTTTGTGAGCCTTTTTGTTTTCTTTGTAGAATTTATTTCCAGTTTTATACCTTTGTGTTCTGAAAAATTGTTTGGTAGAATTTCAATATTTTGGAATTTACTGAGGCTCTTTTTGTGAGCTTGTATGTGGTCTATTCTGGAGAATGTGCCATGTGCACTTGAGAAGAATGTATATCCTGTTGCTTTTGGATGTAGAGTTCTATAGATGTCTATTAGGTCCATGTGTTCTAGTGTGTTGTTCAGTGCCTGTGTGTCCTTACTTATTTTCTGCCCGGTGGATCTATCCTTTGGGGTGAGTGGTGTGTTGAAGTCTCCTGAAATGAATGCATTGCAGTCTATTTCCCTCTTTAGTTCTGTTAGTATTTGCTTCACATATGCTGGTGCTCCTGTATTGGGTGCATATATATTTAGAATGGTTATATCCTCTTGTTGGACTGAGCCCTTTATCACTATGTAGTATCCTTCTTTATCTCTTGTTACTTTCTTTGTTTTGAAATCTATTTTGTCTGATATTAGTACTGCAACTCCTGCTTTCTTCTCACTGTTGTTTGCCTGAAATATGTTTTTCCATCCCTTGGTTTTTAGTCTATGCTTGTCTTTGGGTTTAAGGTGAGTTTCTTGTAAGCAGCATGTAGATGGGTCTTGCTTTTTTATCCATTCTATTACTCTGTGTCTTTTGATTGGTGCATTAAGTCCATTTACATTTAGGGTGACTATTGAGAGCTATGTACTTATTGCCATTGCAGGCTTTAGATTCATGGTTACCAAAGGTTCAAGGTTAGCTTCTTTAGTATCTTACTGCCTGACTTAGCTTGCTTATTGAGCTGTTATATACACTGTGTGGAGATTCTTTTCTTCTCTCCTTTCTTATTCCTCCTCCTCCATTCTTCATATGTTGTGTGTTTTGTTCTGTGCTCTTTTTAGGAGTGCTCCCATCTAGAGCAGTCCCTGTAGGATGCCCTGTAGAGGTGGTTTGTGGGAAGCAAAATCCCTCAGCTTTTGCTTGTCTGGGAATTGTTTAATCCCACCATCATATTTAAATGATAGTCGTGCTGGATACAGTATCCTTGGTTCAAGGCCCTTCTGTTTCATTGCATTAAGTATATCGTGCCATTCTCTTCTGGCCTGTTGGGTTTCTGTCGAGAAGTCTGATGTTAGCCTGATGGCTTTTCCTTTATAGGTGATGTTTTTCTCTCTAGCTGCCTTTAAAACTCTTTTCTTGTCCTTGATCCTTGCCAGTTTAATTACTATGTGTCTTGGTGTTGTCCTCCTTGGATCCTTTCTGTTGGGGGTTCTGTGTAATTCCATGGTCTGTTCGATTATTTCCTCCCCCAGTTTGGGGAAGTTTTCAGCAATTATTTCTTCAAAGAGACTTTCTATCCCTTTTCCTCTGTCTTCTTCTTCTGGTACCCCTATAATACAAATATTATTCCTTTTGGTTTGGTCACATAGTTGTCTTAGTGTTATTTCATTCCTGGAGATCCTTTTATCTCTCTCTATATCAGCTTCTATACGTTCCTGCTCTCTGGCTTCTATTCCTTCAATGGCCTCTTGCATCTTATCCATTCTGCTTATAAATCCTTCCAGGGATTGTTTCACTTCTGTGATCTCCTTCCTGACATCTGTGATCTCCCTCCGGACTTCATCCCATTGCTCTTGCATTTTTCTCTGCATTTCATCCCATTGCTCTTGCATTTTTCTCTGCATCTTTGTCAGCATGTTCATGATTTTTATTTTGAATTCTTTTTCAGGAGGACTGGTTAGGTCTGTCTCCTTCTCAGGTGTTGTCTCTGTGATCTTTGTCTGCCTGTAGTTTTGCCTTTTCATGGTGATAGAGATAGTTTGCAGACCTGGTACAAGTGACCGCTGGAAGAGCTTCCTTCCCTTCTTGTTGGTTTGTGGCCTTCCTCTCCTGGGAGAATAGTGGCCTCTAGTGGCTTATGTTTGTCAGCTGTGCGCAGACAGGGCTTCTGCTACCTGCCCGTTTGCTATGGACTTTATCTCTGCTGTTTCTGTGGGCGTGGCCTGTCTGGGGCTGCTCCTCCAAAGTGGTGGAGCCCCGTTGGAGGGGTAGCGGCCAGGAGGCTATTTTTCTCTGTAAGGGGCCTCTGTGCTCCCTGTTGCCCAAGGGGTTAGGGTGCCCAGAGATCCCCAGATTCCCTGCCTCTGGTCTAAGTGTCCTGTCCTGCCCCTTTAAGAATTCCGAAAAGTACTCTGCAAACCAAAACAACAGCAGCAACAATGAGAGAGGGAACAGAAAAAAAAAAAAAAAAGGAAAAAACACGCGATTTTTTTTTTTTTTTCATCAGGCGCTGGTCCCAGGCCCCCGCTCACTCGTCCTGCTGCTCTGTCTACCTAGCACCGGGGTACCTGTCCCTTCAAGACTTCCAAAAAGCTCCTGCCCACCGTTCCCGCAGGGAAAAATGCGCGATATTCTTCGTCCTCAGGTGCCGGTCCCAGGCACCCACTCACTAGTCCTTCTGCTCTGCCTCCCTAGCACCAGGGTCCCTGTCCCTTTAAGGCTTCCAAAAAGCACTCGCCAAAAAGAGAAAAAAAAAGGGGAAAAATGCGCAATTTCCTCCGTCCTCAGGCTCCGGTCTCAGGCACCTGCCCTCCCGTCCCGCAGGGAAAAACACGGGATAGTCTTTGTCCTCAGGCGCCGGTCCCAGGCACCCGCTCAGCAGTCCTGCTGCCCTGCCTCTCTAGCACCGGGGTCCCTGTCCCTTTAAGGCTTCCAAAAAGCACTCGCCAAAAAGAGAAAAAAAAAAAAGGGGGGAAAGCGAGCGATTTCCTCCATCCTCAGGCACCCACCCACCGGTCCCGTAGGGAAAAACGCATGATCTTTGTCCTCAGGCGCCGATCCCAGGCACCCCCTCACCGGTCCTGCCGCCCTGCCTCCCTAGCAACGGGGTCCCTGTCCCTTTAAGGCTTCCAAAAAGCACTCGCCAAAAAAAAAAACAAAACGCTCCGGTTTCTTCCACCCGCTGGGAGCCGGGGGGATGGGCGCTCGGCTCCCACCGGACTGGGGCTTGTATCTTACCCCCTTTGCAAGGTGCTGGGTTCTTGCAGGTGTGGATGTAGTCTGGATGTTGTCCTGTGTCCTCTGGTCTGTATTTTAGGAAGAGTTTTGTTTGTTATATTTTCATAGCTTTATGTGTTTTTGGGAGGAGATTTCCACTGCTCTACTCACGCCGCCATCTTAGCTCCGCCTTCGGCCTGGTTTATTTTTTAACTTAATCTATATGCTGATCCTTCTCTTCTTCCAGCCCCTTAATCAATTAAGTAACTTTGTAACCATGACAGGTGATAGACAAGCAGTGTGAATGATTCTATGTGGATAAAGAATGCCAAGAACTAGATCAACGGCAGTAACCTAAATAACCCTATTCTTAACACAAAAACTTCAAAGGAATTATGAATCACCTGTATACATCATGCCGCATGCTGACCCCTACCCAAGAGGCCTTATAAAACCCCAAACCCTAAACTCTTATAAGCACCTGCTCTCTGAGGTTGCCCACACTCCTATTTCTTTGAGTGTGTACCTTTTGCCTTGAATAAAAATTTCTTACTGCTCAATTTACTATGTTTTGTTTCTGTGTTCTTCCAATGCTAAGCTTCTTTTCTATTTCTTTTCTCCAGTCTTAAGGACAAGTCTTCACTCTCCATGTCCTACTTCAGACAAGTAGGGAGGGACTACTGAGACCTCTGATTTGGGCGTGCAAGTTCCCATCACCTAGGTGACCCGGACAGACAAGCTACGCTCTGTAGTAGCCTGCCTGTCCAGCCTTAGGCGAGCCCACTTTGGTACTCTATTACAGGGTGCAATCAAACTTAATTTGTTTTCTTGACTTTATTTTCACTGTGACTTTCCTGTGTCTCTGAACCAAATTCCTTCCCAACATAAGCATTTAGAAATAGAAATTTCTCATCAAACACTTAATTTTGCTATGTTGTGTTTCTATTTCTATTGACTTTATTTTCGTCTTTTTACCATGTGTTGTTTATAAGTATGTTGCTTAATCCAAGTATTTGTATTTTCCTGGTATCTAGAATGTTATTGTTTCCTTTCATTATGGTCAGACACAGTTTTTTTTTACTCTTAAGCCTTTTAAATGTATTGAGATTCATTTTAAGCCTTAAATCTGGTCTTTCTTCTTGAATGTTCAGTGTCCAGTGGAAAAAAAATGTGAATTCTGCTATTTCTGGATGGAGTGCTCAGAATATGTCAATCAGGTCAAGTTGGCTTATTAGTATTGATAGTTTTGTTCACTACTGCATCGCAAGTACCTGGAATTGTCAGTTCTCTTTAAATATTTGTTGTATGAATTAATTAATTAAGTAACACATGACCTATATCATGGCTGATTAGTATTTTTATCCTCAGAATTCTAAATACTGGGCTGGATGAAGAATAACCTCAGATCTAATCAGTGCATTCTATCTCACCAGCATCCAAACAGTCACATGAGCAGTAAATTCAAAGGCCATTGAGATGGCATGTCCTCCCTTTTGTGTTATTTTTAAATCTACCACTACAGTGTTTACTGTGTCTTCCTGGTTATTTAAACTTCAAGAAATTACCAGTACTTTCTTTCTAGATGAAAACCATGTTTCAATAATGTTCTGAAAGAAAACATCCAGAGGAAAAGAGCTTAAATATATTTAGGGAAAGTCAACACAAAGTTGATTTTCACAGTGGACAGTGGAGGATGATGGGGAGGGAAGGGTGCCAGAACGACAGGAGACTGTGGCCCTGAAAGTTTTGTATCATAAGTACAGTCTTAAGTGATTGCAAATTTTTTGATGTACTCTGTCTTTACAAGGTCTTTGTTTCTTTTCCAGACTCTTTATTGAAAGAGATATTAGTAGTGTTTGTGGTCCAAGAATAAAAATGGTAGTAGTTGTAATTAAGATTATCGGTCTTTTTAGAGTAGCCCCACCATTCCCCCAAAAAGTTGTATTTCTTATTAATTTCCTTTAAAAATTTAGACAAACAAACATCAATTTTATTCTGAGGCTTTTATAATACCCTCCAAATTACAACAGATACACCGACAAGCCAGAAAACCAGGACTTTTGCACTGATATTATAACTGCTTTGTAATTGTGAAAACTCTTAACTAGAGTTATAACTTGTGTAGTCTCCAAAAGTAGCGTGAGAGTTATATTTTTTAAATTAATGCATCTAAATCCACATAAAATGTGTGCACTATTAATGTTTAGCCCTACTTTTTGTCATTTCGGCTCTCTCAGAGACTTAGAACCCTTTCCTTCTTTTTCTTTTTTAACTTCTTCCAGGGAAACCTTTATAGAAATCAAGTATGGCCAGTTTTGTTAGCTCATGACTTGTAAGTGCTATCTTTAAAATCATAGAGTTCTGCTTGCTAGTCTGAGGTGTTACTAATTAGGCCAAAACATGTCTTAGCCTGAGAATTTATCTGCATAATTTTAAGTCTTAATATGTGTGAAAGCTAGCCAAGAGAATACTAAGTGTGGATTTTTGGGGGTTAAACCTATTGAAACTAATGTTACTCTCCATAAAACATTTCCTCTACTTCCCCTGAAATAGTTTAATTAGATAGTGTTCTGCATATGCAAGCATTAAGCTGACATATTCCTGTCAGTAGCTCATGGTCTCCTACATTTTCCCCTTGACTATTTCTTCTTTTATTACTCCTATGAAGGAATTTTTTTGTGACTTGTTTTTGGATAATCAGGAAGAGTGATTGTGTTCTGGTATGAAGGAGAATCACTCCAAATCCAACAAGAACTGTTTGAGAGCCTGAGGAAGAGACCATTAGTCAGTCACAGCTGTGGGGAACAGCACTACCCAGTGGAGGACCCCAGTGGGCACAGTTACAGGAAGAAGTGACTTACAGGAGGCCACGGGCAGTGGATGCCCAAGCTACCATTTCCCTGGCCCTCAGTGGTCCACTCGGTGAGGAAGCCAGCACAAACCCTCTGATGGTAAGAGGAGGAGATAGATATTGCTGCTGAAAGGTGGGTTATAATTCATGGCACAGTTCTATAGTACTATAGGTTGTCCATGTCACCTACACTCAGAAATCAAGTTGGGTTGGTCTTGAGTGGTGCTTTGAGTCTTAATGCCAGCCTGCTTTCAGAAAACCTTTCACTGGCTTTTGAACATGCTCTCATTTTGAGGCTGCACAGGGCCACTAGCTAGTTCTGGTTATGTGAAGTAGAAAATGCAACCCCTCTTCAGGCAAGTGAACGCAGCCCTGTGTCAGGGCACTCTGCTTGTCTAGTGTCTTTATTTACTAACAAGCTGTACAAGTATATATGTAGCTGCCCTGGGGCTACGTCTGTGACCACAACCCCAGGGTCACTCTTGGCAATAAATATTCTATCTTGAATATCTCTTGAGATCACCTCTGGATTATAATAGTCAGCAACTACAGGGGAGTTACAGGACAGATAAGACTGGCAATTGTCACAAATGCTGCAAAGAAAGGACATAAGATATGGAAGGAAATCATGTCTGCTGTTTCTTATCTTTAGCCTCTTAGCTCAAATTTCCCTTCCTCACAGAGGTCTTTATTGTCAACCCATCTGTAGTGGGTTGACTCTTTTTTCTTCTTACTAGTGACAATTATTTGTGTGTTTATCTTGTTTATTATATTACCTATCTTTTCGACTGTCACCCTGTATGCTAACCAATTCACCCACAACACATAGTATTACTTGACACAGAGCCGGTACTTAGTAAACCTTAGAATGAAGGAATGTCTTTAGAAACCTCTGCTAGTGGCAAGGATGGGAGGTATGAAGGTGGTTGAAAAGAACAAGAGGACAGACTGTGGACAGCAGCTCTTGACCAGAGGAACAAATCTATTTGTTTTCCAATACTGCAGGGGCTTACCTTGATCTGCCACCTTTTACAGATAAGAAAGGCTGGGCAGTCAGTGTTTCACTGTTTTTAACAGATACTCACTAAGAATGCCAGGCACTGTGCTAAGTGCTCTATTTATATGCATTATATCATCTAACCTGAACAATAAGTACTCTATGAAGTAGGTATAATTATTCATTTCATAAGTAAGAAAACAGATTTGGGTGATAGGTAGGTACATAATGAACAGTAAAAAATGTACAATAAATGAGAGCATCAGCACTTGAACCTGGGTCTGTTCAACCCCAAATAGCCCTCTCTTAAACATTATTAAACTTTATGTTGAACACAGTGAGATGGAGCAAGAAATGCAAAGTACAGATACCTACTACAAACTCAGCGAGCCCGGCTCTTCGTAGCCCTACCTACATTTGGTCTTACCAGATAATGGAGGCTTTCCAGTTCTGCCTGTGTCCTAATCTATTAAATCACTGCCTTCATGTTCATTACCTTCTTTGCTTCCTTATTGGCCGTTAGTCTCCATACTACGGGCAGAGAGCTATCTACTACATGGTTTCTGCATTCCTGGCCAGATGCAGTCTGTTCCTCACACTTAGCAAAGCACAAGGGGTCTGGTTATATAGCTCAAGAGTGAACAATACTCAGTCTCTGGTGGGTTTTGTTTTCCCCCAAATTTTAACAATTCCTTAAAAATGACAACCTTTTATCCTTTCAGTTTTGAAACTGCTGTGGTGGTGTCCCAGAGCCCAGGCATTTTGGGTATGTCAGCCACTTCAAGAAAAAAGCATAGGTAACTGCTCATTGAACCTAATATAATATATATATTAAATTTTCTCATCTCAAATGATCAGAAAATTTCATAACCAATTTTATACATATCTGTGCTACATAGAATACTACAGTAATTATTTAGATATATGTAGCATTCAATGTATGCAAATCACATCATAACTTTTAAAATTGTTTATTTAAACATATGGGTTAAGGCCTTAGTGACAAGGAGAAATAAAGATAAGTAAGTGACTGCAAGAGGTTAAAAATCTGATTGTAATTATTTCTAACAAGATCCAGAGGTAGTAGGATATTTTGATCTTCTTTTTATAGTCTTAGTACCCTCATAAACCAGTCTGACACACTGGACTTCTTTCCAACAGGACATATGCTTTCATTCCTTTGCCTCACTGCTAACAGCTCAGAAGCTCCCCTTGCATGTGCGAGAGCAGAGTTGGGTACAGAGGAACATTGCATGGTTACTAATTCACTCCTCTCTCTCCCTCCCAGACCAGTTTTGTGGGTGAAAAAAATTAAGGCAACTCCGTCTGTGGCTTTTTGAGATCTAAATATGAGGTAACATGGAGGCCATACAATCCAGTGATTCTCCACATTTTTTTTTATGATCTTGTGCGCTATGTAAATATGGCTGAAGATAAACTCAAGTTTAAGCTGCATTTTATTTTGTAAACTTGTGAAAGTTGCACTTTTAATATCCTTGGTTATTATTCATGCTCACCAGAAAGGATTTAAATTAGCAAGAACATTTCTGTCTGCATCTTCAGACTCACACCACCAGACATTATGAACAAGTCTTGAGCTCTGGTTTCAGGAAAAAAATATTTAAATTTCTTAAGCTGTAATTTAAAAGTCAACTGTATTACTTTTCTTTATGTTGTTCTTGGTTATTATGCCTTAATATAGTGTGTAGTAAAGATAAAAATATCAGTTGAGATTTGTGTGTGTGTGTGTGTGTGTGTGTGTGTGCTTGAAAAAAAATCCTAAGCAAGGATGAGGAATTTATTTCAATTCAGTAAACCTATCAAAAGCTTAGTACCAGGGTAGGTGCTATAGGCAGAGAGTAACAAAGAGTAACAGAATCCTAATGGGGAGCTGAGACGATACAGAAATGTCTATATTAGAGACTAGGACAGTTGTTTAAATGAGGCAGGAGATTGCAGCTAGGGGAAGGGGAGTAGGAAATATTTCTGAAGTTTGTGATAGGAGGTGGCTATGGTATCATTCAATTAAGAATTCCTCCAGACCATGACCCTCTTGAAAGGCAGCACATAGAGTTGGATCAAGCTTTACTGGTTTCTGTTTGGGCCATTATATCTCTCCCACTCACTCCTCTCTTTTCCATCCCCACTTCCATTGCCAAAAGAAGAGAGTAATGGAAGGGAAAAATGCTTTTCCTTTCTTCTACTCCAAAATGTATTGTCTTGCCTAGGGCCAATACAGAGACAAACTATTCTCAAAATAATGTTCGTGTAGGATGGCGCATGATGCAAAGCTTCCCAGATTTTAAAGGGATCATTCACAGGAATAAAAATGTTGGTGCGGGAGCATATAAAGACGAGGAAAAGCCAGGATGAATGTATTGCCAGTTTACTATAGTCATGGTGTTACAAAAGACCTTGTTTTATTTAGTCAAGTAATCACATTCTCTCTGAAACGTTTGGATGCAAGTGCAGAAATAAAGGTATTCATGAAGTCAGAGTTGGAGTTGCCAGGAAGTAGTAAAGATGCCAATTTAGTCTCTGCTACCTGTGTAAGTCCTAAGGGGAAGATGAGCTTATGAATGCATATGTAGATCATCAATGGCTGAATTAAAGTACATTAAATATGGCAGTTGCATATAAACCCCTGAGGGTTATACAACAAAAAGGAATGGTTGAAGAACTACCTGAAGCTTTAAAAGGGGGAAACCTAAGATCCTCACTGGCTGGAGAAAACAGTTACTACTCACTCTTAAAGGAAAATATCTCCTATAAAGGTTGGGGTTTTGAAAACCTTAGCACTCCAACTGATCTAAATGCATGTAAATTTAGGAGGAGGAACTTGCTTTATCCTTCCCCTTGTGGGCTCCACAGCCTCTGAACCTGAGAGGTTTCTGTAACTGTTCACCTGAATTGGATTAAGCTGAAATAAAGAGGTAAAGATCCTAAACCATCTATTGAAATCTTCTTTAAAGGGTAAGTTTTGTTTATTTACCATTTTTAAACTAGTATTGCTATTCAGCAAAGTATATGCTATTGGCTAAACAGTGGAGCATTTATTTTAATATTTCATTTTGGGGTAACATGCCAGTGCAGGGATCAGTACAATGAGTGGCAGGCACTCTGCCCGCACCTTGCATACACCCCCACAGAGGAAGGAAGGAAGGGTCACACTCGGTGAGTGTCCCATGCAATAAACCTCTGTTGTATTGATGGATTGGCATTACAAGTGGTTCAACGGGGCCCAAAAGTAAAAACCTTAAAGATTTTAAAATAGAATGAAGTGGTTACCAATCAAAAGGAAGAAATATAGAAATTCATACAAAAGAATGGGGAAAAGGTGAGTTAAAATCAAGAGAATGCTGAGGCTATGGAAAGCATCAAAAATAGAGAAGCAGGAATAGGAAGGAGATTTATGTGGAAAGATTACTTGGACAAAGGATTTTATGCTGGCGTCAGCTGGAGATTGTTCTCAAAAACAACCCAAAATGATACTAAAGAGGTGTTTGGCCAAAAAAATGAGCCAATATAGACATTCCTTTTGACAGGTGATGGCTATTCTAAGAGTTACTGAGAACCACAAAAATAAAGAGGAATAAAGAAGGAAACATTTATAGTCCATAGGTATTCATTGTTAAAATTCCAAGAATGTCTATTTGCTGTAATAACTAACATGAAACAAAATACGAGAGACAAAATCTGGAAAAAAAAATACTGTTTATTTTATAGTCTCAGAAATGGACCTAACCAGACATGTTGAAAGTTAATGGAGACCAACATTACTTACGAGTGTGGTTTAGGGTCACCTGTAAACTCACAGAAGAGAATTCTGAAGCAGAAACACAGCAGTCACCAACCTGAGAACTTGGATAATTCTGCCTCAAAGCCAAAGAGCCTTCATTATCCAAAACGTCCTTTTCTTCTACGATACAACTTTAAATTCTGAAATACTCAACATCCGGCCATCTGAGAATCTTACTAGTAAAAAGTAAATAACAAAGCACAGCACCTTGGGATTTGCATGTCTTTAACTGCCAAGAACCCATTAACAAAGCAGCAACTAAAGACACAGATACAATTCTTTCAGTCACAAATTATGACTTAATGTAAAACTAAATAAACTAATCTTCAGAAAAAATAAGGCATAAAGAATTTAAATCTTGATCAGTGCTTTTTTCCCCCCACACAGAAACTAAAATGAAATAGGGGAGAAAAGCCCTATAAAGAAAAAGTATTCAGTCAGCTCTTTGATGCTTTGGTGTAAAGAACTCATCATCAGAGTGTAATTTTACTAATAGTTGGATTTTCTTCTGCTCATTTAGGTTCTGTCTTGTAGACATGGAACATCGTGTATTCGCACGTTCTTTTCTTTGAAGTGATTCCACGGTTAGGGTTAGTTATGCCATGAAAGACTTCACAGTTGCTTGTTATTCCTGGTATAATAGAAATATTGGCCAATGTACTTTAAAGTTTAAAAGATTGCATCAGCAAATGTAATTCAATACCCAAGTTTTTTATTCTTCTGGTCATTATCTGGCATTTTAACTATTCTTTTTACTTGTGAATTTTCATGTTTTTCTGTGGTATTTGAATCCATAATAACAATAATGTGGATGTTTATGCTTTTACACCTTGCAAGAGTGGGTTGTGTGTGTGTAAGTTAAAAACAAAATTAACCCTTTCTCATGTACACCTATCTGAAAGAATGCACCCTAACATGTGAAGATACTATTTTTATGCCACATAAAAGATAATCAGCCTTTGCACTCAAGGTGATTGCCATCTACTTTAGCTGATTGAACTGAGCATTATATTCTTTTTGTAAGATGAAAGAGTAATTAAGCTCTTCATGGGTTGAGGAAGCGCTTTGTGTGAGCAGCAGTGACATAAAATGATTTTGGAGTCAAATGGACCTGGGCTTGAACTCTGGCTCTGCACACTTAGTGCTTTTATTCCTTGAAGCCTGAGATATTCCACTTATAAAATGGGAATACTGGTTTTTGATCTTACAGAGGTGTCATGAGGGTTAAGTATAATAATGTGTGTGTAACATCTATCACATAGGTGAGCCCTAAATTTTTAGTACCCTCCTCCTTATATAGATTACTTAAATAAAATGGTCAGCTTTAGCATTGTCCAAATTGTCTCCATTAATTTTCATCTAGTGGTTTTTTTGCATAATGCTTCCAGGTTGTAATTGGCAATACTTTAGGTAGTGAATGAAGCAGCAATACAGTTGAAGAGACAACATAGGAATGCCAGAGCATGAAGCTCAGGAGTCAAGCCACAAGCCTTCCATACATTCATCACCAGCCGCCGCCTCTGCTTGTTAGAAATTATATGCCAGGGCTAAGGAGTGTCCAAGGGAGAGAAGAGCCAGAGAAAAGTGCTTCTAAAAAGCTTGAAGAAAAAAATGGTTAAGATAATAGGGATCTGTTGTGTCAGGGTTCTCTAAGAAAGAAGGATACATAAATTGTATGAAGAAATAAATAATAGGGTTTCTCACTCTTTTTCCAGTCCACCCAGGTCCATTATGTGTTTTTTCATACAGAAAACAACCACATGCACTCCTGTTCTTCCTGGGCAGCATTGATGCCCCTGTCCTGCCTCCATTTTCATTCTGTTGAACCCTGTTGAGCAATACAGAAAGTGAACTTGAGGTCAAACTTTAATTCTCTACCCGAAACCCACATAGTTGGTTTCCCTTTTGTCCACCTGGTCACTCTTTGCAGCAGTCTCTCTCAGAAGAGAATCAGGGTGCTCCTTACAAAGATCAAGGGCAGCAGGATTGCCTAAACAAGAAAGTCTAAAACTTAAGTCCAAAAGCCCTAGTCTTTGGGAGAGTCTTAATTATTCTTAAATCCCTCCCTGTCTCCACATTCCACACCTAATGAAAGAGGGAACAGGAACATTAAAAGAAAAACAGGCTGGTCATTCTTTGATCCCTGGGTGAAGGGTTATTTCTCTATATTTTAAAAAGTGAGATTATCTCTTTCTCTCTTGTTGAAAGTGGAGACTTTCTAACTTGTTTTTTCTTTCTTCACTGTGAATTCTCATAAAAAAATTTTTAATTGGAGAGTAACATGTAGTAATGTGCACACATCTTGAGTGTTTAGCTCAATGAGTTTTAATATATTGATATACCTGTATACTTGAACCTGATCAACATCTAGGACATCGTCAGCATACAGAAAGTTCTCTGATACCCCTTCCCTATCAGTAATGCCTCCATGGTAAGCCTTGCTCTGACTTCAAGTTTTGCTTGATTTTGAACTTCATATAAATGGAACCATAAACAGGTGCCCTTTTGTATCTGGTTTATCTTTATCAAGATGAAGTCAGTGGGATTCATTCATACTGCTCAGTGTATCAATCATTTTTTCTTTTGTTATGTAGTATTCCTTTGTATGAATATAGCACAATTTATCCTTCTCTGTTGATGAATATTTGTGTTGTTTGCATTTTTTGGCTATTTTAAATAAAGTTGCCTTCTGCACTGTGGATTCTTAATTTTCTCTAAGCCCCTTCTCTTTGGAAATTGTGATAAATAGAATTGTGGATGTTTATAATCACTCAGTTAATCTTGCCCCACATTAGTGTTTCAGCTTACTGTGACACCAGAATTCAAAGATAAAAGTCCTCTGTTGTCCAAATAAGAAGAAAGGGAAGGAGGGTAGAAAGGAAAGAAAGAAGGAAGGAAGGGAATGTGTAGGCATGTTAGTATATAAAATCTTAAAATCATAATTCCCATTTTATAGAGGTATCTGATCATCTTAATTTGCAGTCACTAAATAAGTAATGCTTACATGATTATATACTTCTTTACCTCACTTTTGGAAGTACTCCATGCCTTCTGGAAATTACTTTAAGAGCTTTGTCATATCCCTTTAGGAAATGATGAAGTCACAGGGTCAAGTGTAAGTTCCACAGCCAAGTTCACTAGGAGGTTTGGTTGACTTTGAGTATTTTTCCTAAAAGGATTTTTTTGTCCTGTTACTTGTCTTCACTTCAAGAAGATTCCAAATTCTTGAACAAATCCCAGAGAGGCTAAGGAAAACAGTGAAATGGATATTTGGTATTCACTATTCTGTGCAGTTACCATCAATCTCTATTGCTGATTCTTATCTTTTGATTCTTCTACTTTCCCTAGTTTTTATGCTTTTGTTGTTACTTAATTTGCCTCCTCAAATGTGGAAAGTCATCAGACATTCAAGTTGTCCCTTTGAGCCCCAGCATCTACTACATTAACAAATCATTTAAACAATTACATAAATACTATCTTATTTCAATTTTTATATACAAATCATTGAGAGACTGGTCAATTGAAATAATCAGTACATGATAATTAGCAAATTATTTGTCAACAGTTTATTTTTTATTACAGAGATTTTAATTTCTATCATTAAGTTTAGGGATAGTTTTTGTGTATGTGTGTTCATTTTGCAAGTGTTGGCTTATTTGTAATTGTGTTCTTGTTTGCTTAGTTATGGGGAAATATACGTACTCTTTGTAACAACATTGCTTAATGTTTGAAGTCAGATTGTACTCATTCCCAATTCAGTTTATGCCAAATGAAGTTTGAGAGGCTTCGTGATAAAGTACATCAAGCCATAGAAGCTCTTAAGAGTAACCACTTGGTACTGTAGAATAAATTATAAATGATACTGAAATAGTGACAAATGGCTGTATAAACATGGCAAGTCAAGTTCAGGGCATCATCTCTAATCAAAAAGAGTTAGTCTAAGAAGAAAATACAAATCACTTTGAATTTCCTTTTAAATAATCATAGGTCAAAGCTTAAAATATGATTAGAATTTGTGTATGACTTTCTCCCCAGCATTTAGGGCCAGATGAGTACAGCTGCTCTAATGAGTGTTTTATCTTGCCACTCATTGCCAGAAGCAGTATGATTTAAAGACAGAATGGAGAGTATATAGGCCAAAGTTGAGAGAGAAAAGATAAATATTTATGTTGAAGGGTGGTAGCCACAGAAATGCATTAGCTAATAGTATATAAATGGCTTGGCATTTATTACATTGCTTGAAAGGACATTTTGGAGTCTGCTGAGTTTTCTTGAAAACCACGTTAGCAGCTTCATCTGGGAAAGAGTTCTCTGGCCTAACCAATAGTCCAAGGCCAACTTTCAGGCTTTCCTTAAAATGTGCTTTCTATTAAACTGTCAGAAAATAGGCTTTTGTTAACTCTATAGTTCTGACCTCAAAGATACTGAAGTAATAAAAATATAAATTGTGATTCCTTTTCTCTTAGAAGAGAAAGGACACTCTAGCTGGAGCTGGTTTTGAATTCCAGTGATAGTGTTTAACTTGTTCAAGGTTCGCATTCAACATTTACAATTGACTCAGAGTTAGAGAGGAGAAACCTGTTGATACAGCTCCTTTACACGACGCCATGGGTTTCAAAACAGCTCTGTAGATAGCACACATTCCTGTGGTGGGAGGCAGAGGGAAGCCTAAAGCCTTTATTCATCCAAAGAAGGAGAAAGGGACTGAACTTATTCACAACAGGTGAAGTTACACACATCCTGTAAGTGGATTGATTTGTTATATAAATCAAAGTTCTGTCCACAGGGGCCATAAACAACCCACCTTAACGGCCCCCGGCTTACTGCTAGGAAAATATTTGTTGTTCAGAGATGCCTTTCTTCCTCCTTTAGTTTTTTTCCTCTTTAGGTCAAAAGGATTTTTTCTCTTTTTGTCATGTCTGTGTGCCTTGTCTAATACATTATGTTTCCTTTTTCTTCTGTTACTATGCTATGCACATCTTAAAAACAATTGAGATTTGAATCAAAATAAATGCATGTTTTATAAAATTATAAATGAATAATACAGCTGTTCTCAATGATTATATTCTTTGAACATTTAGAAGTTTGAAAGTGGTTAGAAATTTCTTTTAAAGAAATATCAAAAAACTAATTACAGAAGCCCATTTTGTGAAGTTTTTTTCATTTTGGTTCTTATGGCTTGTTTACAACAATACCTACTGTATTTCTGAAATAATTATGCATATTTTTAGTGCTGTAGAGTTTCAACAGGTTAAGATTTTAGACTGATTTTTCACTTGCAATGAATCTGTGTATTTATCCATAGAAGTGATTATATGTAATATTTCAGCTGAGGTAGATAAGAACGTCACTCAATACAACTTAAAAAAGAATAACATCATATAAGGGTTGTGGGACCAAAAGAAAATGGTTGCTGGTATTTATTCATTGAGAGCCCTGTTGTCAAACTCTAGCAAAGGGAAAGGGAGAGAAGGGAAAAGAGGTGAGAGAGATGGAGAGAGAGGCAAGGCCTTCCAGGATGTATCTTTACCTGTTCTGAACTCCCCTTCCTCCCTTTGTTCTGTCCCCAGTGTCAGGGTCCTTAGGATTCAAAGGCAATGCTCCTAAGCTGCTGACAGGCACTGGTTGGGGCATGGACGGCTCTGACTCACCCACACTTTTATCTCGTGAGATCATTCATTCTAGGAGCAGTGACATCAATTTTCCAGGAAGCTGCCTGGCTAGGAATACCATGGAAGGGATGAAGTTAAGGACTATGAAAAGCACCTGGTACATAGTAAGTGTTTGTTGGATAAAAGTCTTCAACTGTTTCCTTAGTGTCAGTTACCTCAACCAGATCATGAGGGAGCAAGGTTTCTTTTGTGTTTGTATTTCAGTTGTAACCCTGGGTTTAAAAATTGAGTGACTTGACATTGTCAAAATTAAGCAAATAAGCTTTACTTAATTTACGTAAGCAAGTATTCCAAGCCTCTAGCCTTTAGCCTTTGTGCTGCATTTACAGTAAGTTTTGCATAAGGGAGTTGGGCAGGAGAGATGCTTAATTAGTGGGGCTCCAAAATCCTTACCCACTTCAATGAGAGAAGTGTTACATATGGATTTTTGCTGTATGATATTGTTGGCAGATGTGCTTTGGCTGCTCAAAAACATTTTTAAGTGAATACCAAAAATCCCACTTAAAAAAACTACCTTAAAGTAACCTATGCTTTAGGCAAACTCCACTAATTCACCATTTCCACTCTAGCAAACTAGGAGGCCCTCATCATCTTTTGATAATTTCCCCTTAATTTCATTTATTTGAGTAGTTGTTCAGCAGCATAAATGAAAAATTAGAATAGCTACAACCAGGGGGTCTGCATCCCCTCAGGGAAACACCGTTACTACCTAATGAATGACTACTCCCTCCAAGATAACACATTTCTTCAGAGCAGGAATTATCAAACGTTAACAGGGTATATGAGAATCACTGCAGATGTCACAGTGCAGATTCTGATTTTGTAATTCTGGGGTGGGGCCTGGGATTCTTCATTTTTAACAGTCACAGATCACAAGAATGCTGCTGGCCTACATTATTATCATCTGTGCAGTTTTGTAAAACTACAGCTATCAGGGTTCCACCAGCAGCCCATTTTCCTACCCCACCCAGGTTTCTGATTGAGTTGAGCTAAATTGTGACCTGAGCATGAGGATTTTTTTTAATCTCTCAGGAGCTGCTAATATGCAGCCAAGTTTAAGAACTTCTAGAGGTTGTTTTTAGTCAGTTTCCACTGGCAATCCATTCATGTGCATGCATCACCTGCCTGGGCCCTAGAGGCATTTGATTTTCAGAAATAAGTATCCTACCCTTTCTTAAGGAAATCAGAGGATTCTTTCAAAACCCCATTTTTCAGCTATATAATACATTTAAGAAATTCTTCTAGCACTTACCTTGACCTAGATCTCATACAGCTAGATTTGTTAACTGTTTAGGCAATGACCACATTCTGCCTTATAATTACACGTGCATTTATCTTAACCTCCCTAGTTGATACACCACTTAAAGGCAGGCATTATCTACCACTTTTATCTTTCCCTGTGGTTTCCCAACCAGGGGCCCCACACAGTGCCCCCACCCGGTGCTCTAAGCATGTATTTCTTCATTCAACAACTTTCACATAGAGCTGGTGAGCCAACCAGGCCAGGCCCTGGTGAGGTCTGCAAAAACCCGTGTGTTCCCTCCCTTCCTCTAGGACCTTCACAGTTAAATGAGGGAGGCAGAGAGCCAAAAGTGATTTATGAAAACAAATATAAGTGTCCAACTGAGACATGAGAGAATCTCAACTTCTCCAGATTGGAAAGGAAGTCTTTTGAGGAAATGATTGAGATCTAAAGAATTATGTAATGAGGTAGAAGCGAAGAACATCCCAGGTAGAGAAAACTAAAGCATTTGCGTGTTTTTTTAAAACAATATTTTTTCAATTAAAAATGCCCCTACCAGTATCCTCTATCCACCCAGGTCCCCAGAGAGGTGCCAACTATTATTAGTTTCTTGTGTATCCTTTCAGAGTTTATGTCTAACCAGACGCATACTAAGCACTGTTTTTGCTTTTGAAGCATGTTTTTTCTCCTTTAATAATTTACTCTGTATTTCTTTTCATTTTAGTACAGAAAAAGAAATCAGAAATCAGTACAGAAAAAAAAATTCCTTATTTTTTCATAAGAAAAAACTCACTTAAAGCTGAACATTATTCCATTTTGTGGATGTATTTACCAGTATGTCCCCAGTAGTTGGGTTACCTATAATATTTTCCTATTGCAAACAAGGCCACAATGAATAATCTTGTACTTCAGACATTTTTCATATAGGAAAGTAATATTTGAAAGGTCATTTTCCAGAAGAGAAATTGCTGAGCCATGACGATGTGCTTTTTTTGGTTGTTCTCAAGCAAGTTATATTTCCTAATTCTTTAGGATTATGATGTACTGTTGTCGTTTGGATATTTTTTTTAATGAAAGTATTGCTGATACACAATCCTATATCGGTATCAGGTATACAAAACAGTGGTTCAAATACTCTCCCCCTATTAGTGTAGTTACTATCTGTCAACATAGTAAGATGTTGTAGAATTATTGGCTATATTTATATTCTTCATGCTGTACTGTCATCCCCATGACCAACTTATATTATGATTGAGAATTTTTTAAATTCATTTTGTTATCATTAATCTACAGTTACATGAAGAACATTATGTTTACTAGACTCCCCCCATCACCAAGTCCCCCCAACAAACCCCAATTACATTCACTGTCCATCAGCATAGTAAGATGCTATAGAATCACTACTTGTCTTCTCTGTGTTACACATCCCTTCCTATGTGCCCCCCATATTATACATGCTAATCATAAGGCCCCCTTTCTTTCTCCCTGCCCTTATCCCTCCCTACCCACCCATCTTCCCCAGTCCCTTTCCCATTGGTAACTGTTAGTCCATTCCTGAATTCTGTGATTCTGCTGCTGTTTTGTTCCTTCAGTTTTTCCTTTGTTCTTATACTCCACAGATGAGTGAAATCATTTGGTACTTGTCTTTCTCTGCCGGGCTTATTTCACTGACCATAATACCCTCTAGCTTCATCCATGTTGATGCAAATGGTAGGATTTGTTTTCTTCTTATGGCTGAATAATATTCCATTGTGTATATGTACCGCATCTTCTTCATACATTCATCTACTGATGGACACTTAGGTTGCTTCCATTTCTTGGCTATTGTGCTGCATTCTTAGGGAAATTCCTAGAAGTGGAATTCCTTGGTCAAATGGTATTTCTATTTTGAGCTTTTTGAGGAACCTCCACACTGCTTTCCACAATTATTGAACTAATTTACATTCCCACCAGCAGTGTAGGAGAGTTCCCCTTTCTCCAAAACCTCGCCAACATGTGTTGCTGTTTGTCTTTTGGATGGTGGAGATCCTTACTGGTATGAGGTCATATCTCATTGTGGTTTTAATTTGCATTTCTCTGATGACGAGCGATGTGGCACATCTTTTCATGTGTCTGTTGGCCATCTGAATTTCTTCTTTGGAGAACTGTCTGTTCAGCTCCTCTGCCCATTTTGTAATTGGATTATTTGCTTTTCGTTGAGGTGTGTGAGCTCTTTATATATTTTGGATGTCAACCCTTTGTCGGATCTGTCATTTACAAATATATTCTCCCATACTGTAGGGTACCTTTTTGTTCTATTGATGGTGCCTTTTGCTATACAGAAGTTTTTCAGCTTGATGTAGTCCCACTTGTTCATTTTTGCTTTTGTTTCCCTTGTCCAGGGAGATATGTTCATGAAGAAGTGGCTCATGTTTAACTCCAAGAGATTTTTGCCTATGTTTTTTTCTAAGAGTTTTATGGTTTCATGACTTACATTCAGGTCTTTGATCCATTTCAAATTTACTTTAGTGTATGGGGTTAGACAGTGATCCATTTTCATTCTCTTACATGTAGCTGTCCAGTTTTGCCAGCACCATCTGTTGAAGAGACTGTCATTTCCCCATTGTATGTCCATGGCTCCTTTATCATATATTAATTGACCATATATGTTTGGGTTAATTTCTGGAGTCTCTAATCTGTTCCACTGGTCTGTGGCTCTGTTCTTGTGCCAGTACCAAACTGTCTTGATTACTGTGGCTTTGTAGTAGAGCTTGAAGTTGGGGAGTGAGATCCGCCCCACTTTATTCTTCCTTCTCAGGATTGCTTTGGCTATTTGGGGTCTTCGGTGTTTCCATATGAATTTTTGAACTATTTGTTCCAGTTCGTTGAAGAATGTTGCTGGTAGTTTCATAGGGATTGCATCAAATCTGTATATTGCTTTGGGCAGGATGGCCATTTTGGCGATATTAATTCTTCCTAGCCAAGAGCATGGGATGAGTTTCCATTTGTTAGTGTCCTCTTTAATTTCTCTTAAGCGTCTTGTAGTTTTCAGGGTATAGGTCTTTCACTTCCTTGGTTAGGTTTATTCCTAGGTATTTTATTCTTTTTGATGCAATTGTGAATGGAGTTGTTTTCCTGATTTCTCTTTCTATTAGTTCATTGTTAGTGTATAGGAAAGCTACAGATTTCTGTGTGTTAATTTTGTATCCTGCAACTTTGCTGTATTCTGATATCAGTTCTAGTAGTTTTGGAGTGCAGTCCTTAGGGATTTTTATGTACAATAATATGTCATTTGCAAATAGTGACAGTTTAACTTCTTCTTTACCAATTTGGATTCCTTGTATTTCTTTGTTTTGTCTAATTGCCGTGGCTAGGACGTCCAGTACTATGTTGAATAACAGTGAGGAGAGTGGGCGTACATGTCTTGTTCCTGATCTCAGAGGAAAAGCTTTCAGTTTCTCACTGTTCAGTATGATGTTGGCTGTGGGTTTATCATATATGGCCTTTATTATGTTGAGGTACATGCCCTCTATATCCATTTTGTTGAGTTTTTATCATGAATGAATGTTGAATTTTGTCGAATGCATTTTCAGCATCTATGGAGATGATCATGTGGTTTTTGTCTTTCTTTTTGTTTATGTGTTGGATGATGTTGATGAATTTTCAAATGTTGTACCATCCTTGCATCCCTGGGATGAATCCCACTTGGTCATGGTGTATGATCCTTTTGATGAATTTTTGAATTCGGTTTGCTGATATTTTGTTGAGTATTTTTGCATCTATGTTCATCAGGGATATTGGTCTGTAATTTTATATTTTGGTGGGGTGCTTGCCTGGTTTTGGTATTAGGGTGATGTTGACTTCATAGAATGAGTTTGGGAGTATTCCCTCCTCTTCTATTTTTTGGAAAACTTTAAGAAGAATGGGTATTATGTCTTCTCTGTATGTCTGATAAAATTCCGAAGTAAATCCATCTGGCCTGGGGGTTTTCTTCTTGGGTAGTTTTTTGATTACTGCTTCAGTTTCTTTGCTGGCAATTGGTTTGTTTAGATTTTGTGTTTCTTCCTTGGTCAGTCTTGGAAGGTTGTATTTTTCTAGGAAGTTGTCCATTTCTTCTAAGTTTTCCAGCTTGTTAGCATATACGTTTTCATAGTAGTCTGTAGTAATTCCTTGTATTTCTGTGGGGTAAGTCATGATGTTTCCTTTCTCATTTCTGATTCTGTTGATGTGTGTTGACTCTCTTTTTCTCTTAATAAGTCTGGCTAGAGGCTTATCTATTTTGTTTATTTCTCAAAGAACCAATTCTTTGTTTCATTGATTTTTTTCTATTGTTTTATTCTTCTCAATTTTATTTATTTCTTCTCTTATCTTTATTATGTCCCTCCTTCTGCTCACTTTAGGCCACATTTGTTCTTCTTTTTCCAGTTTTGATAATTGTGATGTTAGACTATTCATTTGGGATTGTTCTTCCTTCTTTAAATATGCCTGGATTGCTGTATACTTTCCTCTTAAGACTGCTTTTGCTGCATCCCACAGAAATTGGGGCTTTGTGTTGTTGTTGTCATTTGTTTCAATATATTGCTGGATCTCCATTTTAATTTGGTCATTGATCCATTGATTATTTAGGATCATGTTGGTAAGCCTCCATGTGTTTGTGAGCCTTTTTGCTTTCTTTGTACAATTTATTTCTAGTTTTATACCTTTGTGGTCTGAAAAGTTGGTTGGTAGGATTTCAGTCTTTTTGAATTCACTGAGGCTCTTTTTGTGGCCTAGTATGTGGTCTATTCTGGAGAATGTTCCATGTGCACTTGAGAAGAATGTGTATCCTGTTGCTTTTGGGTGTAGAGTTCTATAGAAGTCTATTTGGTCCATCTGTTCTAGTGTGTTGTTCAGTGCCTCTGTGTCCTTACTTATTTTCTGTCTGGTGGATCTATCCTTTGGAGTGAATGGTGTGTTGAAGTCTCCTAAAATGAATGCATTGCGTTCTATTTCCTCCTTTAGTTCTGTTAGTACTTGTTTTATATATGCTGGTGCTCCTGTGTTGGGTACATACATATTTATAAACATTATATCCTCTTGTTGGACTGAGCCCTTATCATTATATAATGTCCTTCTTTATCTCTTGTTACTTTCTTTGTTTTGAAGTCTGTTTTGTCATACTAGAACTGCCACACCTGCTTTTTCTCCCTATTGTTTGCGTGAAGTATCTTTTTCCATCCCTTGACTTTTAGTCTGTGCATGTCTTTGGGTTTGAGGTGAGTCTCTTGCAAGCAGTATATAGATGGGTCTTGTTTTTTTATCCATTCAGTGACTCTATGTCTTTTGATTGGTGCATTCAGTCCATTTACATTTAGGGTGATTATCAATAGGTATGTACTTATTGCCATTGCAGGCTTTAAAATCGTGGTTAGCAAAGGTTCAAGGTTAATTTCCTTAATGTCTAAGAGTCTAACCTAACTCACTTAGTATGCTGTTACAAACACAGTCTAAAGGTTCTTTTCTGTTTCTCCTCCTTTTTCTTCCTCCATTCTTTATGTATTACATATCATATTCTATACTTTTTATCTATCCCTTGATTGACTTTGGGGATAGTTAATTTAATTTTGCATTTGCTTAGTAATTAGCTGTTCTACTTTCTTCACTGTGGTTTTATTACCTCTGGTGACAGCTATTCAACCTTAGGAACACTTCCATCTATAGCAGTACCTCCAAAATAGACTGTAGAGACAGTTTGTGGGAGGTAAATTCTCTCAACTTTTGTTTGTCTGGAAATTGTTTAATCCCTCCTTCAAATTGAAATGATAATCTTGCCAGATAAAATAATCTTGGTTCCAGGCCCTTCTGCTTCATTGCATTAAATACATTATGCCACTCCCTTCTGGCCTGTAAGGTTTCTGCTGAGAAGTCTGATGTTAGCCTGATGGGCTTTCCTTTGTATGTGATCTTATTTCTGTCTCTGGCTGCTTTTAGTAGTCTGTCCTTAACCTTGATCTTTTCCATTTTAATTACTATGTGTCTTGGTGTTGTCTTCTTTGGGTCCCTTGTGTTGAGATATCTGTGGATCTCCATGGCCTGAGAGACCATCTCCTTCCTCAGACTGGGGAAGTTTTCAGCAACTACCTCCTCAAAGACACTTTCTATCCCTTTTTCTCTCTCTTCTTCTTCTGGTATTCCTGTAATGCAAATATTGTTCCGCTTGGATTGGTCACACAGTTCTCTCAATATTCTTTCATTTTTAGAGATCCTTTTTTCTCTCTGTTCCTCAGCTTCTTTGTATTCCTCTTCTCTAGTGTCTATTTCATTTATTGTCTCCTCCACCGTATCCAACCTGCTTTTAATACCCTCCATCATGTTCTTTAACGATTGGATGTCTGACCTGAATTCATTCCTGAGTTCTTGGATGTCTTTCGGTACCTACATTAGCATGTTGATGATTTTTATTTTGAACTCCCTTTCAGGAAGAGTCACGAGGTCCATATCATTTAAATTTTTCTTGGGATTTTGTACTAAGAATTTTACTGTTGACTAGGTTTCTTTGGCATGTCATATTTGTATATGTCACCCTCTAGTGTCCAGAAGCTCTATTCTGGAGCTGCTCAGCCCCTGGAGCAATGTCGGGGGTCACAGGGAAGCAGTATTGGTGCCTGGGGAGAGGAAAGAGCTGTTCCCTGCTTCCCGGCTGCTGTGCCTGTCTCCACTGCCTGATCCTGTGGGTCGAGCACCCAGATAAAAGCTTTTGTCCCAGAGCAGCCAGATATGGATCCCTGCTTTCCACAAGTGGCCAGAATCCCAGTCTCCCCAGGAATTCTGCCTGTCCCAGCTTTCCAACCCTGTAATCAGAAGAGTATGGTGAAAGCAACATGAAATGTAGGTTTGTGCTCCTACAGCAGATCTCCAGAGCTAGGTATTCAGCAGTCCCAAGCCTTCCACTCCCTCCTTGCTCCATTTCTCTTCCTCCCGCCGGTGAGCTGGGGTGGGGGAGGGGCTTGGGTCCCGTGGAGCCACACCTCTGGTACGTTACCCCATTTGTGAGGTCTGCTCTTTTCTCCAGGTGTGTGCAGTCTGGAGCTGTCCTCCTTCCTGTTGCTCTCTCAGGATTAGTTGCACAAACTATATTTTCTAATTGTATCCAGTTTTAGGAGGAAGCCTCTGTCTCTCCTCTCATGCCACCATCTTTAATCCTCTCCATGATAATTTTTGTCCCCCTTTATCTTTCTCACCCTCTGCACCTATCCACCCAACCCCTCCCCCATGGAAACCACCAGTCACTTCTCAGAGTCTGTGAGTCTACTGTTATTTTATTCATTTTGTTTTGTTTTTTTTTAGATTCCACATATAAATGAAATCGTATGATATTTGTCTTTCTCAGCCTGGCTTGTTTCACTAAACATCCTCTAGATCCATCCATGCAAATGGCAGGATTTAATTTTTATGTCTGAATAATATTCCATTGTACATATGTACAACATCTTCTTCATTCATTCATCTATTGATGGACACTTAGGTGGCTTCCATATCTTGGCTATTATGAATAATTAGCAATGAACATAGGGGTGCCAATATCTTTTTGAATCAGGGATATTGTTTCCTAAGCATAAATTCCTGGAAGTGGAATTACTGGCTCCTAAGGTATTTCTATTTTTATAGTTTTTTTGAGGAACCTCCATACTGTTTTCCACAGTGGCTACACCAATTTACATTCCCTCCTAATAGTGTAAGGAGGGTTCCCTTGCCAGCACTTGTTTTTTCTTGTGTTTTGGATGGTGGCCATTCTAACTAGTATGAGGTGATATCTCATTGTGGTTTTTGATTTGCATTTACCTGATGATTAGTAATGTGAAGCATCTTTTCTTGTGCCTGTTGGCCATTTGTATTTCTTCTTTGGAGAAATTTCTGTTCAGGTCCTCCACCCATTTTTTAATGGGCTTATTTGTTATTTTGGCATTGAGTCACATGAGTTATTTTTATATTTTGAATATTAACCCCTTAATAAGGTAAATCATGTATGAATATATTCTCCCATACTCTAGGATGTCTTTTTTTTTTTTTTTGCTAATGGTGTCTTCTGCTGTACAGAAGCTTTTTAGTTTGATGTATTCCCATTGTTCATTTTTTATTTTAATTCCTTTGATTAAGGAGATGTGCTCAGGAAAAAATTCCTTATGCTTATATTCAAGAGATTTTTGCCTATATTTTCTTTGAAGAGTTTTGTGGTTTCATGTCTCACATTCATGTTGAGTTTACTTTTGTGATGGAGTTAGATAGTAATCCAGCTTCATTCTCTTACATGTATGTAGCTGTCCAGTTTTGCCAACACCAGTTGTTGAAGAGACTGTCTTTTCCCAATTTTATATTCATGACTCTTTTATTGTTTATTAATTGGCCATACATGCATGGATTTTTATCTGGGCTTTGTTCTGTTCCATTGATCTATGGATCTGTTCTTGTGCAATTACCAAATTGTTTTCATTACTATAGCTTTGTGGTAGAGCTATAAGTCAGGGAACATAATCCCTCCAGCTTTGTTCTTCTTTCTCAGGATTGCTTTGGCTATTCAGGGTCTTTTGTGGTTCCATATGAATTTTAAGATAATTTGCTCCAGTTTGATTGAAGAATGCTGTTGGTATTTTGCTAGGAATTGCACTGAATCTTGCTTTGGGCAGGATGTCCATTTTGACAATACTAATTCTTCCAGTTGATGGGCACAGAATAGATTTCCATTTATTGGTGTTTTCTTCAATTTCTCTCATGAGTGTCTTATATCTTATAGTTTTCAGAGTACAGGTTTTTTACCTCCTTGGTTAGGTTTATTCCTAGGTATTTTATTCTTTTTGATGCATTTATAAATGGAATTGTTTTCCTGTTTCTTTTTTTGCTAGTTCATTGTTACCATATAGAAACACAACAGATTTCTATGTATTAATTTTGTATCCTTCAACTTTGCTGAATTCTGTTCATAGTTCTAGTTCTAGTAGTGTTTTGGTAGATTCTTTAGGGTTTTCTATGTATAATATCATGTTATCTGCACATAATGATAGTTTACCTTCTTCATTACTAATTTGGAATCCTTTTATCTCTTTGTTTTGTCTGATTGCCGTGGCTAGGACCTCCAGTACTATGTTGAAAAAAAGTGGTGAGGGTGGACATACTTGTCTTGTTCCTGATCTTAGAGGAAAAACTTTTAGATTTTCACCTTGTGTATGATGTTGGCTGTTGGTTTGTCCTATATGGCCTTTATTATGTTGAGGTATGTACTTTCTATACCCATTTTATTGAGAGTTCTTATCATGAGTGGATTGAATTTTGTCAGATGCTTTTTCAGCACCTATTGAGATGATCATATCATTTTTATCCTTTTTGTTAATGTGTGTGACGTTGATTGATTTATAAATATTATACCATCCTTGCATCCCTGGAATGCAAGTGTGATAATCCCTGGATTATCTTTTTGATGTACTTTTTAATTTGGTTTACTAATATTTTGTTGAGGATTTTTGCATCTATGTTCATCAGGGATACCTGTCTATAATTTTCTTTTTTTGTGATGTCTTTGTCTGGTTTTGGTATTAGAATCATGCTGATGTTATAGAATGAGTTGGGAAGTGTTCCCTCCCCTTCCATTTTTTGGTATACTTTAAGAAGGATGTGTATTAGCTCTTCCCTAATGTGTGGTAGAATTCAGCTGTTAAGCTATCTTGTGCTGGAATTTTGTTTGTTGGGAGTTTTTTGATTACCAATTCAATTTCATTACTGGGAATGTGTTTATATTTTCTGTTTCTTCCTGGGTCAATATTGGAAGATTGTATTTTTCTTAGAGTTGTTCCATTTCTTTTAGGTTGTCTAATTTATTGGCATATAACTTTTCATAGAATTCCGTAATAATTTTTTTGTATTTCTGTGTTATCTGTGTGATTATTCCTTTTTTGTTACTGATTTTGTTTATGTGTGTACTCTCTCTTTTCTACTTCATAAGTCTGTCTGGGGATTTGTCTTATTTGTTTATTTTCTCAGAGAACCAGCTCTTGGTTTCATTGATTGTCTTTTTCTATTTTTCTACTGTGAGAGCCCCCTTTTCCATGCAGCCTCTCCAATAATGTTGCTAATAATTCTCCCAATCTTCTGTATTTGGTCATAGTGTTGTGGAGGTTCTATTTGTTAGTTATTTGTTTGCTTATTTGTTTTTAAATTACAGTTGATTTGGTTTTGGTAGATTAAATTGATCAACCTTATCTATTATGATATCAGAATTTTAAGTCATAGTTAGAATGGTTTTACCTCCTTCAAGACTATAAATGAATTGTTCCATGTTTTATTCTAGAACAATTATAGCTCTCCCTTTTTACATTTATGTCTTTGATCTTTCATGTACATTTGGTATATGATGTAAGGCATAGGACTGATTGTTTTTGTATATCCATCTACTGTCAAAATACCACTTGTTAAATATATATTTTTAAAGGGATAACTGTGAGAGCACTGAGAAAGGGAATCAAGATTCAAGTCTAGGAGACCTGTTCTAGGGAAATAAAAAGTGATGGAGTGCCAAAGCAATCTGTATCAAGACAGACAGCAAATACATTACAAAGATGGCTGCCATTACCACCACCCCTTTAAGGTAGATAAGCATGGCCAATCTGTCATGGCACTTCTCCTTAATACACAGTGTTTCAGACAGCCACTGCCAATTAATGACAATTGACACATTGGCCATCCCTAGTGTAGGTTTGATTTGGGAAAAACAGGGAAGGAAGAGAGTGACAAGAGAGGCTGCTAAAAAGACAGATAATGTTAGGTTTTGAATGCCTATTAAGATAATGTGGCTTTTTTAAGGCAGAAAGAAAATGACATAATAAGCATTTCAAGAAAGGAGGGCATGAAGACTTGAAGAGAAGAAACCAGAAGCTCTTGCAGTGGTCCAATTTATAAATGCTGAATGCTGAAATTGAGGTAGTTGAGTGAATGACAGAGGAAGGGCTATATCCAAGAGCTAAACTCAGCAGGACATGGAAGAATTAAATTTGCCAGATCTTGGAAGACAATTAAATGTAGGTAATGAGGGAGCAGATGAGATAAAAAAATGATTGATCCTTTAAGGTACAGCATGTAGTGGTGCTGATACCCAGACAGAGAACTTAGGAGGAGGAACAAATTTGGGGATGGAGAGATAATAGAGAATGAGTTTGGTTTTGGATTTCAGATAGTGACATTATATTGGACTGTTTGCATTTGCTAGCACTGACTAAAAACTGGAATGTGTTTAGGAATATAAAGATTTAGTGTTGATTCACAAAAGGTAGTCATTTGAAGAAAGAAATGACATATGTAGAAACTGGAAAAATGACCATGAGGTCTATGAATTCCCAATACAAAAGATGACTGCCTCAGAAATTGTGGGAATATGTGAATTTTTACAGGTAGCATGTACTAATAAAAAACAACCACAAAAGCTGATACAAATCTATATAAGCTGGAATAGGAGGCATGAGGTGATTTTATGGTAATTCAGCATTAACCTCCACCAGACAGTCCCAGCATATTATGTCCAAACTTGGGTTCCAGAACTTTAGATGTTAAAATACTGGAGAACATTCAAAGAGCAACAAAGATAATTAAAGGGTTAGAAATAATAGCTTAGGCATGAAAGTATGCTTAAGTTAGCCTGGAAAAAAGAACAGATGGTGACCTCATTCACAATAAATGAAGGCACTTAGGGCTAACTATTTCCACAAAGTTCAGACCAAGAGAAGAAGGGAAAAACTGTAAATTGAGCTGTATGAAATGTGAGTCAAAACTTCCTGAGATGAAGGCTAAATATTAGAGTTGAATTTGGTAGTTCATATTGTCAGGAGGTTGTGAAATCTCTCTGTGAATCTTTAAAACCTGGAGAGCTACAAAGGAAACCTTTTATCTGCAAGCATCCTGTACCTAAGGATCCGGTCTCAGATCCCTGACGGTAAAATTTCTCCACCAATCTCATGTGAGTTGCACCCTATTGTAGAAGGTCATTTCAATAGTCAATGCCCCTTCAAGACCCATTCATTCATTCAATGACTTTTTTTTAATATCATTAATGTACAATTGCTTGAACAACATTATGGTTACTAGACTCCCCCCATTATCAAGTTCCCCCTACATACCCCATTACAGTCACTGTCCATCAGCATAGTAAGATGCTATAGAATCATTACTTGTCTTCTCTGTATATACTGCCTTTCCAGTGTCCCCCCACCTACATTATTTGTGCTAATCATAATGCCCCATTTTCCCCCTTATCCCTCCCTTCCCACCCACCCTCCCCAGTCCCTTTCCCCTTGGTAACTGTTAGTCCATTCTTGGGTTCTGTGAGTCTGCTGCTGTTTTGTTCCCTCAGTTTTTTCTTTGTTCTTATACTCCACAGATAAGTGAAATCTCAATGACTATTTTTTGAGTAGTACATGTGAGGCATTATTTTAGGAGCTGAGGATGAGGGATGTATAAAACAGGAAAGAAATGTATCCAAAGTTTATTGAGTGTTGCTCTGTATCAGGTACTGAGCAACCACCTGCTCAAGGCTAAAAACCACCTTCCTGAAAAACTATCTCTTGCTAAAATCCCCACTTAATTGGATTCCTCATCTGTTTCCTCCCAGATCCCTGCCTGAGTCTGTTATCTCAGAGAGTAGTACAGGGGCCTGGAGATCCTCCTCCAAAAATAAGTAGAATTCAAGAGTTTGGATATTAGTAGACTTCAAATAGAATATGGATTGTCTATAATTTTAATTTGTATCAAAATCATCCATGATTTCATTTATTCATTGGGCTTACTCAATTTCTTTTTAACTATCTGCTGTCTGACTGCCACTACTGAATGTGACAGCTTGTTGCCCAATGATGGTGTTTTTTGGAGATGTATTTTAATAAAATACTATTTTAATTGCTCAGAAAGGCAAAATTAGAATATACAGCATTTAGGTAGTTTCTTTATGTAATACTGTAGACATACTGTGTATTTTTAGATGTTAAAATTATGCAAAAAACTTGGGAAAGAAGGCTACTACAAGAATACATGTTTAGAAATTAGCTGAATGTTTTTTAAAGACATTTAGAATTGGAAATTGATTGCCATATAGATTGTGAGTTCTTTGATTTCTTTGAAGATAATGTCTGATGGAGTTAGCTTTCTTGGTACGAACTCAGCAGAGGGGCAAAGGGCTGTTTATATCTTTGAAGAAGCAAACTACATCCATTTAGAAGCTATCTGTAGGACAGGGAGTTATAGTCCTCCCGTTATTATTTCCACGTGCTTTGAAGCATCTCCATATTACTTGATCCAATTCTTCAGGTAGAGAAACTAGCAGTAGCAGAGGTAGGATTAGGGAGAAAAGGTACTGGGCCAGGATGATTGGAAAACATTATTTTACTGGTGAGATTTTTACCAATTCAGAGATGTGCTAATTAATCAGAATAAATTTGTAGTAGTTAAAGTGTGAAGTAACCCACTATTGAAATAGAGTTTCACTTGGAAAAATAGATATCAATGGGCAGATTTTTGCAACTGTACATGAATGGACAGACTTTGATGATTCTTTCAGGACAGAAGAGTAGTAAGTGGTAGTGGGAGGATCCAGAGCATCCCAAAATTGTGTTTTTATAGAACAATTACCTACGATCATAACAAAGCCAGTGACCCAACTTAAGCATGCATTGGAACATGTGTTGGGTGCTTTAAAACCATTATCCCATTAAATCTTCATGGACCCGTGCAATATAAGGAGTACTTTGCAGAAGAACAAACTGAAGCCCAGATAATTAAATAATTCCCCTACTTAGAAAAAGGCGGTGCTGGGATTTAAATTCAAATCTATCTGGTTCCAAATCTGTACTTTTTCATTGTGTCACATTGTTTCTGAATAATTGGGCCATTGTTGCACCACTTTAGAAAAACAAGTGATTTAGAATTCTCCCTTTACATTCAAGCATTCCAGCATTTCCCAGAAATGTTTTGGGTTAAGTAGACTTAATAAACTGAACATTTTCAGTTGGAAACAGTTAGACAACAATACCAAAATTGTTACCAGTCAGCCATGCCTCCTAAGCACCAAGCAAGGTAGTTTCTTTAGGACAGAGGTTTAAAGAGAACTCAAGTGTTTGAAAGAGAAATTATGGTGAATGTAACAAAGTTAACTTGTAAATAAAAACTTTAAAAAGTTCGGACATCACTAATGTCTGGGCTTGAGTGAGCAATAGCTAGAGATCCCACAGAGGTAGGGTTATCAAGCAATGATTAAGTAAATTAAGTCAGCTAAGCTGAAAAAACATGGTTGAAAATGATAGGAGGAAACTAAGGTTCAAAGTTTATATGTAAACAAATGATGTCACTTTAAACTTTACTTATTATTATTTTTTTATTAGATCTGTCTAATAAAAATCCACTGTATTCAGGACTGTTCTGCCAAATTACACAAGGACATATGTTTTCATGGCATGATAGGTTTTGAGTATGCTATTCTGTCAATAATAGGATTTTTTCCCTTAAGTTTTATATTAATACTTTTGTTCAAGGTTCATTTAAAATTGCCTTAGTGACCTTTTCAGCTTTTATAAGAACATAAACTCTCCTAATTTATTGTACACGAGTATTTTATTAATGATGGGTTCTTGCACTTGAAGTAAAGCATCCTTTTGGGCTTGGTAGACATTTCTTAAAGAAGAGAGGCTATACTAATGCAATTACTATGTCGCAAATAACTGGTACTTTACACACATAGTCTTCAGGAAAGTAATTTTTATTTTGGCTCTCTGCAGTTAAAATTTAAGGCAACCATTAATTGCATGCTTTAGCTCTCAAACAGAAAGTTAGCCCAGAGAAGAAAACGCTTTTGTCTCTATGAAGTAAATTATTTTCAAATTTTAAATGGGCAGAATGCATACATACACTATATCATGTACTTCTATTTATATTGTCTTCTTTCTCAGCAGCTTGCTTTTTTATCCTCTGAAAATGAAAGCCTGAGAACATTATGAATGTACTTGAAACATTGCAAAAGTATTCCATGAAGGTAATGATGTCTTAGTCATTATTTTAAAAAATAGCAAGACTCAGACAAAAAAAAAGCCACACACATACAGATACATATGCAGCACATACCCTTTTAGGTATACAGATAGATTAGAAGAAATTAGACCAGAGGCTCAAAATCTAAAACAAAGACTGTATTTCCTGAAAATTTATGTTCAGGAAGAAAATAAAGGAGGGAAATCATTTACCAGTCAGAATCTAGTGATTGTTTCCGTTGTGTCCATATATAAAAGAAGGCCTGATGTTTCTGTATATTGAAGATATAAGATGTGGTGATTGTCTATTCAGGAGGAGGGAAGGGTAAACATTGTACTCATAAGTTAGCAAACTTCCAAAATGCCAATTTCAAAAGGTACTGATAATAATATACATTTGAGAATAGTCACAGTATTTGTCCAGTAAAGCACCGAAGATTTCAAACTTTGTTGACAACTTGTTTTGATCAATGAATTATATAAGGACGGCTACCTCACCACTCTCCATCTCCAGCCCATTTATGAAGTACTTATTATGTGTGAGGCACTGTGGTTGAGAGATTCTCAGGAAAATGCATATCTAAGATAAGGTCTTTGTCTATCCTGGATTGCTTAACGGATAACAGCAAAGCAGGGACACCAAAAATTGAAGAAAGTTTGGCATTGATAAACTTATTCAAATTTCTATAAGCAAAAAAATATCTGGAGAGAAGCTCTTAATTTAAGTATGCCTCTAAGTCTTGCATTTGGGAATTTATACCTTGTTACTGACTTTATTTGAACAATATATGAGGAATTATCATTATCTTTTCGGAGCTCCAGGCCTCTAAAAGTTTTAAATGAAGCTGTATTCTCTCCTTCCTTACCTTGAGGAAATGAAAAGCCTCTCATATTTCTTCTGTTTTGTGCTTTTTCTTCCCTGGAGATGGCAGTCATATGAGTAGAAACTCTAAAACTTGTCAGACTCCTCTCAGGAGAAGGCCCCACTCAAATTCAGATGGTGCAACTCTCACACCAAGGAAGCTAATGCGGTCTTGATGGTCTTACTGTATATTAGGGGTACTTTCCAATTTACCACTTCTTTCTTGATAACTGCTCCTGAAGCTTTGAGATGCAAGAGTAAGAAACAACATTTTATTGTGACACATAGAAGAGAAAGTCCTACAAGTATTTTTCTTTATGACCACAAAATAATGAATTACTCATCCATATAGTTTCTTAAAAAAAAAAAAAAAGAAATACCTAGGAATAAACCTAACCAAAGAAGTAGAAGACCTATACCCTGAAAACTACAAGACACTCTTAAGAGAAATTAAAGAGGACACTAACAAATGGAAACTCATTCCATGCTCTTGACTAGGAAGAATTAATATCATCAAAATGGCCATCCTGCCCAAAGCAATATACAGATTCGATGGAATCCCTATCAAATTACCAACAGCATTCTTCAACAAACTGGAACAGATAGTTCAAAAATTCATATGGAAACACCAACGACCCCAAATAGCCAAAGCAATACTGAGAAAGAAGAATAAAGTGGGGGGGATCTCACTCCCCAACTTCAAGCTCTACTACAAAGCCATAGTAATCAAGACAATTTGGTACTGGCACAAGAACAGAGCCACAGACCATTGGAACAGATTAGAGACTCCAGACATTAACACAAACATATATGGTCAATTAATATATGATAAAGGAGCCATGGACATACAATGGGGAAATGACAGTCTCTTCAACAGAATGGTGCTGGCAAAAATGGACAGTCACATGTAAGAGAATGAAACTGGATCACTGTCTAACCCCATACACAAAAGTAAATTTGAAATGGATCAAAGACCTGAATGTAAGTCATAAAACCATAAAACTCTTAGAAAAAAACATAGGCAAAAATCTCTTGGACATAAACATGTGTGACTTCTTCATGAACATATCTACCCAGGCAAGGAAAACAAAAGCAAAAATGAACAAGTGGGTCTATATCAAGCTGAAAAGCTTCTGTACAGCAAAAGACACCATCAAAAGAACAAAAAGGTACCCTACAGTATGGGAGAATATATTTGTAAATGACAGATTCGATAAAGGCTTGACATCCAAAATATGGAAAGAGCTCACGCACCTCAACAAACAAAAAGCAAGTAATCCAATTAAAAAATGGGCAGAGTAACTGAACAGACAGTTTTCCAAAAAAGAAATTCAGATGGCCAACAGACACATGAAAAGATGCTCCACATTGCTAGTTATCAGAGAAATGCAAATTAAAACCACAATGAGATATCACCTCACACCAGTAAGGATGGCTACTATCCAAAAGACAAACAACAACAAACGTTGGCGAGGTTGTGGAGAAAGAGGAACCCTCCTACACTGCTGGTGGGAATGTAAATTAGTTCAACCATTGTGGAAAGCAGTATGGAGGTTCCTCAAAATGCTCAAAATAGACTTACATTTGACCCAGGAATTCCACTTCTAGGAATTTACCCTAAGAATGCAGCACTCCAGTTTGAAAAAGACAGATACCCCGCTATGTTTATCACAGCACTATTTACAATAGCCAAGAAATGGAAGCAACCTAAGTGTCCATCAGTAGATGAATGGATAAAGAAGATGTGGTACATATACACAATGGAATATTATTCAGCCATAAGAAGAAAATAAATCCTACCATTCACAACAACATGGATGGAGCTAGAGGGTATTATGCTCAGTGAAATAAGCCAAGTGGAAAAGACAAATACCAAATGATTTCACTCATCTGTGGAGTATAAGAACAAAGGAAATACTGAAGGAACAAAACAGCAGCAGAATCAAGCTGTTTTGAACCCAAGAAGGGACTAACAGTTACCAAAGAGAAAGAGACTGGGGAGAATGGGAGGGTAGGGAGGGATAAGGGCAGGGAATAAGAAAGGGGGTGTAAAGAAAGAAAAGAAAAAAAAATGACTCAAACAAGCTTTCCAATTCTGTGGAAAGTAGAAGAGTTTCCTTTTAAAAACCAAATCAGCTCTAGATTTTTGGAGGAATATTGGGATTCTGATGGCAGAGCACAGACAGTCATTAGAAGGGTCAGTTGTAGAGCAACTGTGCAAAGAGCAGAAAAAGGTGAAGATGTCAGGGAGAATATCATCAATGGGTAGAGATTTCTCTGAGTAGATTTTAGCCAAAGAGGAGATTTTTCTATGTAGAGTTACTCATCTGTATCTCAAGCTCACAAACTGGTTGGCAAGTGGCAGGATTATTGATAAATAGTTGTAGCCTGGAGATACAATTTCTCTCCTTGCACATAAATGTCTTCCCATGTCCCTTGGCTGTTTTTATCTCAAAGCATTAATCTGTGTTTCTTGGGTAAAATAAATTCATGACGCTGCATCAGTAAATTCTCAGCAACTCAAAGATTGCCTTAAAATTGTATTTTAAAATATTACCTTTCTGTATTAAGTTAAGGTTTTACTATTACCTAAGAAGTGATCTAAATTGGAAGCTTTTAACCAGGGACAAGTATAAATTCTAATTTGCTCTAATGTCTCTGGATAATTTATTCTTATTCTGTCCCCAAACATTTTGAAACAGTAGGTCTAGAATCTACATTAACCTAAAACAAAAACCTCCCTTGATGACTCATACTTACCACAGTGATTTATTTAAAAAAAGCTAACAGCTTCAATAATTGTCCATTCTTCCATTTAAAAATGCAGTAAACAATGAAGACACTTATTTAAATAAGTGGCAAATTTATGTCATTCTGCGTAGACTAGAGAAATGGCGATGTGATTTCAGCAGTACCAGCTTCTCACGATTAGCAACACACCCTAAAGGTAATTACATTACCCAAATTACCAAAACCCAGAAGGTAATATAATTACCTAACTAGCTGAAGGGAGAGAGACTTCTAAGGACTTGCTGATTCTAACATTCCATGATTCTTAGAATAATTTTTTCAATAATCTGTAGCCAAACATTTTTTGTACAATAGGAAATAAAACCAGAAAGGAATTAAGAAACAAACAGGGAATTCTGAGAGATGGAAAATGTATATACATACACAGTATACTGAAAGTCCAGATGTTGCATTTAGAATCTCTAAATACTGAGGGGCAGAAAAAAAACACTGACTCTCTTAGTAAAAGTAATGCAAAGGAAGGGAGCAGATTGTTGTCAATACCAAAATTTGCAGATTTCACACTTCTGGTAGTGTCTCTTCGGTGTAAAATTTATTAAGTACCTTGTGCAAGAAATCTTTCTGTGATTAAGACCTATTAAAATAAACTTAGAAATGAAATTCTAGTATAAGGAGCATGTACAAATATCGGCACTTGAATAAGTCAGCAAAATCAACGTCATGTCCACCTTGTTTACTAAAGTTATAATTGAAACATAAGTAAATGTTTTAATATAACAATTAAATGGTACATTGAAGTAGTAAACATTTATGGACTCTTCATAGGTAAGAGAACCTTGAGGGACATGTAGATGAATAACATAGGCTCCCAAACCCTGGAGTTTATGATAGAACACTTGTACAATAGATGAATTGATTGTTCTTTGAACATATAAGGTTCTTTATAAACATTCGTATATCACAAATCCTCCATGGAGAGTGAAATAATAAACTAAAATGCTTGAATCCTTTGCTGTTTAATTTGTTTCCTTAGGAAAGTTCCAAGATAAATGATAACTGATTAAAGTCTTAAATTGTTACATAAATATTTATATTTTAAAAACTGCTAGATTGTTGTTATCACCTTAGCAGGCTCATCTTACATTCAGTCAATATCCACATTTACTTTAACTCATTAAACACTTAGTATTTATTCTGTGCTGGGCACTATACTAAGTACTGAGGATACATATTGAAGAAAATGGCTTCTGCTAGTGAAGACAAATACAAAATAAATAATCACAAATAATTGATTGAAAACTATGTGGAACTCCAGGGAAGAATCCTGGGGCAAAATACCTTTGAAATCGAAATCAGTCAAAGGGAGAAATAAAGTGGGAGAAACTAATTTATTTCTTAACAAGCAGTTGTGCACCTCTGCTATCCCAGCTGCAGAAGAAGGGGCCCCACCCAACCTCTCCAGTCCAGATATGCCCTTGCACGCCCTTGTAATTACCTATTGATATGGAGATGGACTACTTCTCTCCACCTCTTGGAAACACCTATTGATATGGAGATGCACTAAAGCCAGGACAGAGATTCTGAAAAATTGTAGTTTTACCCACAGCCCACCCCTCTAGAAATCTCACCTTACAATCTACACATTCCCCATCTTCCGCAATGGCTCCTGGGTGAGAAAACTGAACCATTGAAACCACTAATAACATACAATAGCAACAGCAATAAAATCATGACAATCCTCAAGCTAGATGATTCAGCTATGTTCAAAATCCTATGCAGATTTAGTCCATAGCTCACCCATTCCACAGGCAGGCAGTAGCTGAACAGGTAGGGATTCAGAGCAATCATCACATGGCAGCTGCAGCCAGGGGGCAGGTCCAGGCCACAGGGACTGTAGAAGAAAATAATCTTAAGGGTGATAAGATACATGTTTTAATGACACCAGCATAGGCAAATCTTGTCCATCAGGTAGGATACATGCAAGAGAGTGGTCCTGTGATAGGACAGTGGCAGGAATGGGATCCTGTCCTGGTCTAGTATACAGACTTTCACACCCTTCCCTGTGAGCTACAGATGGGCCAATATATATAGGGCTATGGGAGGTGCATGCACTGGCCATAAAGATAAAACAAAACTTCCTCATAAAATGCTCTTACCTTCTGGATTTTTAGGGTACACTATCATAATATTTGGGGGCCACTCTGCTGTTACTCGAGGAATACACACAAGGCCAGCTTCCAGGCCTTTTCCTTGAGGTGCCAGAAGGGCCAGCCATCACTGGTCAATGTCTTGAAATGTCCAGGGCCACGTCAATTTAACAGTGTCTGCAGGGTTTAATGCAGTTGGGGCAGGCAGCAGGATGTTGTTCTGCTGGCCATATCTTGGATTCAATAACTCCTCTTTGGTTTGCACATATAGTTGTATAGGAGAGGCAGCAATGTGCATTAGTATATCCACAGGGCTTAAGGCTTCTTTTCTCAGCTTCTCTTTCAAACCATAGCACTGTCCATAAATGAACTGACAAGCTCTGTAGAATATTGGTGTTCAACTTCAGGCCAGATTTCAACAAACCATTGTACCTCTATTACCATGCCTGTCCTGGTAGGGTTATATGGTACATAAAACTTCTACTTTATTTCTAATTGCTGCACCCATTCTTGTAATGCGTGGCAGATAAAGTGGATGTCATGATGGCTCTCAATTACCTGCAGCCAGCCATAAGCTGCAAAGAGATGCACTAGGCCCCTTTTGGTGGTTTGCTGATCTGTGTAACATGCAGGAAAAGCAACCAACAGGTCAGTATCTGTGTCCACACAAGTCATGGCATACTGATATCCTTCTGATATGGACAAAGGCCCAATACTGTGTCTCTGCCACCAGACAAGAGGTATCAGCCCATTGACTATTGTCCCGTGTTGCTATGGGACTTGGTGTAAGTCCCTCTTAGAGCACACAAAGCACTCCTTCCAGGCTCTGTTGGCTTCTTCAAAGGTCAACAGCAAGCCCCACTGGTGGGCTACAGCCCACATTGTCTTTTGCCCTGTGTGCAAGAAATGCTGATGTAACCATTGGGCCACATCAGAGACAGACTTTCCTTCTAGCCAATGCACCTGGGCCAATGTGTCTGATTTATCATTCCCTGGGGATATTCCCAAAGGCAAATTACCAGTCACATGATATATGGTAACTGTCTTAGTCTGACTAGGGGTCTATAGGTCTTGCCACAACTCTTGCCCGCAAAGGAGCTGGTGATCAACCATCCAGTTAGCATGGTACCCTGTTGGTAGCCACAGGGTCAAACCCTGATAGATAGACCAGTTGTCAGTGCAGACAACTATGGGGGAAGGCTCCTGAGTGATCATGAGCCATACTGCCCACAACTCAGCCCATTGGCTGAACTTACCCTCTCCATCCTTTATCCATATTGTCTCAGTCTTAGAATGGAAAGCCACAGCCCTCCACTTCAGGGGCTGCCCATGACTGGAGCCATCTGTATACCAAGCATCTTCAGGTATAGGAGCTTTTCCCTCCTGATAAGGAATTTTGGCCACCAATGACTCAAAAGCAAGTTCTTCCTGCTTTCCACTGGTATACATCACTGACTCCAATAAGTGTTAGAGGTCTCCACCTAAGGGGCTAGTAGAGAGGGTACTACGCTGCGGTAAACATGCATGCTACATGCTGTAAACATCAATGTAATGATACAACTGCACTATTTTCAGTTTCCTCCATGTGGCCAAGTCCTGAGTTACATACAAGTCAGTGACAAATGGTGGGACTGGAGGTATCCCTGTGGAAGGACAGTGAATATTCACTGCCGGCCACCCCATATGAAGGCAAACTGTTCCTGACTTTCCTTGTGCTATGTCAGTAGAGAAGAAAACATTAGCATGGTCCACGATGTAATGATATGTCCCTAATTCATGACTAAGTGTGTCCATAAGGGCTGCTGTAGAGGGGACAGCAACATGCAAAGGGGGTGTGACTTTATTACATTCTCTGTAGTCCATTGTCATATGCCAGGAACCATCTGGCTTTTTAACTGGCCATACTAGGGAATTAAAAGGTCTAAAAGTGGGCTTTGTGATGCCCACTCTCTGCAACTTCTGTAGAGTTTCTCCAATTTCCTTGTGCTCCCCAGGCAACTTATACTGCTTAGTATTTGTCACCAACTGAGGTACAGGCAGAGCCACAGGTGGGTGCTTAGCATGTCCCCTCAGAACTGCCTTTACCACACATACCCTCAGTCTGAACTCACCTGCAGTGGTCTATTAACCACAGGCACTGCAGGATATCTACCCCCAAAATATATTCAGGGATGGGAGAAATGTACACAGTATACTCCTTTGGGGGTAAATGCCCTATCCCCAATGGGATTGGGCTTTCTTCACTGTAATTGCCTTACCGCCATAACTATCTATCACAACAGGGGTCTCTAGAAAATGCTCAGGGTTGCCATAAATCAGAGAGCATTCAGCTCCTGTGTCCACCAGGACCTGTTGTGCATTCACAGGGGACCAATGAATTGCTAATTTTATATGTGACCTCCGGTCCCCACCACATCCCCCAAGGTGTCGGCCTTTACACCCCCCAGTCAAACGGTGATGCCCAATTGTCTTCCTTTTGGAGTGAGGGCCCAGGTGGATCCTGAGTACTGTCCCCCAGGAAGTCTTGCAGGGACACAGGCTGGACATGGGGCTTTGACTCCAGCTTCCGTGTCTTGGACCTCAGCAGCTGGAATTGCTGCTCTGGCTTTAATTGGTGCTACAGTTCCAACAAGATCCTATTGGGTTGCCCATCATATTTTTCTTTCACTACCCTGGCCTTTATCAAATCAACCCACATCTGGGTCCTTGAGACCTTCACGGAGCCTTTTGCACCTCTCCTTTCTGTCATAGCCTGTAGTTCCTCCATGCTCTTATTGTTTCAACCTCCCCCAGATCTTGAATATTCTTGAGCGATCTTATCCAGTTTGCCCTATATGGGGGGGCAAGAATAGTCACTACGGACCCAAAGAGAGATAAGGGAGCTATATGGAGCACCAGATTTCTCATTCCTTTGGTGAACAATTCCTCATCAGGCCCTGGGGGGCCATATTACAGATGATATTTTTCATGCCCAGCTCCCATAACACCTGCTGGAGCTCTGCATACATTTTCCAGCTAATGGGTAAATTTGGTAAATCACCCTGATCAGGCCAAACTGCCCTGTTGGCTGCTGTCAGCTAATCCAGAGTGGCTGATTCCCTGAGGTGTGATGGGTACTTTGCAACTGCTGCCAGAGGGAAGGGTGAGTCATCACGGATGACAGTCTACCCATTTCAGAACCCAACATAACAATGTTTTCCACCCCCATATCCCAGAGATGCAAAAGTCAAGAGGTTCTCATGGCTTCTGCTGATACCAGACACTCATGTCCACCAATTCATCCTGGGTATAGGGATGGAGCATGGAGTGCTCCACAACCTGGGTAGGGGGCAGTTCTTCCCCATGAGGAGCCCATGGTTATTGAGGTTTTTTGTTTTTGTTTTTTAATTACAACTGGGCTGGCCTTTAATACAGGAGAGGTGAGTGTTTCAGGCAGTGGCCTCGGCAATAGACTGGCCCTCAGCCCCACCACCTCATCCCTCCCGACATGTCCTCTACCTTCTTCAGGGCTGAAGGCACTGCTCTGTCCTCCCCCTCCCCCATGGCCTCCTGCAACAGAGATTCTCCTGATGTCTCCTTTCTCACTGCTGCTAACATGTCTTCCAGGAGAGTGACCTGTCTTCTCAATAATTCTTTCTCTTTCTTAAGGGCATCCTGTAGGTCATTGCCCAGCTCTTCTAAACGATGCTGAAGTATGTCTCTTTCCTGTTGAAGTCACTCTCTGTCCTTGATAACCCTCCTTTCTCCTTGATAACACTCTCCACTATCTCAAGGAAATGACATCCTACAGTCCCAGCTACTACACATCCACTCAGCACCTCTAAGCAATCTTCTATCTCACATTAGATGGCTAATTCCACAGGTTCCAGTTTCTCCACCCTTCCCCAATTCCCCACCAGAGGCTCCTCAGTTGGAAGCCCCACATATAGGGGGCTCCCAAGTGAAACTGCACCCTCTACTCCTGCAGCCACTGGGGCCTCCTCACCAGTGGGGTTCTGGATATCTCCCCACCATCTCTAGGGTCAGCTCACCCAAGTTTGCTCCCATGTAGACAGATTTCAGGTTCAGAGGTCCTGCTGACTTGCACCAGATATAAATCTGGGAGAAAATTCCAGAACAAAATATCCTTGAAACCAAAATCAAAGGGAGAAACAAAGCGGTTCCCATTTATTTCTTACAAGCAGTTGTCCACTTTTGCTCTCCCATGTCTCTTGTGACCTGGTTGCAGGAGAACAGTCTGCTCCCAGCCTGTCTGGTCCAGATTTGCCCTTGCTTGCCCTTGTAATTACCTATTGATATGGAGATGGCTACTTCTCTCCACCCCTTGGAAGCACCTATTGATATGGAGATGCACTAAAGCCAGGTAAGAGATTCTGGAAATATTGCAGTTTTACCCACATTGTGGTAAGTATTTTGAATATAAAATGAGGATACATGGGCATAGCATTGTCTGATAGAGACTAAGGGGTCAGGAAAAATCGTTTGAAAAAAAAATGAAGTAGAAACCTAAATATTAGAGAAGTTATTATAGTTAAAAATGGGGTAGGAAATTGCTCAAGTTTTCCAGAAAGAGGTCTTGGGTCTTCTTTACATTCTACCCAATATTCTTGAGCAATCTTATCCAGTCCGATGATTTCAAGTATCATCTCAACACCAACAACTCCAAAATGTATCACACAGCTCACACACTTTTTGGAGCCTGACCTGGATATTCCATCATCTACTTTGCATCTTCACTAAGGTGTCCCTTAGGTATCTCAAACTTAAAATATCTAACTATTAAATCTTCATCCTCCATCCCTACCTCCAAATCTACCCCTCCCCCAGTCTTCTCCCTCTTGGTAAAAGATACCTCCATCTACATAGTTATTTTCATACCAGAAACCCAAGAGTTATCCTTGACCCCATGCCCCTTCATCCAGGCTATAGCCAAGCTTCATCAATTCTACCTCCAAAATATATTTCATATCTGCTACTACTCTTACCACAGTTTCTACATCAGCATCTTTCTTGAATTACTGCAATAGCACACATGAGTTCCAACTCAATATCTATGTCTTAATACAACCACAGATCTAGAGCCACATACTGAGCATGTCAGACTCAGATTAATGAAGGAGACTCTTTCACCTAATACTTTCCAGAGTATATCATGGAAAGGGCTTTGCATTTATATTGTACAAATGACTTGGCAAGATGTCTTTTCTGATGCCTACAAAGCTACCCAAATTTGAAATTAATATTCCCCTGTGGCACCTAACTGAAAGGAACATATACTTGGAGAATATGTATTTCCATACTATTGCTGGAAGAATTAAACTAGTTATTTCACTTCATGTATATGTTTAAAATGTCAAATTGAATCTCTGACATAAAAAGTCGGTTTCTAACTGGAACACCAAACATATCATAGCCCCAAGCTGTACAGCTGATTAAAGGAAATTAAAGGCACTTTAAACCCTCAAAATGCAATATTACTTCCATGTTTAAAGAACTTACTTCTTTTTTAAAAAATGAGACCAAATTGTTATATGAAATTATAATTTAAGTCATTTAACCATAATATACTTAAAAGTTGCTGATACCTTGTTTCCTGTTAGTGCTTCAGCATGGCTCAAAAAACATGTTATTGAATGGAAATAGATGAATCCTTGCTAGGTATCTGATTTGGAATTATTTCTGAAAAATAGCCTTTGAAAGCATTCACCATTTTTTTTTTTAATGCCACTGAGGGCGCTTTGGGGAAATGATGAGAACACGTCCAAATGATCATCACCATGAAAGCAATCTCAATTTGTTATTAAGAATATTTACCAGTATAGAACATCAATGTTCATTTGCAATAGGGAGATGGATAAAATAATGATATAATCACAGGATAAATTTTACTACACTCTAAAGTAGAAAGCAATGCAAAAATTTATGGACATACTGATCAATGCTTATAAAATATAAAGGACAAAACAACCAGATTATGAAACAGGATGGAAAACTTCAGTAAATGCACAATTACTACTGTATATAAGGGCACTAATTATCTTTATAAAGCAATTTTGAGTTTTATAAAAATGTATAGTTTCTTAAAACAATTACTGAAGCTGCTCCATCATGCAATGGTTGTGACTTTTAATTTGGGCAACCTAATCTTCGTTTCTTAGGCTCTCTATTCAAGGACTTTTGGAGATCTGCAGTATGCATATTTGTTTTGATATTAGTCAAGAGGAATTTCATCATGCTTTTGATTTGAGATAAGCTATGCCCAATGAATTTCAATGGTTTGTTGTTCATATCAAAGCATTTTTAGTTGAAGTCGACTTTTAAGTGGTAACGTCAAATACAAAAAAGTGGCCCCAGTTCTCATTCTATTTCCTTTCAAAGAGTTGAAGTACTTTATCTACTAAAGTAAATTAAGATTCGTGGTTTTACCTAACCCTTAGAATTCAGACCCATTTCTACTTTTTCATTTGGTGATAACCTCTAAAATAACATCTTGATATGGTGATGTCTAGTCATTCCAGAGCTAGTTTAAATTAAAATATGTAATTCAGTGACATTTAATGTTTGAGCTTAAAACATAACTTTATTTCATTTAGTTACAGAATCATTATACATTAGAAGAGTTGAATGTTGACTTTTATAGAGAGATTGTTATTTTCCTAAAGCCATTCTTTATAGAGTGAAGTAGATTTTTCTTGTAGAAACGGGAACTCTGATCTTGCAAGGCACAAGCAGCTGTGACCTATTTCTGCTTTTCTATTGACACACAGGGGAAGTGGATAGGAGAAATAAAAAATAATTTTTTCTATATATAAGACCAGTTTGTTTCTCTGTTTCTTTGATTTAAGTATTTACCCTCCTGAATCCTACAGCGTGAGATTCAGAGGTTAAAAAAATGAGAACTCTTGAGACCCACATGCAAGTATCAAGAAATAGACCTATTTTATTTGGAAAAGAACTCTTTACTGTAACCTGACAATTCACAAATGAACATTTTGTTACTTCTCTTACTCATGAGCAACTTTGGAAGTAGAACTTTGGTTGTGTTAACACAGAATAATGAGTACTTTGCTATTAGTCTACTACAAAGTCTGTCTGTGGGAGAAATCTTTGATTCTGAAAACTTGGATGTATTTCAAAGGTTTACCTCTGAACACCTTGTTGCTTTGTGATCTTGATTACTCTATAATTCATGAATACTTTTAGTTTCTAAATTTTTGGTGTTAAGCTCTAATCCCTTTAAGGTTCTCATGTTTTTATTAAAACTAATGTTGTCTGTTACTCAATTTGCCTCCATATAAGCAACCTGTTATAGTTGTTCAACTTGGTATACCTCCCTTTATCTACGGTTAAATGGCTTGTAATAATTTTCTTTTGCTTACTTAATTCAGGAAGTCTGGAATGTATCAAACTCTAGCAATCAGGTTTTTCGAATAGTGATTGATAGGAAGTATAAGACGGTATAAATAAAGATGCTTTTGAGTGCAGTGAAGACAAAACCTAATCGTCACTTAAACAATAAGGAAAATTAGTATCACACATAACAAGAATTCTAGAGGTAAAGCAGTTTCAAAGTAGAATAATTCAGTGACTCAGCAGTGACATCACTTTGCCCAGATGTTTTCCATCTTTCCACTTTCCCATATTCAGTGTGTTGTTTGTCCTCTTTGGAGGTTATTTCTAGGTTTCCCATGTAAATGACAAAGTCCAGATACAGAAAGGAGATTTCTGCTCCTACATATCTTGTTAGAAGGAAGAAATCTTTCCCAGAGTCCCCTTTGATTTTTTGGCCAGAATTATATCACATATCTATTCCAGAACTAATTGGCAAATGAAGTAGAATATAACATAGACTTAACTCAGCAGTGGTTTGTGGAGCGTGGGAATCCTGACATACTTTCAGGCAGTTTGCAAAGTTGAAATTGTTTCCTCTAATAATGCTAAGATGTTATTTGTCTTTTTCATTCCACTGATGGTGTAAAAGCAGCAAGTAAGTAACACTCCTGGATTTTTTGCACAGATCAGTGGTTTTGCACCAAAATATAGTAGTCATCATTGTATTCTTCACTGTCAGGCAGTCATACAAAGTTTGTTGTTACTGTTTTCAGGTCCATAGTACTTTTGTTATTTCAGTCTCATATCTTGTGATTGAGTTTTGAGCTTAAATGACTACTTTTTTTCATGGAACACTTTTTCTTTTTAACCTGGAAGATTGACAAAGTGTGGTTATTCAGTCTTGGGTATTTGCAGACATTTTCTTGAAAATGAGCAAAATGAGCCTGTCACTTCAAGGAAAACAACTGACAATATTTTTGGCAAATGATGACATTCAAGCTTTCAGGTGAAAATTAGAAGGCTGGATAATTTGCATCAACCACTGTGAGCTTGCCAGCTTCCCAGTGCTTAAATATTTTTGTGATGATGTCAGTGGTGATATTAACAAGTGATTTTTTGATATGGTATGATGAAATGAGTCAGCATTTGAAAAACATCTGCATAACTCAGTGAACAAACATTTTCTCAGTGACCAATGCAGGTTACAAAATCTCTCATGGGTAATAGATTTATTCAAAGACCAAAAAAATAGACTAAAGATATAAGGATAATTGAGTACAGAATTTCATTGATCTGTTTTCAGATTCCGCACTATAATTAACCTTTGAGAGACTTCCATTTTTTGAGTTTTAGTGTAGTATCAAAGAAGAATATCCAAAATTATCTGAAGAGGCGACCGTACTTTATTTTTTGACTACTTATTTGTATGAGGCTGGATAGTCTTAATGTACCTCCACCAAACAACAGATTGAATGCAGAAGCAAATATGAGAATCTACATTTTGTATTGTCAGACTTCTCAAAATTTTTTTATTTTGAAAAACAGTTATTTGTCCATAAAAATATTTTTTATATTAATGTATAATGCGCCTATTACTTTTTACTTTTAAGTGAATTAATAAATTTGTGTTTTAAATTTTATTTTTTCATTTCTTAAATGGTAAATACTGATAGATGTAACTCACATAAACAAATGTACTTTGTAGTGTGTAAAAGGATTCTGAAACCAAAAAGTTTGAGAACCACCTGGTTTAGACCAATCAGAGTCTTAGATTCAGCTTCCTCTGAATACAGATATTATGTTGTCTCAGTAAAATCAGGGTTGTATTAACAGGCTGGTTAAGGGCTTGGTTAATGGCTTGATTATATAGCAATGATCTGCCACTTTCAAGCCAAAGAACTTTCCCAGTGGCACTTGGCCACTCTGCCACATGTCACCCGTTTTTGGGAAACGTTGGAAAGGATTTTTCAGGTCTCAGAAATCAGGATTTCATCACTACTATGTTCATCCTGTGCTGCCAGATTCTAGGGGAGCTTTCTGTGAAAGCTACACATAGAAAATGGACAGAGGTGTTTATTTGTCTTTCATGCCCACTGGGGGTTAACCAGAGTCTCTGGTCTGGCCCACAAAAGCAGTGGTGTTCTCTGTCCCAAGCTGGGCATGTTCATTTTGTCCTCAAGGAATACAAAACAGTGACATCCCATATCACTGTCTCATATCAGGACTCAAGGTTTCAGCTGTATTTGGGCTCACTCCAGGTTGACAAGTAGGCCAATGCTGTTTTGATTGATGGGTTAGTAATTATTTAGGAAAACTAATGCACTGACAGGAAAGGAAGCAGGTAGAAATAAAATCAAACAATATTTGTATGAACTCAGAGAGGATAATGGTGGTAAACAAAGCAATCATGGGTATAGTCAAGGATTCTGTTAGATGAATGAGGAAATTATAATGCTCTTAGAGCTATGATTGAGGACATGGAACCACAGAGTTTAAAATGAGGATTTTTCTTTTGGACATTTTGTGTTTAATATCCCTGAAAATCTGTGTAGATATGTCCACAAGGCACCTGGAAATATGGTCTGACCTTTAAAAGACAAATTGGACTTAAAATGCAGATCCTGGACTGCTCAACATGAAGGTCATAGTTTTATAGGAATTGGTAAAATTTCTTTCCCCCAGAGTAAAGTGATAAGAAAGTGAAGTTTGAGATAGAAAGTTAGGAAATCTTATTTAAGGGAGGGGAAAAACAGGAATCTAGTATTGGAGACTGGAAAAGAGTATTAGGCAGAAGGAGAACAAAGCAAAGGTATTATTAAAGATGCTGAAGGAAGAGAGTTCCTCAAGGAGATATTCAACAGTGCAGGATGAACATTGTGAAAAGGCAGTAAGATTTGACAAATAAGGAATCAATGATGATTTTAAAAAAGTAAACTATTTTTAGGACAATTTTAGATATATAGGTAACAGCATACAAAGTTCTTATATACCCAATATCTAGTTTGTTTCTCCTATTAAACCTTATGTTGGTATGATTTTTTTGTTACAATTAATGAATCAACATTGATACACTAGTATTAACTAAAGTCCACAGTTTATACACAATGTCCTTATTCTGTTTTGGAATCCCATCCAGATCATCACATTACATTTAGTTGTCATATCTTCTTAGGTTCCTCTTTGTTGTGACAGTTTCTCAAATTTTCCTTGTTTTTGATGACCTTGACAATTTGAGGAGTACTGGTCAGGTATTTTGTAGAATGGTCCTGATGTTTTTCTCATGATTCGATTGGGGTTGTGGGTTTTAGGGAGGAAGACCATAGAAGTAAAGTGCCATTTTTAATCACCTTATATCAGAAGTAAATACTATCAACATGACTTATCACTGTTAATTATGACCTTACTCAACTGGTTGAGTTAGGGCTTGTCAGGTTCCCCTACTGTAAAATCACCTTCCATCCTGTGCTCTTTGAAAGGAAGTCACTACGTATGCCCACTCTTAAGGTGGGGAGTCAGGCTTCCCCTCCTTGAAGACAAGATCTACATAAATTATTTGGATTTCTTCTGCATGGGATATTTGTGTGTTCTTCCCAATAAAACTTTACTTTATTATTTATGTCAGTATGGACTCCTGGATACTTATTTTATATTTTAGGTTATAATTCAAGACATTTTGTTTCTCAAATGGTTCCAGCTTTGGCCATTGGGCATTCTTTCAGGTGGCTCTGTGTCTCTTATACATAACCCTGCTCCATGATGAGTTTTGAGTGAGCCATTTCAGCAGCATGGTGAGCACTGGTGTGATGGTGTGTTGAGGAGTAAATAAGTGGTAAAGCATTAGAAACAGAAAGCAGTTAAGTGGTGCCTCCAATCAAGGTAAGGCCTAGTATTTGTCTTTACCAGTTCTTGAGACATTTTAATCTCATAAAACTACAAAGAGATGCAATTCCTAGTTGTGCCATGAAAGGCCCAAAGCATTAAAAGCAAAAAAACAAAGCAAAAAAGCCCCAGAGTGATCAAATTGGATGAACACTGAGGATATCACACAAAATTTATATCTGATGATACTGACAAAATCATTACTGCCTGTTTTTACTGCTTTTATATCTATCATATACTCACTAATTTTTTGTCTTAACAGAGGGTAATGTAGACATTAGTTATAATGTGAGAATCCCAGAATTTTTTTTCTGTGCTTTTTACTTAAAAGATTTTTTATTTTTTAATAAGGTATCATTGATGTAAAATCTTATGAAGGTTTCAGATGAGCAACATTGTGGTTATTACATTCACCCATATTGTCAAGTCCACCCACCCCACCATACCTGATTGCAGTCACTATGCATCAGTGTAAGATGCTGTAGAGTCACTACTTGTCTTCTCTGTGCTATACTGCTTTTCCCACAACTCCCTTACATTGTGTGTGCTGATCATAATGCCCCTTAATCCGCTTCTCTCCCCTACCCACCCACCCTCCACAACCCTTTCTGAGAGACTATTTTCTTCCCCAGATTGAAGAATTTTTCAGCAATTATTTCCTCAAAGAGACTTTATATCCCTTTTTCTCTCTCTTCTTCTGAAACCTCTATAGTGTGAATATTGTTCCATTTGGTTGGTCACATAACTCTCTTAATATTCTTTCATTCCTAGAGATCGTTTCTTCTTTCTGTACCTCAGCTTCTTTGCATTCCTGTTCTCTAATTTCTGTTTTATTTACCATCTGCTCTACATCATCTAATCTGCTCTTAAATCCCTCCACTGTATGTTTCATTTCAGATACTGTATTTTTCAAAGTTTCTATCTCTTTCTTGAAGTCCTCTCTGAGATACTGAATATTTTTCTGTAGCACCATGAGCATGTTTATGATTTTTATTTTGAAATCTTTATCAGGATGATTGGTGATTTCAGTTTCACTTAGCCCTCTTTCTGGTGTTTGAGGGATTTTGGTTTGCACCAGGTTATTTTGCCGTTTCATATGTCTAATGATTCCTATGAAATAACAACTATGTGTAGGCAGTGCCCAGAAGCTCTACTCTCTGAAGCTGCCTAGCACCTGGAACAATGGTGGGGATCACAGGTGAGGGGCGCCGGTGCCTACCAGGAGGAAATAGTTCTTTCCTGCTTCCTGCCTGCAGTGCCTGTCTCCATTGCCAGGTCCAGTGGGCCAAGTGTCCAGGGAGGAACCTCTATGTTATACCCTTGTAGCTGCCATAGGCGGGGCCACCCTCCAGCTGGCCTGATGTGATGGTGGAGGTTGTAGATTTGTGAACTGGTGCTGGCCAGGAGGAAGGAGCGGCAAGCTGGGTATCACAGTGTGGGGCCTCAATGCTGTGTTGCCAGCCAGGGATATGGAGCGCATGAAGCTCCTGAAAGTTCCCAACCTTCTGGTCTGAGCATGCCAGGACAATTTTGTCCACCTGTCCTTTCTCCTGAGCAGAAAGATCTGTGTTATTCTTACCCCTTTAGCAGCCCTCTCGCTGTTGGGAAGTGTTTCAAAGTGCCCACCTTTCTTTTGTCTGGAGCAGCCGGTTGTGGTACCTGTTCTCGACAAGCAGCTGGAATATCACTTTCTCTTAGTATTCTGCCCGTCTTTGGTTTCTGACACCTCTAATCTCTGGAGCACCTTGTAATGTGGGTTCATGTTCCCAGATCTCCAGGGGTGGGTGTTCAGCATTCCTAGGCTTCCACTCCCTCCCTGCTCTGTTTCCCCTCTCCTGCTGGTGAGCCAGGGTTCAGGGAGGGCTTGGGTCCTGCCACATCATGGCTTTGCTGCTTTACCCTTTTCCATGAGGTCTTTTCTTTTCCCCAGATGTAGGCTGTCTGTTGTAGTTTTCTTTCCAGTCACTCTTTCAGGATTAGTTTTATTTGCTGTATTTTCATGTTATATGTGGTTTTGGGAGGACGTTTCTGCCCATTGCTCATACCGCCATGTTGAAAAAGTCTTCTATGCCAGAATTTTCATTACACTTAAAACTTCTTTGTGATTGCCAGCAGTATAGGATTATAAAGAAAAGACTTGGTTTTAAGTCTTTTTTAAATTCCTGCAAAGTCTTGATCTTTGGAAATAAATACAAAGAATAGGTAATATTTCTCACAGTGAATATATTCTAGCAGTAAAGCAGCTTTAAAATACTTAGAAGACAGAAGTTGTTATCCTTTTATTCTCTGATAATTTTCTCATTTGAATTACCAGATGAAGTTTTAAATTTTTACAAGAGGCAAAGGAACCAAGAGAGGGTTTGGGATGTTCTTTATGGTCGGGCTAAGGAAGAAGAGACAATATAAGTCATAACTCCTCCCACACATTCTATTATCAGCCATATCCAGTAGCCATTCCACTATTATTTACTCCATATTACTTTGTACCAAGCAGTATGCTCAATTCTGAGGATACTACACTGAACAAGTCACAGAGCTGCTGACAATGTATGAGTATAGGAGACATAGTTTGGGGGTAGACAAGTAAACCACAGATGTAGTACTCTGCAAGCTATGTGCTGTATGTGTGAGCATATAGGAGGTACAGTTAACCCAGAATTGAATTGGGAAGGGTAAGGGGCAGGAAGGGTCCTCATAGTGATAACTAAACTAAATCCTGAAGGACAAGTAGGAGGTAATCAGAGGGAAGTAGGAGGTAATCAGATGCAGGAAGTGCAGAAGAGAGGTGGCTCTTGAAGCAAGGAAAAGCATAACATTTGAAGGAGTAACATGTTTTTCAGTATTGCTGGATCGTGCATGAAGTTCTCACCTGCATCGTCCAGAAGTATAATGCTAACACATATTTAATTAAAAGAAATTTTAGCAGTCATAGTAAAAATAATTAAGTGAAATTAATTTTAGTAATATATTATTTAGCCTGATATATTTAAAATGTATCTCAGCATATAATCAATATGAAAGGTTATTAGTGTAACCTTGTTCCTTTTTTTTTTTTTTGTACCATATTTGAGAAATTCATCATGTGAATTACACTTAACAGCACATATCAGTCTGGATTAGCCACACTTCAAGTGCTTAGTGGCCACATGGCTCGTGACTACTATACTAGACAGCTCAGTTTTAGATTGAAGTAATAAAGTACCAATCTGCAGAGATACTATAGAAGCAGATGAGGTGGGATATTGTTTGTCAGTACCCTTAGTTAACTAAGGTCAATGGGAAGTTTTGAAAAGTTTATACATGGGAATAATTTGATCAAATTAGTGATGACTCTCGCTTTCACTGTGGAGAATGGATTGGAGGTAGGTTGATCAGAAATCAACTAGTTCTAGGTAATATGTGATAATACTTATTACTAAGAGAATGGCTTGGGTCTGATGAGAAGTAGGAGTCAAGAGTCATAAGAAGAGAGTGAACTGAGAGACGAGACAAGAATGACTGCCTTGCTTCTGCTTTTTTTTTTTCCCCTCCAGAGAGTTCAGGGGAACCATTATGAGAACTAGGGAAAGGAGAGGAAGAGTGGCAGTCTGGGGAGATGGTGTGTTTCGTTTGGTCATCTTAAATTGTAGGAGTTACCTTGTGAGACACCAAGTGGAATGTTCACATCTGAAAATAGGGAGACGGATGCCACCAACAGATAGTTAGTAACTGAAGTCATGAGATTGGATAAAATTAACCCAGGGTGAGTGTGTAAAACAGTAATTTCCAATAAGAGTTACTTGGGAGGTCATTTAAAATGTAGATTTTGGTCTTTATCACCAAGATGCTGGTTGCCTAGGGTGAGGGCTGGAAATTGCACTTTTAATAAAAACCGCTGGAATATCTGATGTAAGTGATCCTTAAGATACTCTTTTGCAAACACTGGTTTAGAATGATAAATAAAAGGACCCAGAGGAAACTGCCTACATGTATGGAAGTTTATAGAGGACAAAGGCCCTTGAAAAAGATAAGAAAGGAGCCACTAGAGACTAATAAAAAATCAGAAGAGTGTTATATGCTATTAAAGTGGAGAGGAATCGGATTCTTACCTAAAGAGGAACAAGACTGGAGGTGGGGCAGCTAGGCAGGTACTTTAATTGGTTGGGCAGTCAGCCTGGGAGAAGGTGCCACCCTTTGGCTGCTTCTTAAGAGGTGTGTCCTGGGCATATCTTCTCATCCTACCACCAAACACATCAAATTTCCTTAGGATTTGAAGGAGGAAGTGCTTTATTACCTGCCTCAGAAGTAGCAGACAAATCAAATAGAATGCCAGTTGAAAGTGACCACTGGGTTTAGTAACTGAGGTCACTGATGGTAGTGTTACTGAGCCAAGCTGGGTCTGTTTACCTGCAGGCATGGGAAAACCAGTCAGAGGAACAGCACACCTGTCTTTTGCAGAGAGAAAGTTTTATTGTAAGATGGTTGAACAAGGAGACAGGAGGCTGGCTTGATGAATCTTTCTCCTTGACCGTAGTACAGAATCTATACAGGAGACTTTTGCATATTTCCAAATATGCAATTCACATTAACAGTTAGGACAGGGCTTTTCTCCTACACCTACATAGCATGTAAATATGTTACTACCTACACAGTATGTTCAAAAATGGTGGCTAAGCCGGGTGATTTTAGTAGGGTAATGAAGAAGAGGTAACTTCAGGTTATCTGTAACTGTCTCTGCACTGGCTCAGTTGAAGGTTGGTGGGTGCAGCCAGCTTGGATCAACTGAAGCCGCTCTGAGTAAAGCTGGCTTTAGGGAAACTGCAAAGTGACTTGTGACTTCTCTGTCTTAGAAAAGAACATAGAAAGTGGTAATGAATTTTAACAATGCACTGCATAACAGGGGCAGGAAATAACTTTGGGCTTTTTAATTAAAAGGCCACAACTTCAGCAACTTGGATGACCTGTTAGGGATGGAAGCCCAGTTCTAATAGGTGAGTTGAGAAAGTGGGTCCAGTAAGGATAAAAGTCTTTTAAGAATCTTGGTTATGAAAAGGAGAAAGCAGAAGGCAGAGTGCATACATGGATGTTCGCAGGAAATGGTAAGAGATGCCTGCCATTCTTCTGAGTCTGTCCATCCTTGTTTCATAGTTGGTTGAATACTTGGCTGATGGAATACTATAAAACCATAGACTCTCTGTCCAAGTTTCATAAAATATAGTTATTAAATAATTTGTACTTATACTTTCAAATCAGTAAAATGATGTTTGGTCATATCATGACTTCTATTAATTATTAGAAGGGATAAACCATTTTACAGAATAACTATAGCTAATTATTGATGGTTTGAAAGAAGTGCCAACCTATGGTAGGTTAGGATTAGATGAGGGGGAAAAAGGAAGAAACCAGAACCTTGAGCCAGAATTTCTCGGTCTCTTTCTTATGTGTCCTCTCTACTGGCCAATCATGTATCATGGGCAGAGCTCCAGAACGTCCCTGTTACAGTAATTTTGTGTTATCTATTACTCCTCCTCTCAGCACCACTCCCAATACCAGGTTAATTAGGAGCTGACTATCAGTCATCAAATTAATTATTTAACAGTGTACAGCACCAGTTCAAATAGTGTACCGCCGTAGTAAATATTTAAAACATGTGCTTTGTTTCCACAAATGTGGTATGCTACAAAGTATAAAAAATTCAAATAAAATGAAATAAAAATAGGAGCACTAGAACTTCATTTTTAAACATAGCCAAAAGTTCAGTTGGGTTAAATGTAAATTAGTTGTGTTTTTGGTTTCCTCCAAACATGGTGACCCCTTTCCAAAATAGACCCAAGTAATTTTAGTCACACATGCATCACATTCATGTGTGCCCATTTTACCCCACATGTGACCGATTTAACCACTTGCAAAAAATGAATACCAGGCACAGGTATGACAGTATTATCTTGGCTGATGTCACTACAGATAAATTTTGGTAACTTCAGAACTGCTTCAGCTATAAAGCTATTCTTATTCAAATCTCTTATTTTTCAATGTTATTTAAAATACAGCAAAAATAATTACAAACTCCTTCTGAGAATTTATTCCCAAAATCACATTTAAAAACTCTAGGTTTATAAAATCATTCATGTGCTGTAATTTGGTCCAGTTCCTTGAGTATTATATAGTATATTTGTTTAATTTATCTTTATTGAAATGCTTTATATTTTACTGTTGTTATGGAATTTTTAAAACAACAGAAGTAGAGGAAATAGTAAAATGCATACCCTTATAAGCAACACCCACGTGTAGCAATTCACATGTGAGTTATCTTGCATCACCTAGATACTTCCAGTGGATAATTCTAAGGTAAATCTCAGACATTTTATTTCATCCATAAATACCTCAGTATGTATCTTTCAATAATGATTCTTTTTCTTATAAGCACAGTACTATTACCACACATTTAAAAGTTAATAATAATTCCTTTCTATCAAATACCCAATCAGTATTTAAAATTTTATGATTGTCTTCTTACATTGGATTCTTCAAATTAGGAACTGGACTCCTATATTGAAATGCTGTATTTTCAATATTTATTTAGCTATAACTGCAATCTGTACAAAATAAAAATGTCACCTGACCCATACATTCTTCTCTACTAACTTGCCATGTCATGGAAAGAGTATATAAAATCTTTAAAGATTTTGATTAATTTATTGACAACCTATTTATAAGTAAATTTGTTTTTGAGAATTTTTTTTTTTGGTGTTTGGGAATAATGTTTTTCTTCAGTAAATCACTAACGCATTAATGGCCAGCAACCTGTGCAGTCATACAGGACCCCTTGTTCAGAAGGACCTGTGCTTGGTTTGTTCTGCTGCTGCTGTATTGAAATTCCTAATACTTTTATTCAAGGGGTCCCACGTTTTCATTTTGCAGAGCCCTACAAGCTATGTGGCTGATCCTGCAAGCAGTATAAAAGTTGGGTAGGAAACACATGACTCCCTGTTAATGTCTGTAACTCCAGGGGGAAGATATTTTCCTAGCCTGAGGCAAAATACCTTTTAACTGAAATCACTCAAAGAGAAATAAAGTGGGAGACACCCATTGATTGCCTACAAGCAGTTGTCCACTTTTGCCTGTGTGTGTCTCTCACGACCGGGCTGCAGAAGAAGGGATCCCACCCAGCCTCTCCAGTCCAGATATGCCCTAGCTAGCCCTGGTAATTACCTAGATATGAAGATTGACTACTTCTCTCCACTCCTCAGAAACACCTATTGATATGGAGATACACTAAGGCCAGGTGAGAGATTCTGAAAATACTGCAATTTCACCTACAGTGTCTTAAATAAGTTCTCAAAAGTTATTTGAATGTACCTAAATTTCCTACTTACATCTCTGTCAGGATTAATAAAATCTGACTAGGTTTCAAGCCACTCACTACAGCACCTTTGGCTTTCTTAAAGTATCTTATTTGAGTAGTACCTATGTAAAAGAGTGGGAGTGGGTTTGAGAGTACTTTCGTGCAGATTTAATATTTCTCCGTTGACTATCATTAATAATGTAAAACTTTGGGGAACAACAGTACCTGCATTATAGTAAACACTATAACTCCTTGTTATGATGATGATTATTAGTTAATTATTACCATTTAGTATCGTCTTAGTATCATTTAGTATCTTGGCTCTTGGGCCTCTAGATAAGAAATGCAAACCAGTCTTGAAATGCTTTGATAGACGTTCTTTAACAGATACTAATTAGGAACGTAATTAAAAAGAGATTATTGTGTAAGCAAATCATTACAGTTTACCAATTTGATCTTCATTTCAGTAGCACAAGTATCACAGGAATTCTAGCCCCCTGAACCATTTTAATGTCACACATATAGATATCTGAATTCTAGGCTTTCCAACCTCATCTTTCAGCCTTTGTAAAAAGTCTTAATGGACGTAAGTACATATTGGATCTAATACCAAGTTTGGGGCAGCCATTCTCTAGGGTCTAATCTGTAGATGTACTAATTCTCCAGAGATTTCATAGAGCAAAGCAAGTTGGAAATTTTGATAATTCTGTTGACACCTACTTTCTATTTCCTACTCCCTATACATTTACAAAAAGAAACTTAGGGTATAGAAGACAACATAGGTGATTCAGAACATTTCTTCTTGATGATAGTAGCAAAAGTGCAAATATTTCCCAGGTGTGGTTCCTATTTAATAAAAAGGTTTATGAGAGAAAACACTATCTCTGCTGAAGGACTGGGTTATTTTGCAATCAATATCAATTGGAAGGGTCAGGATACATTACAGTAACATTTATAATTTTGCTAATAAATTAGGTATCCTAATATAAATGGGGAGTTAAGGAAAGGGAAGAGGGTGTTCTGATAGAGAAAGCTTCCCTGAGAAAGTGAAACCTAAAGGATGAGAAAGTTTCAGGTAATCTAGATTATCTTTTCTAGCTGAAGGACATCCCATAGTATAAACACACCACAAAAGTTACTTTTTTCCCAAGAACAACATATTTATGATCAAATGCAGTTACTACTGGAAATTCAACAGTGATACTTTGTTGTAAACTGTATTTTATGGAAATCCCTTGTAGTACATACTAACAACCTTTTTTTAGGTAAATAATGATAGTGATATAATGGTGATGGTGACCTTATTACTGCTGATTAGACCTTATTACATGTCGGGGTATTTGCAAAGTATATTGCCTACATTATCTCATTATCTGTATTAGTTCATTTATTACTAAAAGCAATTCTGGAGTATTTCTGATTAAATATGGCAGATCAAACATGTGTGTTTACTTTCGTTCCTTCACTAAGACAAAAATGGTAGTGAGAAATAATAAATGTACAGCCATAAAGACAGAAGACAAAGGGCAAGAGTAATGAACAGTTTGGAAGATAGAAAGGGAAGGGTTACTTTATTCCCTCAGGGAAGTCAATGCTTGGAGATGGGGCTGGTGGGGAGAAGGAAGCCCATCAGTGCTCTAGCATCCCAGAAACACTCAAGTGTTGCAAATATCATGCCCTGATGAATGGAGGTGAAGGGTATGCCTGGGAACAAGAAGATATTTGAAAATGTATGTAGGAAAAAAAAAATCTAGATTATGATTGTGTGTGTAATTAAGAGAGTTAAATCCTGATCTTTTTTACTGAAAGTTAATAACAGATACCTAAAATTGATGAAATAGCAGGATAAGCACGTCATTTTAAAATATGGAGGCAAATCCCTGAAGAAAAGCTAAAATAATTGAAGATTTTGTTCTGGGAAAGTAGACCCTGGAGTTGGTAATGTACTGTTGTTTCTACTCTGTTCTTGAAATTGTAGTTAAGTATACATGACAATGTACCATTTTAGCCATTTTTAAAGATATAATCAAAAGATTTTATTGACTTATACCTGTAAGTAGATAAAGCTGAATCTGTTTTAAACTTTCACTTTTTTCTTGCTATTAAGATATCATGCATTAGAATTGAATGTATTTATTTAATAATATTTTTCTGTTGTGGTAAAATATACATAACATTTTACCTATTTTTGGGTGTATAATTCAGTGGCATTAATACATCCACAACATTGTGCAGCCATCACTATTCACAAAATTTTTTCATCATCCCAGATAAAGACTTTACCCATTAGGTATTAAGCCCCCATTTTCTCTGTCTCCTCTCCCGGCTACTTTTCCTCCCCACGCCCCTACCCACCCCTGGTCCCTGGAAACCTCTGTTCTAGAAAGTTCTAGAACTTTCTGGGTCCAGGAATTGGCCTATTTTAGGTATCTTAATATCAGTGGAATCCAAAAATATTCATGTTTTGTATCTGACTTATTTCATTTAACATGTTTCCAAATTCATTCATGTCGTAGGATGTACTTCTATTTGAACTTTAAAGGTGATGTTACAGTATGACCTTGATAAAAATAGAAATTGAAATAAAATCCTGCAACATACTGCCCATTCTATAGGTGTCAAAAATGAAACTGAAAGTTAAGAAGAATCTTTCAAGGCCACAGCTACTAAGTAGAGCTGGGGTTCCTGTTTCATTCTGTCTCCTTGACACTTCTCAAATCCAACAATTTCTCTTTATCCATAATCACTTCACACATCGATTATTGCTTCCTAATTGTACTGGTTTGCTATTGCTGCTCTAACACATTACCTCAAATTTGGCATCTTAAAACAATACAAATGTATTATCTTAGAGTTCTGTTAAGTCAGAGGTCTGACAGGTCTCATTGGGCTAAAACCAAAGTGTCTGCAGAACTGCATTCCTTCAGGAGGCTCTAGGAGGGACCTATTTTCTTGCCTTTTCTAGCATCTAGAGGCCACCCCCATTCCTTAGTTGTGTCTTTCTCCAGTACCACTGTATCCCTCTGATGATGCTTCCATAGTCACCACCCTCTCTGACTCTCCTCTTGTTTCCTTCTATTCTTAGAGACCCTTGTGATTAAATTGAGCCAGCCTCATTCAGGATAGTCTCCCCATCTCAAAAGGAGCTAATCAGCAACATAATTCCATCCCCAATCTCAGTTCCCATTTGCCACATAAACTAGCATATCCGCAGGTTCCAGGGATTAGAACGTGAACATTTGAGCTGGGGAGGCATTACTTCTGCCTACCAAACTAATCATATTACTACTTCCCTTCTTGCCTGTCATCATGCCACTTGCCTGCTTAAAGTCCCTCAGCAGCACTTACTGCCCCCAGGGTAGCATTCAGATTACACAAAGGCCGGGCTTCCTGGGCTGTCTCATCTTTCCCAAATCCCCATGCCAAAAACACACACCGACACTGTGTTTTGGTTCCCCAAGATGAGAACCATACTTCCATTCATTCATTCCTCTGTTGGGTGCTTTCTCCCTGCTCTTCACCTGGCTCTCCTTTGCATCCTTCATGTCAGACCTTGGATGTCACTTCCTTTTGGAGCTATTTTTGGACTTTACTGTCACAGCAGCCCTTACCTGTCTCTAACATAGTACTTGCCACTCTGTACTCTAATTACCTCCATGACTGGATTGTAAACTACTTAAGGGCAAGAATCATTTTTTATTCAACCTCATTTCCCAGCTACTTAGTAGAATAATGTGGAAGATATTTCCAAACATTAACATTTGTCTCTTTTTCCAAAGGAGACTTACAGAGGATGTAGATTCATATACATCTAAGTAATGAAATGAACCTTTAATCACCTAACTGAATTTCACTTTTAATCTGTTGGACTATATATGCCTGCACCTGACTGATTCTTCATTATTGATTAGTACATTAGTAACTCAGATATACATAACTATGATCAAAGTCATTAACATACACCTGATTCTGCCTAATTTTTACTGGTATAAATACTTGAACAACTACTTCAAATCACCATAAAGAGGGGGAAGCTTTCAACTAAATGTATAACCAGACTGGCTAATTAACATTCTAATTTAAGAGACTGTGAAGTAAACATCTTTGGAATTGATTCAAGCTAGTCAAGCTGAAAGACAAAGCAAAAAAGAACAAATGTTCACATTATAAGCGTTGCGAAACATCTTTATTCTACTTAAAATTTCCATCGACCTGCAACATTTACAGACTGGGAAACCACCAGATTATGGTTCTATAGGGTTTTTAAAATTTTTTTACTTGCAAACTTTTGCAAAAAAAATAAATAAATAAAATAATTATTCTCACAATAATTTTGAGCTGCAGTCTTGATATAAGAGGCAAGGTAATGTACATACTAACCACATCGATTTTCTTCATTTATGAAATGAGCATAAATAATATCCACCTTGACAGGGCTGTCATAGAAATAAAATCAGTTACTATATTAAAGCACTAATAATGGAGCCTGGCACATTTTAAACTACACCGTCATGTATTTAAGGTAGGAAGAAAGACATGAAACATAACTGCTTAGAGAAAGCCACTGTCATTGTAATTGGAATGAAACTTGAGTGTGATGGAATCCTCAGAGGCTGCAGATAAGATCATTTGCCAGAAAGAGAGCCAGGTATAGTTAGTTGGTGGCTATGTCTCCTGGACACTGCTAGAATTGTTTCTCAAAAAATACTAGGAAGTTTCTAAAATTTCTTTAAAGATGTATGCTGGTATAAGGAGGTAGTTTACAAGAGTCTATGAAGAAAACAAAGGTGGCTTATTATGGTAAATATAAAAAAGATTTGAGCTTTACTTAAAAATAGTGCAGGAAAAATACAGAAATCTCTACAAGCAACTCTTATTTTGACAACTCATTTCTTACCTCCCCTAATATTTAGAATTTGCTGCATTCTTGCTGTCAAATTTTTAATAAATAGAGGTAAGCAATATTTGTTAAAATAAGTCAAGTGTGTCTTGATTTTAAAATATGTACTTCATTGTTTTCATAAGTGTCAGTTGTGAAATAGGTCTCATTATTAATTATCTTGGAAGCCTTAGGCAAGATCTGAAATTAGCTCTTATGTGATGACATTTTAAAATGAATTTCTGAAATGCATTTATTAATTTTAAGTAGTTAAACAAATGAACCTGTTTTTAAAAATACTCACATGGTAACTTATTGCTAATTCATTTCCATGTTGATAATTGTCCTTAAACTGGAGTGTAGCCATTCACAAATACTTTTCAAATTTGTAATATTCACTGTGGAATTTATGTTACTTTTTATTCCTTTGGACTGGGAGTTAAGGTTTAGAAAGTTGGTATCTGCTGTGCCTCCAGCATTCCAAAAGATCCGAAATGGCTGCCTGTTTGCATCTAGGCTGCCATGATTGATATAAGGGGTTGCTTACCAAGCCTGCCGTTTTTCTTCATCTTCATATTCCGTGGGTGAACAAGGCTGGTTAGAATCAAGATTGAGAAGTTGACAGTTTGTCCGGTTTTCCTTCTGTCCCTTTGCACCACACTACCATTGGGAAACTAGATAATCATGTTTTCTGTCTCAAAACTTCCTCTTCAGAAAATACCTGAAAAAAATATACTCACAGCAGTATAAGTAAGTAAAATGGTAGTACCTCCTCTCACAGTTAAAGTCCCTTTGGTTTCAAAGCCTAGGAATGAAGTGCTAAATGTGGAATTCCAGGGATTGGGGATCACAACAGACTGGCTTGGGGACAAGAAGTCTCTGTGGCACCATCCTGTGTGCAAATGTGTGGTTAGCCTGTTATCCGGGCTCGAGCTCTGAGCTTCTTGCTTTTGTTCATTCTTCTGAGTGGGTTTTCCTCATTCTCCTAAGCTAGGTGTCATTCCTATTTTCGAAGGTACCTGCATGGCAAATCAGAAGCTGTAAGCCTCTCCATCCCTATTTTTCTTCCAGTTAGGAATGTCTGAGGCTACAGGCCTTTTGTCTGTATTGAGGTCAATTAAAACTAAGGGATTTGCTTTATCTAAAGTTAGTGTCATCTAGGCAAATGATATAGAAGTTCATTTTTCTACCATGGGTGGAGAGTTGCTTGAATATTTGTTTTAATTGTCTCATTCTTCAATCTGTTTTTATCTCGGCAGATAGCCTGAAATTCATTTATACCGTAAGTCTTGTGAACGCAGAATGATCTCACTTGAGGGAAACATCAGTCAAATTTGTCTTTTACCAGGATCTGATTGACTCATCTCTTCCTGCTTTTATAAAGTTCCCTCCCCGAAGTGCTAGGCTCTTTGAGAGAAGGTGGCCTTCTCAGTTACATGAGTCATGTTCTTTAGAAGGGACTGCAAGGGCAGCTGTGTTGCTCTAATCACTATAATGCAAGCTCTCAAGGCCTCTTTATTATTAATTTTAGTAATGGCAAGTTTTTAGATGAGACTGTAGAACCTTAATTTCTTAAGGGATCAGGAAAAGACTGCCCCACAGAACTCCCTTCCCATACCATGGGCTTGGCATATTAGATGTCATAGAGTGCCACAGGCTTTAAAGAACAGGAATGGGATGTACCTTTTTGTTAATTTGCATAATTCATTTCTAGTTTCATACCTTTGTGGTCTGAGAAGCTGGTTGGCACAATTTCAATCCTTCTGAACTTACTGAGGCACTTTTGTGTCCTAGCATGTGATCTATTCTTGAAAATGTTCCATGTGCACTTGAGAAGAATGTGTATCCTGCTGCTTTTGGATGGAGTGTTCTGTAGATGTCTGTTAGGTCATTCTGTTCCAACGCGTTGTTCAGTGCCTCTGTGTCCTTACTTATTTTCTGTCTGGTTGATCTATCCTATGGAGTGAGTCATGTGTTGAAGTCTCCTAAAATGAATGCATTGCTTTCTATTTCCCTTTTTAATTCTGTTAGTATTTGCTTCACATATGTAGGTGCTCCTGTGTTGGGTGCATAGGTCTTTATAATGGTTATATCCTCTTGTTGGACTGATCCCTTTATCATTATGCCCTTCTTTGTATCTTGTTACTTTCTTTGTTTTGAATTCCATTTTATCTGATACAAGTACTACAACTCCTGCTTTTTTCTCCCTACTATTTGCATGAAATATCTTTTTCCATCCCTTCACTTTTAGTCTGTGTATGTCCTTGAGTTTGAAGTCTCTTGTAGGCAGCATATAGATGGGTCTTGTTTTTTTATCCATTCAGTAACTCTATGTCTTTAGATTGGTGCATTCAGTCAATTTATGTTTAGGGTGATTATCAATAGATATGTACTTAATGCCACTGCAGGCTTTAGATTCATGGTTACCAAAGGTTCAAGGGCAGCTTCTTTACTATCTAACAGTCTAACTTAAGTTGCTTATTATGCTATTACAAACACAATCTAAAGGTTCATTTCTTTTTCTCTTCTTTTTCTTCCTCCTCCACTTTTATATATTAGGTGTCATATTCTGTACTCTTTGTGTATCCCTTGATACTTTGGGAGTAGTTGATTTGATTTTGCATTTGGTTAGTAATTAACTGGTCAACTTCCTTTACTGTAGTTTTCTTTGGTGACATCTTATTAACCTTAAGAGCACTTCCAGCTATAGCAGTCCTTTTAAAATACACTGTAGAGATAGTTTGTGTGAGGTAAATTCCCTCAACTTTTGTGTATCTGGAAATTGATCCCTTCTTTAGATGTAAATGATAATCTTGCTGGGTAGAGTATTCTTCTTTGGAGGCCCTTCTTTCTCATTGCATTAAATATATCATCCCACTCCCTTCTGGCATATAAGGTTTCTGCTGAGAAGTCTGATGATAGACTGATGGGTTTTCCTTTGTGAGTGATCTTTTTTCCTCTCTCTGGCTGCTTTCAACACTCTCTCCTTGTCCTTGATCTTTGCCATTTTAATTATTATATGTCTTGGTGTTGTCTTCCTAGGGTCCCTTGTGTTGGTAGATCTGTGCACTTCCATGACCCAAGAGATTATTTCCTTCCCCAGATTGGGGAAGTATTCATCAGTTATTTCCTCAAAGAGAGTTTCTATCCCTTTTTCTCTCTCTTCTTCTTCTGGTACCCCTGTAATGCAGATAGTTTCCATTTTGGATTGGTCACACAGTTCTCTTATTATTTGTTTATTCCTAGAGATCCTTTTTTTCTCTCTGTGCCTCAGCTTCTTTGTATTCCTGTTCTCTAATTTCTGTTTCATTTACCATCTTATGTACATCACTAATCTGCTCTTAAATCCCTCCATTGTATGTTTCATTTCAGATGTTTAGGGTTTTCAAAGTTTCTGTCTCTTTCTTGACCCTGAGATCCTGAATATTTTTCTGTAGCTCCATGAGCATGTTTATGATTTTTATTTTGAAATCTTTATTAAGAAGGTTGGTGATTTCAGTTCACTTTGCCCTCTTTCTGGTGTTTGTGAAATTTTTGTTTGGACTAAATTCCTTTGTCATTTCATATTTCTAATTATTATTATGGAATAATAAATTTGTGTAGGTGGCACCCTCTAGAGCTCAGAAGCTCGACTGTTGGATCTGCCCAGCCCCTGCAGTGATGTTGGAGGTCACAGGTGCATGGCACTGGTGCCTGCTGGGAGGATAGAGCTCTTTCTTCCTGGCTGCAGTACCTAGGCAGGGCCACCCTCCAGCTGGCCTGTCATGATGGTGGGGGCAACAGGTATTCAGGACAATGCCTGCTGGGAGGAAGGAACAGCATGCTAACTGCATATTCCAGTGGTGGGGGGGCCTTGGCACTGCATTGCCAGCTAGGGGGATAGAGCATCTGAGGCTCCTGAGAGTTCCCAACCTGTTGGACTGAGTGTGCCAGGACGATTTTGTCCCCCTCTCCTTTCTCTTGAGTGACAAGCTCTATGTAATCCTTACCACCATATCACCCTCTCGCTGTTGGTTAGTCTTTCAAAGTGCTGACCTTTCTTTTGTTCCAGAGCAGCTGGTTGTGGATACCTGTTCTCCACTAGCGGCTGGAATCTTAGTCTCTCCAAGTATTCTGCCTGTCTTTCCTTTCTAACCCTTCTAATCTCCAGAGCACTATGTAATGTGGGTTTGTGCTCCCAGAGGACATCTCCAGAGCTGGGTGTTTAGCAGTTCTGGGCTTCTCCCTCTCGCTACATTTTTCTTCCTTCAACCTGTGAACTGGGATGGGGTGAGGGCCTGGGTTCTGCTGGATCGTGTCTTACTTTATTTACACTTTTCTGTGAGATCTTTTCTTTTCCCCAGATGCAGGCAGGCTCTTGTGATCTTCAGGTTGTTCTTTCAGGATTAGTTGTATTTGCTGTATTTTACTGTTATATATGGTTTTAGATGGAAGTTTCTGACTCTTTTCTCAGGCCATCTCTTTTCCTTTGGGATGTACCTTTTTACATTTTTCTGACTTCAGATCCTGAGCTGGGGCCTCAATTTCCAAGCTAAAATTCATAGTCTCTAAAAATGAATAAGTAAGTGTTACTTTTGAGGCCTAGGTTTAGAACACATTCTGATGTCTTCTCTTCCCAGTTCTTTAAAACCTAGACTTGGTGCTTAGTACCTCCACCTCAGCGCTATATCTCAGTTTAACTTAGTCTTTTTTGTAGCCTTGCTTCTAAGTATAATCTTTTTTGAAGCAAACATTTCTGGCCATGTAACAATCAGAGTTAAAACTGAACATGAATTTAAGGAAGTTTCTTTATCTTTGTTTATTATTAGTCTTTTTTTTAATTTTAGAATTCTTTTTGAAGTATTGTTGATATATGATCTTTTTTATCATTGATATACAATCTTATATTTGTTTAAAGTATACAACACAGTGGCTCAGCATTTACCCATATTATCAAGTCCTCACCCCCATTAGTACAACTACTATCTGTCATCATAGGAATATGTTACAGAATCATTGGCTGTATTCTCCATGCTTTACTACTATTCCTATGACCAACCTATACTATGATTGAGAATTTTTGTGTCCCTTTATCCCCCTCAACCTCCCTACCCACGCACTCTAACCCCACTCCCATGGTAACCACCTGTCACTTCTCAGTGTCTATGAGTCTCCTGCTGTTTTGTTCATTCTGTTTTGCTTTGTATTTATATTCCACACATAAGTGAAAACATATGGTATTTGTCTTTCTCCACCTGGCTTATTTCACTGAGCATACTTCCTCTATCCATCCATGTTGTTGCAAATGGTATGATTTCTTTTTTTAATGGCTAATATTCCATTGTGTATACGTACCACATCTTTATCCTCCCATCTATCGATGGACACTTTGGTTGCTTCCATATCTTGTCTACCATAAATAATGCAGAAATAATCATAGGAGTGCTTATATCTTTTCAAATCAGGGATTTTGTTTTCTTTGGATAGATTCCTACAAGTTGAATTATTGAGTCAAATTGTACTTCTATTTTTAGCTTTTTGAGGAGCTCCATATGGCTTTCCACAGTGATTGTACCAGTTTATATTCCCATCAACAGTGTAGGAGGGTTTCCATTTCTCTACATCCTTGCCAACACTTGTTATTTCTTGTCTTTTGGGTAGTGGCCATTTTGACTGGTGTGAGGTGATATATCTCATTGTGATTTTTTATTTGCATTTTCCTGATGATTAGTAATGTGAAGTATCTTTTCATGTGCCTGTTGGCCATCTGTATTTCTTCTTTGGAGAAATGTTTGTTCAGGTCTGTTTTTTATTAATCTTGATTCATGGAAAAAACAGTTTAGTTTGAAAAGTATTATTTCTTAGAATTATGGTCTTTTTTTTTAATGAGGTATCATTGATATAGTTTCTTAATTGGATTCAAGTGTACAACACGAGTGGTTCAACAGTTACCTATATTACTTAATCCTCACCCCCAGTAGTGCAGCTACTATTTGTCAACATAGGAAGATGTTACAGAATCACTGGCTATATTCTCCATGCTGTACTACTATCCCTGTGACCAGCTTATATAATGATTGAGAATTTTTTGCCCCTTTACCTCCCTCACCTTCCCCACCCACCCATCACTTATGTTTTTATACATTTAATTAAAGGTTTTTAACATTGTTATGGATGATGACAGTTTTTCTCCTCTGCTTGAGGGAAAGCCAAGTTTTTGACTCAGACTTCCTTCAGTCACAACTGAAGATTGAGTTATGAAGTGTTGGTTCTTATTTTCTCTGTTTATGATAGCTGGTTCTTTTCTAATCCTCCAATGGACAAAAAATAGCCATTCGACTTATTATATTATGCCTCACCAAAGTAGATTGGTTATGCTTAAAATTTTAGATATGTGAAATAAACTTGTAACTGAAACTGTGTGAATAAGTGAAATGAATGAAAGGTAAACCATTTACACACAGTTCAATACTCTTTCTTCTTCCTGGTTATTGCAAGTCATTTGTACTGTTTTTATAGTTCAGATGTGCTTCTTTATGAATCTAATGAGGTGGCTGGAAAGAAAAAAAGTAAGTTGTATGATTCTAACACATTAGAAATTCCATACCTGACACATCCCTTGTACATCAAAGTGGTAAAAATAAAACATGAATTATAGAGATATTTTTGCTATATTCTTCATTGTTTAACTCAGTGGGTGATTTTGAGTAAGCCTGAAAGTCATCTTCTGAGATTGCTTTTCCCAGTGGGAAAAGGAATATATTAGTTTGCAGCTCCATCATTTACCATACCTAGTAATTTTGCTCTAAGCCCTGCCCTAAGTGTGCATACACATGATCATATGTGAATGTTTGGGTGAGTGTATAAAAATGGTAAGAGACACCATCTATTTTCAAGTAGCTTGCCCTGTAGTTTTTATGCAGGGATGATATTTAATAATGTAACAATCAGTAAAAGCATAGGCACCAACCAGTTAGAATGGATGTCTTTGACAACAGTTAGGTTGACAACAAAGGTTTCCTTCTTACCCAAGCATTAACCCCATAGTTCCTGAAATGTGGGAGGTTGTGGAATCTTGAGAGAAAGGGCTGGTACTGGAGGAGATCATGGCTGACTTTGGAGATGGGAGCTGCAGCTGTTGACCAACTTGTATGGGAGTATTTCAATATGGGATCAGTTGGTTCAGCTGAAACTGTGTGTACCCCCTGAATATTTTTAACCTTGTAAATACATAAATGAAAAGCAGAGTGTGTATGTCCTAAAATGTAAGGAATTTAAGTACTATATCTTACTGATATTTAGAAGAAAGGTACTGCATAAACTTTAAAGGTACTGATAGTTATGAAATCATTTAAAACAATTATGAACCTTAAAATATAAGAGTAATTTAGAAGCATTTCATGCTTTGGACCTGAAAGATGTACCAAATTGATTTTATGAAATCTAAGGACATTAGAATATATTTAGACCTGTTAACTTAAGCATGAATCTAAAGCCTATGCTCACTGTCTCCCAGTTAGTGATAATGGTGGGACTTGAAACTAGGACACTTGATCTCTACCATCTACACCTCCCTTTGCAGCTGTGGAAAATGGCAAGAATGACGCAAATGGATTGGCTTTTTCCAAAAGAAAATGGATTCCCTTTCCCAAAAAGGGATATGAGAAGCTTAGTATCCTGGCAGTTGGTAGGCATTTATTAAGCACCTATAAGATGTTCTTTGTAGAGATACGAAACAAAAACAACCTTCTTTCGTGAAGGTAAATATGCAGGTAGCAGGAATGTGAAGCCATTCTAAGCAGGTGTGGATTTCAACTCTTCTCCCCACCTGTTTTGTGATCTTACCTAACTTGTGCCTCAGTTTCTTGGGGTAGGATAATAATACCCACTTTACTGTGTTAGGAGGATTAAATTAATATATATGTAAAGCACTTAGGAAGTATTTGACATAGTAGGACTTGCTATTACTATTAATCACGGCTGTATGCACTCTGCTAGACAGCATTAAGGCATCTCCAAAACTCTTTAAATAGATTTTAGCTGCATATAGAAACAGGCACACAGGGCAGAAGAATACAGAGAAGCCTCACCATGGAGATTAAATAAACGTCAGGAAGCAGAGTAATGGAGCAAAGGGAAGGTGTGAAGAGAACCCCCTTTAGGAAATTATGACTGTGAACTGCCCAAGAAGAGGAAGGGAGACAAGTCACGTGGTAGGTATGGTGTGAGCAAAGAATTGGGAGCAAGAATGAGAACGATGTAGGCAGCAGTACGTGGAATTGCTTGACTGGATGTTTTTGTTGTTGGGGGTCAAGAAATAATCAATGAATTGAGTAGTAGGAGGTGGTGGGAAATCATGGAAAGTTGCCAAAAGTCTCGGGAATTACTCTTTAAGGGAGTGACAGGTCCTCTGGATTCAACTTTTTTCAGGCTTGTAAGGCCCGTAGGAAGTGTACTTAAGAATAAATGCGGGGGTGGGAGAACAATGCAAAAGACCGCGCTTTGAGCACGAAATAAATCCTAGTTCCTCTTTGCCCTAACAGACTTAAAGGTTATTTCCACAAAGGGAGGGGTTAAATTAACGTAGGTAAACATCCTAATTTATCAGGATACAGACGGAAGATACTATCCTTTTGGCAGGAGCGTTTACGCTTAGGACTTCGATTATTCATCCGTCTCCCCAGGGCCGCAGCCACCGATATGCAAAGACCCGAGAGAAGCCAAGTGGTGAAGGGCGCTCCACGCATGCGTTAAAAGCAGCCCCAACTCCCCGCGGCGTCCTTTCTTGGAACGAAACTAGCGCCAAGCCACGGAGCTCCGCCGTTTGCGTAGACGCTAATTTCCCAGTCCTCCGATTCTCCCTGTAGAATCCGCTAGTGGTGCAGTTCCACTACTCATGTTGCGTTATCCGAAGTGAATGGCTGGGTGGTACGTGTACGCCCAGAGCGTAGCACCCTTAGGCGAACGGGGTGCGGCTGCGCAGGGACCTGAGTGGGCCTTCTACGCCGCTAGCGTAGCGTGGTGTCTGACGCTCGCGTCTCCGCGACGTAGCTAGCGCAGTCAGCTTTGGTGAATACACGACTTGGTGCAGCCGGGGTTTGGTACCGAGCGGAGAGGAGATGCACACGGCACTCGAGTGTGAGGTAACTATAAAACCCCGATTTGTTTACATTCCCTCCCCCAGAACCGGCCCCGTGCGCGGCGGAGACTGCGAGTCCCGGGACGGCGGGGGGGTGGAAAGGGAGACTGGGCCCGGGGAGTCTGGGTTGCGTCCCTCGGGGATCCGGGCGCCGCAGTCGGGGACGACGGCGAGCGGGAGCCGCGCGAGCGGTGGGCTGCGCGTGGAGCGCTGCGGCTCCTCGTGCGCTCTCCAGGCTGCGGCGGGATGGCGGCGGGCAGCCTCCGCCCCGCGTGCGGGGCCCGCGTCCGGCTCGGCCTCCTGCGGAGTGCGGCGGCCTCGCGGGGAGAGGGGGAGTGACCGCTGGGCGGGCGGCGCCGGTTAGGGGGCTGCGCGCGGGCGCCCGGGGGCCGAGGGTGGTGGCGCCGGCGGAGGCGGGGACCCTGGGGCCAGAGGGCGGGAGGGTCCGCGGCCGGGTCTGCAGTGAGGGAGGCAAGGACAAACGCGCCCGGTCATTCCTCTGCCGGCCTCCCTCCTGGGCTGTCATGGGGTCGGGCGAGGAGACCCCGGAACGGGGACTGGGCGCTGCCGGGAGGCTAACGGACGGTGGCGCTTGTGCTCCTACCGCGGGAAGCCTCGTGGGAGCCTCTCTCCCCGACCAACCGAAACGCCGAGGCGCGGCGCGGGGGAGTCAGGGTTTTAGCCGGCCGGGGTCGAGGGGTTGAGGGTTCGGGTGGGGCCGGCGCTGGGGGGAGGCCGGTGGGCCGCGAGGTGGCGCGGCAGCCCGGGCTTTGTTTCTGGAGCCTTTGGGCAGAGAATGATGCGCGGCCCGGCTGGGAGAGTGGGTAGGGAACCGCCTCGGCCCCCCTCCCCGCGTTTCGAGGTCTGCTCAACTCCTTGCTTCTCCCTTGGGACCCCCGAGTGCCCCGGCCAAGAAGGGGGCGGGGAGGGGGGTTTGAGAGCGCGGCGCGCCGCGCGGTTGAAGTCCTTCCTGTAGCTCCTGTAGGGAGCTGTTCACGTGGGAGGCTGCCCACATGGGCTGGTTTTAGCAGCTGGAAAGAAGTACCACAGCAGGAACCGAAACCCTCAGCTGGAAGGGTCGTTCACTCAAGTCCCTGTTATAATAGTGACATTAAGGCCACGAATTTTTAAAAAATGGTAGGTTATCTTTAAAAAGAAAACAAACTCAAAACTCAAAGTTTTTTTTACAGTGTTAAGTAATCTCTAGTTTTATCTTGGAACTGAGTTGAAACTGAGTCATATTGATGGAGAAAAACTAGCATGTGACAGGCTTACAATTCATTCATGTCTTCTTTCTGGATGCATATCTAAATTCTACATAATTAAAAAGTAATATATTGGAAAAGATGGAGATTTAGAATGTAGTCAGTTAATAATGGAGTTGAAAGCCTTAAGTCAAGATCTTGTGTACTGTTTTATGTTAGGATTAACTAGTCTTCACATTTGAGTTCATTATGAGTCAGTTACTTGTTCTAGACCTTGGTCCATACCAGGCAAACCATATCCTTAGAGGCGCTTCATATTCTGGTAGGGGCTGAGAAATACATAATACCAGTGATATAGGAATAAAATATAATAATGATGTACTGGACCGTCTTTTAACTTTTTTGTTTGAACCTCAGAATGATTTTAAATGTATGAAATACTTAGGGTTTCAACAGAAATCGGGTATATTGAAATTAATTATCAATGTTAAGTATAATGAAGTAATCCATGCTTTATTTTAGTAAAGCATTAAATGTCAAGATTAGTGGCAGGTCTAATGACTAATTTCAAGCTAGTCTGTAAATCTTAAAAAGATTTAATTTGAAGGGTTTCTATTAATAAATTTCAGGTATTGCATATTACTGTGGTTTTTGCCTATATAACTGATAGAATAAATTTCAGAGATGTATCTTCCCTATCCACATTCACAAACCTGAATTCTATACACGGACCCCTGATTAAGAAGACCTGTGCAAGGATGACATTCTTGCTACCTCGTAAGGAGACCTTTCTTAGGAGGTGATTTCAGTGCTGTGTTGATAATGTGAATTTATATTCTGCTGATTGGTAGCTTAAAAGCCAACACAGTTCTTCCCCCTTTTTTGAGCACCTGATTGGAAGTACTTTTAGGAGGCCTCAAGTTTGGTATGCAAGTGCTGCTCTAGGGTGTTTTGAGCTGAGTTATGTAGAATTTAAGTGTAAGCAAGGGAAATTAATGGAAACGGTCATTTGCTTTGATTTAAAGAATTTACTTTGTTACTATCCTATTCACCTCAACTCTACCTGTACTATTGGCTTATATTGGAAGGCATTTAGGGCTTTGGAGTAAGACTTCAGGTTCAAAACTGTGACTTGTTACTAGTTTGGTTACCTTGCACAAGTTGCTTTAGTCTTAACCTTTTATCTGTAAACTTGAAATACAAAAAAAACAAAAAACTACTTTATGGGTTTACTGTGACCTTAAAATGATATAATGAACCGAAAGGCAATGGCTACTTAATTCATGTTTCAGGTCTTCAAGTGAGTGAAGGACTACTTAGTCTTGTCTTTTCTACTTAAACTTGATTACTTCCCAAAGGAGGTTTGATGGTCTGTACTGGACCTTTGGATGTGGATACAGTTATCCTATTGTTATTGTCCTATTGCTCATATGTAATAGAATTTTTTCTGTCTCCTATTTTCTAATTTAATAATTACATATGCACATCTTATTTTCCCTGCCAGACTGAGTTACTTGAAAGGGACATACTGCACAGCTTTATTGTCACATACTGCTCATGATACATTATTGAGAAAATGTGCACAGCTTTGGGTGTCAAGCTCTTTAATCAAGTATAAAATGTTGAGTGAAAACTTTTATTTAGCAATAACCCAAGGAAATACTTCAGGTGAAAATGTCAGTGTCTGCTTCAAGAATGGAAATGGAATGGGTTTTTGTTTTATATCAAAGGGACATTATCAACGTGCATTTAAAACTTGATATTCACAAGATGCAAAAGAAAAATACACAGTAGGATACATAAGTGTAGACAATCAAAGCTAGCTTTTTTATTTTACAACAGGAAAATTATCTTTCATTATAAAGCCATCTTTCATTATAATGTAATTCTCATTAAAAAAGACTTCAGCTTAAAGTTTGCAAGTTAGAAGTGTGCCCAGGTTCTCCCAACAGTTTGGTGCTGCCCCCTAGTGTTTGATTCCTTAGAAGTTTTTAGTTTATCCTTAATCTTTTCCTAAAAGATGATTTCATTTGTTATAATAAAATTCCTTAGTGCTATATTATGTACTCTGCCCTGGGATTTCCTCTCCAGCTGCTCAGTGCTGCTAACTGCTAATTAGTTAACTCTGCTTGATTTTCACTCCTAGCTTTCCAAATAGGAGGTGAGTTTTGGGTGGAGATAGAACAGTATAATGCCATGTTTCCTTCCCAAGAGGATATGGGATTTTTCAAAACACGAAAAGGGATATGTTAAAGGTGTATCTTTGAAGTTAGCTTTATATATAAATAACAGCAGTTTTATTCATTTAATCTGTGTTTCCCTTTGTTTTGGAGAGAGCGATGTGAAATTTTGCTCTCTGGCTTTAGTCCCATGTAACTTTGTATTGTCTCAACTTTGTATTAAAAATAAAATTTGAAAATGTTAAAATCACATGGTGAGCTTTTTTATAAGTTCATACTTATTTTGAACTATGACTTTTATAGAATGCTTTTTGAATAATAGAATCTCAAGGGCATTTAACAGCCATGAGATTTCCTGTAGTCATTATGTAAACTCTATAAGGTTTCAAGTTATACCAGTTACCAATATGCCAAACTACTTTTTTCCTTTTCATTATTTTCTACTCATAAACTGTGAGTTGACCACACAAAGACTTAGGTTTTTCTAAAATAAGCAAATATATTCCCAATAAAAATTTACCACAGGGAGAATATTCAAAACTATGTTTATTATGTATGAAGGCAATTTGCACCTGAAATTAAAGTTTTAAGTAAGGGTAGCATTATTGAAATTATTTCCAGTCGCTAAGAGACTGCTCGTAGTGTTTGGACATGAAAAACTAGTAGTTTTCATATCATAATACAGTATCAAATTTAATTTTCTATTTTCTTATTAGAATGAATTTTTGATTGCCAGGTACAAGGATATTTAACTGAATTTTAATTAGGTTTTTCATGTTTTCAAGATGTATTAGAATGGGATGGTAGGGATGGTAGTTACAGGTTTGTAAGTATAAAATCTAAAGTCATTCAAGTAGTGTTTAAATCATTTCAAGTGGTAGATCATTTTATAATCTAATTTTATAATTATGTTTTATAATATTTAGTATATTATAGATATTTTACTGATGAGAGAGAAGAGGTATCAGATAATACTTGTCCTTGTATTAATGGCCATGTTTACCCTTAATATATATCCTACTTTTGGGGACCATCCATCTCATTCAGAAAAGAGGTTTTGGAGGACTAGAAGTGGATCAGAATATTGTAGGCAGTATATTTGTCTTGTTAATCTAGTAAGATTATATAGTTTCATAAGAACAGAAGTATAGTTATTATTAATAAGTATTATGAAGTATGTATTAAAGAGTTATTTCTCTAATTCTTTGGTAATTATCTAAGACTTGTCAGTCAGGGATCACTTTGGTTTTTAGATTTATTTTCATTCATAGAGGAAGTAGAGAATCTAAATTGCTTTCAGTTGTAGTAATGATCACAAAGATACAGATCCCAGTGTCCCCTATTTCTTTAATGTCTGTAAATAAAAAACTTTAAGATGTGTCCTCACATCTGTATTAAGATTTTTTTGATTGAAGTATTGTTGATATGCAATCTTATGTTGGTTTCAAGTGTGTAACACAGTGGTTCAACAGTTACCATTTTAAGAAATCCTCACCCCCCTCAACTAGTGCAGTTACTATCTGTCAACATAGGAAGATGTTACAGAATCATTGGCTATATTCTCCATGCTGTACTACCATCTTGGTGACCAACTTACATTATTGTTGGGGATTTTTGTGCCCATTTTTCCTCCTCATCCCTCCATCTCATCTACACCCAACCCATACCCCCCATAACCACCACTTTCAGTGTCTAATGAGTCTACTGTTGTTTTTTCATTTTGTTTTGTATTTAGGTTCTACAAGTAAGTGATGTCATAGTATTTGTGTTTCTTTGCCTTGTTTATTTCTCTTAGCATAATACCCTTTAGATCCATCTATGTTGTAAATGGCAGGATTTCTTTTTTGTGGCTGAATAATTCCATTGTGTGTATTTATCACATCTTTATTCATCTATTGATAGACAACTTTGGTTGCTTCCATATCTTGGCTGCCATAAATAATGTGATAGTAAACATAGGAATGCATATATCTTTTCAAATCAGGTACTTTGTTTTCTTTGAGTAAATTCCTAGAAGTGGAATTACTGTGTTAGATGGTATCTCTTTTTTAATTTTTTTGAGGAACCTCCATACTACTTCCACAGTGGCAGCACCAGGTGATATTCCCACCAAAAGTGTAGGAAGGTTCCCTTTTTCTCCATGTCCTTGTCAACACTTGTTATTTCTTGTCTTAGATAGTGTCCATTCTGACTGGTGTGAGGTAGTATCTCATTGTGGTTTTGATTTTCATTTCCGTGATGATTCACAACATGGAGCATCTTGCCCTGTACCTGTTGCCCATTTGTATTTCTTTGGACAAATGTCTGTTTAGGTCCTCTGCCCATTTTTTTAATCAGGTTATTTGTATTTTTGGTATTGAGGCATATGAGTCCTTTATAAATAATTTTGGATGTTAACCCCTTATCAGATAAATTGTTTATAAATATATTCTGCCATACTGGAGGTTGCCTTTTTGTTCTGCTGATGGTGTCCTTTGCTGTATAGAAACTTTAATTTGATGAAGTCCCCTTGCCTGAGGAGATGTGTCAGGGAAAAATTGCTCATGCTCATGTTCAGGAGATTGTCACCTTTGTTCTGAGACTTATGGTTTCATGTCTTACATTCAGGTCTTTGATCCATTTCTAGTTAACTTTTTGTGTATGGAGTTAGACATTAATGCAGTTTCATTCTCTTGCATGTAGCTGTCCCATTTCCTCAACACCAGTTAATGAAAAGACTGTCTTTTCCCTGATGTATATCCATGGTTCCTTTATTGTATACTAATTGACATATGTGTGGGTTTATATCTGGGCTCATTATTCTGTTGCATTGATCAGTGGGTCTGGTCTTGTGCCAGTACTATACTGTTTTGGTTACTGTTTGTAGTATAGTTTGAAGTCAGGGAGAGTAGTCCCCCTGGCTTTGTTCTTTCTCATGATTGCTTTGGCTGCTTGGGGTCTTTTGTGGTCCCATATGAATTTTAGGATTATTTGCTCTGATAGATTTGCTCTGTCTAGTTCATTGAAAAATACTGTTGGTATTTTCATAGGGATTGCACTGAATCTGTAAATTGCTTTGGGCAGGAGGGCCATTTTGACAATACTAATTCTTTTGCATGAGCAAAAGGGTAGATTTTCATTTATTGGTGTCTTCTTCAATTTCTCTCATGAGTGTCTTACAGTTGTCAACGTACAAGTCTTTCATCTCCTTGGTTAGATTTATTCCTAGGCATTTTATTCTTTTTGTTGCAGTTATAAATGAAATTGTTTTCCTGATTTCTGTGTGCTAGTTTTTTGTTATTATATAGAAACAACAGGTTTCTCTGTATTTTGTATCTTGCAACTTTGGGAGTCCTTAGGGTTTTCTATGTATAATATCCTATTATGTGCATATAGTGACAGTTGAACTTCTTCATTACCAATTTGGAATCCTTTTATCTCTATGTGTTGTCTGATTGCTGTGGCTAGGACCTCTAGTACGATGTTGCATAAAAGTGCTGTGCATGTACATCTTTGTCTTGTTCTTGATTTTAGAGGAAAAACACCATGGGGTATGATGTTAGCTGTGGGTTTATACACTTTTTCTGAATTCACTATATATACTCTATATTTTTGAGTTTTAAAATAGTGGTTTCCCCTGAAACTGTCTGCTGAATTGGTAGTTTTAAAAAGTGTAGATTAAGTTCATGGGTCAGCAAACTATGACCCATGGGCCAAATCAGCTTGATTTCGTAAATTATTGTTGAAACACAGGCTCATCATTCATTTATATATTGTATATGACTCCTTTTCTGCCATAATGGCATGATTTAGGAGTTCCCTTAAGAGACTCTACTACATATTTACTGTCAAGTCCTTTTAGAGCTGCCAACCCCTGGATCCAGTTCTTAGATGTTATAATTTCACATGTTGTTGTTATTTAAATAGTACATTTTTGTAGAGCCTATAGGAGTAAAATACTTTGGTTGAAAAGCATTCAAATACATGAATTCACAGGTAATAATGTGAGTGCTTAGGTGTTTTTCACCTAAAAGGTATAGAAACTTTTCGTCCCTTTCTCTTTCCATTTTCCTTTTATAGGAGGAATAGCACCTGTTATGCATAAAGTTAAAATGTGAAGAAGCCCTTTGCTTTTAACCTTGACCATTATATGAAGTTATTATGAAACTAATGAGTATTTTCCCCATGCTGTATTTTTCATCCTTGTGACTGACTTAGTTTTTAATTGGAGGTTTGTATCTCTTTATCCCTTTCATTTATTTTGCACCACCCCTCCACCCCCTGCCCTGTGGCAGCCACCAGCTGATTCTCTGTATTTGAGTCTATTTCTGATTTGTTTGTTCATTTGCTTTTTTATATTTTTACATTCCACATACAGTAAAATGGCTTTTTCTGTCTTATTTCACTTAGCATCTATACCCTCTAAGTCTATCCATGTTTTTGGAAATGGCAAAATTTCTTTGTTTTTTATGGCCAGGTAATATTCCATTGCATAATTTTACCACATCTTCTTTATGTATTCATCTATCAAGTGCTTGGGGACACTAAGCCACCTAACACTGCCACTCTGTTTCTACTACTAAAATTGTGTCTCAGATTTTACCTTTTAACAGTGCTTTTGTCTTCTTTTTACCTCCTTCAAGGTAGAATGTGTTTCATATTTATTTTTATGCCTTCTTCCTGTCCCTGTCCCCTTTCCTCCTCATCATCCTCTCCTCCCATTCCCTTTGAAAAGTGATTCATAATAGCAGGTTTACAGGCCTGTGAACAAATGTTTCAGTGTAATGCTTGTCGGTGCAGCTCTGCTGAAGATGAATCATTATTTTGTTTATATGTGAAGAAGTATACTTGGTGCTGTGTTAGAGAGGAACATAGCCTCTTGATGAAGGGGGTATGGAAATACTGACATATTCTTTATCAAGGCATTAGACTATTATACTATAAAACATTAGTAAGGCAATATAGTATACATAATTATAATGTACTATTTAACTATTACATAATGGTATAGAAAATTACATACAACAATATAGAACTGGATAATATGTGTAATATATAAGAAAGCAATGAGACCATGTTTTCTGTTCCCATGGACCATTTTCAGTGTAGAATTTCATCTGACTTGGTAACTTGTTAATGTTGGGAATACACTTTTTAAGATTTTCATTTTTAATTAGAAAATGCTAGCTTTTTCAAGTAGAGTGAATAATTTGATGTACATAACCATTTTAAAAAGTTCATTTTCAAGAAAACAATCATGCTAATTAAAAATAAATTAGGTAAAAATCAAATCACTGAAAGATATTTTAAGAAAAAATGTTCTTTAAATTTACTCTAAATATAATACAATCCATAATAAATTTATAAAACAAATGTATGTTTGTTATAAATTTATAAAACAAATGTTACAGCTCTGAAGATATTTGCTTAAACACAAGTACTTGAAGGTTTGAGGCAAAAATATGAACTTTGTTAGTTAACAGATAAGTATGTATTGTTTGTTCAGTGTATGTTTTAATTTTCCCTTAAAAAGATGGATGTCAGGGGTCATGTTAATTTTAATTATAGCTCTTTTTTTAAAAAGGAAAAATATTAAAACAAAAAATTTATTATATTTAGAGATCATGGAAGAAATTGAAAGAAATTCATAGGTTTAATTGTATGTACATAAAAAATATCTGTACTTGAAAGGGAAACATTGTAATCAGTATAAAAAGGCACTGGAGAGAATGTAAGATGGTTTTTGCAGAAAATATGACCAAGTCATGTTATATAAAAGTTCATATATTTGGATGGGAATATTGAGACACCAGGAATAAATTAAAAATATAAATAAAAATAAGATCTTATTCCAAAATTAATACTACCAAGTTATACTGCTGGTGGCAGTATAACCAAACTTAATTTCTTTACAAACCAGTTTAGAAATATGTAGCAGGATCTGAAAAAATGTAATGTTTTTGTAATCTTTCCCGACATCTTGGAATTATCTAAGCAAGTAACCAAAAATAAAGCACAATTTGGAATTAAAATGGTTGTATATTGTTATTAAAAATCTACAAACAGATACTTGTGAAAATCTTTAAACTGTGATTCATTTTCTTTCATATGTGACAAATGTGATTTTGTTTAACAAAAACTTTAAGATTTATAATTGCTGACTTATTTTTAGTATTTTTAATTAAAGTTATACATGAAGTAGTTTAAAGACAAATTGTTCTGTCAAGTTTTTAGGGAAAAGAAAAGAAAATCAGTCCCCTGTCTTCCTTCTTTCATCTGCCCAGATAAAAAACTCCTTAAGTCAATTATTTTGCTCTTCAGTTCCATGGTTATGACATGTTCATTACTTTTTATTGATTTTCAGTTTCAGTCATTATCTGTTTTATTAGAATCAGGATTTAGAGCACTTCCCACTGCCCCATGCACCTTACCATTTCCTATTCTCCAACTTAGTGCAGTTATAATTCTGGTTCAAAACAGTGTTTATTGTTATATTTTTATGACTATGAATTTTGTTTACAACTGAGCCCTTTTAATAAACTTAATTTTCTTTTCCTGGACAACTTTGTTTTTTCTGATAATTTTATTAATTTCTTTCCCTTTTTATTTTTTATGTGCCTGTATGTTACAAAATCTACCCCAACTCTGTATCTGAATGTAGTTCTGTGAAAGGGAATGTGCCCTATTGTTAGTTAAACTTGATAATAAGAAAGGATTGATAATGACATTGGTAGCTCGCTAGGAAAAATTAAGTAGCTTTGACATTTGAATTACACTTTTATAGGATTCTGCTAAATGGCAAAACTGAATTATTTCACTTTATTCTACAATTTGAAAGGATCTTAGTGAATTAAAATAACTATAAGGACAGCTAAAATTAGAAAGTGTCCCTTGTGGGGAAGAAGTAGCCTGTGTTGTCAATAGCATTGAACAGTGTTAATCTTACAAAAAAAAAAGTTGCCCTGGATATTCTGATTAATTTTTTAAACTGACCTCATTCATACAAAGGAAGGGTCGTTTTAACTGGCAGTGCTTATGAATGGCAAGCTGGTGTAGAATTAAGTTAGTATAGGAGTGACAACATGTTGAGAAAGGAAAACACAAGGGAAGAGTGAAGATGGAGTGACAAAGATTTGAGGCAGTAACAGTAGCTGGAATGAGGGATTACCAGTGATGATTAGTCAGAGAAACAGGCCTCTGCAGGATGAGAAGGCATGTGTGTGTCTTACTCAGATCCTAAGGGAGCGCTGTTTTTAAGTCCTGATGCATGTTATGTGATTGATATGCATTTGGAGTGGAAAGAGGTTGAAGCCTATTTACTGAAAGGGTAACTAAAATGAATGTTTTAATAACTTCAAATGACATCACAGTATTTTGTGAATGACAGGCCTCCGTGCCAGTACCAGTACATTTACTAACCTCACATCAGATGTTCTTTGTATTCACAAGCAGCAGAACAGACAAAGAAATATAGGTGGCTTTCTACAGTATGGCTCCAGGTTCCTTATAATGAAAGCTTGAACAGAAGAGATTTCAGATGCTTTGACATTTAATGAGAAAATGTAGGTTTGTATGTGAATGTTTAGAATATAGTGAAGATGGATTTGATGTGGTGTTGCTTGATTGGTACAAATCCAGGCTCCAATGTTTATATTGTCTTTTTTTTTAAAAAGAAAAAGTGAAACAGGACCAGCTCTGAATTATGTTCAAGCTCTGTTAGCATGTATCTCTTTTTCTATGAATGAATTTCAGTGGAAATATAGAGGTCTGAACTGTGCTAATTTTTGCGGAAGAACTACAGTGGCATTCCAACTGACATTAGAAGGCTAGTAAACTGGGGTTAATGAAAAAGCAAAGTTTGAAGCTGTAAGCATATTTGGTTCCTGCTGAAAACTCATTAAAGGAATAATTTTATGCCTTAAAAGTTTTATAAAGTCAGTGAAACTAGGATTTTGTGGTGATTCTTTCCAGCTTCTCAAATACTAGTGAATTCGTTGCATTCTGTAATCTAGAAGTGTTCCTGGGAGTACTACTGCTGATAATGCTTTCAGAATATTTTTGATAGCATTCTTTCAAAGGAATCAAAACAAAGGGACTTCCCCCTAGTTCTGTATTTTTTTTGGAAGTTAAGTGAAGCATACATAATACTGCATCCAATAGTAGTAATATCTTAGGTTAATATACTTGCTTTACAAAGCAGTTTCATATATATTAGTTCAGTTAATATATAAGTGTAGGACTTCTGTTTGGTAGAGGGAACAGTGACAGTGCTGGGATGGTGTAAGAGACAAAGGTTTCTGACTCCTGGTTCTGTGTACAAAATAATACATTCAGTGTATCTATCAGAAGTGGGATTTAAAATGGGTGGAAGTTATGTTACTATTAATAACTTGCATTTAAACATTACAAATAAAATGAATAAAACATTTACCACTTAAAAAAAGTATTCATGTTACTTTATTTGGACCTTGAAATTACTGTGAAATAGAACAGGGATTAATTAGTGTCCAGTGACTTGCTCAACAACTCACAGCTTGTGAGTGGCACAGCCAGGACTCTGACATCTTCGACTCTTAGATGTTGATTTCTTCAGTATGCACAGTATCACTGCTTCTCTCCCATTTTGTGTACTGCTGTTGAATCACAGGGAAACTGAATTAGTATCTGACTACCTACATTCCTGTCAATATGGATAAAGAATGATGAAGTCATTCAAGTGCTATAAATATTTGTTTTGTGATTCAGAATTATAGAACAAATTTTTGTCATTATTTAAAGAAGTCCTATAATGAAACCTTTCAAAAAAAATGAAATCCATTATGAACTTAGGGTACTAGATATATTTAATAAATTTGGATTTATTATAATTAATAAAAAGTAATGGATTTTCACATTAAGTGTACTTAACGCATGATATATAAGCTAGGTTGAGGGTTTTAGTGATTTCTGTTCTTGGTTTCTACCTCATTGACCTTCGAAATAACAATCTGGAATATTGAAAGGACTAGTCCTAAAACCTTGCTTTGCAACTTAGCATATTTTTTCTGTGATTATTAGTTTGCATATACATACATTGTGTATGTGTGTGTGTATGGAAGAGAGATTTGAGATACACATAAAAACTCTGGGTCTTTACCTTTAAAAAAACCCTCTTTAGTAAGAGTCTACTTTTTAATCAGATGAGTAGAATAGATTACACACAGGATAGATATATGTTAGTTGGCCTATCTAGTAATAGGAACTTACTGTTGGAAGTAGAGTTATTTTAGTGTTTATCAGTTTTTTTCTTATGCCAAGCAATCATTTTGTTAAGTAATCTAGTGATATTCTTACTGACTTTGTATTTTTATGTTGGCTGTAAGTATTAGAAGTTTCCTTTCCCTTTAAAAATACTCTGGTAGTGTATTGTAGATGGTTATCAGTAGTTGTCTCATGGTGTTCTGGTTTAAGATACACAGATACACTGGTTTTGCAGTAGAAAGAACCCTAGACTTCCAAGTCAGTGGACTGGTACAAACTTGAAATACCACTTTAATCGTATTCTGTATATTCTCTGGAGTGTTTTACCAGATACACTTAAGGGCCTTCCATCGTAAACTTTGTACGGTGTTCAATTATGTTCATCTGTGAAATAGACAATTATATTTAGACAAAATGTAGAAGAATTTGTAATGTTAGCAATTGGTGTATATTTCAGACTTTGTTCCTGATATAGATATTTTATTTATTTAAAAATTTGTAGTTTGCCATTTTTTGTGGGAAAAACTACAATAGAAAGCCTCTAATTAAAGAGGTTGGTAAACATTTATAGAAGTATTTGCTGTGGAGATTACTGGCCTTGAATACTTACATTTAAAGACCTATTTATACCTGTCTCTTGAGTATAATAAAATCTTTTGTTGTGTAAACAAGATCCTTTGGTCACCAGTGTACCTGCCCCAGCACGCAAGTGAAGAAGTAGAGCATTAACAGCAAAGCGAATTTTCCCCTCTTGGCTCTTCCCAATCACTTCCCACACCAAAGTATAACCACTGTCCTCACTAAATACTTAGTTTTGATGTTAATGAATATTTGTTTTTTCTAGGAATTCACCTGAAAAAAACAAAATCCCTGATTTGAAAAAATATAGGCACCCTTATGTTTATCACAGCACTATTTGCAATAGCTATGATACAGAAGCAACCTAAGTGTCCATCAGTAGATGAATGGCTAAAGAAGATGTGATACGTATACACAATAGAGTATTATTCAGCCATAAAAGGAAAAGGAATAAGCCAGGCGGAGAAATACAAGTACCATATGATTTTACTTATTTGTGGAATGTAAAAACAAAGCAAAACAGAAGGAACAAACAGTAGTAGACTCATAGACACTGAGAAGTGATTAGTGCATACCAAGGGGGAAGGGTTGGGACTGGTAGGGGGGTAGGGTGAGGGGATAAAGGGGCACAATAATTTACAATTACAATATGAGTTGGTCATGGGGACAGTAGTACTGCATGGAGGATACAATATAGTCAGCGATTCTGTAACATCTTTCTATGTTGACAGTAGCTGCACTAGAGGGGGGAAGGATTTGACAGTATGGGTAACTGTTGAACTACTGTGTTGCACATTTGAAACCAAATAATATTAAATATCAGTGATACTTTAATTTAAAAAAATAACTAGTTTTACAGGAAAATGTTAGTGAATCTCTTTTTTTACATCCAAAGCAAACTATTCACATCAGAAATAGTATAATTAGCACAATGATTAAGTTACATAATTGTGAATTAACCCAGTCCTTCAGTCCTTAATGTGGAAAGTATACAGTGGTAGGATACTTCAACTTTTAACTGTGGTGATATACTGGAAATAACAAAAGATGAAATTAAACATGTGGTGACAATTGCTAGCTCTTTTCCAGAAACCATTCATCTTATGCAGTAGGATCATCCATAGATGTCTGTAGTACCCAGAAGTCTTCAATAAATAACTCAATATATATGTATTTGATGAATTGAAAAATAAGTTATTAAACTAATAACATTCTCAATGCACAAAACTTGGAAAACTCCAAAGCACAAGAGACAATAGAATATTTTGACTAAGGCAAAGCTGAGTCCTATAAAGACCATTATTTAAGAGTAAGTTGTATATGGACTTAGGCAGCATTTCCCCCATTCCTATCTCTACCCCAAAGATCCTGTTTGTGTAACAAATAGAAAATGATTCTTAACTTCTATAGAATGCATGGGAAACTCCATAAGTTGTAGGTAAGACTCTATTTCCCAGTCTCCTTAAAGCTATTTAGGCTATGTGACTAAGTTCTTGCCAGTGGAGTGTGAGAAGTGGTACATGGAACATACTTATTTCCTGGTGAAGAAATTTCTGAACCTGGACTTCCATTCTTTCTTTGCTACCACTGGCTGGAATAGCACCCATGTTAAGACCAATGTGTCTCTGAATAACTGGAGCAGAGGTGCTCGCAGACCTGAACAGTCATCTTGGACTAATTTTGAGAGAGAAATAAATTTGCTTGTTTCTTAAACCACTGCCTTCTGGGAGAGGTCTCTGCAATGGTTGCTTAGTTTATGCTGACTAGTGCATATTTCATCCAAATGATTCTTAAGCACACATCTGCTATAGCAGTTAAAAAGTTGCAATTTATTAATGATTTACTTAGAAAAAATAACACAGGTTTAATATTATCCCTATGATGTCATTCATGTACTTGCATTCCTGTGATGCTCTCTTGAATGTGAATGATTAGAGGACTCAAGATACTTAGAATCTTTGCAGTAAACAAATTGAGTTCCATACGTTTAAAAATTAGAGACAGATGACAATTCACAGCTCATATAGAGACCACCCACAGTTTTTGTGTTTCATGGATTCATTCATTTGATGCTACCTTGATGAATATGTGTTTTATTTCCACCACTGGTATTTATTTGACACTGAGATAATATGCACTGAGGAAACTGCAAAACATTTACATATCAGATGAATGGAGCAACAGTCACTCAGAAATCACTTTTCACTAACATCTTATAGTGGAAAACCAGGGTAAACTGTAGGGAGTGGAACACTGTCCTCATTCTGCTTAATAGTGATTATTCTTAATTACCCATGCCCTTTCATCATTAGTATGCAGGTAAAATTTGATATATTTTTCATGGTGACTTTAATCATGAGACCTTACAAGAAACTGAAGTGTAGTTTAGCTTCTGTCTCCACTTGGCTCAGAGAAACTACCTCTAACAACATCAGTGATGACATCTGTATTGTGTTTGAGCTGTGGAATTAAGGGACCTTTTTTTTTCCTCTTGAAATTTAATTTTTCGCAGTAATCTTAAAAACAAAAGCTAAACAAAACAAACCAAGAACAACAACTAAAAACTAGGCAGTTTGGCCTAATCAGACATATGAATATTTGGAGTCAGATCTCCAAACTTCTTTTTCCACATATGTAAAATGGGGAAAGTTTCTCTGAATTGTGGGAAAGATAATAAATGGTAGTAGTTATAATCTAATTGCTAGCTAGTTACTCTGTAAATTCAAGTGAGGAAATTACCAGGAAATTGGTTTTGTTCCCTCCTGGCCACTAAGAGGTGCACTTAGGACCAGTAGAAATGTGAGCGGAAATAGTTCAAAAATGGAGGACCTGCTTCAACTTCTGGCAGAAGTGGATGCTCCCTCCTACACGTCCTATAAGCTTAGAAATAATTTCAAATTTTCTACATAGTACCAACGGTAGGTATGAAAAGTTTTCGGCACTACTCCTAGATATTATTGTCTTGGAAGCCCTCAGCTTTTCCTTCAATATTACTTCTCGGACGTGGCTTTATATTCTTTGAAAGACCAAGAGCAGGAAAGGTTCGTCTTCCCCCTGCCAGGACCCAGAGGTTATGTCCCATCAGCCTTGGCACACAGTTTTCCCATCCCTTCCTCCGCGCTGCCTACAGAGGTGGCAGCCGTCTCCTACCTGGCATCATGGCTGCCCTCAGACCTCTTGTGAAGCCTAAGATAGTCAAAAAGGACCAAGAAGTTCATCTGCACCAGGCAGACTGATATGAGAAAATTAAGTGTAACTGGTGGAAACTTGGAGGTATTGACAACGGTGTGCAGAAGATTCAAGGGCCAGATTTTGATGCCCAACATTGGTTATGGGAGCAACAAGAAAACAAAGCACATGCTGCCCAGTGGCTTCCAGAAGTTCCTGGTGGACAACGTCAAGGAGCTTGAAGTACTGCTGATGTGCAACAAATCTGTGCTGAGATTGCTCACAATGTCTTCTCCAAAGACCACAAAGCCATAGTGGAAAGAGCAGCCCAGCTGGCCATCAGAGTCACCAATCCTAATGCCAGGCCGCACAGCGAAGAAAATGAATAGACAGCTTGTGTGCATGTTGTATTTGTGTTAATAAAGCCATAAAACTGGCATCTGATGTTTCCCTCCAAAAACAAAAAACAAAAAAAACCTGAAGTGTGTGTTTTAAAAAAACAAAATCTCTAGCTAGTTACTCTGTAAAAGTTAATGTAGCTTTGGAATTAAATATATTTTATAGATGAAGTATTTTTTTTAACTTTTAATGCATACATGGTAATTCAATCCAAGTAATTTAGATAATAACTCAGTTGACTGAAGTATCATGTTAAATAAATGGGACTGTGTAATCATTTATTTGTATAGTGGTTCTCAAACTTTAGCTAGCTTGCATCAGACTCCCCAGGAAGACTGGATGAAACATTGCTGATGGAGTAGGTCTAGGCAGAGTGCAAGAATTTACCCTTCTAACGGTTCCCAGGTGCCTGGAATGCTGCTTCTGCTGCTCTTAGAATCATACTTTGCTTAATCACTGATTGAGGTTATGTGATATACTTTCAAACTTGCTGAAAAGTACGTAGAAGAATGTAACAGTATCTGAATCCCATTATGCTGCTTTACAATACTAAGTGTCTTGTCAGATTGTTTTAGATCCTGCCCCCTTTTTGAAGAAATAAAACTGCTGATGCAGTGAAATGTGTATATCCTTCCACTATCCAATTCTCCTTCTCTTCCTAAAAGGATAACCACTCTCCAGAATGTAATAATCCCCATCTTAGGCTGTTGCTATATGTACGTATGCCCAAAAGTAAGGTATTTTACATATGTTAGGTTATGTATAAGTGGTATGATATGTATCTTGCAGTTTACTTTTTAAATTATGAGAGTTGCACATGTTACATTCCCTCATGGTCATATTTATAACTGCATTGTGATCTTTAATTACATAAATATGCCACATTTATTTTATTCATTTTTCCACTGATGGGCATTTAGGTTTCTGACAGGCACGAATGGTTACATAATTGACTGCCATTCCTCCTCTACTTCCTTTTTCCTTGCTGTTAGGCCCTTATGTTCTGAGTACTCCCTCTCCCTTAAATGTAAGAAATAAAAAAAGGTGGTTTCTTTCCAGTTCCAAGGGAAGGGGTGTTGATTCAACTAAGCCAGTCATGGTAATTTCTTACTTTAACAGTGATTGGTTTTGGCCTGGGTTTGTAGTACAGTCCTGCTCAGAGACAGTAAAGGGAAATCTGTGAGGAACTTTACAGGAAAGATTTTTCTCCCTAGATAGAGAGTCATGAAGATAAACCCTCCAGCTTTGGATATGGTTGTGCAAGGGTGGGAATGGTTGTAGCAGCAGCTGTGTCTTGAGACTGAGAGAGCAAATTTGAGGAGGAGAGAGTTAGGGTTTTTGATGATGTAATTGTCCTGAAACTTATCCATTTTCCTACTTCTGTTTATGTGAAATTTTCCTTTTTGTTTTAACCACTTTTATTTGAGTGTTCTGTTACTTGCAACCAAAGCAACCTGTTACAAGGTTAAAAAAAAAAAAAAACACTGCAAAAAAGATTCTGAGTTTGTTTCCTGCGTCTAAGCACAAGACTTTCTTTAGGTTAGATAGGTACATAAAAGTGGAATTTGGGGGCTGTAGGGTATGTTCATATTTAGCTTTAATAGATATCAGATTACTTCCCAGTAAGTTTGTACCGATGTATACTTCCACCTGCAGTGTAGGTAGTTTCTATGTCCTGCATTAGAGTTTTGCTTAACTGCTGGTATTGTCAGGTCTTAATCCTTGACTAGTAATGTCTTGGTGCATGCATTGTCTACATTACTTGTAAATCGGTTGCTGCTTAACCAGCTGTTCTATTTACATCCTTTGTATAGTTGTCTATGCAATACTAGAATTTTTTCATATCGATATGTATATTTTATGTATTCTGGATACTGATATATGCATTGCTTACATATACATTGCAAATGTCTTATAGTTTATGGCTTATTATAAGCTTTGTTTATGGTTTCCTTTATTGTGGAGTAATGGCTAAAGAATTTAGTTTAGATTAACCATATTTTTTTTCTTTAAGGTTTGTGCTTTCTTTATCTTATTTAAAAAAATTTTCCCTATCCTGAAGTCATGATATTCTCCTATATGTTCTTCTAAAACTTAAGAATTTTGTTTTTCACATTTAGGTCTTTAATCCTCTTGTAATTAACTTTTTTGGATGGTGTGGGGAAGAACCATTATTTTATAACCAATATTATTGATTCTCTTTCTGAACTCTGTTCTGCTTCTCTGGCCTATTTGTCCCTGTGCCAATTTAGTTAGTGTAATATAAAAAGAAGTCTTTATCACCTTGCTAATATTCTGAATTGCTTGGTTGTCCTTGGGTTTTTCTCTCTCCATATGAATTTTTGGATTAGTTTGTGCCAGCTCACCAAAAACAGTTACCAGGATTTTGATAGACAATTAAATTTGTATATATACTTGGAAGGCTTTATATATCTTATGCTATTTAGCCCATCCACACAAGTGATGTCCCTTCCACTTTTGCATTCTTCTTTACTGTCCTTCAATAATGTCTTATAAATTCCTCCTTGTAATGGTCTTGTTCTGTTTATTTTTAGAACACTTATAATTTTTGTTTATAATTTCATTTTCTAATTGGTTTTCACTGGGGAAAATTTGAGTTTTAAAAAAAGTTCATCAAAATATAATGTGTGTTTAGAAAAGTACACAAGAGTATATTACAAAGAATCGCAGAGTAAACATATTTGTGTAACCATTCCTCAAGTAAAGAAAGAATACTTTACCATACCTTACAATCCCAATTATTGTTCCCATCTTCCTTTCAAAAAGTAATGATTTCCTTGGTTTGGTTTTGCTCATTTTTAGCTTTACATAACTAAAATTATACACTATGGTTTCTTTAGTAATTGTCATCTTTTGCTCAGTGTAATACGTGAGATTCATCTATTTAATGTGTGAAGCTGTAATTTCATTTTCATTCCTGTAGTATTCCACTGTAAGATTATTCTGCTTTATCCATTCTACTGTTGATGGACATTTGTTCTTTTTCCTGTTTTGACCTGTGATGAATAATAAGAGCTTTCATGTTCATGCCTTTTGCTGTCCCTGTACATAAATTCTGTTGAGTATATACCCAGGAGCAATATTGCTATGTGAGTGGATATGCTTAAGTTCAAATTCTGGCAGATCCTGCCCAACAGTTCTCAAAAGATACCAATCTGCAGCCCCATCAGCAGTGTATCCATTATTGGCTCCATATTCTTGCCTATATCTTTTATATTTTATCCATTCTGGTAGGTGTTTAGTAGTTTGTAATTGTGGTTTTAATTTGCATTTCTCATATGACTGTTGAGACTGAGAATCTTTCTATATGCTTCTTAGTAATTTGGCTGTCATCTTATAAAGTGCTTATTAAATTTCCTGCCCTTTTTCTATTGAGTTGTTTCATAATTTTCATACTTATTTTTAGAAATACCTTATATATTTTTACTGGTAACATTGTGGTAATCTTCTAGTCTGTGGCTTGCCTTTCTAGTCTCAGTAATATCTCTTGATGAACAGAAATTTCTTAATTTTAAGGTAGTATACTTTATCAGTCTTTTCATTATGTTTTCTATGTCCAATTTTGAAGGTATTGAAGCTAGTCTCCCAAGTAAGTCTTCTGGATTTGCAGTTTGCAGCACAGTAGTCATTAGCTACATGTGGCTGTTGAGCACTTGAAATGTGTCTAGTCTGAATTAAGATGTTCTATAAGTGTAAGACATACATGGCATATTTAAAGACATAGTATTAAAAAAGGGAATGTAAAAATCTCAATTTTTGTATTGATTATGTTGAAATAATATTTGGGGTATAGTGAGTTAAATAAAATATAGTATGAAAATGATTTTCACCTGTTTATTCTAGAAAACTTTAAAATTACATAATTGGATCATACTGTATTCCTATATTCTATAAGTGAGCAGTACAGTAGAACATTAGGTGATGATGAATATGTTCCCATCTCCACTGTCTACTGTAATAGCTATGAACTGCAGTTGACTATTGACTGTTTTAAATGTACCTAGGATGATTGAGAAGCTGAATTTTTAATTTAATTGTAGTTAGTTTAAATTTAAGTAGCCACATGTGACTAGTGGCTACTATATTGGACAACACAGTCTGGATATTTTATTGCTCTAAATATTGTTTTATATTTAGGTTTACAATCTGTAATTGACTTTAATGTATGGTGGGAGGTGGGGATTAGGTTTTACTTTTTCTTCTATATGGACATCTAGTTGTTCAAGCACCAAGAGAAAGGAATCTTTCCTAACTTTAGACTCTATTTTGTTTCTTTGGTATATTTATTTCTTCTCACACCAAATACCACACCGTCTGGTAGACTAAGTGCTCCTATATTGTTCTTCAAGAGTGTCTTGACTATTCTTTGACATTTTTGTTTCCACATAAATATTAAAAATACCTTATCAATTTTTTCACAAAATAACCTCTGGGATTTTGATTGGAATTACATAGGACATATAACTCATTCAGTCATGAGCATGATAATAGCCATCCATTCATTTGGGTTATTTATTTATTTTTTTGAATATGTGATTTTTTTTTTAATGTATAGGTCTTGCACATCTTTTGTGAGATTTATTCCTAGCTATTTGCTATTGCAAATGATACTGTTTTTTAATTTCATTTTCTATTTGTTGCTGGATAAATAGAAATAAAAATTGATTTTAAGTTACTGTTCTTATATCCAGCAACTGAACTAAGTTAATTTATTAATTCTTAAAATTCCTTTGGATTTCCTACACACCAAATCCTGCCATTCATGAATGGTGACTATTTCATTTTTTTCTGATTCTTACATTTTATCATTTTATTTCATCATCGTGTGTTGCATTTACCAGGATCTCCAGAGCAGAGGTCAGTAAACTTTTTTGTAAAAGACCAGATAGGAAAGAAGCCAGCAATTCTTGTATAAAGGTATAGACTCTTGAATGTGCCTATAGGGAGTCAGAATGATCTTACAGATGAGTCTTGAGCAATTTGTATTAATTCAAAGGGATGTACATTATTTCAATAAATCACAAGGGGACATTTTTTATAGGGCATTGGAGAAGAGTGATTCATGGTCATGAAATAAATGGAGTAAAATATTAGGCTAATGTATTGGCAACTGATGGAGAGTTTGTTTTTGAATGTGCCTAAATGTGAACTAATTATTGCCTCTCTCTTTAAATCCCTTTAGGAAAAATAGAAATGAAGGTACATATGCACACAAAATTTTGCCTCATTTGTTTGCTGACATTTATTTTCCATCACTGCCACCACTGCCACGAAGAACATGACCATGGCTCTGAAGAGCATCACCGACACCACTGTGGGACGACAGAATCGGAGTCAAGCAAGTTTTCAGTGCTGGATGCTGAAAATGAAAAAAAATACTACATTGAAAAACTTTTTGATCGTTATGGTGAAAATGGAAGATTATCCTTTTTTGGTCTGGAGAAACTCTTAACAAACTTGGGCCTTGGAGAGATAAAAGTAGTGGAGATTAATCATGAGGATCTTGGCCATGATCATGTTTCTCACTTAGATATTTTGGCAGTTCAAGACGGAAAGCATTTTCACTCGCATAACCACCAGCATTCCCATAATCATTTAAATTCAGAAAATCAAACTGTGACCAGTGTATCAACAAAAAGAAACCATAAGTGTGATCCAGAGAAAGAGACCACTGAAGTGTCTGTCACATCCAGTGATAAACATATGCGTGACCATAGTCATCGCTCATGTCGTCACCGTTCACATCATCACCTCGATCATAACACTACTCGCCATCTTCCTAATGATTCTGTCACTCACAGTGAGCATGGGGAGCCTAGCCATGAACCTTCAACGGAGACCAATAAAACACAAGAACAATCAGAAAGTAAGCTACTGAAAGGGAAGAAGAAGAGAAAAGGGAAGAAAACTAATGAAAATTTTGAGGTTGTTACACCAGGTTTTCAAGTCCCTAACCACGATCCGGGTGAACAGTATGTGCACAATCGTGTCCACAAACCTCATCGTGCACATAACCCAGGTCATTCTCATGTGCATCTTCCAGAACATCATGGTCATGATCCTGGTCACGGACACCAAGACCTTGATGCTGATAATGAAGGTGAACTTCGTCATGCTAGAAAGCGAGAAGTACCACATGTTAAAAAAAGTGCAATTTATTCAGCTGCTAGTCACAAAGATCATAACGAAGATAACCGCCAACATGAGGTGAGTATAAAAACAGGGTTGTTCCATAATTCTCAGATAACCATGGAGCATTTTAGATAAAAGAAGTAATAGTGGAGAAGAGTGAGTCATATTCAAGTTTATATATAGATAATTTTCCTGAACAAAAGACATTAAGGAATCAAAGTCAAATTAAAGTTTGTTCTCTGGACTTTCACTTGTTTAGTGTTTTCACATTTGGATTCCTCAATTCTAAATGTTTAAAAGTTGTTAGAAAATATATCCCTTATTTTCATTCCTTATTTTACTCTCTTGTTTATGACTTGTTTTGATTCCCAAGTTAGTTTACATGTTGTTTCTGTTTGCTGGTTTCTAGATATTTGAAAAATCGAAGCTTTCTTTGTTCAATTTGTCCCTTGGGAAGTGACTACACAGTTTATTTTTCATAATTATTAACTTACTGAATTAACAAGAAATGGTATCCAGTTATTGCTCTGGCTCCAAAGTTGGGTATTTTTCATATGTGGTAAATTTGTTTTTTTCTGTGTCATTTTGTGGTAGGGCTTATTTGGTCATGATAGTCTTTTCTCACACCTTTGACAGATTTAGGATTAATACAAAAAGATAAACAACAATTGGAAACTCCTATAGTTGTGTGAATGGTTGTGTTTTTCTTCTAAATTTTTTTATGCTTTTTTGAATTCTTTCATATTTGATTGGTTCCTGGATGTTTTTTTAAACTGTTCACCTAAACACCTTTTTTTTGTTTCATTAAAGGTATATCAACACCCTTGTTTCTTCTAATTTTTAGCACTGTTATTAAAGTTTAGAATGTTGTTGAATTTTTTCATGTGTATAAAAAGCGGCACCATCTAATGTGGAAAATACCTTACCCTTTGCTGTTTCTGTCTCTATTACTAAAGCATGTTTCACATCTCCATAGATATGTTTGTGTTTCTTCTCCAGATAAATCATGAGATACTTGTTCTTTGGTAGTTATAAACATTGATACAGAAATAACTTATTTTAAGATCTTGGTGTACTTGCAGAGAAATAGTTCATTTTTACTATGGACAATATCCTGAAATCTTCTGTTGATAATAGTAACTAGGCATTATGCCAGTTGTTACTGTAAAATATTAGTAAAATAAAATGTTAGTAAAATATTACTCTTTGTCCAAGACTTGTGGGGTCTGCATCATCAGACCTGTTATTTTATATCCTTAGAGGCCTGATGCATACTAGGAATTTTCTCAAGATTTCTGGAAATGTTCTCTGCACTGGATAGGGTAGTACCTCTTGTTAATACTTGAGAAGAATCTGGGTTTTTTTTATACCATAGACAAAATAATGAGGCAGCAGTCAATAAACCAGCATTCACTCGGAGTATGTGTGAAAAAGAGGCAGAACCATCTCCACTGCCTTAATTTAGTTTATTTAAATTTTTTTATTGACGTATAGTCAGTATACAATCTTCTGTTCGTTTCAAGTTTACAACACAGTGGTTCAGCAGTTACCCACAGTATTAAATTCTCATTCTAATTAGTGTAGTTATTGCATCAACACAGGAAGATGTTACAGAAGCATTGGCTATATATATTCTTCATGCTGCCCTATCATCCCTGTGACCGACTTATATTATGATAGAGAATTTTTGAGCCCTTTCATCTCCCTTATCCACCCCAACCTGTCCCCCATGGTAACCACCAGTCACTTCTCAGTGTCTACAAGGCTACTGCTATTTGTTTGTCTTGTTTTGTTTTGTTTTTTCCATAAATAAATGATATTATATGGTATTTGTATTTCTCTACCTGACTAATTTCACTTAGCATAATACCCTCTAGGTCCATCCATGTTCTTGGAACTGGCAGGATTTCTTCTTTTTTTTAATGGCTGGATAATATTCTATTGTGTATATGTACCACATCTTTATCCATTTATCTATTGATGGACATTTCATTTGCTTTCATATCTTGGCTATTATAATTAATGCAGCTATAAACATAGGGGTGCATATATCTTTCAAATCAGGGATTTTGTTTTCTTAGGGTGAGTTCCTAGTAGTGGAATTACTGGGTTATATGGTACTTCTCTTTTTAATTTTTTTGAGGAACCTCCCTGTGCATTCCACAGTGGCTGCTCCAGTTTACATTCCCATCAACAGTATAGGAAGGTTCCTCTGTTGCCTTAATTTTAGATAATTCGTTTTTACTGTATGATGGGCCTATGCTTGTTTTCTGCTTTGCTTTGTTTTGTTTTTAAATTATCAGTGTATGAATCTACCTTTTTTTCATCTTCAGTTTTAGCACTGAGCTAGAATTGCCCAATAATATTCTCTTGGGTTATCTTACACAGTGAAAAATACCTGTTACAGTATGTTTTAATATAAAGTTACTAAAGTACTCTAAATCTATTTAATGCTTTCACAAATAAGAATTTTGAGTGATTGAATATTGCACTTTAACTAAGGAAGTGATTTTTCTCCTCACCTTTTAAGAATATAGTTCTGAGTCATTTCAATGGCAGGAAGTCTTTATCTTTCATGTGTTACAGTGGAAAATGGCTAAAATCTGTAAGAAGCCCTGGGTAATCAAGTTTAATATATTCCTATTATAAATTCCTATCAAAAAGCTTTATTTGTAAAAGATATCTATGTATTACAGGTTATTTTCAAAAAATATTTAGAATATTTTTATTTCTTTTTCTGCAAATCTTCTTAAAATACTCTTTTACTTAATTTGTTTTATTAATTTCCTTGCAGTGTTTGAACGTCACTCAGTTGTTAAAATACTATGGTCATGGTGCCAACTCTCCAATCTCACCTGATCTATTTACATACCTTTGCCCTGCTTTGTTATATCAGATCGACAGCAGACTTTGTATTGAACATTTTGACAGACTTTTAGTTGAAGATTTAAATAAGGATAAAAATCAGGTTCCTGAAGATAAAGCAAACATAAGGGCCTCAGGTAAGAGAGATTTGTTTTTTCTCCTCAAAATAGGCTCTCTATTTTTTTAATGTAGTTGAATTGGAAAGTAATTCAGATTTATTGTGTTCTTTTTGGTGACTTTCAATATGTTTTAATGATGCTTAAAATGGGGTATATTTAAAAAAGATTGGGGGAGGACAAGAGGCATAATACATTTTATCTCCTCCAGCATTACAGAGGAAAATTTTTCTATAGAGCGAGAACTAGATTTAAAAGGATATATAGGTTTGTGAAACATGGATCCTTCTTTGGGCAAATGTAAATAATGGGCCCCTAATTAAAGTTACTGGGTGTTACAATTACTTTTAGCAGGGTTGAGGGCCTTGGTGAAAGGCTAAGGTTTTTAAATTTTTAAGGAAGTAAAAGGGAAAGGCAGTGTGGTTAAACTCTAGAAATGTCTCAGAAATGCAGTGATCAGCACATGAGCGTCCTCACGGGCCTGCTTCTACAGAGCCCCAGCTAAGGTCAAACCAAAACCATTTTTACACTTTTCTTTAGGCTATTTTTCATCGTATTCAGTTGACTAGATAACTGCAACTTGATGTTAACAGGTACTTCCCATTTAATATTCCCAAAATAGCTTCCTCACACAGTTTGTTCCTGTTTCTGAATCCCAAAAAACATTACGATTCATTTTTTTAATAAAATTTGAAAACCTTTGCCTTTTTTTTCTTACATCGTTTGTTTTCATTTCCTTTTTTCCCTTTGTATAATGAGTCATCAAGTACAATGGAATCTTCTCTTAAATATCTTCTATCCCTGTCCATTCTGTCTTTAACTTCAGTTCAGGTCCTTATTGGTTCTTTATTGAATTGTTGAAATAACTTCATAAACTCCCCTACCTGTGTTCTTACCCCCTTGTAAGGTCATCCTGAGCACTTGTGCTAGACCTATCTTTCTAAATGCAGATGAGATTTCTGACAGTTTTTTTCTTTTTAATGATAGCTAACATTTAGTTAATACATTATGTTTTTAATTATTAACAAACATGTTGCAAACATTATTCTAAATTCATTTATTTGTCACAACAGTCCTTTGAGATAATAACTTTCCCAAGGTCTAAGAGCTAGTAAGTTAGATAGGTATTAGGATTCAAGCCTTGGAAGTTTAACCATTTTGCTATCCATGTGCTGTGTTTTACATGCTTTATGTTCCCCACTAAACTTTAACAATAATAAATTATTATAAGAGAGCTAGTATGTTTTTGTCTTTACAGCTAAGGAAGCTGAGGTAAAGAAAAGTTCAGTAGCTTTCCCACAGTTCCCAGCCTAATAAATGAAGGAGCCCACGAACCCTAAAATTTAAGTCTGTTAGTTTATCAGTATGCTATTATTTTTGAAATTTATTTAATTCTGGTATCATCTTTATGGTTTTTGCCATATATCTTTACACTATTTAATATTTTTCATTAGTTCTCTAGTATTTTTCTTTACATCTTTTATATTACAAGCAATAATATCTGTGAGAGCATGGATGTGATGTGATGTGCTAGTTATATTTTTTCCTTAATATATTTTAGAAAACTGCATTATGCTATATTGTTCAAAGTTCAAAGTCCTTTACTTGACCAACAAGCTTTCTAGAATGTAATCCCTGCTTACCTACCTTTTCATCCTTACCCCACTATTCATTTCTTTTTTCTTAGCTATAACCATAACAAATTCCTGATAATAGATGATGCTGTTTTCCCCTCTGTCTTCTCTGCCTTTTTGCATTCTCTTTGACCAACTGACTTCTATGATTTCATCCAGGAATAAGACCCTTTGGGACAATATCTCCATCACAGTACAGAGCATGGGGGATCATAAAAGTTCAATTAGTTAATCTCTTTTTGTTAGATTTCACTTGCTTAAAGGAAGTAACTGGAGCTCTCATCTTGGCATTTGTAGTGTCTTAAGTTGAAGGGTACTTTGGACAAAAAGTGCTCACGTATTGAATGAATTGCTTAATATTACTCAATAAGCTTTCAGGGATGACAATTGAACATTTTATTAATATATCAATTAGCCTAGTTTGTTTTGATAATATGGTGTTCTCAGAATGAGTGAGATTTTCATCATTGTGTGCAAAATCATGATGAATGTAATTCTGGTTGAAATGTCTAAGATGAGTGGTGCTGTTGCATTGTAATTGAAATGACTAAATTGCTGTGTATGAACATGGGCTAAAGAAGGAATTCTGGCAAGATAAAGGTTGAGAGGACGGAATGTAAAATTTTTTCATAGTGTAGGAATAAGGTAGAAATGTTTAAGAGTATCATATTGTAGTGTACATATAAAAGTTTTATTTGGGATAGAGATATTCATTAAAGCTTGTAAGAGTACCAGAAAAAGGAAAATGCGCTCAAAACATAACAAATTAAGCCTCTTAGGTACCTATCTATTTTTGGTTAATTTCTTTGTAATAGAAAAATAACTTTAGAATAGATAAATCAATCATAATAGCCTATTTATATTGAAACCCTACCATGTGCTGTTCTAAACACTTTTATAAGCATATTTAATATATTAAACCCATAAGATAAGCACTTTTATTTACTTCTACTTTTTTTGGAAAGGAGGCTTTGAGAAGTAAAGTAATTTGCCAAAGGTTAAAGTTGTCAGGTAGCAGAGCGATGATTCAAACTAGAGTATTCTCCGTCTAAAAAGTATAATTGTGACCACTGTGCTCTTCTCGTAAGCTGTCCTGTACTGCTTAAGTATGCTTTTTCTAGAATGTAAGTGGTGGGGAGGTAAGGAGAAGTATATTTAGTAGTGTTTGGACAGGTAATGCAGACAATAGGAAAGTGGTAGATGTTAATACTGGTATAAATAAGTATTGTTCTGTAACTATGCATTAGTCAGTACAGTAACAAAAAAATTCAAGAATAGTAGGTAGAAAAGCAGGGTTCAGTCTAGTAAGATCAGTAAAGGTAGATAAAGTGTCTACACACTAGATTTGAATTCTGATTTTTCAGTTAGATAAAATATGTCTGCTTTCCTGGCTTACTGCTCACTGATCTTTGTAGATGAGTAAATGCCCTGAGAGCCATAGTGTCTCTCAGAATGCTTATAAATTACCACTGTGGCAGGAGAAAGGGAAAGCTACATCTGAGATTATTTACTTAAAATACATTTGTTCTTAATAGGGAAAAATGGATACTGAGAAGATCGTTGCATCTAGAGTTAAAACTAGTGAAAACTAAATAGCTTCTTTTATTTTTAAAGCTTCTAGAAAGTTCTAGTTCTTTGTTTTCACATCAACTGTGGATTATCACTTGGAGTTGTCTGTTGTAATATTGACATATCTGTATATTTTAATGAAGCTGTTAATGCATGCTTGACTATAGTAATATTGAAAGTTATACTTAATTCAATCTGAAAAGCCTTAGGGGAAATTGTACTTGCTCTGAAAACAAATAATTACTAATAGTGAATATTGATTAGTTGTTTACAAGTGGTTATTGGCATTATCAGGAATGAAGCTTGCATTAATTATGTCCTGATAGATGTTAATAATTGTTAGAGAGAATGCCCTACCAGTAATTATTTTTAATGACTGCTGCATCATTAAGAAAGGTTAACTTGTTCTGTATAAATCTCCCATAGTGTCATAGCTGCTACCTCATTAACTGTTCAAAGGCTGCTGTAAACCAAATATGCTATATACTGTGTATGGTAGAAATCATTTGTTTCACAAGATTGGCTCGTTTAGTTATAGAGTTGACCCTAGCTTAATTACCAAGGGGGGCTGTGAATAGGCCTCTAAGCATTTTATGCCAATTAAAATGCTGAAAACTGTGTAGAAAACTGCCATCTTGCACATGCTTTCAACCAAGTTAATTAGAAAGTTTCCACAGATGGGCGCTTCTTTTTAAAGGAATGCATTTTCTTTCTCAATAATGAGAAAGGGAATTGGTGAATAACTAAGCTTGAAGACCTTTAACGTTTTAAGCAACCTAATTTGCAGAATAAGTGAAGCTTGTTTTAGACATTTAGCGTTTTTATTGTATGTGCTATCTTGGGTACAAATAAAGAAAACATTTGCTAGTTGTATTTAATACTTTGCATATTGTTTGGTTTAAATTTTATAATATATACCTTTTTTTGTCACTTTTCTATTTTTGTGTGCCTTATACTAAACAAATTGTGATTGGAAAGGCACAATAATTTGGTTAGAAATATGAAGAGTTTTATTACCTGAATTTTTTTCTGCACATAGAAAATTCTGATAGTTTACATAAACTTAAATGTAAATGCTATTAATTCTAAAAAAGTATTTACATAGCATGGGTATTTCAAGTATAGCAAATTCAAAAAACTTTATTTCTCATAGGTCAAAAGCATTGTCATTTTTCTTGATTTACAAGTTGTTAGGAAAAAGGCTATTATTTAAATTGTTCATGCTAGATAGTCAAAATTATTTTTTAAATTAACAATAAGCCACTATAAGAAAATGGGTCTATAATAACATACACTTATGGGAGTAGTAGGGCTGTTTTGCTAATGTAACAGTTGCAATGGAATAGTTGCAATCTATAGAAAGTAATCTGGAAATTCTCTTGATTTACAGAAATGGGAAATCTAACTCTTTACCCCTTATTTCTTGGCACCAGCAGAAGTGATAATTTATTTTAGGACATAAATACTTGAATTAACCTTACCCTTATATACATTTTTAGGTGACATTGAAATGAGTATAAGTATATTCTAATAATTTTACGTAATTACAAGATTGTATGTAGTAATCTTTTGTACCCGTCTATCCTGAGTAGCTCAAATTTTGGAAGATTGTCATTTGGATCAATAGTATTCCTTTTTTCTTTCAAGTTTAATTATACTTATTTTTCTTATAGATCCTCTTATGTCAAGCTACCCCTATGAGGTAAATACATAAGTGATAAATCACTTGGCCAAGAATTCTCTGAAAATAGTGATTTAGTGGAGAAAACACTAGATTAAGAGAGGACTTTGGGTTTAACCTTTACTTTGTTATTTCAGCCAGCTTTTTAACTGTTTATTACGGTAAAACATATGTAACAATACACCAAGGTACTTAAAAGTGTATGTGTGTGTGTGTGTATCAGCTTATTTTGGCGAGGCAGCTAAGTTCAATGTAAGACCATTTCATTGAACAGCTGGCTCCCAGTAGTATCATTCACATTGTATTCTGAGTAAATGGCACTTCCTCAAATACACAGTGAGAATGGTGCCCTTGAAGTTGGCTTATGCTATGAGCTTAGATTAATTCATGTAAGGCATTTTCTTTTGTGGGATTTTGTTTTCTTGTATTTTCTGAATTTTAGATGTCAAATGTCACAAATACCAAAGATTTTCTAATCATAAATTGGGCTTCTTTCAAGCATTTCTTTTCTTATTTTACAGATTAACTTTCTCAAGTGGATGAGAATGAGATACAATTATCAGCTGATACATAATAAAGTTGTACCTGCAAGTTTGTAATACGTGACATGTACCCATTTGTGCACACATGAACTCATATACCCTTTCACACACAGACATACGCCTAGCCATATGTGAAAACACTTGGCTAATATAACATCAGTGAATCTACCAGTGCTAGGTCTTCAGTTATAATGTATTTAACTTTCATGTTAGCATATTGGCAAATTGATTTTCACCAACCTCTGTTTTGGTTTATGTGTCATTTGTTAACTTGGTTTTTGACTAATGGACCAAAAGCCATTTGAGATTGTAAAGCATCTCAGAACACTACAAAATGTTTATGGCTTAATAGGTTCTCTCTTGGGCTTTTCACATTAAGGCAGCTTAATTAGAAGTTAGTATGAGAATTTTAGAAAGAAAATATTTGTTTAGGATAATATTGATTTTCAGAAACAGTTTTATGATTAGGAAATTCATTTTCTCTGAACTCTGATGATTATATTTTTATAAATATGCTTATTGGAATATATATATATATATATATTGGTTTAATAGGGACTTAAATTTTATAATCTTATAAACTCAAACTTAATAAACTTTATAAATAAAATCAAACCATAGATAATGCTAATATTTTATTAGTTTGTGGAATTATATTGTATAAATTGTTAATCATCTCGAATGTCTCTCCAGTATCAAGTTAATGGCATTCTATGTTAAGGTTTAGAAATGTAATTTCTATTGTAAATGTCTTCATAGACAAATCCAGAAATGAATGAATTCATATTCCCTAGTGTAGAATATAATGTAACCCTAGAAAAAAAGAATAAATCAGGTTAGTAAGATTTACTCAACCAGGTTTTGGCAAGTAGGGTTTTTAATTTAGCATCTTAATCTAGTTATATAAATTTTCTTGGGCATTGGGACATAGGAATAAAATAAATACTTTTATTGGGTAATTTCGGTGACTAATTCCAGTGCATTTTGGCCAAAATAATTCTGATTAATAAAAATTTCCAATAATATTTAAATTTGTGTAGTATATTTTGGATCTCTTCTGTAGCTTTGGCAATCTCCATCCATATATATTTACATTAGTGAGTATTGTACAATTATTCTACTATAGAGTATCTTGGAATATGAATTACTGGCTTTTCTTTTCAAGTAGTTTAGTGCTGTTTTTCTTAAAGTTCTTAATTTAAGTTGCTTTTAGATTGATTGTTTTGAGATAAATTGCTTCTAATGGATTATTGCTAGACTAGGAAAAATATATTTGGAAAGGGAGAGTTGTGTATTAATATCTGAGACATTTTATCTTCAGGTAAAATGTTACCAGGTTCAATTTGTCCCACTTAGTTATTAGTGTTTAGTCCCATAATACTGTAAGTACCTTTAGTCTCTTTTCTTTCCCATTAGTATGCCTGGAGTTAGAGAACTGAGGTAGTTTTTTTTTTTTTTTTTGATGATTTAAGGCAAGTACATATTTTATTGTATTTTATTTATTTATTTTTTCACGAGCAGTTAATATTTATTACAGTTAACAACGGTTAGTACTTATTAAGCATACAGTATGTGGGTGGTACTTTCGTCTGTTTAAGAGTTCTGTCTTGATTAATCCTGACAATTACCTTTTTTTTTTTTTGAAAGGGCATCTCTCAATCTCTTATATTTATTGATCATATGGTTGTTAACAACAATAAAATTCTGTATAGGGGACTCAATGCACAATCATTAATCAACCCCAAGCCTAATTCTCAACAGTCTCCAATCTTCTGAAACATAATGAACAAGTTCTTACATGGTGAACAAGTTCTTACATAGTGAATAAGTTCTTACATGGTGAACAGTTTAAGGGCAGTCATCACAGAAACTTCCGGTTTTGATCATGCATCATGAACTATAAACAATCAGGTCAAATATGATTATTCGTTTGATTTTTATACTTGATTTATATGTGAATCCCACATTTCTCCCTTATTATGATTATGATTATTATTATTATTTTATTTTATTTTTAATAAATTGCTGAAGTGGTAGGTAGATGCAAGATAAAGGTAGAAAACAGTTTAGTGCTGTAAGAGGGCAAATGTAGATGATCAGGTGTGTGACTATAGACTAAGTATTAATCTGAGCTAGACAAGGGCAACAAAACATCCACGGATACAGAAGATTTCTCTCAAAACAGGGGGAGTGAGGTTCCAAACTCAACTCTGTTGATCCCCAATTTCTCACCTGATGGGCCCCCCTGCGACTGTGCCTGTCTTAGGTTGTTCCTCCCTTGACGAATCTTACCTGTCTATGGCTAACCAGTCATCTTCCTGGGCCATACAGGGAAATGTAAAGTTGGTAAGTGAGAGAGAAGAAATATTGTTTGAAAAGGTTAGCTTTTTACTTCTTTGCAGATTTATGCCCTGTGGCTTCTATGCCCAGCATTTGTCTTGAGGTATCTTTACCACTTGGAAGAATTATGATACTTGGTAATTTCGATATGAGGCACAGATTCTACTTAAGGGTTGTAATTAGGAAGGAAGAAGAAAAGCTATAGAAGTAGAAGATGGAAGAAAACATGGGGAGATTGATTATTTCTTTGACATATCTTCTTGTAGAGTAACATAAGCATGCTTAGGTTTTAAACTACTAATTAATTTGCGTGTACACATTAACATAATAGGAATACAGCTACATAACCAAAGCAAACCTACAATTACCAGCCATATCCAGTGAAACCAAGAAAACCAGTTAGGCACCCTAGGCATTTGTGAAAACTTGTCAATGATATGATGGGTATTGTTTAACTCAATTTGAATATTTTGAGAAAAATCAGACAAATTAAAACAACACATTCCTGGGAACTGTTCACATCCCGTATGTTCTTTTAACAGTAGATAGTCTATAGTCACAGGATTTTGGAGCACTGCAACTTGTACTTCTCCTAATTCTTGGTTGAGTTCCGACAGTATAGATCCAGTCAAATTTGTTTGTTTTACTATATGCACAGGCCAGCTTAGATATCTCCTTCTTCGTTCCAATGGCAAGTCCAGGAACCGGTGGGATGAATGCAGCTACAACTGCAACAGCGCCAGGATCTTTGTTGAAGTTTTTTGATGATCATCTTCTGGAATGACTCTTCCAGAGGATGTTGATGTTGGAAGTTCTTCTTCATATCGTATCTTAATTTGTTTTCTGGGTAGCCAAATTAGGCTTTGATCCTCTGTATAAATACAAACAAACCCTTTGCCCACACTTTGATATGCCCTTTATACCATTGTAAAGAATTTATTGGAGATCACCACACAGGAACTGCTTTTTTTTTTTAAGAGAAAGGAATATTATCAGAAAAATGTACTTCCATAGCTGATCATCTGACACCCTTTAAATGATCAAAATGAAGGATATTTAAAGCATGCATCAATCGGTGATTTGCAGTTAGTTTTATCCTATCAGGGAGTAATCCCCCTTTTCTTTCTTTTTTTCTTTTTTTCTTTTTTTTTTTTTGTTATCATTAATCTGCAATTACATTATAATCTGCAATCTGAAGAATATTATGTTTACTAGGCTCTCCCCTATACCAGGTCCCCCCCCCCACAAACCCCTTTACAGTCACTGTCCATCAGCATAGCAAAATGTTGTAGAATCACTACTTGTTTTCTCTGTGTTGTACAGCCCTCCCCTTTCTCCCCCCCATTATGCATGCTAATCATAATACCCCCTTTTTTTCCCCCCCTTTATCTTTCCCTACCCACCCATCCTCCCCAGTCCCTTTCCCTTTGGTACCTGTTAGTCCATTCTTGGGTTCTGTGATTCTGCTGCTGTTTTGTTCCTTCAGTTTTTCCTTTGTTCTTATACTCCACAGATGAGTGAAATCATTTGGTATTTGTCTTTCTCCGCTTGGCTTATTTCACTGAGCATAATACCCTCTAGCTCCATCCATGTTGTTGCAAATGGTAGGATTTGTTTTCTTCTTATGGCTGAATAATATTCCATTGTGTATATGTACCACATCTTCTTTATCCATTCATCTACTGATGGACACTTAGGTTGCTTCCAATTCTTGGCTATTGTAAATAGTGCTGCGATAAACATAGGGGTGCATCTGTCTTTTTCAAACTTGAGTGCTGCGTTCTTAGGGTAAATTCCTAGGAGTGGAATTCCTGGGTCAAATGGTAAGTCTGTTTTGAGCATTTTGAGGAACCTCCATACTGCTTTCCATAATGGTTGAACTAATTTACATTCCCACCAGCAAGAACTGAGGTAGTTTTGACAAACCTGTATGGATTCAGTTGGCCAATAACTTTATTGGCTCCCTGATGTCATATATATCTATGGCCACTTTTCTCCAACCTGTTTCCTATTGTTACTGCCTGTGTATGGGGATCAAACAGATAAAGTATTTTGGTCATTGTTATTAAATCAACCTTAAGCCTTATTTGACTTCATATATTTCTTTTTTCTAAAATAAGGTTTTGACCTTCATTTTCTGTGACGGATAGTCCCAGTCATTAGTTGGGGGAATCTCCCTGTTGCCCTTTGGTTCCACTAACCAGGATGTTGCTTTATAATGAATCTTTCTCTGACCCTGGTTCCTTAGGAATTGAGTTTCTGTTCCTCCTTGCCTCCAAATCCTTGCAAGAATTGAAACCACTGAATCCAAACTCTGTATTTCCATCTTCTTTTGACCCTTTAGATCCTCCATGTTTATATCAGAGTAATTATCTGTTAGATAAAGGATAAAGCACAGAGCTTCCATTAGTCATAGATGACTTACTGGTTCCAATTGTGTGAGTTAATTTAGCTAACGAGAAGCCATAGTACTAATGTTATTGGATACTGTGGCTAAAATGTCCAGAGGATGAACACAGTTTTATTGATAAAGTTCACATAGTAGGTCAGGTCAGTTAAAGTTTCATTTTCTACCTATCCTTACTTCTCTTTGAAAATTTTAAGTTACCTTGTTAAAGAAATGCATTTTTCCTTTGTTCTCTTATCACAACACTTAACATAAAATATTTCAGCAGTTTAATAGTCCTGTTAGTTTGATTATAAAAATAGCATTTTAGATCAAAACCCAGCCTTGTTCTTGTGTTAGCTCCGATTGTCCTGAACTCTTTCATTTTGTTTTCTCATGATTGTGAAATGTACAACTTCAGCTTGACTGTTCACCTTTTGGGTTTGTTTCATTAAAATAGAAGCAGTCTATGTAAAAAAAATGCATACATTTTACAAAGTTCGCATTCTACAGTGAAATTTTCATAGATATTAAAATAAGCAGAATTTTAAAACATTTGTATTTCATTTTAGGCCATTTATAGAAAGTGATTTCACATTTTAAATGAACTGGCATTTATTTCTGGTATCTAGTCTAATTTATAAACAGCCTAATAAAGAAATGTGCACAGAACTCCCCTTTTCCACCACACTTAACATGATTCACAAGTTATATTTTTAAGTTTTCTCTGTGTTCTGACCTAATTTAAAAATTGTATATTTTTATATAATTACATAAATTAAAAATTATTTGTAAAAAGTAGTAAATTCTACAGAAAGCCAAATTGGAGGAAAAGGGGCAGAGTTGGATGTGGAGAACAAATGACATCTAGGGTAATAGGACTGAATTATCCTCTGTAAAAATAAGAAATGAAATACAAGAAAGCTACCAGTACTTAAGGCTTTTTTTGTATCTCATGTGAGTATATTTCCATTTTGGCTGGTATGTTGTTTCTTAAACTTTGTATTAGAAAGATTTACAAAAATTATGGTGCATTAGATACTAGGTTTCCTTTAATGCTCACAGAAGAGTTTTATAATTATATTCTCTAAATATTTCATTGCTGTGGCTCTGCCTTTAGAATTGGTAAAATTTTATTTACAGTCTAAATATTAAAGAGTGAACCACAGCCTTAAGTCATTTTAAATCCATGTTTCTAATAAAATGGGCCACTGAAGATACTATTTATAACAGTCTCAGTTTAATTTTTTTTTAAGTATTCAGGTTGGTTATTTTGTTTTTCATCATAAGAAGTTTCAAAATACAAAACTTAAAAACAGTCTGGGTAAGATAATCTGTCTTCCATGACTCATTTACATTATGTTTATTCTTCCTTAGAGATCTTGTGGTTTATATTGCCATACTAATGTTGACTATTTCTTTTCTACAGCATGGATTTGTGGAATCATTTCTATCACTGTCATTAGCCTGCTTTCCTTGCTAGGCGTGATCTTGGTCCCCATCATTAACCAAGGATGCTTCAAATTCCTTCTCACATTCCTTGTTGCACTAGCTGTAGGAACAATGAGCGGGGATGCCCTTCTTCATCTACTGCCCCATGTAAGAAATCTTTTTAATCTTTAAAAAAGTTAAAACTAAATATATTCAAGCTAAAAGTATCCTTAATTAGCAAGCTATAGCACACTAGTATTTGTGTTATTTGCTTATAGGATTAAGAGCTTTTTCTATTTGCATAGTCTTAATAGCAATGTTTTTGAAATAAATTGAATCATTAGGCTTTAAACCAACAACAAAAACTAGTGTTAGTTTTACTTTCACCTGTCACAGTATATACACACCAAGTCACCACGATGTATACTTTAAATATCTTATAATTTTATGTCAGTTATACTTCAGCAGATTGAAATTTAAAAGAGCAATTTGTCCTACTAGCAGTTCTGAAAATTAATACCTAAAAATCAATAAGTGACATGTTTTCATCTGTATGATATATCAAAAAAAGCCTTTAGAAGAAATGTATAAGGGGTCTGTTAACAATTGTGCTCTAGCCAGTATATCACAGGTATTTTTATTTCAGCAGCAATTGGCAGACATACTCAGTTAACTGTTTTAGGTATTTGCTCTTTACACATGGGGCCATTTATCTTTTCACCTGCCATACCACCTGTTTTCTTCCATTTGGGACACTACCAATGATATGATCATAAGCCTACACTCCTAGTACCTTGCTTGTCAACTTTCTAAATCTATTTGTTGTCAATTAAGAGTATTTGATCTGGCCTCGTTTTTACTTCAAATTATAAAAACAGTGGAGCCTTTTCTTTTCCAAATGTAAAATTACAAGTTTGAATATTTTAAAATATTTGCACCCCCTTTCTGCTGCATTTGACAGACAGAATTGTATTTGTGTATTCTTCTTCTTCCCTTCTGCACTCCTGGTATTGAGATTTCTAGATCTACTACCTACAAAAATGTATGGCATTACCTTATAAAATGTGAATTAATGAATCTTTAAACTGTCAATGAAAGCTTTTTGTTGATTTTAACTTATATTTTATTGACTTGAAGTTGATTCATTATATGTTACTTATCCCCCTTTGTTCCCAACCCTTGCTTGCCCTTTGTACCAGCCATCAGGAATAGTAATAGTTTATTTCAGAACTGGGCATAATAAGGACAGTTGAAGTGAGAATAATGTTTAAGTATGTTTAACTTACTTTTTTCCAGGGGAGTATTAATTAAATAAAGCTATTACCTTTTTCAATGGTCCTACCTCCTTTGAGAAGTTTAGGAACCTCTTCTCTTGACTACTAGCATATGGGGGAAGAATACAAATCAATGTTACGAGGAGGGAAAACACTGAAGACTGGTTCTCTGACTTCTAAGTTCTCTAAGATTAACATCGTGAAACTTGTATGTTTTACAATTTAAAAATAACTTCATTTTTGTACTTACATTTATTTTTGCTAAAGCTTTAAATATAGAATACTAAGCATATTTCAGCATATGCTTTGCTAATGTTTGACAGTGTATGCAGAGGTAGCATCTTATCACTCAAATTTATAAGAGAGTGATATTATAAAAATATGACCAGTTTTTTAAAAAGCCATAAGTAGTGACCTACTGGTGAATTAGTTTGTTTTATTTTTGCTAAATATTAGGCATTTATCTGGGTCATGTTCCCTTCAGTTTACAAAGGACCTGTTATCTTTCTACCCGTTTGATTCTCTCACTATAGTATGTATCTTAACCCCTCTAGGCCTTTGAGTTTGCAGTCTTGATGTTTTACAGTTACCATGAAGTGCTACTCTAGGCCACTGAGTATAGCAAAATTAAGTGGAAGATTACATGTATTTTAAGTGAAAGAATATTTAAGGGAGTACTTTAAAAACTGGAGAGCATTTTTTTGTGTCCTCTAGGAAATTATAATGTAAAATTTTAAAATAGCATTTTAATTACTTGTTTAGAATTTTCCTTTATTCTTATTAATAGTCTCAAGGTGGACATGATCACAGTCATCAGCATGCACACGGGCATGGACATTCTCATGGACATGAATCTAAGAAGTTTTTGGAAGAACATGATGCTGTATTGAAAGGACTTGTGGCTCTAGGAGGCATTTACCTGTTATTTATCATTGAACACTGCCTTAGAATGTTTAAGCACTACAAACAACAAAGAGTAAGTGTTTTTTAATTGTGTATTTCATTTACTTAGGTGTAAAACTCAGAAACCATCATTTTCTGGGCATATGCTTAATTATGGTGTTGGTGTATATTAAATCTCTTTTAATAGGTTATCTTCCCAGGAAAAATTGGCTTTGATCTTTGCCATGTTTTTGCTACAACATTTATTTTGGCATTTATAATTAAGATAGAGCTCTTTTTGTTTCAGTTATTTTGTGGTTCATTTTATCTAGTTGACTTAAATAGGATAGAAAAAGCTATTGGCCAATTTTTACTTATTATAAAAATGCAAAAATGTATAGTTGGGAGCAAGCTCATCATCAGTCTTCTTAGTTAACATTTTCAAGGCTTTCATTGTTACAGCTTAAAGAAAATGTTTTCACACAACACACTTGAATTTCTTAATCAGAAATGCCTTGCCAGTGGTAGAAGTACTAGTGGTAAGAATAATTAGATTCAGGGAGCTTTGTAGGAAGAAAATCTAATGAAATGCAGGAAATGGTGACTCATCTCAGGAGTGTCGAACCTCTTGGGAAATGTTACTTAGACTGTTGGTTAAATACCCTGCTTACCATGAAATGTCTGTGTTTCATGTCACATTTGTCAGAAGGAGACAAATATCTAAAATAATTTTCCCCTAAGTTAAGGGCCTCTACCATTCATTATGATTTACTTCCCTCCCTGTTCACATTGGGTGATACCTATCTGTCTCTAAAGTGCTATCTTGAGTGCATCTCATTAACGTGTTTGTGAACCTAATGCTGATTATATATTTTCAAATCAGGAGAAGATTTTTAGAAAGGTTGTCACAAAAAGAGTTAGAAAATTCTTAGTTTTTTTAGTGAAGTACAAATATTAAAAAATATACTTTCTTTTTCTTTTAAAACATGAGGTAGTCATGATCATAGAATATACATTCCACATTTACAATTCTTATGCTATTTTACATATATATTTTGTTTATATTTTGCATATATCCCCTTGAGGGGATGATGTTCTAAGTAGTGTTATAAAATACAGTTTAGAACAGAGCCCTGAATTGGGATCAGGAGTTATTTTAGTTCTTGCCCAGCTACAAACTATCTGTGGAACTATGACTCATGCCTCATGATTTCCAGTGACTATCTATATCTTTGAAAATAAATCCTGTTTATCTGATTTTTGTATCATATACAAGCACTGTATTTAATTTTAATTGCCATGTTTTAGTCAGGGTATCATCATATTTAATATGTCAAGATTGTGTGTCCAGTGAGGTACTATCTGAGGAATGGTAAAAGGAACTGGGAAGGGTCAACTTAGACAAAAGTAATTTAGATCAGTATTTGGTTTCTGAACAGTCATGTAGATGGGTGAAGAACAGAATTTGGTGGGAGGGATGCCAAGGTGTAAGGGTGGCTGAAGGGAAATGAGTTAGCAAAGGTGATTACTGCGGATAAGCTAGATGAGAGGTGACGGGGCTTTGAATATTGCCATGGCATGAAGAATGGGGAAGGGAATATAACTTAGAGAAGTATTTAAATGAGAGAATCAATAAGAAGACTTGATAACTGATGAGATGTAATAAAAGAACTTAGAGTCTGTCTCTGTTAGTACCTAATTTAGAACACAATTACATATTGAAAAGTATATAAAGAAGTTTTGGAGTTACTGTGAAACCCTAATTTTCTTCAGTTACATGCACCTACTAACATTGAAGCAACAAATATTAAGTATTTAATATGTACAAAATATCAGAGACTGTATAATTTACAGATAAATATAAAATGTGCTTCAGGAGATAGAATAAACAGATTTTTAAAACTAATGGTGATCTCTTTGAAGCTAAGCTTACTGGCAAAATTAAACACATTTATTTTTGTAAAGTAAGCTATTGTAGGAGAATAGAGTCCCCAGAACATGGTATCTTTTTTATGAATTTGAAATTGTGGGAAGTAAAAACTTGTACATATTTGGTGGAGGGGTCTTCAAGTACATGAAAGGAATCTGGGCAGGTAAATCAGTACATGTCCTTCATGATAAATAGAACTGTAAATAATCTGATAAAGTATACGGCAGTTTTTGAAGAAAGTGATTTAATGATACGTAAATAAAACATTTGACTCTGTAGAAGATCAACTATTGGAAGGAAGCTTTCAGCATAGGTTAAATAATACACCAGATGCTGACTGGTTTCAGCAAGTTGGGGTTTTGAGGGTAATGATTTGGCAAGTGTTTAGGAGAGTGGACAATCAGAACCAAAGTGATTAAGCAAAATCCTGGCTGGTGTTCCCATTTTCTTTTTTTCTTCTTATATCCGTCTCATTGACTTTTATACTATTACTGGCTCCTCCTCTGTTTTTCCTTCTTGATTCATGACTGGTTCCATTTTTTTATTTTCAGTTGTCTCTGTACTGTATTCTTTTGAACCTTTTCTATTTTTCCAGTTTCTGTTACCTACTGTTGGAGAAGAACAACCTAAAATGTAATGGCTTGTAACAATTTATTATTTTTCCTAATTCTGTCAGAAATTTAGGCAGAATTCAGCTGGGCAGTTCTTTTGCTCCACTTGGCATCAGATAGAGTCACTCATTCTACTACATTGTGAACTAGGCTGACATGGGTTGACATGGACAGAGCAGGGCTGGAAGGTTCAGGAACGTTTCACCCAATGTCTGCCTCTTGGTACTTCTCCACATGGCTTTTCTTTAGAGTCCAGACTGAGTGTCATCATAACAGTGGCTAGTTTCCGCAGGCAAAAGCAAATGGTGCCAGGCCTCTTCCAGACTAGTCACAGAACTGGCACGGTATCACTTCTGTTGCATTCTATTGGTCAAAGCAAGTTCAAAAAGCCAGCCAGAATTCAGGGCCAGGGGAGAGGTTCCACCTCATCAGGGAGGGAAGAAATTGATGATGGCCATTTTTGGAGACTCTACCATACACTCAACTGGCTGAAACAAGCTTACTTATGCAGCAGTTGGAAGACAAACTCTGAAACATAGTTCATATCCTGTAAGCAAACACAACAGAAGAATCCCGTCAGTCAGTATGCATTCCCAGAGAATACTTTTATTTTCACACTGTTCTAATACCCTTGATATTTTGCTGTCTTAGGTTAACAAATTAGAAGTAGACATTTTAAGTTGGAAGAGGTGTTAGTGGGTTACGTTAGTAAAAGAACAAAGCATACTATTAAGAGATAAGATAGGAAAATTCAGACCTAAACAGTGAAATAGAATAATTAGAATTTATTAGTAATTGAGGATAGATTAGATGAGAAATAAAATTTGTCTTTATTGCAAAACTATAAAAAATCAGTTATTGATAGGTTTTCATATGTCACCTCATTTAATCCTCATAAGAATCTATCCTTTTTATCTTAACAGATGAGTATTGATATTATATTCAGTAAGTTAAACTTGTCCAAGTCTCAGAAGTAAATTGCAGATTAGAGATTTTAACTCAAGTTTGACTCTGTCCATTTTATCACATATAGGGAAATATGAGATTGCCTTAAACACAAAATGAAATTCAAAGGAATAAACTTTAATCTTTTGGAACTTTGTATTCCTGCACATTATTAAGTGATAATATTCCTGCACATACTTAATAATATACTACTATGTAACCTATTCTTAAATTTGAAGTAGAGCAATTGAACCCTTTCATTGGGTATTTGATAAAAAACAGTAACATAAAAATTTTGCTGGATTTTTCCATCTGGTTAGACACCCCCCTTGATTAACCTCTAAATTTTTTTCTCCTTTTCTAAATAATTTATTTATAGTACCACTGGTTATCCCAGTAGATGTTAACAAGGAAATATTGTTGCTAATTATGGTTGCTGATTTGGTATTAATATCAGATTTTTTTTTCAGGGAAAACAGAAATGGTTTATGAAGCAGAGCACAGAAGAATCAACTATTGGAAGGAAACTTTCAGATCATAAGTTAAATAATACACCAGATGCTGACTGGCTTCAGCTCAAGCCTCTTGCTGGTAGATAACAGTTTTGACTAAAGAGAAACTTTTAAGACATAAAAATTGAAGTATTGTTTCTAAACTTTGTGTTGTTGAAATTTCTTGTCTTTGTGGCTTCTCTAGTATTAGTTTCTAAGTTGTGTTTCCTTAAATGTGAGTGTTTTAATTGCAATTTTGTTAGTGTTTTTGTTTATTTAAACCATATTTAAACTGGAGTGTGGGACCAATTACATTACAGGGCAAGGAACATATTATACTTAATACTTTATGGGAAAAAGAATAAAACAAACAGAAAGACTTCTTAAGTGGTGGATTAGTGCTAATTTTTTTTCTTGGCAATGCAAAATCTTTGTGCCCTCCACATGTAATTGGTTTCATATAGATAAAGGAGAATCAGCATTTTGTGTTTAAAGAATCGTCTTCTGTACTAAAATCTCTGCTCATCCATCCATGTGTTCTGTTGCCTGATAGATATAATGAGGTAGTTTACAGTTTTCAGGGAAACATTTAAAAAATTTTAACCTAATTTCCTTCCTTTATGTTTGAACTGATGTTTCCTCTGAGTGTGCCAATTACTTGTTGCAGAAAAGGGGCAGCCTAGATTCTTAATTGTATAGACTCTGTCCCAAAATAAATTTGGGAAGTATTAGGTTCTTTGTCACATAATAAATAGCTTTTGAAAACTAGGTGAGGTCAACCTCAATTTAAAAAAGGAACTTACTAGATGTTGTTTTCACTTAATACGGGTTTCTCAACTTCATTATAATAATGACCTAAATAGCATTGTCAGATAGGTGGAGCATTAGAGGATGCAAATTACTTAAATTTTGTCTTTTCTTAAATGATAAGAGGAGGTTAGTGAGTAAACTTTAGGTTTCCTTCTTTCTCTGAAAGATAATGGATCTGTTTGTTATCCTGTACAAGCTGCAGTACTAGCTACCCTCTGATTGCCATCAGCTGTTCCTGATGTGTTCCTTACGTCTCACAGTGACTTCATGCTCACCCGTTTTTCTCCTAGCTTTGCCTACTATTGGTTTCAGTTTCCATTTACCTCATCTGGTTCATCTTTTTTTTTTTTTTTCACATGAAGAGTATTATGTTTACTAGGGTCCCCCCTTCCCCAAATCCCCCCGACAAACCCCATTACAGTACTGTCCATCAGCGTAGTAAGATGCTATAGAATCACTACTTGTCTTCTCTGTGTTGCACAGCCCTCCCCATGCCCCCCGCACATTATACATGCTAATCGTGATGTCCCCTTTCTTTTTCCCCACCCTTATCCCTCCCTTTCTCCCCAGTCCCTTTCCCTTTGGTAACTGTTAGTCCATTCTTAGGTTCTATGATTCTGCTGCTGTTTTGTTCCTTTGGGTTTGAGGTGAGTCTCTTGTAAGCAGCATACAGATGGGTCTTGCTTTTTTATCCATTCTATTATTCTGTATCTTTTGATTGGTGCATTCAGTCCATTTACATTTAGGGTGATTATTGAAGGAGATGTACTTATTGCCATTGCAGGCTTTAGATTTGTGGTTGCCAAAGGTTCAAAGTTAGCTTCTTTAGTATCTTACTTTCTAACTTAACTCACTTATTGAGCTATTTTAAACACTGTCTGGTCATTCTTTATTTTTCTCCCTTCTTATTCCTCCTCCTCTGTTCTTTATATGTTGGTTGTTTTATTCTGTGCTCTTTTGTGCTTCCTTTAACTGCTTTTATGGGTAGTTGATTTTATTTTTTGTCTTTAGTTAGTATTTTGTTGGTCTGCTTTCTTTGCTGTGATTTTATTTTCTCTGGTGACATCTATTTAGTTTTAGAAGTGCTCCCATCTAGAGCAGTCCCTCTAAAATACACTGTAGAGGTGGTTTGTGGGAGGCAAATTCCCTCAGCTTTTGCTTGTCTGGGAATTGTTTAATACCTCCTTCATATTTAAATGATAGTCATGCTGGATACAGTATTCTTGGTTCAAGGCCCTTCTCTTTCATTGCATTAAATATATCATGCCATTCTCTTCTGACCTGTATTGTTTCTGTTGAGAAGTCTGATGATAGCCTGATGGGTTTTCCTTTGCAGGTGACCTTTTTCCTCTCTCTAGCTGCCTTTAAAACTCTGTCCTTGTCCTTGATCTTCGCCATTTTAATTATTATGTGTCTTGGTGTTGTCCTCCTTGGGTCCTTTCTGTTGGGAGTTCTGTACACTTCCATGGTCTGATTGATTATTTCCTCCCCCAGTTTGGGGAAGTTTTCAGCAATTATTTCTTCAAATACTCTTTCTATCCCTTTCTTTCTCTCTTCTTCTGGTACCCCTATAATGTGGATATTGTTCCTTTTGGATTGGTCACACAGTTCTCTTAATATTGTTTCATTCCTGGAGATCCTTTTATCTCTCTCTGCATCAGCTTCTATGCATTCCTGTTCTCTGGTTTCTATTCCATCAATGGCCTCTTGCATCTTATCCTTCCTGTTTATAAATCCTTCCAGAGATTGTTTCATTTCTGTAATCTCCCTCTGGACGTCTATAATCTCCCTCTGGACTTCATCCCTTAGCTCTTGCATATTTCTCTGCTGCTCTATCAGCATGGTTATGAGCTTTATTTTTTATTCTTTTTCAGGAAGACTGGTTAGGTCTATCTCCTTTTCAGGGTTTGCCTCTGTGATCTTGGTCTGTGTCAATTTCTTCTGCCTTTTCATGGCGATAGATATATTTGTGGGGAGCTGGCGTGTGTGTTGTGTAAGAGAAAGTCCCTTCTTGCCAGTTTATGGCCTTCCTCTCCTGGGAGAACAGCAGCCTCTAGTGGCTTGTGCTGGGCAGCTGCATGCAGATGGGGCTTCTGATCTTGCCCGGCCGCTATGGAGTTTATTTAGCTCTGCAGTTGCTGTGGGCTTGGCCTGCCTCAGGCTGCTGCTCCAATATGGTGGAGCTGTGTCAGAGGGGGAACAGGCAGGATGCTGTTTATCTCTGTGAGGGGCCTCCGAGCTGCGCTGCGGGAGTTCGGGCGCCCAGAGTTCCCCCGGATTAGCAGCTGCTGGGCTAGTGTCCCAGGATGCTTCCGTCCAGCTGTGGGGTCCCTGTCCCTTTAAGACTTCCAGAAAGCACTTGCTTTTCTTTGTCCCCAGTGTGCCGGCTGCAGGGACCCACTCACAGGTCTTACTGTCCTGTTTCCCTAGTTTCCAGCACCCCACACACACACTGTGTCTGCGCTCTGGTGCGGATGGCTGGGGCTGAGTGTTTAGCAGTCCTCTCCCTCTCCCTCCCTGCTCCGACTCCTCTCCTCCCGCCGGGAGCTGGGGTGAGGGGCACTCGGGTCCCGCCAGGCCAGGGCTTGTATTTTACCCCCTATGCGAGGCGCTGAGTTCTCACATGTATGGATGTAGTCTGGCTGTTGTCCTGTGTCTTCTGGTCTCTCTTTTAGAAATAGTTGCATTTGTTGTATTTTCAAAAATATATATGGTTTTGGGAGGAGATTTCCGCTGCTCTACTCATGCCGCCATCTTGGTTCTCCCTGGTTCATCTTTTGCACCCTCAGAACCCTGGTCTGTTTTGTGTGTGTGCATGTGTATATTTATTTGTTTTATTTTTCATATTTATTTAGGAGTTTTTAAAGATAATCACTTAAGAAATGTTTGTTACATGACTATTCTGCCTGGGTTTATATTAGCAAATATGCATTCATTTACTTGTTGGTAAAGCATATCCTTTGCTATTATAAATACAGGAACTGATGACTCGGTTGTTTCTGAAGATCGACTTAATGAGACTGAACTGACAGATTTAGAGGGCCAACAGGAATCCCCTCCTAAAAATTATCTTTGTGTGGAAGAGGAGAAAATCATGGACCATTCTCACGCTGATGGATTACATACCATTCATGAGCATGATGTCCATGCTGCTGCACATAACCACCATGATGAGGATAAAACTGCGCTGAGGAAACATAATCATCAGTGGCACCACAAACATTCTCATCACTCACACGGTCCCTGTCATTCTGGAGCAGACCTGAAAGAAACGGGAATAGCCAATATAGCTTGGATGGTAATCATGGGGGATGGCATCCACAACTTCAGTGATGGGTTAGCAATTGGTAAGTGGACTTAAAACTTGGGTATAATTGGTTCCTTAACACTGGTTTCACTCTTCCACTATTTGAGTACTAATCTTAGGAACTGTAATACATAAGATAAAAATAGGGGTTTAAAAAGTACACTTTAAAGTAACTATTGTCATTTGGTTTTTCCAAAGGCTGTGTTAGTATTCTTGATAAGTTTATTTGGGGACATAAAAGTATACTTTCAGGGTTTTTCTTTGAACATGTACCTAAATGTTAATAATATACTTCTGCATAATCACTATATTGGAAAATGTATCTTAACATTTTCAAATAGATTATACACCTCTGAATGAAAACAAATTAATTTCAATCTTGGGTTTAATAATTTTTTTACATTTTTGAAAAGGTGAAGAAAAATTCTACAATATTAAAAATACATTGTACTTAATATATTATATTAGAATCTTGCTACTGTAACCTGATTAATACCAGTTTAGGAAAACTTAAACATGATGCAATACATGATTTTCTTTAAGATCCAGACTCCATTAAATAATCACTCAGAGATAGGCTTTGGTTTCTTTCAGAAAGGTGAGACCATATATTTTGAATCCACAGTGGCTGTCAGTGTTCAAGAATAAAGAATTTTACTTGTAGAAACAGATGGATTTATATCTCTGGTTTCAGTCCTGAAAACCATCAGACAAATATAGGCACACCTCAGAGATACTGTGAGTTTGGTTCCAGACCACTGCAATAAAGCAAATATTGCAATAAAACTCATTAAATAAATTTTTGATTTTGCAGTGCATATAAAAGTTATGCTTTCACTATACTGTAGTTTATTGAATGTACAACAGTATTATGTCTTAAAAAACAATGTATATACCTGAATTAAAAAAATACTTATTTGCTAAAATATGGTAACCATCATCTATACTTTCAGCACGTTGTAATCACTGATCACAGACCACAACAAATTATAATAATAACAAAAAAGTTTGAAATATTTCAAGAATTACTAAAATTGTGACACAGAGACATGAAGTAAGCAAATGATGATGAAAAATGGTGCCAATAGACTTGCTTGATACAGGGTTGCCCCAAACCTTCAAATTATAAAAAACACTGTGTCTAAGAAGCACGATGAAATGCACAATCAAATGAGGTGTGCCTGTAATATTTTGTACCATTTATTCTCTAGATCCAGAAAAGTCTGGAATAAGGAGACTAGTCACATTAATATCTATAAATGCTAATGTGAGAAAGCAAGTTCAATCATAGACTTACATGACTTGAAATTGGTAGCATTAGACTACCACTTAGAGATTAGAGCACTGAATATCAGTACTGTTCCCTAGCTATAAGTGAGTGAGTGAGAAGGCTTCACATAAAAAGAATTGAATTCAGTAGGGAATATTTTTTTCATTGAATAACTCTTTCTCTGGTTGTCACACACATATTTTACCTCAGTATATGTTCAAACACTACAGTGTTTAAGTGAATCATTCATATATTGTGAAATCAGATAAAAGAGACTGTACCTCTCATTATTAGTGAAAATGGAAAAACAGAAGATTTATAAACCACTTTTTTTGCCCCCCTCCAACTCAGGAGCAGCTTTCAGTGCTGGATTGACGGGAGGAATCAGTACTTCTATAGCTGTCTTTTGTCATGAGCTGCCACATGAATTAGGTAATGCAACCTTAAAATTTTTACCAGATTTCATCAAAACTAAGACTTCTTTGATTGTAAATGCATCCAGATTTTAGAGATGTTAAAACATAATGAATGGCTGATGGCAAGCATAATATGTCATCATTCTCTTATTTCTTTTATAATCTTTGTTATATATGTGTGTATAAATTTATGTAAACAATTGTATCCCGTTCTGCCTCTGTCTTTATTAGTTATTATGTTTTTAAACTCCATCCAGGTTACCATGAATTAATTCAATATGTTGCTTCTGCCAAGTACTTAACCACTTTGCATATTTAGCAGCTGGTATTGGACACACCGTGCCTTTAATTTCCTGCCACCACAGACTTGGTGCTTATAGAGCCCTTATGAGAACGTCTTTTGTTCTCATAACAGTTGATGGGCCCTAGGATATGCACACCAAGGACGTGCTGTATCACTATCCAAAACGGTCACACTAGTCACTAACCAGCAATACGTAAACAGAGCTCCTGTGTTTCTATATCCCTGCAAACATTTAGAATTAATTTTCTAATTTTTGCCATTTTAATAGGTGTAAAATGGTACTTTGTTGTTTTAATTGGCATTTGTTGATCTACCGATTATTTTAGTTTCTCTTCATGTGTGTTTTCTTCTTTAAATTGAAAAATGGAAGTAAAAGATGTGAGGATACATCACAGAAAATATCTGAGGGATGTGGAGATAACATTAATTTGAAAGGAAAACCACTACCTAACTTTTGAGTCCAAGGAATTTCTTCATGGGCTCTAATTTTTTTTTCTTAAGTTTATTTGCTTATGAAATGGTTTATCTATCATTTGACTGTTTAATTGTCTTTATTGATAGTAGCCTTATTTGCTTAGTTTGAATAGAATTTATTCATACAATTTGCTTAGGAAATTATTAACTGTTCACATAGAGCAGAAAAATCTATTAGTGCCTACCTGATGCTGATTCTTTAATGCTTGATTCCTTACAGTTTTGTTTACCTTGACAGCTTTGGGCAAGGTAATATTACATCTTGTTAATGCCACATTTTCTTTTACCCCATCATGATTGTTTTTTGTTGTCTCTTGTTTCAATAATACCAGTATTTTTGATACATCTGCCAATAAGGTATATGAAATGGACTGGAACGGAATGAAACTAGAGGCATTCTTCAATGTGACTTGTTTATATAATTTGTATCTTAAGTAGCTTCCTTAACCTATAAGGTAAAAGCTTGAGATTCATTAGTCCTGCTTTCAATGACCTTCATTTCTGGCCTCTACCTACCTTTCTGGCTTACTTGCTATACTTTCTGTTGCATAGTTTCTACTTCCTCCAAACATAGTTCACCGCACATGCACTGTGGGTGCCTGAACCTGTTTCTTTGCTTATCCCATCCTCCACCTTGCTTGTCCTACTACCTCTGTCTGTAGTTTATCCTGCTAAGGTCTTTTCTCTAACTCCGGTATTGTCCTCCAGTGCCCCATGCCTTGTGTGACTTTGTCCTCTACATCACTTACTTTCTCCAGGTTCTTCTTTTGGTGCTTAGTAGATTTCCACTTTAGATGTCCTATTTCTTTAAATGTACATTTTCTTTATGTACAGACTCTATGTCTTATACCCTTCTCTGCATTCCTGTGTTAGTAAGAGAATGATCTGCCAGATACTTCTTTCAGTTCCCTAGCAATACCAGTCAAGACTTCCTGTCAGTTGTTATACATGAGTAACATTGCCTAATAGTTTTAATCTTTTACCTTTTGTTTTTTTAAATTGCTTAGTAATAGACTTGGATAGTTGTACACTTATCCACGGGTATGCTTAGTAATAGACTTGGAAAGTTGTACGCATATCCACGGCTATACTAGGACAATCTTTAACTTCTCTTACCTACTACCCCTTCAATGGAGTATGTCTGGCCACTTCATGATTAAGTGTGGTTTTACTGAATTGCTCTAACCCCCAGGAATCTTTACTGAATTGGCAGGAGGGAATTTGGAGATTAGAGATGGTTGCCTTCCTCTCACTCACTCCTTTTTCTTTCTGTAGTTTCTTGTTTTAGGAATGACACACAGGGAATGACAGCCACATGTAAAGCAAATGCAGTACGCATCTTAGCGGCTAGGTAAACCCTGGGTACCCAATACAGAGCTCAGGTAAAAATAACTGTAGAACTCTGCTTGGGCCAGGACTCCTCAGTGAGACATTCAGACCCCAAACCCCTGCCTGTTTTACCCCGCAAACCTGAGGTTGAGTGTTACTATTGCTGTGAGAGGAAACATCAACCCAAAGGTAGTGAGCTTTGCCAGAAGGAAAGGAGTGGGACCCTACAAAAATGTTCATTTTCTCCCAATGCCTGGTGCTAAATCTACATAAACTGCCCTGTATGCTAGCTTCATAGGCTCCTGGGGAATAAAGATCATAAAGAAAAGACCCAGCTTTCTCCTCTGGAGGTTACAGAAAAGACTTTGGCCCTTGTATCTATCAACAAGGTAGGAAGTGTTTTACTGACTCCATAACTAAAGGAAGTAAAAAAGAAAAACATGCTTGCAGACCCTAATTTCTGCCTTTAAGGCACAGTGATAAAATAGGGCTGGGTGAATGCCTCTACTCTGATTAGATTACCTGCTCTTACTTGGAGAGGATATGGAGAGAAGCATAGAAATATCTTCCTCAGAATTCCTAAACAAGGGGAAAGCCATGCCCCTGGAGGCCGACATAGAAGCATGGCAGTTAGAAAGGGGGAGTCATCTCCCCACTTACTGGGTTAAGACGTTGGCAAAAGCAGCATGATATGTCGGGGATATTCTAGGATAATTTATTTGACCTGAAACCTCTTCAGCCCTAGTTAAATGTTTTATTATAAATTCTTTAAACTGTTGTGGGATTCCTATACTAAAGTATTACCCTAAGGGGAAAACCTTGTGTTTAAATTACAGTGCAGTGCAGTGGAGACTAATGCTAAGTTAGTGTGATTCCAAGCTCTCGTGCTCCTCCTCTGACCGCACTGCTGTTTTCTCTAATGGTTTATCAGGTGGGGGTTTTGTTTGTGTTGAGGAACACAATATGAAAAATGTGTACTTTTAAGCCTTAGAACAATATTCATCTCAGGGGGGCACACTGGAAGAGGTGTGCAGAAATTGAGACAATCTGAGGGAGTGGAAAACCTGAATTTGTTTGCTCTGAGGTGTGGTAATAGATGAAATTGCTTGAATAATTACTACTCTCTCTTTTGTTTTTTCAAAATTTGTGTAGCTGAATTTAAAAGTAAGTTATAGTATTCCTCTGTATGTTCTGCTTTTTTCCATTCTTTCAATAAGGGGCTGTATAAACATTTGAAAAATAATTTTTTAGGGAAACCTGTATAAGAACGTATGAAGGAGAAATGAGGTTGGGGATAATCCAGAAGGGCAGATAATCCAGATCTTTTTTTTCTGAGAGGGCATCTCTCATATTTATTGATCAAATGGTTGTTAACAACAATAAAATTCTGTATAGGGGACTCAATGCACAATCATTAATCAACCCCAAGCCTAATTCTCGTCAGTCTCCAATCTTCTGAAGCATAACGAACAAGTTCTTACATAGTGAATAAGTTCTTACATGGTGAACGGTGCAAGGGCAGTCATCACAGAAACTTTCGGTCATCACGCATCATGAACTATACACAATCAGGTCAATTATGATTATTCGTTTGATTTTTATACTTGATTTATATGTGAATCCCACATTTCTCCCTTACATTATTATTATTATTACTATTATTTTTAATAAAATGCTGAAGTGGTAGGTAGATGCAAGATAAAGGTAGAAAACATAGTTTAGTGCTGTAAAAGGGCAAATGTAGATGATCAGGTGTGTGCCTGTAGACTAAGTATTAATCCAAGGTAGACAAGGGCAACAAAACATCCACGGATGCAGATTTCTCTCAAAACAGGGGGGGTGAGGTTCTAAGCCTCACCTCTGTTGATCCCTGATTTCTCACCTGATGGCCCCCCTGCGACTGTGCCTAATCCAGATATTTTTGACATTGAATAATGTGTTTCATGAACTTGAAAGAACTAACCATTTGATAAGTAAAGGTAGCTATAGTATTAAGACTCAGCTCAGAGAGGCTTTAATACTGTACATTTTTTCCGTCTCTCATGTTAATTAAGGGTTAAGTAGAAACACAAGTTAAGAATTCCATAATTTGCAGAATTGTCCAGGAAAAATTGAACATTCATTGTATAGATTTATACCTGTGTATATACTTGCACTATTTAAGACAACTGTAAATACATGCTTGTTTAAAAAAAAAACTCAATAGTTCATGTTTGCAGATTTTAACATAACTAGAATTTGACCACATTAATCTAATAGCTTTGGTAGGCACACCTCATTGATTGTGCTAATGATTTTCTTTATCAGCAGAAAGGAATGAATGTTGATTTATCAAAAGATGAATAGATTTACTTATTCAGTATAAATCCCAACTGTGGGCCTATCTGATTTATTTTTCAAATGTTTATACAGGTTCTTACTGAGAAAAATACTCAGATACCTTTGAGAATTTATAACCTGAGATAAGACTAGGACAGATAGATTTTAAATGAAATAATTCAGTGTGATACAAGATAATTATATAAAAATCATTTATGCTGCTATCTATTAGCACTGAACAATTAGAAATTGAAATTTTTAAAAGAGCTATTTATAATGACACCAAAAAAAACATGAAAAACCTTAGTTAAGTCTAACAAATGTGCATAGAATCTGTATGTTAAAAGGTACAGATTATCAACAAAAGAAATCAAAGGAGACTTAAATAAGATATTCTAGGTTCAGGGACTAGAAGACTCAGTAATTTTAAGATGTCAATTATCCCTATTACTTCAGTGCCTTCCCAATCAATCCCAGCACACTTTTTCAAATGAGTTTTTCAAAATTTTATATGGAGAGGGAAAGGAACTTGAATAACCAGAAGAATTTTTAAGAAGGACAACAAAGTTTAAGACTTACTAGCAAGCCACAGTAAACAGAGCAGTATATTCATGAAAGAACAGACACATAAGTCAGTAGTAGTAGTAGAGTACTGAGTTTTAAGGTATATGGCAACTTCTTTTCAACAAAAGTACAAAAGAAATTTCATGTAGAAATAATAGTTTTTTCAACAAATATTGCTGAAATAGTTGGATATCTACTTGCAAAAAAACCCACAAACAAAAAACTCACATCATAGACAAAAGTTGACACAAAATGGGTCATTGATCTAGATGAAGAAACTTAAAACACAGGTTCTCCTTGCTATCTGAAAGTAGAGCATTCCTATGAAATCTTTCATAAACTGAAGTGGTGTAAAGCAGAGAAGTAATTACCATTAATTTATGTGGAAAAATTGTTTAGCATTCCAAACCCAAAAAATGACCTCCCATAGGCTTTTCTGATGCTTTAGTATGCACAAAAATAAGTTGAGATAAGTACAGGTGCTCATACCATTCAAAGCTTTATGGTGGCTTGATACTGAGATGCTGAGTGTCCTCCTTGCGGAAGGAGCTTGCCAGTGCCACTTGCTGCTTGGGTGTGCCCTACCTCTGTACAGCGGTGGCTGTAAAACAAACACTGAACACTATTTTAGCTTTTTTACTCTTTTCTTAAAAATGAAAATCCTCTTCAGATTTCTTTGCAGTTAGTGAAAACAGGTACTAATATAGATCTTTCGTAAAAACATGATGTAATGTGAACTTTATAGAAAAACGGGGATATGTGTACCAGACTTTTAGGAAACATAGTGGGAAAATCTTTGTGTACTTGGAATAAGCTAACTAACCGTTTTTAGGTGCATCAAAAAACATAATTCATTAAGGAAAAAATAAAATGGACTCCAGAAAAATTAAAAACGGTGCAAGGGACACTTAAAAGAGTAAATAGATAAATCACAGAGTGGGAAAAAAGATATATAGAAAGTACGTATCTGATAAAGAGTTTTAGGATATTTAGAGACCTCAATTCAATAATAAGAATACAAAAAAAAATGGTCAAAAGACTTGACTACGTATTTCACTAAAGAAGTTACACAGGTGACAGATGGCCACATGGAATTTCAGTTGCTGGATTTGTTGTTAAGGTCTGCAAGGGGTGTGGGACAGCCAGAACTCTCATAAATTGCTGGTGGGAATGCAATTTCTTATAAAGTTAGGCATACACTGACTGTATGGCCCAGAAATCTAACTCTTAGATTATTTACATAAGAAAAAGGAAAACTTATGTTGACACAAAAACCTAAGAAAGTGTATAATGGCTTTATTCATAATTGCCAAAAACTGGAAATAACTTAAATGCCCTGATAAATGGTATATAAACGATGCGTCCTCTATGGAATATTACTTAGCAGTAAAAGGCAGTAACTTGCTGATATGAATTGTAACATGGATGAGTCTTTACACACATTATACTAAGTGAAAAATCTAGACCTGAAGGACTGTGTTACTATATGATTCCATTTCTGTGATATTCTAGAAAAGGCAAAACTGTAGGGACAGAAGGCAGATCGCTGGTTGCCTAGGAATAAGGGACCTGAGGGAGTTGGGGTGATGAAGTAGTTCGAGAGTTTGATGAGAGGTATGGTCACATAGTATGTACTTTTTTTAAAACTCATAGAATTCTACATCCAAAAAATAAATGGAGAATTATATATGTAAGTAATGTCTTAATTTTTAAGAAGTATTAATTAAAAGTAATTCCTTTTGAGTCTTGATTAGTTAATTCATGCTGTTTGGTTGTTACTCAGGGATGAAGTAAATCATCTTGCTCTCCAGTAACATCTGGGAAGGCATCAAAGTTGGTATAATTTGTACCTGTGATACTTTTGTTCATTTCCTATTAACCAAGACTCCATTTAAAACTCCATTTTGAAATTATAAAAGGAAACAGTGTATTTTATAACCAAAAGATACTTCTCTAGTCTTACTTTGTATTATCTAACCCTCTGCTAAATGAAATTGTCCCTTTAGCACTCTTGGTGTGTATTGAAAGCATGGCCGAGAAATTTGTAAAAAGAAACACTTTGCTTAGAGGAAGCTGAAAAAGAAAGGCCAGAAGAAATTAAAACTCTAGGGGAGAGAAGAGATTAAGGCTGATACTGAATCCAAGTCTCATCAGCAGAATTAAGTTGTTGGGGTCAGAGGGGAAAATGTGTAAGAAGAGTAGTATTAGATGGAAACTGGAGAATGACAATTTAGAAGCCATTGGTACATAATTTCCATAGATGCCTTTACTTTACCCAGAATACTTCAGTATGTAGTTTGTAACAGTTTGTTGGAACATGGAAAAATAATGCCTTGCACTAATTTCTTTGTTGTTAACTTCTATCTATCTGTTATAAATTAGGCCCTTGTAACCATAAGAGTTAAAAAAGAACAGGTCATGTATTTTTTAGTCTTGTAAGATCCCTTCTAAAGGGAAAGAAAAGCCCAGTATTCTGATAGGACCTTGTGTTAATTCATACTAATAAGTGTTCAGTAATTGATTGGCTATTCGTATATTTAATAACCAAAACAGAAAAGTTAAAATTAGTAAAACTATGGTGTTTGATCCTTTAGTTGCAAGACTGATTTCTATCAGTTTTGCCCTTCCAGTAACCTCTCAGGAATATTTAATCCTTTTATTTCCCTAGTGTTCCAACTTGGGGCAGGTGAATGAGAAGTCTCTTTATTCTTTATACATTTTTCGGATTTTCAGAATTAAAATTTAATTTTTTTCTGGAAAAAAATAAAACATAAATGTGAACAGAATATAGTATTCCTAAAGAATGTGTTACCTCTGTTCTTATGCCATCTCCCTTTGAAAGAAGAGCAGAGATCAGAGCAGAGAACTTTCATTGGTTCTCACAAAAAGAGCAGTGACCTAGTTCCTTTTTTCCACTAAAAAATTTTTTTACAGTTCATGTACAATGGTAAAATTGACCTTGCTTTTTGACATACAGTTCTTTGAATTTTAACATTTATATAGATTTGCGTAACCACCACTACCATCAGGGTAGAGAACAGTTCCATTTTACCAACAAATCCCCTTTGGCTGTCCCTTTAGTCACACTCCTTTTCCACCCCTGCCCCCTGGTAACTAAATGTTCTCCATCACTATAGTTTATCTTTTTGAGGCACTCATATAAATGAAGTCATATATGACCTTTCAGACTCTTTCAGCATCATGCTTTGAGATTCATCCAAGTTTTTGCATATATTCAGGTTTAATAAGCAAAAAACAAATTTTAATAAAATTTTAGTTTTTATGGTATATGCTTTTTATGTCATTCTTAATTTTTTTAATTGTTTTTTTCCCCTAAATTTGTGTATAAAATTTTGTGGTTTTAAAACTCTCATGTTATCTCTTAACTGCAGGTGATTTTGCAGTTCTTCTTAAAGCAGGCATGACTGTAAAGCAAGCAATTGTATACAACCTTCTCTCTGCCATGATGGCTTATGTAGGCGTGCTCATAGGCACAGCGGTTGGTCAGTATGCCAATAACATCACACTTTGGATCTTTGCAGTCACTGCAGGCATGTTCCTCTACGTAGCTTTGGTGGATATGGTAAGATATTTTATATTTTTTATTATACTAAATCTGTAAATAGAATGCAACTTCCAAGAATAGAAATTTTTGGATCTGGTTTGAAAGACTACTTTAAAAAGTGTAACCCATTTTAAAGACATGATATATCCTAAATAATCTATTAGGAAAAGACACTTGAAAGGAGCATTCCTTCTTTGGAAACCAGTTGAGATGCTGCATGTAATAATGAGATTATTACATGACTTTGAAGATTTTGTAATATCGGGGTGGAAATGTTTGTTAAGAAAATTATTCTTTGAGTTTGCTTTATGGCAAAAAAGAAAGAAATACTAATCATACCTCTTAAATAAGCCAGTCTTATGCAGAAAATGGTTCATATTCTAAGGGATTTATGTAATTTCCCTTATTTCTACTTTAATTTAAACTTAATAAATCTAAACATTAACATTTAGTTTTATTTTAATTTTACTTTACTATCCTAAATATTTTAGGCAGTATATTTGCATAACTAGCAACTTGGTGACCTTTTATTTATTAACTAGATATTATGTTCAGTTTTCTTCCCAGTAGGATCTGTTAGATAGTCTTATTTCAAAATTACCAACCTAAGGTTTTAATCACAGTATTAATGTTTATTGATTATAGAAAGTACAGAAATTATGAACAAAAAGAAAATGCAAAAGTTACTTATTCTGTACATAGAAATAGCCATGTCTTCCCTCCTTCTCCTCTTGGATTCTTTTTGTAGCCCAAAGCTGCATTTTTTTTTCATTAAAGTATCATTGATATAGTCTTAATGTTGGTTTCAAATACATAACACAGTGGTTCAACATTTACCCATATTACTAAGTCCTCACCCCCTCCAGTGAGGTCACTTTCCATTAATGTAGTAAGATGTTACAGAATCATTAACTATATTCTCCATGCTGTACTACTATCCCATGACCAACCTATATTGTAATTGTGAATCATTGTGCCCCTTTATCCCCTTCCCCCTCTCACCCTCATCCTTTCCAACTCCTCCCCTTTGATAACTACTGGACCCTTCTCAGTGTTTGAATCTACTGCTATTTTGTTCCTTCTGTTTTGCTTTGTTTCATACTCCACAAATCATTTGGTATTTGTCTTTCTCCATGTGGCTTATTTCACTGAACATAATAGCCTCTAGATCCATCCATGTTGTTGCAAATGGGAGGGTTTCTTTTCTTTTTATGGCTGAATAATCCATTGTGTATTTGTACCACATCTTTATCTGCCCATCTGTTGATGGACACTTAGGTTGATTCCATATCTTGGCTATTGCAAATAGTGCAGTGATAAACATAGGAGTGCATATGTCTTTTTGAATCAGGGATCTTGTTTTCTTTGTTTAAGTTCCTAGGAGTGGAATTACTGGGTCAAATGGTATTACTCTTTTTAGTTTTTTGAGGAACCTACATATTGCTTTCCACAATCGTTGCACCAATTTACATTCCCACCAGCAGTGTAGGAGGGTTCTTATTTCTCCGCATCCTTACGAGTATTAGTTATTTCTTGTCTTTTGGATAGTGGCTTTCCTGATTGGCCTAACAAAAAGTTGCTCATGTTTATATATGCAAGAGATTTTTGCCTGTGTTTTCTTCTATGAGTTTCATGGTTTCATAACTTAACATTTAGGTCTTTGATCCATTTTGTGTTTACTTTTGTGTATGGAGTTAGACAATAATCGAGTTTCATTATCCTGCATGTAGTTGTCCAGTTTTGCCAACACCAGTTGTTGAAAAGGCTGTCTATTCCCCATATTCATGGCTTCTTTATTGTATATTAATTGGCTGTATCTGTGTGGGTTTATATCTGGCCTCTCTATCCTCTTCCATTGATTTATGGGTCTGTTCTTGTTCCAGTACCAAATTGTTTTGATTACTGTTGACTTTGTAGTAGAGCTTGAAGTCAGGAAGTGTAATCCCCCCAACTTTGTTCCTTTTTCTCAGGATTGCTTTGACTATTCAGGTTCTTTTGTGGTTCCATATGAATTTTACAACTATTATTCTAGTTCATTGTAGAATGCTGTTGGTATTTTGATAGGAATTGCATTGAATCTGTAAATTGCTTTGGGCAGGTTGGCCATTTTGACAGTATTAGTTCTTCTTATCCATGAGCATGAGATAGATTTCCATTTATTGGTGTCTTCTTTCATTTCTTTCATGAGTGTCATAGTTTTCAGGGTAAAGGTATTTCACCCCCTTGGTTAGGTTTTTTCCTAGGTATTTTATTCTTTTGAATGCAATTGTAAGTGGAGTTGTTTTCCTGATTTCTCTTTCTGTGAATTCCTTGTTAGTGTATAGGAATGCAGCAGATTTCTGCATATTTTGTATCCTGCAACTTTGCTGAATTCAGTTATTAGTTCTGATAGTTTTTTGGTGGAGTCTTTAGGGTTTTCTATGTATAATATCATGTGATGTGCAAATAGTGAGAATTTAACTTCTTTCTTACTAATTTGGATGCCTTTTATCTCTTGTGTTGTCTGATTGCCATGGCAAGGACCTCCAGTACTATGTTGAATAAAAATGGTGAGAGTGGGCATCCTTTTTTCTTGTTCCCGATCTTAGAGGAAAAGCTTTCAGCTTTTTGCTGTTAAGTAAGATGTTGGCTGTGGGTTTGCAGTATGTGGCCTTTATTATGTTGAGGTACTTGCCCTCTATACTCATTTGTTGAGAGTTTTTATTATGAATGGATGTTGCATTTTGTCAAATGCTTTTTTAGCATCTATTGAAATGACCATGTGATTTTTTCTCTTTTGTTGATATGATATATTATATTGATTGACTTTCAAATTGTGTACCATCCTTGCATTCTGAAATAAATCCCACTTGGTCATGATGGATGATCTTTTTTATGTATTTTTGAATTCAGTTTGCTAATATCTTGTTGAGGATTTTTGCATCTATGTTCATCAGGGATATTGGTCTAATAATTTTCTTTTTTTTCTTTTGATGTCTTTGTCTGGTTTCGTATTAGAGTGATGCTGGCCTCATAGAATGAGTTTGGAAGTATTCCCCAGTCTTCTATTTTTTGGAATACTTTAAGAGAAGGATGGGCATTAGTTCTTTAAATGTTTGATAAAATTCTGCTGTGAAGCCATCTGGGACAGGCATTTTTTTTTGTTTTTTATGTAGTTTTTTTGATTACCAGTTCAATTTCATTGCTAGTAATTGGTCTGTTCAGATTTTCTGTTTCTTCTGGGGTCAGTCTTGGAAGGTTGTATTTTTCCATGAAGTTGTCCATTTCTTCTAGGTTGTCCAATTTGTTGGCATATAATTTTTCATAGTATTCTCTAATAATTCTTTGTGTTTCCATGGTGTTCTTTGTGATTATTCCTTTTTCATTCTGATTCTGTTTATGTGTATACACTCTTTTTTTTTCTGATACTTCTGGCTAAGGGTTTATCTATTTTGTTTATTTTCTCAAAGTACCAGCTACTGATTTCATTGATTTTTTCTATTGTTTTATTCTTCTCTATTTTATTTATTTCTGTTCTTATCTTTAATATGTCTCTCCTTCCACTGACTTTGGGTTTCATTTTTTCTTCTTTTTCTAGTTTCTTTAGTTGTGTGTTTAGACTGTTTATTTGGGGTTGTTCTCGTTTCTTGAGATAAGCTTGTATTGCTATGTAGTTTCCTCTTAGAACTACCTTTGCTGCATCCCACAGGTTTTGGACTGTTGAGTTGTTTTCATTTGTCTCCGTGTATTGCTTGATCTCTGTTTTAAATTTGTCATTGATCCACTGATTATTTAGAAGCATGTTTAGCCTTCATGTGTTTATAGGCTTTTTTGATTTCATGTGTGATTTATTTCTAGTTTCATACCATTGTGTTCTGAGAAACTGCTTGATACAATTTTAATCTTTTTGAATTTATTGAGGCTCTTTTTATGGCCCAGTATGTGATCTGTTCTGGAGAATGTTCATGTACACTTGAGAAGAATGTGTATCTTGCTGTTTTTGGGTGAAGTGTTCTATATATGTCTGTTAGGTCCATCTGTTCTAATGTATTGTTCAATGCCTCTGTTTCCTTACTTATTTTCTGTCTGGTTGATCTGTCTGTTGATGTGAGTGGTGTGTTAATGTCTTTTAAAATGAATGTGTTGCAGTCTATTTCCCCTTTCAATTCTGTTAGTATTTGTTTTACATATTTAAGTGCTCCTATGTTGAATGCATAGATATTTATAAGGGTTATAGCCTCTTGTTGGACTTATCATATGTAATAGACCTTTCCCTTGTTACTTTTCTTTGGTTTGAAATCTATTTTGTCTGATAGCAGTACTGTTAATCCTGCTTTTTTTCCTCCCTATTATTTGCATGAACTATCATTTTCCTTCCCTTCACTTTTAGTCTGTGTATGTCTTTGGGATTGAAATGAATCTCTTGTAGGGTTTTGTTTTCTTATCTATTCTACCACTCTTTTGATTGGTACATTCAGTCCATTTACATTTAGGGTGATTATTGATACGTACTTACTGCCATTTTATTGTTTTCTGGTTGTTTTTATATTTCTTCTCTGTTGCTTTTTTCCTCTTAAACTCTTTTCTTATTATTTGATGGATGTCTTTAGTGCTGTGATTAGATTTTCTTTATTTCTTTTTTTTTTTTTAATCTATTGTAGGCTTCGGATTTGTGGTTACCAGAGGTTCAAGGATAGCTTCCTTACTATATAACAATCTATCTTAAATTGCTCATTACTCTTATTTTAGACACATTCTAGAGTTACTTTTTCCCCCTTTTCTTCCTCCTCTACACTTTATGTATTAGGTGTCATTCTGCATTTTTTGTGTATCCCTTGGCTGATTTTGTGAGTAGTTGATTTAATTTTGTACTTACTTGATAATTAATTAGTCTAGTACCTTTAACTGGTGACAGCTATTTCACTTTAGGAAGGTTTCTATCTACAGCAGCAGCCCCTTTAATATATCCTGTAGGGTTGGCATAGTGGTGCTGAATTCTTCCAACATTTTTTCTGAAAATTGTTTAATCTCTGTTTCAAATTCAAATGATAATTTTTCCAGGTATAATATTCTTGGTTGGAGGTCCTTCCATTTCATTACATTAAATATATCATGCCCCTCCCTTTTGGCCTGTGAAGTTTCCGCTGAGAAGTCTGCTGGTAGCCTGATGGGGTTCCCTTTATAAGTAATCTTTTTTCTCCCTCTGGCTGCTGTCAATACTCTCTGCTTGTCCTTGATCTTTGCCATCTTAATTATTATATGTCTTGGTGTTGTCTTCCTGGGGTTCCTTTTGTTAGGGGCTCCCTGAATATCCATGACCTGAGTGTCTATTTCCACAGATTGGGGAAGTTTTCAGCAGCTATTTCCCTCAAAGAGACTTTCTATCCCTTTGTCTCATTCTTTTCCTTCTGGTACTCCTGTTATGCCAGTATTGTTCTGTTTGGATTGGTCACACAGTTCTCTTATTCTTTCATTCCCAGAGATCCTTTTTTCTCTGTTTTGTGGCCTCATTCTTGTTCCCTAATTTCCGTATCATTTACAACTTCTTCAACCTGTGAAAGTCTGCTATTAAATAAAACTCTGTTGTATGTTTCATTTCAGACACTGTATTTTTCAGCTCTGAGGGTCTCTTTTATAGTCTTCTGTTGATGTCCTCTTTGAGATCTTGAATATTTTTCTGTAGATCTGTGACCATGTTTATGACTTTGAATCTTTATCAAGAAAATTGATGATTTCAGGTTCATTCAGCCCTCTTTCTGATGTTTTTGTAGTTTTGTTTGAAACAAATTCCTCTGCCTCCTCTTTTCTCAGCGTTTTCTGTGGAGTAATGGCTTTATGAAGGAGATGCCTTCTAGTGCCCAGAAGCTCAAGACACTTCACTTTCCAGTGCAGTAGCCCCAGTTATCAGTGCAGTGGCCTGGGCAGCTTGCTTTCTGACTTGTAGTGATTTGATTTCAGGCGAGCTGTTGGCTTCTGCTGGGCCTTTGTGATCAGTGCAGTAGTCTCTGCTGGAGTTGCTGTGGGTGGGGCTGCTGTCTTCCTGGGCTGCATTAGTGACAGGGGCTCCAAGGTTAATAGTGTGGGCGGGCTTGTGTGTGTGTCTGCCCAGGCCCGCTGCGCAGAATCTGGTGCTCCTGGGACTAGCTCCTGCAGGCAGTTCCCTGGCAGGACCAAAATGGGGCTAAGAAAGCTGGGAGGGTTTTCCTCTGCCTAGTCGCCGCCAGCAATGTCTGACACCACTGCCGGGCTAGGTGGACCATCAGCTGGTCACACGTGCAGAGAGATGCTTTAGTGCTGTGCCGCTGGAGTTGCTATGGATGGAGTCGCCCTTTGCCTGGCCTTCAGCAATGGTGGGGGCTCCGGGCAGGTGGGGCCAGTGCCCGCCAGGGGAAATGGGCTCCTGGGGCTGGCTCCTGTAGGCAGTTCCCTGGCTATGCTGTAATAGGGCCAAGAAACCCGGGAGGGTCTGCCTCTGCCTATTGGGCAATGAAGTCTTAACAACACTGCTGGGCCAAGTGGGCCATCCGCAGGCTGTGTGCTGCAGAGAGGAACCTTGGGGACTGCGTTGCCAGTGATGGGTTGGAATGTCTGGGGTTCCCGAGAGTTCCCAAACTGTTGGGCTGAGGGTGGGCTGGGAGATATTGTCCACCTGTCCTTTCTCCTGAGCAGCAAGCTCTATGTAACCTTTGCCCTTCCAGCATCCCTCCCACTGCTGGGAAGTTTCAAACTGCCTGCTTTGCTTTTGTTTCAGGGGGGCTGGTAAAGTGTGCCTGTTCTCCACAATTGGCTGGAATCTCAGCCTCCCAGAGTGTTCCACCTGTCTTTGTTGTCCAGCCCCCTTAATCACCAGAGCACCATGTAATGTCGGCTCATGTTCCCAGAGCAGATCCCCAGGGCCAGGTGTTCAGGGATCTGGGGCTTCTACTCCCTCCCTGCTCCATTCCTCTTCCTCCCGTCTGTGGGTTGGGGGTCGGGGGAGGGCTTGGGTCCCACCGGATCTCTGCTTTGCCACTTCACCCTTTTCTGTGAGGGCTTCTCTTCTTCCCCAGATGTAGTCAGTCCTGCAGTCTGCAGATCGTTTTCAGGTTTAGTTGTATTTGCTGTATTTTTGTGTTTTATGTGTTTTCAGAGGAGGTTTCCTCCTTGCCTTTGTCATCTTTTTCCCAGTCTCCTTACACTTCAGTACCTCATTTCCTATCCCCATGTTCAGCCGATAACCTTGCTTCCTATTTCCTGGAGGACACTGAAGCCACCAAGACAACCTTCCCCAAGTTCCCATCACCATTTCTGCTCAGCTGCTTGTATCTATGCCTGTTTACCTTCTCTGTTACTATGAAGAAATGCCTAGGTTCTTTGCAAAGGCCAGTTCCTTAAAACTATTCCCTAGAATTTATCCCCTCTTGCAAACCCCCTGAAATTCTTCCCTCTCTTTCCTGTGTCATTCATTTTTCCCTCTCTGGATCATTCCTGTCAGCATATAAACTTTGTGTTACTTCTCCGTTCTTAGAAAGGTAGGAGAGAAATATCTCCTTCCCTTTTATAGCAGATCATCTTACTTATATTTTGATTCTCTTCTTACCTGAGTCTGGCCTCCTCAGATTTCTCCGTCACTGCTTTGCCAGATTGCCTTTGTCAAATTTACCATCAGCCATGAAATTGCCAAGTCAACTGTGCATTTACCCCACCTGTGTTTGTTTTATTTGTTCCAAAAGCAGCATGTGACAGTTGATCATTCTCTTGTCTTTGAAACACTTCGTCAGTCGGCTTCTGTGTCACCACCATTTCCTGGTTCCTTGCCTTCCTGGCCTTTCTCAGTCATTTTTACTGGATCCTCTTCTTCTTCCTTATCTCCACATGCTGGTGAAAGCCCTCTAAGTAACTGCATTTAGACTCACGACTTAAAATATTTATTGGCTAATAATTCCTAAGTTTACATCTTTAGCCCAGACCTTTTCCTTAACTCCAGATTAGTGTACCTGCCTGCTTACCTGAATGTCTAAAGGCATTGCCAACTTAGTATATCCAGAACCCAGCTCCTGATGTTTGCCAGCCTCACTCCTTGCACCAGCACCTCCGAGAGAATTCTCTATTTCATAAACAGTAACTACATTCTTCTAGTTGCTCAGTCAAACCCTAAGTGTCGTTCTTTGTGCCCTCTCTGTACTCCCCACGTCTGGCACCTCAGTGAGTCCTGAGGACCGCCCCTTTTAACAGCTCTGTTCCCACCTTCTTTCTCTGACTGTTCTCCCTGTCTTTGCTCTTGCCCTGTCTGCCATACTGTGTATCAGCACCACACTAATGATCTTTTTTAAGTGATCCTTCAAAGATCAGATTGTGTCACTTATACTTCAGATCATTCAGTTGTTTTCCATCTTACTGAGAGTAAAGGCACCAGAGTTACTGTTGTGACCTTCAAAGGTTTTCATCCTCCTTGAACATTTCCTCTCCCCTCTCCTCCCTCGTTTTCCCAGACTTGCGTCATCTCCCCTCCCCCAGGGGCCTCTGCCTCACCGTCCTGGCTCTTGCTGATCACTCCATGTACAACGTTTTGCCTGCAGATGCCCTCCTGGCCAGCTCCCTCACTTCTTGTGAGGCACCGTGTATACAATGCCAGTCTCTTCCCTAACATTTCACGTCCTCTCTCCATAGTTTATCTCATTCTCCTTTGTACTTGTCTCTAAATCTATTAATAACATTTTACTTACTGAGTTTGCTCTGTGCCCCACTAGGATGTCAGTTCTGGGAGGCCAGGCATTTTTATCATATTTCAGTTAACTGGAGAGGCAGTTCACAATTAGCCAAATGAAGAATGAATGAGCTAATTTTTATACTAGGAAGCTAAAAATGTAAGAAGAACAAGAGAGTCTTTACAGTAAGGAATTACCATCCGATGAAGAGGAAGAGCAGCCACTCGTCAGAGTTCTTTGTGTTTGGGGCGTGCACCAAGTTTATGGAACTAGAGATAGACTGGCTAAAAAATCGGGAAATAAAGCTAAGGAAGTTTTTCTGTAACAGGAAATATGAGCCGAGTTTTAAAGAATGTAGAAGAAGACTTTATTAGAAATAAGAGGAAAAGGCATATGAGAAAGAAGAATAGAGACCATCATTTCTTTGACCAGTGAGTGACTCTACTCCTGGAATTGTATTCTGAGGAAAGAACCTAAAATGAATACTGCTAATAAAGCAAACAAAAAATAAACCAAAACACAGTGTTCTTTGCAGTAGTATTTATGCTGTGATTATATTAGAAACATCCTAAATATCCAAGAAAAGGGGGACAAACTATCCACACATGTTAGGGTTTTAAAGACACTGAAATTATGTATTTTCTACTGTTATGTGGGAAAAAATGGATTAAAAAATTATATCCAAAGAGTCATCAGGTAGATGTTGGCTAGACATGACAGCCACACAGCATGCCATGCTAGGAAGATTAATCTTTTAAATTCTGGGAAGACATCAAAATGTTTAGTAACAATGACATAACTTTTTTTTTTTTTAGAAGGACCACTTTGGCTATAAGGAGGAAGCCTTTATTGATTTATAGTGAGTCAATAAGATAGCAACAGTACTGGAAGTTTTAGTTGGAAATACTTTTAGGATATACAGGTGGAGGTATCTGGTTTTAGGGGGCATTGGGTAGAAGCTGTTTACCAACCAGTATGGAAGCATTGCTGCATTTTAATATGTGCTGGCCATACCAGTAGGTGCTGGCTGGCTCTTAGCTGTGGTTATGACAGACCATATGGGTGTTGGCATTTGGGATAAAATTAAATGTGGGGAAGGCATAGTGCCTGATCTAGCTGATATGTACATCCTTCTAGAGGGGATATGTCTATGAAACATCCTGTACATAGTTTATGCTTAAATATTAAGTCAGAATTAAAATTTTTACAATGATAAAAACTGGGGTAAGAGGATAGGAAAGATATAATAAAGTAGTCCTTTAACTAGAACTATAGGTAGGAAGTTGCCAGTTTTAGTCTTAATCCAGGAGTTGGCAAACTTTCTGTAAAGGGACAGATAGTTAATCTTGAGGCTTTGTGGACTAGACTGTCACAACTACTTAGCTCTGCCAGACAAGAACAGTATCCTCTATTAGCCATTATACACTATTGCTGACAGAACAGATGATCAGCATGAAGTACTTGTTAAACATGACCCTCAGAAGATTGTTAAATATACTGTAGCAATGTCAGAGTACAGTAGTTGGATTAATTGTACTTATTAATTAATAATGAATAATGGTATTTCTTTGTAGGTAGACACTATGTACTTAACACCACATTTCTCCTCCCTAAACCCAAAAGAACCAGGGTTTGGGGAGTAAAGCTTAGGGTCTAAGAAAGTAGCATTATCAGTGCATCTTTCTGTGGATATTCACTACAAACTTGAAAACAGACAGTAAAAGTCAAAATTGGAAGTAGCAGTATTTACACAATTCTGATTAGATTTCTGAGGAAGATTTTATGCTTAAGTAATGCACAGATTTAACAAATCTATACTTTGAACTATGGATTATTGTTAAATGTAATTAGTATACGCCTTTAAAGATACTGGAAACTTCCAAATTTTTAAAAATTTTATTACTATTAAAGGAGTAGAATACATTTTGAAGGCTGTGTGCGTACCTGGGTAGTTGTACTGCTGGACAGCTTTGACATACTGTTTTCTATGTCTGTTGGAAGGAAAATAATGTCTTAAGGTCAAAGAGATGCCTATTTGGAATTCTGTAGATGTCTGTCCTTGATGTCATATGCATTGGGAGTGAGAATTTTTAAATGGAAAAGGGTGAAGAAATGATAGTTTTGAACCAGATATCCCCCAAAGAATCTTACTTTCCCAGTGAGTTTAAGATGTATCAGTCAGTGTGAGAATTGTGCTATTCTTTTCTGAAAGTTCTATTGGCAATGATAAGTTGTCTTATATTTTAGCCTAAAGTAAATGTCAGAACTGATAAGGTCAGTGGACAGTAACTTCAGAAGATGACTAATGCATATATTATGTGCATTTTTTGGAAAGGTGAGGAGGGGAGAGATTTAGTATTTACCTAGCACATAGCCAGAGCATAAAATTTCTTAGTGTTTGACTAAAACATGTGTTACAGTTAGCATTGTGTTCAATAAAATAATTATTTGGAGTTCTGCTTTATTCATTAGTTTTTCTTAAGTAAGAAAATGTAAAAAAAGTATATATATATTTTTTCTCTCAGCTTCCAGAAATGTTACATGGTGATGGTGACAATGAAGAACATGGCTTTTGTCCAGTGGGACAGTTCATTCTTCAGAATTTAGGATTGTTGTTTGGATTTGCCATCATGTTGGTCATCGCCCTCTATGAAGACAAAATTGTGTTTGACCTCCAGTTTTGACCATTCCCAGTAGTCACTGGGGAGTGAGAATGTTACCATGCAGCATTGCGTCTGTTCCTTGTACTGTGTGCACATTGCTCAGAGAAAAGTCAGTGGCTTGTACTGCTTACAAGTTCCATAGATTTGAGCCTAACCACGAGGCTAGTGCTCAGTACTGTTTTCCCTGTGTGAAGGGGTCTTTTAAAAATATAAAGTTGTGATAAAGAAAGGAGAAAATGAGACTCCATGAAGCAATGTTGATATATGTTTGATTAAGACTTTAAAAAAAATAATCATATAAAACACTAACATAGTCTCTTTGGTAATAGAAATGTCTGTGGCTATGCAGAATAGAAACTGAACCAAAAAAAATGACTTTAACTTTAAAAATATTTTAAATGGACTTTGGGCAGACTTTTCTTTGTGCTAAAATGAATTACAGTGTCCTTTAATTCAGCTATACATATATACACGTGGTAAGAGGGATCAACTTGACACAACTTCGAAACTGCATAAAGTAGACTATAGGAACTGTAGGCTGCATTAGGGTATGAATCTAGCATTGGGAAAAGCCCTATTCTTGAACCTAGAGTTACTATTTTTGTATATATTGGCATAGTGTTTAAACTTGCAGCCTAAACTACTGAAATTTGTGACTGTATGTTTGTGAGCTTCAGTTTCATGAAAGATTCATAACGGTTCTTTGTATTAATATTATACTTGGTGTTTGGGGTCTTTTTTTTTTCTTCAAACTTTAATATTGTTTGTGTTTGGGATTTTTGGTGGGGGTAAGGGTTTGGAGCATGTGGTGAAATGTTTTTTCATTAAAATTGTAACCCTCTAGAATATATCAGTTAAATGAAGAACCCAAACATGGTCTAAATATTCATTTTTCCTACTTTAACAGCACCAGCTAGTTAAGTGGGAAATTTAAGTTCTAAATGTATGCATTGTTTTACCAGTTTGGCACTGGAATGTAGAGCACATGCTGTGGCTGCCAGTAAAGTTGTAAGATACAAAATGTAAGTTGACCACATCCATAATCTCCATTGATACCCTGGCTATCATGGTACCAAGTAACTTGGAAGACACACTTATTAAATAGCTCAACTGAAGTCACTTGATCATTTTGTGCCAAGATATGCTGTTGGTGCCCATAGGGATTAGTCTCTTATAGGTGCCCTGTTCTACTACCATAATTATAAATGATTTGTGAGAAGTGCAAGCCATATATCCTGGATCTTGACCTAATAATTTGTACTTGCATGTAGCTTTCTGTTACATCTTGTGCCACATGGTCATTCATGCCAGGTAAATCTCAACTATGTGCAGGCAGCTGTGTTTTAATCTGCCTAGCTACCAATGTAGCTGCTTTACAAATCTTACTGTTCAAGTATTTAAGAGCCAAACTCTTTCCATTCCATTTGAGCTGTTCCCTTTAGCCCTCCCTCCCTTCCTCTTACTCCGTGAACTCTGAGAGCAGCACACACATCCAGGTATTACGAGTACTGCCAGTGTTTCTTCTTCATGCTGTAAGCAAGGGAGCTTTCCTTAACTTATACCTGAACTTGGAGAATTGTTTCTGGCTTTCTTCATGGTCTCCTGTAACAAGTAGGAGTTTTATATGTTATCTTCAGCATTGGGCCCTGAATTAGGACAGTCCTCATCTCATTGCTTGGCCCTTCAAGCAACCTAGCTAAAAAGTGCAAGTATTTTATTTAGTACTGCCAACTTGAAGTGATTCATAATATTTACAGTTCAGTTTGGGGTTTTTATACCCAAGGAAGATTCTGCATTCCAGCATTAAATCTGCTTAATTTTAAAACTTTTCTGAAAAGCAACAGCTGGAATATACTCCCATTCTTAAAATAAAAGCCTGATTTAAAGCGAATAGGTTACGCTGAAATATATGAAAGTTTTATATCCTCTGCTCATTTTTTTTTAAACTTTTAAGAGGGCTGTAACAGTTGCTGCTAGTATTTTGTTAGGGTTCCACCAGTATTTAGTTTTCACATCATTCTAATGTATAGTTTCAAGTCTTACTAGACAATCTGAATTCCACTACATTTCTGTTTGGCTCCAACATTCCAGTTAGCTTGACCAGTCTAATTTAACATGTGTCTGTTGGAGGTCATTAATGTTACTTGTACAATGCTGTCACTGTGTGACATCCATTTGAATTTTGTATATCACATTGCATTCAAACAGCTGTGATTATGCATAGAAATACTGTAGTAACTAGATACAGTGTGAATTTTTCCACTAACAATGAGTCAGTGGCTTAAATATGATTACGGTTCTGCAAGGTGATACTTGCTAAAATATCTAAACTTTTTTTGTTGTAACTGAATCATTTTTCTAAAATTTGTAAAGCTGGAAATGATCAAATTGTTTTTTTCATTGTCAACAGTGGTGTATCATTTTATGTATGTTCCTCATGCGTATGGAACTCTCCCAAAATAAAGTTACTCAAAAAGAACAAATGTGCCAGTGTTCTCCTTAGTTCTTCAGAACCTTTCCTTACTCTGAAATATGGATCATTTTAAATATAGACTGCATTTGCACAAAATACATTTATAATTAAGTATAGCTTTAGTCAAACTGATTTAAGCCAAATAAATTGTTTAAAAAATGAACTATATTTTCTCTCCACCATCAGGAATAGGGGAATGACATCTTCTGTTTATGAATTAAGTTGACATAATAATGCTACACCTCGCCCGATCCAGTGCTCCTTGGGTTCGTCAGACGGAAGAGCCACGGCAATCACAAAATTCGTGGAGTGGCCGGTGGTGGATAAGGTTCCTCTCCGCTCGCTTGTCTTATACAATGGAGCAATGTAACTTGGTCGCTCTGGTATATCTGCCCTTTTACAGGGCTTCAGCCACATCTGGAAGAAAGTGAATAAAACTTACCTCTTCAAGTCAAGGCTGTTATATTTACATATATTTGAATCTAGTATGATAGTGTTAGTTACATCTGCCAATGTCTGTGGCCCAAATAGGTTTTTATTATTGTCAGCAGTGCTGCTATTGCTAAAAACATTTTATTTAGTACTCTTAGAAGTATCTTCATAACCAGTTGAAAAAACTAAATGAGAAAAAATAGTCATTTTCATCCACTCTGTCAAAAAGCATATTCCCCATTTAGTCATCACTTCTCCACCATACTTACCTGGTGATGACTTGGTGTTTACGACACCAAAAATGCCGGATATCCCTTCAAAGGAGAGAACTGGCACCACTGATAGTAAAAGTTATGTTGCCTTATTAAGGCCAATCCCAAAAAATTTGGAAAAGATTTATTAGTGATTGTAGAACTAGATCACCTCCCCATTTTAGGTGACTGTTTTAAAGGGGGGCCATATATAGAGAGCTATTTGTTTAAAACTTAGTTGCATTCCTTTGCAATATACCCACATTATTTAGAGAGTCATTAGCCAAGTTCCTAGACTGTTAAGTATTGATGAACCTCACTAATCTCAAAAATAAGATTTTGGGGCAAGTCGATCTCTGAACATCAGATTAAAGAACAAACTATGACCATAAGGATCAAATAATGTTTTGTTTAAAATCTACTTGATTTAATTAAATTCCTTTTTCCAATAATAATAATAGCAATACTTGAGGTGATATGGCTTCACAGAACAATCAGAACCATCTTGTTTCTCAAAAATCAAAACAAAAATTATATAAAGGAACTAATAGTGATGCTAGTCTCTCCTTCTCCCACTTAATTGTGGAATTCAGATTATTATAAGGGAGACCCATAAGACAGTTTTCAGATTAGTTAAATATAAGGACACCCAACACTCAAGTTCAGTGTATTTCATAAGAACTTTATAAGTGACATCCTTATTCAGGAGAATCATCTGCTTAAAAATTCCTTCTGCTCTTCACTGCAGAACTACTTAAGAGTTTCCTTGTGAAAGAAAAAATATTTAATCACAACTGAAATTGCAAGCTTTCGCCCTTGTGATACTCTACTTTGGATCTGATATTTGAAACTTTCTCTGTCCACAGTATCTTAGCATTACATATTTAATATGTTGCTTTTCTTACATATACCTTAATCCAATAATGTGAAAGTTGCATACTAAAGCATATGGTTAGGGTTCTTGCAGTTGGCTGTCAGCTGGTCCCTCACTGTTAGAGCTCCTCTGAAGGGCTTTTGCTTGTCTTTGAGCTGCTCCCAGTGTACCACCAAAAGTTCATATCAATCTACAGCCTGTCTTTTATCACACCATCCCAGACTGACCCTTCAAATTGTATGAAAATCTATCTAGCCATTTTCTCATGAGACAGTAACTGATGGAAACAGTACGTAGCTTAGTCTGCCCATGCTGAAGATAGGTGCCTAGGAGAAACTTTTCATGTGGATGGTTTTCATAATACCTTTAGTATGCAACTTTCACATTATTGGATTAAGGGATATGTAAGAAAAGCAACATATTAAATATGTAATAATATATATGTGGATACATGTATACTGTCAGCCCTCATTCTTGGATTCTGCATTTGCAAATTTGCCTATTGGTAATATTTATTCATAATCTCCAAGTCAATACTCTGTTTTTGTGGTCGATCACAGGCATGCTCAGAGCTGCTGTGAGAGTCACCAGACAAGTGTGTCCCCAGCTGAGGCTGAGTCGGGTGACACACTGCCTTCCTTTCAGCTCACATAACTGTAAACAAGTAGCCTTTTGGCCATTTATTTAGTGCCACCCCCAAGTTTTTTGCATTTTTTTGGGTGTTGACTTTACTACTTAAAATGCCCTCCAGGTATAGGGCTGAGGTGCTGTCTAGTTAGTGTTCCTAAATGCAAGAAGGCTGCAATGTTCCTTCTGGGGAAAGTAAATATAAGCTTCACTCAGGCAAGAGCTAATGGTGCTGTTCTCCATTAGTTCAGTGTTAATGAATCAACAATGTATATTAAGTTATCTCTAAACACAAAGCAAATTTATGCAGTTAACAAAAATGTAAGCAGATGATCAGAAACTTTGTATTTCTCTAGGAGCAATAGCTCAGTATTCACTAATTAATTCAGTCTTGGCAGCAACTTCATAAAAGAGAATTGCCGTGAATAACAAGAATTGATCGTATGTGTGTGTCTGTGTAAATAGCCACTCATGTACATATACATACATATATATATATATGTTATTAGAATATACTAACCACAGGCACTGTATCATAAAGAATTTTGGGATGTGATTCTGCAAGTTTCTTGATCTTTCTATTCCAGGAAGCTCCATCCAGAAATAATCCATGAATGAAAACACCTAAATATAAAAGAGGCAGGTTAATACAGCAGCACTTTATATATGCATATTGAGTTCCGAATCTGAAATTCCCACAGGCGAATACCATGCAGGTGATCCTAGATCAGCAGCCTAAACCTTTTTCTAAAACAAAAGCAATGTCCATCCTGAGTGCTTTAACAACCATATTCCAAGAATATGGATGCTTTCCTAGTCAATTAATTCTATAGTAAAATTAGATGTGGGAAGAGAAAAGGAATTTAAGTAGTCTATGAGAAGTCCTCAGGTTAGGTGAACATTATTAGATTTATATTTTTAATTGTAATGTAGTCAAGAGACCATAAAATCTGCAAAAGACGTTCTTAATGTCACTGTAGGGATCCACTGGCTTCCAGGCAGCAAGTGAGCACAATACTGTCAGCATATCTCCAATGTGAGAGTTAAATTTCACCTCACCTTTCAGAATTTATTCTCGTTCTTCGTCCTATAAGAGAACATGTGAGGAGCGCTATCTAGAATGAATGTCAAACAGCTGACAAACACCAATTAGGAAATAAAACCCAGATCAGCTCTCTTGCTATCCACTTGTGCAAAGAATTGGTACAGGTGTCTGCATGTGAAAACACTCACTACACGTGCTGCACAGAAGGGAAGCAATGAGGACCTTGGCCCAAGGTTTTCAGCCCTGATTTGCTGCTTGACATTGAGCAATTTATTTAACTTAAGACTTGTCACCTGAAAAACATTTGTGAATGAATAATGCCTATTTTATTTACCTTGTAGATTTGCTGGAATCGAATCAGCTAACTTGGTGAAAGCACTTTGTAAATTAGTATATAAAAGTCCACTTGGGTGGTGCTCTCCAGTAGGACTTTTTGCAATGATGGAAATTTATATATGTCTATACTTTACAATATGGTAGCTACTGGCTATTAAGTACCTGAAACATGGCTAGGGTGACCATGGGACTGAACTTTGAATTTTATTTTAATTAAACCTAAAAAACTACATGTGGATAGTCCAGTGATGGTGCTGGGGAGAAGACTTAACCCTTTCTCCTCTCTAGGTTCTAACTATGGGAACAATAGTTATAATAAAGTGTCTGTTTTATTAACTGGCAAAGCTCTTGTCCAATAACTTTGCAAGCAGTACCAAGGCAAAGCTGAGTTGCAAAATGCAGCTTTTTTTTAAAATTGTATAGTTGATACACAATAGTATATTGGTTTCAAGTAGACAACAGAGTGGTTCAACAGTTACACACATTATTAAATCCTCACCTGAATTAGTGCAGTTACTGTCTATAACATAGGAAGATGTTACAGAATCATTGGCTATATTCTCCATGCTGTACTACCATCCCCATGACCAACTTACATTGTAATTGAGATTGCAAAATGCACCTTATACCTGGGACAACCTGGGTGTGGACTTGAGAGAGAGGTAGGCCTGCAAGCACATCCTACTTGTGAACCTCTCTGGCCAGATCTAAGGCCTCAGGCCAGTCTCAAGCAGAGGAGGCCTTACACACAGATCCCAGACAGCTGTTTAATATGCTAGCCCTGCTGATTTGTGAGCATAGCCCAGTAAATCTCTGGCAGTAACCGATTAGATTATCTATTCCTCGCTTGGGAAAGAAAGATAACATCAGTGAGTAAACAGAAGAGCTCATCTCAATGCCTAAGAAAAGTGACAATAGGGAAAAACATTGCCTCCAACCCAACAATTCTATGAGAAATGTGAAGGGGATATTTAAATTGATTTCTCATTGTCATTAGTGCTTTAAGGAAAACACAAGATACCTAATGACAGGTAGATCTTAACAGGGTCCTGGCGCATAGCCACTCTCACTCTGAGTCACACCTTTTTCCAAACTTGAGATGTGGTCAGCACACAGCTGCCAGCTGAGCAACTCCAGCCCCCTCGCGTTCACTACGCCCTGTCTCCCCTCTTGCTGTGCAGGGTCCCCGTTGATGACCCTGGGTCACCCTGTGGTACCCAATAGTTCAAGTAAGAGGGATCTTAGGCGAATACATCCAGAATGTATGATGCCAAGTCTAGGTAGATTCACAATGGCATTTGTGGCCAACTTAAGTCACTTTGAGTGACCTTTTTCATGATGTTTAATTTCATCATAGGTAAATAAGGCTGACTTCTCATGAGCCTCAGAACCCAGGAACAGGCACATACTGAAGGGTGTATAAAGGAGATAGACTGAGGGAGTGGCCAAGGTGATATGGAAAGAAACTGTGGCTCTAGCCCAAGGTCTTCTGGGGTGGGATCTGTGTTCCTCCCAAGAGGGTCCCAAGAGAAAGTTGTTGCTTGAGAAAAGGCCATTGTGCCGAGTCATCTCATGGAATCTCATTTTCTTTCTGGTAACTAGGCTACATTGTGGATACCTGTGTTTATTTGTGAAAATGTGTGTGTATAAGATAATGATTTAGTGAATGTTAGCTATTATTAATGAAATACAGGCTGACACTTTGGTATTCAGTAAATGGTTTATGTAACTGATGGCTACTCCTAACTACATGAAACTAACAGTGACATTAAATGATCTTTATTGATCTTTAAATAAATTGTGCTTTATACTGTTCTGCTGTTTTCAACAAGTTTGGATTTTAATAAACTTGGATCTTTAATAAGAGCAAATTGTGGATTAAATTGGTAAATCATTGTGAAAAATACCAAATACCTTGTACAATGTCTGAGTTTAGTGATTAATGATTGGCAATTCAATACTTTGATCTTAGATATTAGCTACTTTGTAAACTTTAGGCAATGCTTTTATAAACTCTTTTAGCTGAGTTCAAAACATGACTCTGAGGGCCATCACCAGTACCACCCAGACTTCAAATGCCATCTTTTGCCTTTTATCATAATGAGGAAAATTTAGAAAACAGATTTCTTATATCTGAATTAAATATTTAATCAGTCATAGCTTCCACACAAAAACTTTCCTTGAGAAATATGATGATGTTTTCAAACTTCTGCCAAAATACTCAGAGGCCATAGGGAACACAGCAGGCTAAGCATCAGAGCCAGATGGCCTGGGGTTTGACTCTCAGCTCTGCCCATTTCTGGGGTCCACTTCTGTGTAATGGGGATACTAACAGTATCTGCCTCATGATTATTGTGAGAAATGTAAAGGGCTGAGCAGTTTCTGGAACCCAGTAATGGCACTGAGCAACTCCATGCCCTTCCTTTGATTTGCCCTTATACAAATTGAACACCTCTTTCCCTTCTTGCTGAATACTTAGTTGAACCAAATTTTATCTTTTTTAGTATGTTGCTAATTTATCTATATTTTGACTTTTATGAAGGTGGTATGGAAGTATGAACTCAAACTTCCACTTACTGGTATCTTTTATAGCATGTCATACAGCAAGCTGTACAGAAAAGGATATGTTTTCTAGGCCTGTATAATTAAGGAAGCAATAAGCAACTTAGTAGAAGGTTGTTAAACACCCTTCAGGCATGCAGCAATATACACATTTTGATTATGTTAGGAATAAAAGTATTCTGAACAAATGGCCAGATTAATGATGGGTTAAGCATCTATGGCTGGGGGGAAAATGGTTAGTCATAAAATATTTGTTCCAATGATCTTTTTCCCCTTGCATCTATTGTTCTTAAATGTGTGTCTGCAATAAAACTAAATTAAGTATTAAAGAAGATTGCAATAAACAATAGCTTGAAAGTTTAGGTTAGATTCCATGAATTTGTAGTGGTTCAAGCGGCATGATTTTGAGAATTTCTACAGCAGCATTTGGGCGACTATTTTGCACCAGACATTCTGAATGGCACTGAAGAATAAAGGATCATAGGGTCAAACAAGACCACCGGCCTCTTGGCATTTTTATAGAATTGAGGAAAGAGACAATAAAGAAGGAAACAATTACACAGTGTGACTAATGTTTTGATGTTAATAAGCAGAGTTGGATGACAAGGTGTAGCGGGGGCTTCAAGAGAGTCTGTTCAGGAGGTTCTTTCTGCTGAGCTATAAGCTAAGACCTGACGGTCACATGCACCCACCATGCTAAGTTTCGGAATAACATGTACAAAGATCCCAAAGAGAGAAGAGCTTGAGGTGTTCCAGGGACTGTCAGAAGGTCAGTGAGACCTGCGTGTGGCCATGCTGAGCTCCTGCAGGTAGGCAGTGACTAGAACATGCCTGGACTCCCAGTCACAAGGGGTCGAGATTTTATTCTAACTGTAAAGGAGGAAATGCCATTATTAACTTAATTAGTTGTCCAAATTTTCAGTGGGGGCTTAGTGGTGACATGTTCTGTTTACATTTGAACAAAATTTCTGTGGCTTCTGTATAAATAAAGGATTATAAGAGTGTAACAACACTAGCAGGGAGATATGATAAAAGGCTAGAACAGAAGATAAAATGGTGGTGGCAGTAGGATTGCAGACAAGGGACTGCATTGGTTGTGAGTACGTGAGGGGGCAGAAGAATGAAGGAGAATTCATGGGTTTTTGGCTGGACGGTGGTGCCATTTATTGAAGTCATTGTAAGTTTTACATATCCAGGAGACACCAAAGTGGAGATGTCAGGTAGGCGGCTGGATATTGAGGTCTAGATCTCATAGGAAGATCTAGACCGGCCATTTAAATTTGGAAGATACCAGTCAGTAGATCATATTTAAAGACACAAGAAAGTATAAGGTCACTTGGGGAGAGGATGCAGTTAGAAAAGGGAAGTAGTTCCAGGACTGAAGTCCTTGGAACTTCAACATTTAGAGAAGGAAAAGCTAGCAAAGAAACACGAATGTGTCCAGTAAGAAAAGGAGAAGAGAGGGTGCTGCCTTGGAAACGAAGGGAGAAGAATGTCTCTAGGAAGAGGGAGTTGTCAACTGGTTCAAACTGCTAAGAGGTTAAGATAAGGACAAGAGAATTCATGGAATTTGTCAACATGGAAGTTATTAGTAACTCTGAAAAAAATAACTTCAGTTAATTGAACAGGGTGAAAGGTAGACAGGAAATAGGAAGCAAGAAACTGGAGATGGCATGTAAAGACAATGTTTTTTGAGAAATTTACTATAAAGGGAGCAGAAATGTGGGACAGTAGCTGAGGGGATGTAGCTATTAAGACAATTGGAATTATTTGTTGATTTGTTTTAAAAGGAGAGATTTTAGAGTTTGTCGAATGCTGAAAGGAATTGTCCAGTAGTGAGAGAGATTCTGTTGATTCTAGAAAAAGAGGCCATAGTTGGAGCAAAACACCCTTGGGAGGTGGAAAAAATTAGGATCTGAACTACCCAGAGGATTTGGACTATGAGAGCCATGGAAGCCGACAGATTTATGGGTCTCACAGTCCTAAAAGCTCTATGCTGATGGCTTCTTATTTTTTCAGTGAAGGATGAGGTGAGATATGGGTGCAGAGGGGAGGACAAAGAAGGCATAAGGTTTTGTTTGGAGGGTGGGAAAGCAACTTGCCTGGAAAGAAATAGAATTGTGTCATAGTGTTACAAACCCTTTGAGATCTGACACCAATGTAAAGTAAAATCATTTGGAATGGTAATGTGATCACCATGCACTATTGTGACCACACATTTACTTTTAGTATCTCCCACCAGAGTGTAATTTAGCTGAGGGTAGAGATCCTGTTAAAGTGTTCACTGTTAATATCCCCAGTGTCTATCAGAGTGAGCCAGTGGATTCATCATTCAGTGATGAATAAGGAAGGAGAATTGTCTTTGACACAAAGTGAAAGCATATTAGTGGTCTTTTAGAGATTAATGTCATTTATTTAAAGACACCACAATTTTGGTAAAATTAGGAATCAATCTGAAGCATTTTAAAAGTAATACTTGTTTAAAATAGTGGCCCCCATCCACTAACTCTGAAATAAAACATTAGAGAAGCCACTAAGTATTGAAAAGACAATCAATTAAGAAAATAAAGATAGATATTTTCACATCTTTCATTCACAAAACAAATGCTCCTATTAGCTATTAGCTTTATTAAGTTTTGTATATAACAGGAAATAATACATATTTTAGGCCTCTGCAAAGGTAAGCTCTTTGAGAGACCAGGGGCCCTGGTCTCTTAAATGTGCCAAGTCACCATAAGGTCACAGTTGATTACCCCGTGTATTGTTAATTTGACGATTACTTTCTTTTCATTAGAAAAATTCCAAACTTACAGAATTTTACAAAAATAAAAGAGTACATAGGACATACACTCTTTTCTAATTCATTTTATCCCCACTTGCTTTTTCAGTCTCTTGCTCACTCTATATATATCCATGCATTTTTTTCTCAACCACTTGAGAGTAAATTACATATGATGATTATATTTTTAACAGCTGAGAAAAGTAAGCAAAAATGTTAGGTTTTCATTCAGTGCTTGGAAATAAGCCAGCTCGTTTGGTTGCTGTGCTTACCATCTTCCGGGGCATGTTTATACTCTTTGTCTTCCATCACCTCATAGTCAAACCCAAGAAGATCAATGGGGATGGTATATTTCCTGGCATAGTTCTGCTGGGCACCAGTCAGGAAAGCTTGTGTGAAGAAAAAGCCAGAGAGCCAGAAGACAGGAGGAGGGCCCACCTCGTACCATCGCTGTGGTGACAAGACACAAGTGTCGTCTCAACGGAGCTTTTCAACTTTGAATACAATACTACTTAATAAAATTGTCCCCAAAACACTCCTATTATCTTTTAGGTAAACTAATAAATGAGCTAACACTTTCTTTGAGAAATAAAAAGCCATACTCTCAATGTTTTAAAAATAAGCAGCATATTCAGTATTTGATCTGACTTTAATTTCATATCTATCAGACTAGCTTGTGCGTCACAATGTGCATGAATGCAGATACACATGTCTGTTTTATACATGTATAATGATTTCTTTCTAAAAGCTCCATACAGCAGTGAATATTTAATTCATGGTTGTACAATATATCATGTTATATAGTTCAATAGAAGAAGAGATCCCCATAATGTCTGGTCAGAGAGTAGTGTTTTTCCACTTTTTTCCCCTCTTTCCTCTCTAGTTATTACTGCCCAGTGGAATGTTCTGGAACTTCACCCTACTTTACCAAACTACAATGAAATCCAACATATGGAAGTACAATATTGTACAAGGAATTCCCAGAAGAAACAGGACAGAGAGAACTTTAGAGTTTTATAAATATCAAGATATTTGGATATTCTGCTCATATTATATATTTTAATAAACTAGTTGAATATTGACTTCAACTAAATGGTAAGTTATAGTCAATCAGAAGAAGAAATCTGAAGAACTTTTCCTGATTATGGCCCAAGGTAGAGCCTTCACCTTTCAAGAGCAATCTTAATTCTCTAGTACAAACTCTAGCACAACAGAAGGCCTGTATTATAAGGAAAGTTTAATCATTTCATCCTTGCAGAAATTTCTGCACAGGCAGCTTTTGATGCATTATGTACAGTATCTAGGAAATTTAGCAATACTTCTAATGAATATAATTGTTAATAAGAACATAACTTAAACACCAGTATCGCCAGATAATTAGGAGATAGGCTTCTGCCCACTCAACATTTCCAAGACAATTAGCCATTGAGGTTTATTACTGTCTTGGGCTGAACCAGCAATCTAGTGATTCCATGACCTGGAGAGTGCTTGACAAGGAAGAAATCGTGCTCCTTGCTAATAGTTTGATTTGCTTTCGTAGATGCTCTGCTCTAGGATCTACTTTAATGCTAAAAATGTAATGGAAAAATCAGCATAGCCAGTTGTTTTCTGTTCAGCTGTCATTGACTTGATTGTCTAACTTCACTGAACATGGACAGCTATTCCTACAGAAATGTTCAGAGAGTCTACTCCCAATACTAGTATTTTGACAGTTCAGTGCAACAGTTATGTAAATTATTTGTAATATTGAGCAGTGGTCATTTGTGTCAGGGATGTACAGAAAAACTAGGGAGTGATACTCATCATATTAGATATCCTGGGGGAGAAAATGAAATTTGCATAAACTTAATATATTATCATCCAGACAAACTCACCTGGAAGAATTTTAGTCTTGCAAGGAAATCATTCACATAGCTCCCAAGTGGTTTAAGGCTTGGGTATGATTTACCCATCCACATTCCCGGAATTTTGACATTCAGAATGCTGCTAACCACTTCTTCAAGATCTGTAGACATCACTACCAGCCCCTGAAACACATTTAACCTTTGGTTAACATGATAGTATACATTTTGGACAACCCCCTCTTAAATTCTTTGTTTATCATTATCCTTTGTTTACAATTGCTATTATTCAGGTTGAGTCACATAGTAAAAAAAGAGAAAGTAAGGATATTTGCTTTTGCTCACAAGTCATGAGGTCTTTGACTTTGTTTTCCTTAGAAAAACAAATAATTTTAATGTAATCAAATTTGAATGGAAAATTTTTTTATGGAGGCATAATTGACATATAGTTGTTTCAGGTGTACAGCATAATGATTCAATATTTGTGAATATTGTGAAATTATAACCACAATGTCTAGTTAATATCTTTCACAAGACATAATTACAATTTTGGTTTTTCTTGTGATGAGGGCTTTTAAGATCTGTCAGCAGCTTTCAAATATGCAATATGGTATTACTAACTATAGTCACCATTCTGTGTCTTACATCCCCAAGATTTATTTTATAACTGAAACTTTGTACCTTGTGAACCCCTTTCACCCATTTCACCCATCCTAGAAAATCATAATCAATATGTGGGTACATACTAGCGATTAATACACAGCCTAACTTTAACGTGGTTTACTTGTCTATCCAGTGGATGACTAATATCTCTGTCCTGTCCTGAAAGGATAGTGATGAACATAAAATTAAGAAAATGATGTGAAATATTTTGAGAAGTTACAAGATCCTGGATTTCAATTGGGAAGTCTAATTGATCTTGCCCCATTCGGAATCACTGATGTACAGAGGTTAAAACTTTGAGGCCCTTGAAAATTCCTGCATATCTGATCTTGTGATTGGGCCAGCTGCTATCATTTCTGCTTTTTATATAGTTGACAATATTATTCCAGCTAACATATGAAGAAATTTTTGAGTAAATATAATGGATTACACAACCACATTTCATTTGCTTCCTTCCCCAAACCAGCTAAAACAACAGTGAAGGGATTTAGTCTTAAAAGGCATAAGCCCAAAAGCGCAGAAAAAATAGAGAAAAGAACAATGACAACATGATTTGGGCAGGTAGGAAGGGGAAAGCAAAGAATCAACTAGATATACATTGTAGAAAAATATTTGGAATTGATGGCTTAGATGAAAGTGTGGAGAGGAGGATGGTGCTAAAGATTACTGAAACCCGGTTTAAAAAAACACAGGTCTTCTCTCCTGCAAAACTTCACATCACCTACTTTGAATGAAACCTAGAAATGAAATGAAGAAATACCTGGAGTGGGAATGCCAGGCTCAGCTGGAGGTCAGGATAACCTGAAATCAGGAATGAAGGGAATGTAGGTCTGTTGGATGGTGAGATCCCTGAGGCCTCTTTCCCCTCTTAGCTCAATGCCAGAAGGACAAGAGAAGAACCAGGGCAAGGAGAAACACGTGATACTGAATGCTTCTTGGCCAGAGAGTCCACCCGGGTTACACTACAGCCAACCCTGTAGACTCCTTTTTCAGTAATAACTCGTAACCACCACTTTTCTCCACATCCAGCGCTACTGTAAAAACCAACTCAGCTGGACTACTTCAGCCGTGTAACTGTTTTTTTCCTGCTTTCTTGCTCCCTTACAATATTTCTGCAGTGATCAGAGTGACCATTTAAAAGTCTAAAATAGATCATTTCACTTAAAACCTCTGAAGGACCCCCTCACCTTTACCCTTTAGAATAAAACAAGATCCCAGCGACGGCCAACAAGTCCATCATGAGCCTGTGACTCCCTCGCTTCCTGCTGTTTCCTGCCTGCTCACTCGCCGCTAGCCACACCAGCCTTCCCCACTGTTCATGCTCTGAGTGTGCCCCTGCACCGGGCCGAGGCCCTGGCTACTCCCTCCGCCCAAACGTGCCCTGGCCTGCCCCTCACATCAGGCAGCTGCCCAGGGGTCAGCACCGCAGAGGGGCCTGATTCAAGACAAGTGAGTTTCCCACCCAACATTCTTTACCTCCTCATCCATTACTTTTTTTCCACAGAACTTATTACTTACCAAAATTACATGTTCATTTTTAATAGTCCAGCTTATTAAAAAGTAAGCTGTTATGACAGCAGACACTTTGCTTTTCTTACTTGTGACACTTTGTATCCTCTAAGCATGTATCCAAACTAACAAACTATTTCTATCTAACATACTTATTTACCTACTTATTAACTGTCACCCCCAGAATTCTATATGCTCTTCAAGGGCAGGGATTTCTTTTCTATCCCCAGAACCAAGGACAGGGCTGGCACAGAATCTGCGCCCCAAAAATATTTGCCGAGTAAATGAATGATGTATTTATTTCAGTGATATTTCTTCGGTGTCTTTCCCCTTACCTTGACTGCTTTCTGAATGTTGACACATGATTCTCTTATAGTCTGTAACAACTTATTGAACCGTCCCATCTCTTGAACAAGCACAGTGTTCATGCTCTGAGTGTAAGTTGTTGGATATCTCCTCATTGCAGCCTCAATGTCAAAGTTGTTTGGCAGTTTACCCAAGATGTCACCAGCCACATCATTTACTACTTCATCTGATGATTTTGCACCAGCCTCTGCTGAACGAGACTGTAAAGAATCCAAATCAGAAATCAGAAATCCTCATAAAGGTCTAAGAATTGATGCACAGGAAAACTCCTTTGGTAAATTTTTTAAGAATGACTACTACTACATTTTATCTATGATTCTTCTCTACACTAGATTTACTGACGTGATAATAATAGGCCTGGGGGTGGAGTTTTGGGAGAGGAAGAGGGCATGTACAGTGTTCAGAGGCAAGAGGCAATGCTGTGCTGCCTGGGTGAGAGAGAAGAATAGAGCTGTGGAGAGGGGCTGAAAAAATATTTATGTTGGTGACATGGCCATGTGGCGATGGGCATTCCAACTTAGAAGGAAATCTGATTTTGCCTTGAGAAAGCTTGCTAATACCTCTGGTGCCTGCTGGAGGCTGAAAGCAGAGAGATAGTTTTGTCCTTGAAACAGGAGGGCAAATAAAATAAGCTCATGTCCTCTAAGCAGCTAGAAGAATTATGGAGAAAAGGCAGACGTAAGTGATTCACACTGGAAGCAACGAAGGAGAATTTCATTTCAAATTTTATTTTTTATGTTTATAGTGGCACTGTGTAAATGAATCTCTATTTTCTGGAAAAACCTTTTAAATCCTCAGAATAAATGAGTGTGTGTGTGTGTGTGTGTGTGTGTGTGTACACACACTCACTTTGGATGTGTGTGTTGAGAGAAAATAAACACAATTAGAACAGAAATGAACATATATTTTCCCAGTCCTAGGAAATTATGTTTAATCTTATTTCAGATTATTTTATATATCTTGGTTTCAATACTGGTTTCTATACTATTCTATAAATATTACTTTTTCATGTTTCTAATGAGATTTTTAATGTTGCTTACAACATATCACCATAAGATCCTGTGAAGTTGCACAATACAAAATTAAATGTTGGTAAGTGTTAATTATGTACTGGTAAAAAAAGGATATGCCAGTATAGTAATTCTTTGTTACAACCCCAAAGTACTGGGTATACAACTAAATATATAAAATTATAAAGAACGAAGAAGATAATGAATTTTTGGCCAAAACTGGTAAAAATATCTATTTTCATTGCATTTGAAAAATCATATGCTGATTTCTATTTGTATTTGACATGCATACAATAAGCTCATTAAAAAATTCCTATTTTCTAACAAGAGCTGTGCCTGCACCAAAAAAATCTGAAACAAAACAAAAACAAATCCCAGACGTTTCAGATGTAAGAAAAATTTTTTATTAACACAAACATTCTCTTTGCCTATTTCTTACACACCAAAATCACATAATTGGGGTGCTATGTTTTTAAAGTCATGTCCAGTTAATACTGAGAACTAAGAACAAGAGGGTGTTAACTTACTGTAATTGTTTAAATTTAAGCTTTTTTCTTTTTACCACCTTAGGGTTTTCACAAATGTCACTTGGAATCTTCTAAGGGTTACTCTCCTTTAATTAAACAATTAGAAGTGGGACTCATTTTCAAGGAGGCATCACAGAATTTAACATTTTCATTTCTAGCTTTATAATTTTTAAGTTGAAACAGTTTTCCTATTGCTTGGCAGTAACCATCTCAACTCTAGTATTTCCCTCTCTAGTTTTTACAGATAATTTAGTTAAAAACATAATCTAAGTCTGGTCATCATTCACTTGCTCTCCAGACTCAAGGGTTCCTGTCTCTCTGGTCCTGAGCAGTGGTGGATCCAACGGAGAGCCACTGAACTCCTGCCGACCCGTTGCTATAATCGTCCTTGCCAATCTGAGATTGAGGGTATTGAAAGAGGTTGTTTAATTACATACTGAGAAGATACCCCATGTGTATTTACACTTATTAGTTTGGTTCTGAGCCATTTTCTGTTGGAACGAGCCCACTGTTTTATGTGTTCTGTAATGTGGCACACCCCATCAAGTTTAAATAAAGCCAAGAGACACTGTAAGTGTCCTATTGTCAGACTACTGTGTAGTACATACTTCTAATGTTCCTAAAGACCTTTTTCATGTCTGTACATATACTTTTGTGTTCAGGCAATCACTGATTTTAGTGGTATTAACATGAAAATGAAGATAAAAAATAATCCTTATCCTTTTTTGCCTTCTTAGAAAATACTGTCTTCCAGTAACAGACCAGGAGTTCCATGGGCTCTTTCATCAATGATATCATATTATTTTATCCTCCTAATCTAGGTTCTTTTAGCCTCTCCCCAGTCTCACAGCATCTCTGGTTATCTGCCTTTCGGGTCCTTTCTCATTTTTAGAATCTAGAAAGAATAGCATAAGAATTCAGAATGGATTCTGGAGTCAAACTAGCAGCAGTCAGACTGCTTGGCTTTGAGACCTGTCTTGAAGTTGTACTAGCTGACCTTGGGCAAACCACATAATCTTCTGGGTCTCAGCTGTCTAGCTGCAAAGTGGGAATAATCAGCCCCTCCCTCATAGGACTGCCATAGCAAATATAGTTATACATGAACAGTGCTAGCAGACAGTAAGCACTGATGAGGATTAACTATTACTATCATTGCTCTGGGATTCCATAAAAATAAAAAAGATCAGCTAGAATTCAGTTTGTGGCATAATCTGCTTGACTGAATAATCATTCATAAGAAATAAGTTGCCGTAGAAAGGTGTGTAATCATCCATGACATTAAAGTTTCATTTAATTGCTAGGGGAACCCTTGCCATTTGGACTCATTTGCTTTCAAAAATGATAAAAACAAACAACTGAGCATATCGTCTAAAGGGAGAAGAATACAAGAGAAGATCTCTTAATAGACAACCAAGATGAAAGAGTTTTCATTCAAGTACACTAACTGGTGCCCGTGGCGTGCTGAATTCTGATGCCTTAGGAAATTCCTCACCGCCGGGCCCTGTGTTTATGCTCTTACCAATGGAGCTGTGTGCGTCTACACGGAATCAACTGTATTTTTCTTCTAAACCTTTTAATTTGTTTTATACTTCCTACTGCAATTGTATTCTTTATATATTATGTGATCTGACAAAATGCAGATGTGAGAGAAACTTCCTATGTAAACTAGGTTAAATATTCTGGGATATATGAAAAAGATTAAGTCATTTAAAAAATTGCTGTTGATTTAGTTAAGAGACTAGGAAATAAAGAGGCAAAATTCTAGATGGATTCTGGCATCAAACTGCTTCCCAAGTGTTTTTGAAATTCTTCTTCCACTTCAAAAGAATTAAAAAGGGATATATGTCTGATGTATTTGGGCATGTTTTACACAAGAAAAGCAAAATGGAACTCCTAGCAGCAGAATGATCCAAGATTCCTTCCAAATCAAGACACCAGTGAAAACCCTCATATGCTCATGTACTTTATGTTTAAATACATATTTAAAGTATGGATTTTTTTCTTTTCCTTAACATGGTTCTGCATGTTAACAGATGGAATTGTGTACATGGGCCTCTACTGTGGGGGCACATGCTGCCTGGGGCATCCGTTCCACCCCCAGAAGCCAGTTCCTGGGCACATCACACACCTGTGTGAGAAGAATATTATCAAACAGCAGTTGCGTTTCCGACTGATCCTTAGTGATATCTGCATTGGCATTCATGCCAAAGATTTCCGGTGCTGGCGTCAGGGGCAGAGTCTTTGTATATTCGATGTAGCTTTTGTGCTGCAAAGACGAATAACAAGCAGGTCAGAAGTCAATTATCCGGTAGAACTTTCTCACTGAAAAGAGATCATTTTCCATACTCTAGATACTAAGTGAATGAGCCTTTGAGACTGGACCCTGAATGTTTTCATTTTCGTTCTATCTGGACCAAAGTTTTCTTTTGTTTTTTTTTTTTTTAAAGATATGGACACATTTAGAAAAAGAACACCGTTCAGTTGGGATGGATTTTTAAATGAAGAGAGGAATGTCCTGGCCACTTCATTTACAAATTTCTTCTGGAGAAATCTTCTGTGCTATGTTTGCTGATGACTATTCTTAATTTATCGCAGTAACAATAATTTTTTTTCCCAGTTTCACTCTGATTTCTGTTTGTTCCTATTGTGATAAATCCAATCAGAAAAGAAAAAAAATTATCTGAAATTCTATTATCTTGAGATAACTACCATTAACATGGTATTTCTTGTGCTTATGCATACACATTTATATTTAATTGACATGGACTTTTATCATGATTCCATATCTTTCTTGGTCCTCATATGATCATATACAAACACCCATATACATAAATGGTGGCCGGAGAGGATCAGTCATTGGTGGTTTTTCTGTGTGGTCTGTGTTTACATATACCTGACTTCATCTGGCTTTTTTCTTGTTTGACAGTTGATCACTGGAGATCTTGCTACTCCCCATGTTGATTTGTTCCACCCCATCAGTGACCTCAGCTTTGGGACGGTTTTTCTCGCCACCTGTTCTCAGCTAGCCATTAATCCGAGCAGAAGATGAGGGTATGGTATGTGCCTCTATTGCATGTGGCTGTGTGTTCAACTTTCCACATGTGCTTTTTGACTTCTGGGAATAAAATGAGAACCAATTTGACTGTCCTGTCAGTCCCTGAAGTCTATTATGTGATCATCTGAAGGCAGATACCACATTTTCCACCAGACAGGACTGGAGAAAACAGCAGAAGGGAATGCTGGCCTCATGCAGCAGGTGGTTCTGTGGCTCTGGGCCCCTTTCTACCTGTGTAGCCTTAGGCAAGCCATTCAACTTTAATGAACTTGCTTTCTCTTCTATAAAGGGACAGAATAGTTTTGCCAGTGTTAATGTTATGTTCCAGTGAGATAATTACAAGTAACTGCTTTGTGAATAAACATGATCTAAATATTAACTATTATTGTTAATAGTATTTTGTAATCCCTCTCATGTGTATTTCCATTTTAATTGGCAACAATATCCTTCTACCCAAAGGACTGGATGCATGATATTAGTATTTCATGACACTGAGGAAGCTATTCTTGGGCGAAGGAAGTTCCTGATATTCCTCACATCACAGTGAGCAGGAAACCACTCCCCCCACGTACGCACGGGGTTTGCTCCGTCCTGGTGCGACTGAAGAAAGCCCACAGAATGGTTAACGGAAAGATGAGGCCTCTCGAAAGATCATTTTCTATTTCAAAGAAGTTTCATGTTTCACTGCTTCTAGTTTTCTGGAAGGGCATACTTACATCACCAGAAGGAGGGACAAAATAGATGCCACTTGTGTCGAATTTATAGTCTGGATTTTCAACTAATTCTGTGTTGAAGAATTTGTTTAAGATACTGCGCAGTGTGCGCCGGTCCCAGTCGTCTGTCACCCTGCCTCCGTAATTGCATTCACCGGTCATGTATCTCAGGGCGTCATAAGGCAGTTCCTATAATTGCAAGTTCGAGTCACTCAGTCTAGCGTTATCAGTAGCACGTTATACAGAATCATGTTTCTTGTTTGCTCATATTATTAAACAGCTTGCAAAAATACAATTTCCCTTCAGATACTTCCCTGCTAATAGTTGTAAGTTTCCCCAGGGTCTTTCTCTCCTTTTGTGATTTGTCATTTCTATTCAGTCAATGCCGAGAATGGAATTCATCTATTAACTTGTAAACTCACTATTCAACCAGCATTAACAGACCACCTTCCATGTGCTAGACACAAAATAATTTAGACCATAATCCCATCCTTACAAACCTTGCACTGCTGAGTGACATTTAAAACAAACCCAATATAATTCAGAGATAATCTGTGTTAATTTCCTTTACTACCTTTTTATATTCCCATATATTCTGACAATTGGAATCACATTGCATATATCAATTTCACATATGATTTTCACTAAATCTCATGATATATATTTTACCATATCATGAAATACTCTTTGAAAATATTGTTTTAATACCTGTTTTCTAAAGTTGAATATTTCAGTTGCTACTAATTTTCTACTCAGTTAGATTATGTTCCATTAATATACCTTTCTTAAATTTTCTAATGATCCTTCAGAATCCTAAAAAGCAATTATGTCAAAGGGAAGGAGTTTTATAAAAAGCAATTAATCAATGTCACCAATCTGCTTTTCTGAAAGGCTGTGGCAATTGTAGAAATCAGTTTTAAACTCTTTGCTAATCTGATTGCCCAAAGGTAAGTAATATTGTATTAATTTGCATTTTCTAGACTACTAGTAAAGTTCATAATTTTTTCATGTTTAATAACATTTATTCTGCGAACTAGCCTTCTATCCATTGTCTTCAATTAGTTTTAGTAGTTTTACCTTATTTGCATAAGCTGTTTTATAAGTGGACCTTTATCAAATTTGTGAAAATATCTTTTCCTGTTTTCTTTATTATATTTTCTTGTACACAAAATGTTTAAATGTTTACAAATGCAAAAGTATTGTTTTTCATACTGCAATTTCTTTTATCCTAAGCATAAATACTTACACACCCACTGGCAATGTAGAAATTCTGTGTTTCTCTGCTCTCAACAAAACTGATCATTATCACTTGGGAAAAAAATGAAAATAAAATAAAATTGTTTTTCATGTTTAACTTTGCTATTTTATTTTTATTGAGATAAAACTGACATGTAACATGGCTAGTTTCAGGTGTACAACTTAACGATTTGATACTTGTATGTATTGTGAAATGATTACCACAGTAATCATGTTTATTTAACTTCTGTCACCATACATAGATATAAAATTCTTTTTCTTATGATGGGAAGTGTCTGCTTTTCTGAAAGGCTGTGGCAATTGTAGAATTGTAGACACTAGATGGGAAGTGTCTAGATCTATTCTCTTAGCTACTTTCAAATATGCACTATATTATTAAGCTATGTAATGTACAGCATGGTGACTATGGTTTATTTTTGATAACATTTTAAAAGTATTTATTCAGCATTTGTATTTCTTTGTTAAATCATCTACTCTTTCTTTAATTTTTTTCTCATTTGAATTATCTTTTTTTTTCCTTATTAAAAGCTCTTTATAAAGATATGGAATCAGTTTGTCAGAAATTTTTAATAGTTTTGCCAAATTTCATTTGTCTTGTAATTATGTTTAATTGTTTAAGGTAAGGATAAATGAAAAACTCTAGAGACTGAGAGACCTCTGAAATAAAAGGGCTTACTGAGCCTTTACAGATGCTGGCCAGAGATGGACTGGATCCTAGGATAGAAAGTTTCTGCCTAACCAGCAGCAAGGCCAGGAAACAGAAACAACTTGTCCACCAGACTCAAGAAATAGGGCACATTTAGGAAAGTTCTTGAGGAAAGAAAATTCTTTATATTCACACTGGTAAAGATAAGAAAGGCGGCCTACCCAAAGAGGGTGTAGGGGAAGTCCTTCGATAGGTGGTTAGTCTAGAGAGAAAGCTCATGGAGGGGTTGTGGATGATGGTCAGACAGTGGTCACACACAAGAGGGACGTGGTGATTCTGGCGACCTTCTAAAGGATTGTTGAAATGACTTCATCCGGGAACATGAGGTTCTGGTTAGCTGCAGACTGAGGCTATTAACCTATGACCTTCCCTTGTCTCTTTCCCTCATTCTTTCGCTCTTAATGTCACTTAATTTATGACATTTCAGAATTTTTGCCTTGTCACTATTTCAGTATAGCGATATTTAAAAATATTTTCTAATGAAATATGGCTATCTTTTACTTTAGGATTTTTTCATCATTTTTTGCTATATGCCCTTCAGACAGTTATCTGTTAAAAGTTAAAGTGGATATATCCTACATTGCCATGATCCTACTTTGAGGAATCTCTTCAATAGCACTAGGAGAAAAGAGAGTAATGATTAAAGGGAGGAAATTTATTGAATTAGGGGCTGGAAATTATGGGACTCGTTACTTGGTGGAACTGGAACTGAAGGTAGTGAATTTAGGAGGACATACATCAGTGACCAAGACATTGTGGAGAAGAAAACAGATTCAGGAAGAACTCCAGCATGTTTATGTTCTTCCAGCTGCACAATGTGAGGGGTGTTTGATCAGAGGCATGCACTGCCTGTTGACAGGTCCCCACCCCATAAAAGTAAAATAAATTAAGAAAACACAGCACAAATGAAACAGGTTGAATATGAGGTAGAGCAATACATGCATGAGCTGGCCCGTAGGAGGGCTTTGTGATGCAGATGTAAGATGAGATCTGGAGGGGGAAGCATTTGATTTATGCATAAAGAGTTAAACCTGCCAACATGCTCCAGAGAGCTGACGGGTGACACATGTCTCTCAGCAGCTTGCTCACAACTAAGACCGATGGAATTGGGGAATGTGTTCTCCCAGGGGCCCACGTGCATTGGCTGGGATCACAGAAATAGCAGCTGCTTTTTGCTGAGACCACTACCCTGCTCCATTGTTATAAGAGAGTTGAGACCATGGCCAGGGAAAGAGTGCAGAGGGAAGCAGAGCTTGAAGTTAGCAGCAAGTGCACAGTTATATATAAAGTTGTTTCACTTGAACAATGTTTATTAGCACAAAATAAAAAAGGAAATAAAATCCTAATGGTCAACAAAGGGGAAATACTGTGCAAGCAGCTATTAACACAAAGATCTGTACCTACTTTGGAAGTTGTCCACAACATACAGAAAAAAAGCAAGGAGAAAATAAATATGCAAACATAGTTATGTTTCTGGAAAAAGTTGTGTGTATATTGTACATATGTTTGTGTGTACCTATATGTGCATAGGAAAACTGGACAGGCTTTCCCTAAGCTGTGAAACTGGTTGCTTTGGGAAAGAGTCAGGGATGAGCCTTTCTTACACACACACACACAACACACACACACACACACACACACTCTGGTACCAAAACCAGAAAAACAAAGCAATTGTCCATCTGTCAATTAGATTATATATGTATGTATTTGCATTTTTTTCTTTCAGTTTAGTTTTTCCTATTTACTATTTTTATTTATTTTCTATTTCTGATTTTTAAAATTCAGTGAGAATTATACAGTATGAATAATCTAATTTTTTCCTAAAAGCAAATAACCAATTATCATGTCATCATTTATTGAACACTTCTTATTTCCTACTTACTTTAAATATTGCAATGACTGTGCCAAATTTCTACACAGAGTAGTGCTGCCATTCTTGTTATTGGGAGCTGGATCTTCCAACATGATTTATTCATTGAACAGACACTTACTGAGCTAACTACGACATCTACTGTTTTAGGTGCTAGGGATACAAGAATAAACAAATCGAAGTCACCATAATAGAGTGGCTCATTATCTGACAAAATGTGCTCTCCTTCTGAACAAGTTTGTAGTTCCCAGTGACCTACATGTATCACCAGCTCCCTTAAGGCTATCAGAGCAAAATGGCGCCTTGCATCCATGTTTCTGCCCACTAGCTAGAGTTCGTTAGGAAAAGCGTAACAGAGATGATGGGCTAGTAGGCCACAGAAAACCAAAAATTCTGTAATTATCTCCTGTTCTCACATGTGTTCACCCATGTTGATAAGGATTCTCAATACAATCCTGGACAGAGTGACTATCAGCCAGTGGCATGTAGAAATACGCCAAAGTGGGGGGGAGGGGAGGGCCAACTTGGCTTCTGAGTCTGAGTTGGTTATTCAAGAAAGGCTCCCAAAAGTAGACAAGGATTGAGCATAGGAAACGGCACTCAAAGAAGGAAATATATGCCAAGGCTCAGAGATGCAGAAGAGCTATGAGAAGAGCAAGTAGGCGGTGGTGACGCCACCCAGCAGTCCCCTTCCCTGGGGGGTACTACATTCCAGGACCCCAGTAGATGCCTGAAATTGCAGACAGTACTAAACTATATACACACTATATATTTTCCTTTACAAACATACCTATTATAGAGTTCAATCTATAAACTGGACACAATAAGAGACTAACAATAATAAACACTAGAGTATAAGTTATGTGAACACCATCTCTCTCAAAATATCTTATGGTACCAGATTCACACTTCTTGTGATGATGTGAGATAATAAGATGTCTAAGTGATGAAATGCAGTAGGCTTTGGCATTGGGCTACTAGTGACCTTCTGAGGACTGGCCAAAGGAGGATCAGCTGTTTCTGGACCACAGTTGACTGTGGGTAACTGAAACCATGGAAAGAGTAACTGGGGAACTACTGTGCACGGCATGAGATAGAGCAGGGAGTGGAGGACAGTAGGTTAGGGAGGGATGAGGAGTAACTGAGTGTCAGTAATTCCCAGTAGCTTGAGGATTTGGTGGGTTGTGGTTCCTTTGATGCAAACAGAGAATGGAAAATGGAGAATGGAAACAGTACTCTGTGAGATAATCATTCCTCATTCTGCTTCTTTTCCAGAATTTTCCCTACTCCTTGGCCTGTAGTATTTACAAAGCACCTCACTTTATATCAGCTCTGTGGATACCCAGCGCCTGACTGGAAATCAGGGCTCAAAGGTGGTTTTCAGCCCCAAAACTTGCATATCAGAGACTACTTGAGTGAAATCTTTGCTTCTTCAAGTTCCCTATTAATATTTGATTCTTCTAGAATTCTGGAGCTTTGCCTATAGATTTCACCTTCCTAAAAGCTTGCTTTTTTTCTTTATACATTCTTGGTTGGGGTAGAGGGACCCCATCAAGGCCATATTTGCAAGGCATAGGACAAGAACTCCTAAAATTCTTCATTTTCTCCCTTTCCAGTTTGACTTTTATTCACAGTCAGCTAGAATTTGAATAGATAGATTTGGTTCCATTGCCATAGTTGACCCACTGAACCTACTTAGAAGCTGGAAGAATGTAGTATAATGCAATTTGGGAGGTCCTGGATTTTAATTTCTGTTGTAATCACAATCCCAATTCTTATCTCCAAGTGGAGGTTAGTGTACCCTTCTTTGATTTGATTTCCTCATTCTATTCATTCTCTTGATGGCAACAACTTTTGCTGGTCTAAGGTTTAGTGTGTGTGTGTGTGTGTGTGTGTGTGTGTGTGCGCACACATGTGTGTGTATGAGGAGAGAGAGAATTTGGTTTTGATTTGTTTCTTTGTCAAGATATTGGATCATTTCAAGAAAAAATGTTGATTATTGAAGAAGGATTACTTTAGACTTAATAACATCAAAGGAAACTGGGAATTCACATTCCCCAAAGAATTCCTCTAGCTCTTGATGAATTTTCTGTGATTCATGAGTAACAGTTCTGTCAAGTCTGCTGTGTAATTTCTATGTTGGAAGAATGGGAGGCACTGCTGAACCGGCATTTAAGAGAAGAAACCATTTCAATCAGTCCTGTATGGCATTAAAGGATTCTCTCTGTAGCATTTGACAGGATGGGCAATTCCTGCTATCCCTCATTTACTCAGCATGCTCCCTCCTGCTTTTTCTTTCTGGCCGCTCAGTTTGCACTTTCCACATCTTCTGTCTCCTCTCCTCCCATTGATGTGGGTGCTCACCCACGGTTGATCTTTAGTTCTTTTCTTATGCTACAATATCTCCCTTTCAAATCTCAGAGTTCTCAGGCTTCTCCTAATACTTTAACAATTCACAAATCTGTTTTATGCTGTCTTCTCCTGGGCCTTATTTCCATACGCCATGAACCTATCTGATATCTCCACCTGGACAGTGAAGATGTATAAAATGTAGGAGACTGAAGTAATTATCCCCTCGCCCACCCACATTCCACCAACCCACGTGTTATTTACCTGTTCATTCTTCATACCTACTCCCTGTCAGGATAAATTGATGGTATAGTATTAATCCAGACCAGAAAGCTAACATCAACCAAGAGTTCTCCCTCTCCCTTTACCATTTAATATCTGTCATTTCAATCCATTTCTCTACATATCTATTGTATCTCTACCACAGTCCCTCTCCAGCTCACATGCTTTAGCTTAAACTCTTATCATCTGTTGCCTGGGTCATCATGAGGGTCTCTTGTATTTGTTTCCTAGGGTTGCCAATAGATGTTTTAAAAAACAGCAATTTATTTTCTGAGAGTTCTGGAAGTTAGAAGTTTGAAATTAAGGTGTTGGCAAGGCCACAGTCCCTCCAAATCTTCTATGAGGATCCCTCCTTACCTCTTTCAGTCTGGTGGCCCACATGTTCCTTGGTTTGTCACAGAACTGCAATCTCTATAATATTTTAAGTTAGAATGTACTCTTCGGGTGCTTGAACAAACTGCTAGATGAAGGAGGTCCTCCTCCTTTTTTATTGTCTTGTATTGAAAAGTGTATATTTTAGCTCAAATACTTCCTCAGGCACAGTATAACTATGTTTGCCCTCCATTTTAGTATCTTTTCTTTTTTTTTTTAAATAAATATTACTGTGAGAAGGAAGATCATCAACTTTATTCTCCTTTGGAATGTTTCAGCAAACTTAAATGCTGCAAAAGCAAAAGCCTTCTCAACTCACTTGACTAGTACAGAATAGAAATTTGTTTAATGAAACAGAAGATCATAAGAAAGATTCTTCACATTAGTTTAGATATGTCATTTGAGCTCTTGATATTTTTTGTCCTGTTTGTCTTTTGCTTTTATAGAGATAGGATTCAAAGCCTTTCTGTTTGTAAGCCTTCTTAAAGAAAATGATCACAATTCACTACAAGTTTCAAAAACCAAAGTTCTTTGATAGTTCATTGAGTGGTTTAGTTAAAATTTCCAAATATCTTTGAACAAAATTCTATCAAAATTTAGAATATCCACTTTTTTTAAAGTTCCTTATCATTATAGGACATGTGAATTGAGTTAATAAGCAGTTCTTCAAACATACAAATGTAAAAAATCCAATTGATAGGCAAGTAGCAAAGAAAAAAAGTGGGTACTGTGTGTTGATGTGTGTTTGAATCTCAGAATTTTATGAGATGAAATGTGGATATGACAACATTAGGCTGTTTAGCTTTTTCCCTGAATCTATACTTCAGGTTAACACCAGTGGCTTAACTAGTTTACCTTCTCCTAACAAATGGCCCACACACTGGAATAATAGCACAATCACATTTCTCTAAAAATAAAATCATGTTCTAGAACAGAAGAAATAATTTCATTTCTCATTTTGGAGCCTGATTAATGGTTTTCTCAAAACCTTGTCAAAGTAAATACGATATAATCACATTTCAGATCCCCATAGCTGTTCATGTGTCAAAATAAATGATAAAATATAGATTCCTAATAGACAAACTAACATCCTAACTACCTCCTTTAGCAGTTATAATATCCTACTATACTGAAGTATTATTTAATAAGCTGCTGGGAACTATCCTGCTATTCATTTTATAAAAGTAGGAATTAATCAGAAGTCCCCTGCACACTTACAACATGACAAAGAGCAAACTAGGTAATGTCCTTGCTGTGATTTTTATGATACCTCGTACTGGTTCAGGAACATGTGGAGTTGCTGTACACTGATTCTCAGGTCAGTCTCATTGAACTCATAAGGAATATTCCACCCCAGGGGCCCAAATTTCCGTCTCTCTTGTACCAAAGCATGAAAGAAGCAAAGGCCATAAAGTAATTTCTTGAATTCCTCCTGTAACGAGAAGAAGTGGGGCCACATCATTATTTTTTCTCCTAACATTACATTATACCTACCATATTTTAAAACGCAGTTAACTCCTTTGGCTTATAAATACAGCCATCTTGAAGTATAACTAAAACAGAGTTAACTGTTTCTACAGGGCATTTAGGCAAAACTATGCTGATTTGTATACATATTCAGCTGGCACATACAGCTATGTACACCAGGTTTTTAAGACACATAGTAAGCTTGTCAAATTTAAAGCTACCTCACAGTATTTTGGAGGTTCCAAGTGAAGACTTATGAGGCTAGAAGTGTGAATTCCAGTATGTGGTACCAGACCACCATGGAGACATTTGAAAGGAGATGTTTCAATCCAATTAAGCAGCCCTTTAAGAGGGGCTTCTGGACTGGGACTTGGGCAGCTCAGTGACTTCTCTGGTGTTCTCAGGTAATAAAAAGCCTTACAGTCACTTATAGTGGCAAAGCCAGTCTTGATTCAGAAATCAGAAAGTACAATGCAATATATTAATCATCTGTACCTTCCACAAGGAGAATATAAAATGGTCAAAAGGACTTAGCAGAGATCTAGTGAAGAGATTTCCTTAGGAAGAGCAGCTGCTGACCTAGAAGCCCTCCTGCCCTAACACCCAAAGGGGCAGGGAGTGGGGGTCTGTCTTCTCACCCCAAGTTAGTGGGAAGACATCAGTGGGGCCACTCAGAGTTGATGCATGTTCCCTACAGCTGGGATAGAGTGGAAAAGTGAAAAACGCATGCTTGAGAACCTAGAGCAGTCTAGAGGGCTGGGAGAGGGAAACCGGCGCTCTGCCTCCAGCAGTGGCCAGCCTGGCGGGAATCCCAGGGAGCAGATGCGGAGCTGGACTAGACATGTCGGCCAGGGGTCATTTTAAAGGTTTCCTGGTCCAGAGGACTTGCATCGTGGAGCGGGGAAATCCCAGCAGGAAGAACCTATGTGAAGTGAGTGACGGAGAACCAAAAGCTGAGGGCAATCGGGGGCAGCCAGGGGAAGGAGACGCATGGCCAAGGGTCATGGGGTCACTGTCAGGGGAGGCTGGCAAGGGAGTCACCGAGAGCCTGTGAAAGAACTCGCAACAGAGAAAAAGCCAGCGTCAGATCGCTGCTGAGTCCACAGGGCTCCCAGGAACAGCAGCCCAGAACAGGAACCCCCGCCCCTCCTGGCCACGCCGCTGTGCGCACCCCGACCCCGCGAGGCCGGCCAGCATCAGCAGCTACTGCAGGCCGGAGGCGTCAGAAAAAGAAAGATGCCAACTCCATCCTCACGGCCCACCCACGGGCATGAAACCCCCGACTACAGGCCCCGGGTGAGTCCCCCGAGAGGTTAAGCCTACACTGTGAATACAAACTGTATATACAGTGAATACACTGTAAGCTGTACTTGCTGACTCCTGAGTCAGGGCTGGCTTTGCAAGTTAGAGTAACTCCAGGCCACTTGGTTACTTCCAGAACCCAGAAAAGCCATGATGCTGCCCCAAGTTTTATCCAAGGCAGGGGGAGGGAGGGGTCCCCTGTGGAATAAAATGGAAAGGGAGAGTGGGAGACAGAAGCAAAGAGCATAAGTGAACCAGAGAGGTGGGAGCAAGTAAAGTTAGACATGCTGTGCTAAGTTTGGAACTATTATGGATACAGTAGAGAATTAAGCAACTTGGTAAATGTGCTGATGTGGGAGTCAGGCTTCTCACTGTAGAAGAAGGGACATACAAATATGGAATGTAGCAAAGCAAGAAAGAACCCTGGGCACATGGACTGAAATGGGATATATTGCTGTGAACTCATTACTTCTAAAATATACATGTGAGTATAGATGTGTGCATATACTTGTTCATATGCATGTATATATATTTGTATATATGTATATGTGCATGTGAGCACATGTACATATTTCCATGTCTTGGTTTTTAATACCATTCCCCTCTAAGAAGGAACCAGGACTCTTCAAAAAAATGACTGCATCCAGGATTGGGGTGCAGATGAGGCTGGAGCATCTCATGTCAGAAAGTAAAAGGGTTAATAATAATAATAACAAATGATGGGACCTGTAACAAGGACAGGGGAGTCAGTTTGAAGGAGATCCTACTGACCAAATCTGGGACAATTTGAGTAAAAGACTTAAGAATAGTAATGAATTGTAAACCATTGAGGAAAAAATATATATAAGGAATTCATAAGTATATACCAAAAATAGATAAATAAATGGAGGGGAAGTGAGGGCTATTGCTGACAGTAGCATGTCATGTGTCAAATCTGGAGGGAGAGCTAGAGTTGGAACTGTCATAGAAAATAACTGGATCAGGTAAGAATGATCAATGGCTACCAAATCCGGGTCAGGGGTAGATTTTGATGAGGAACAAGATATTGGCATGGCCCTAAAATGTCTCCCCACGACTGATTGCTAGTTGCGAGGGGCAAGGTAGTTATTAAGCCTTGAGGAAATCAGACCCCACTTTGTTCGGGTGCTCAGAATCAGTACTGTCAGTGAGGGCATCGTGTGCCTATCAGTGTTAGGCCCTGAGGACACAATTCCATCTGTGTAGTATTCTGGCTAAAAATGCATAACCTGAATGTAATCATTAGTAAATATCAAATAAGCCCACAATGAGAAATGTTCTATTAAAAAACACAGGGGAAGATGAATTCTTCAGAAATGTCGATGTCAAAGACAAAGGCTAAGGAAATGTTCAAGAGTAAAGGAGACAGAGACATGGCAACAAAAGGCGGCACTAACCCTAGCCAGTCCTGTGGAGTGAGAGAGCTGAACGCTCCAAAGGACAGCATTGATAAACCATCTCATACATTTGGAACACAGACAGTACATTAGATGTAACAGTGTATCCTTGTCAAATTTGCTAAATTGAGAATTGTACTGGGATATGGTAATATCTTTCTTAAGAAATATACATCACAGTATTTTGGATAAAGGGCCATAACTTACCTGGAAATGGTACATACAAATAGAAGGTGAATATAGGTGAGTATAGGGTATTCTTTGTACTACTTTTGACCTGTAAGTTTTTATAAGTTTAAAGTTAGCTCCAAATACAAAGTTAAGATAGAGAAATCAAATGCTGCTTTGGCATTTGAGGAAATTCGGGTTTTGGGTTGGATTGTGGTTCATAAATACCTAAACTTCCAATACGTGGGGCTACCACTGCGGAGACCTTTGGATCTAGGAGAAAAAGAGTTAGAATTTTGTAAAAGGGCTTTTGTCCAGCCCTTCACATGCAAAAATGACCTCACCACCTACCTGAAAATAATCTGCTCTCTCTGGGCCTAATCAATTCAAAAACCAGTCATATCATACAGCAGGTCTTAAATGCTTAGGATAAGGTTTGACATAGCTTTAGATATACTTGGTTTTTTAGGACCCAAGATTTTATTTAATGAAAGTACTTCTTTATTTTTTAATATTTTCTTTTGATGTGCACTTAAAACATATTCTGACATCAAGAGTGTGAGCTTTTTAATGGCAAAAACTTACCAAGGTTCATAACCCCTTTTAAAAAGAAATTCTTCCATTTTTAATTATGGTAAAACACTGTGAAACATTTTTAGGTCACAGGCATTCACATACAGAATTCTAATCATGAAAGCAGTGGGTGGTTTCCCTGCTCGCCTGGTAATGCTGTGAAAGACCCTTATGAGCCCCATCAATCAAGGAGTAAAATCATTTTGGCTCTCATTATAGTTATATGGAGGACATATTTTTATGTTTTAATTTAAAGATACGGCTCCAAATAGCAAAGGGTTCAGTTAATATCCTGAAACAAGATTCTCCAACCTTGCAGATTTGTACTGGGAATGGCTTACAGCTGACTCTCTAAATAGAAAGCTACATTATTAATGACAGTCCAGAAGGTCTCAGCTGAGCAGGAATGAGGCTGGTGGTAAAGGTAAAATAAAATATTAATAAAATTGACTTCAGCACAGTCAATAATCAGTAATCAAAACCAACGACATGGCACTGCAAGGAACCCTATTTGATTTGTTTTCCTCAGCACACACACCCATGATCAGCAGGGGCCGCCTGAACTGCTTTACAGGGCTGAGGCAACAAGCCTTAGGCATTACTTACAGGCTTTCTGCAGCTGCCAAAGAACTCCGGGTCAGAGATGGGGTCCATGAGGTAGGATCGGATGACGTTAGCCCGTAAGCCTTTGGGTGCCTCGTTGGTCATTTTCACTCCGTTCTGTAGTACCGACACGGGGAAATTTGGAGACGGGTAACTTGTCAGCCAAATTCGGAAATCTGGATGTGTTGAGTCTGGGCTTAACTCCTGCAAGAAAAGAAATCAGACACAAAAGTGTACGTAAAATCCAAGGAAAATCTTCAGATCGTATGTGCCTGGGATGACCTGGAAGTGGGAGGAAGCAATGTTACACAATAGTTTATTGCTGAAATATAAGGCAAAAGCCTTCAAATCTGATTATGCCCCGAAACATCATACTTCATTAAGAAGGCACAGAGTATTGTCATTCTCCCTGATAAAATTAAATCATGACTATAAAGTTTTCAAAGGTGTTACATAATTCAGAGTTGGCCACAATGAAGACTAAGACATTCCAAAAATGTTAACGTTAACATCTAATGTTAAATGGTCTTGCTTAAATATTTACAGAAATAATTATCTGCCTGAAAATCAGATTAAAAATAATTTCTTTGTGCTCTAGCCAGGCTATGAGAATGAACAACACACTCGGATTAAGCCAGTATTGAACAAAGTGGTGAGGAAAAAAAAAGAGAACAAACACATTTTAAGAGTGAGAAGAACTGGTATATTCTGAAGTATTAAAACATGACCGTTAGTTATATTTGTTTCAGGAGCCCTCAGGCCTGCCCTGCAGAGGAGAGCAGAACACACTGTCATGGGGGCTGCATAGGCTGGGAATAATTAGCATGGGCCATTGTCCATGTTAGTGGGATCTATGTTTTTTTCTAAACTACAAATATTTATCAGTAAAAGAATTCTTGAGCACTCATGTGAAGGGGTGGCAGTGAATTAGGAAGGATTCATAGGCACCTATTATCTTTAAGAGCAACAGTGCAGGTGAGGGCACCACTTTTCCTCTTACCAGCTGCCCTATGGCCAGTGACATAAGTAACATGACTCATGGGGCTCTGGGAGAAGTTCGTCACCCATTAGGGACAGCTCTTCTCTCATATTCCCTCATACTCTGAAGGTTATGCATGATACAGTTCCACAGGTCATGAGAATGGTCTGGAGACAGAGGAACCGTAAGGGAACAGGCACAAATACAAAACCTCTAATGTAAGGCCTGGGGGATGAGAAGACGTTGGTCAGGGAAATAAGAAAAAGAATAGTTTTCAGATAGAAATAACATCTATTATGATATGGCTTATGTTCTTGAAAGAGTGTGCTGTACCAGTGAAAGTGGAAGAAGTTCATTGGTTAGAGCATAGAAGAAGTCAGGATGGAAAGTGGCCAGAGATGAAACAGAGACAGGCAAGGGACAGACAAAGAAAGGTGTAGTAAGCCGTGATGGGGGTTTGAACTTTGTCTTGTATGCAATGGGAAGCCATGGAAAGGTTTTAAGCAGTAAAACAATAGTCACTAGCTAATTCAGTGAATAGTTATTGTCTTGGATGGGCCAGGCACTATTCAAGGTGCTGGAGATAAAGCAGAGCACAAAAAAAATCACTGTTCAGGTGCTTAGACTCTTGTGGAACAAACAGAGGAAATGGTGACAAGGGGCATTAAGAAAAATACAATCTACTCCTTAAGGTTTCAGTTGGATGTCTGGATGGTGCAAATATATCATTACCTTCGTTGTTTGGCAGCCTGAAGAACTCTGAGTTAGGAGAGGGCTAGAGTCATGGGTAATTACATCAGATGCACCTTCTGTTTGTTGAAATCAAGCGCCACGTTCTCTGTTTACTCAACTGACCTACACTGCTTTTCCCTTCTGGAAGTTGTGCTCACCAAAATGGTGAAAATGGGAAATCCCGCGGCCCACTGCCAGGGCGGCGGGGGGAGCCCCCTTCTGGTTTCAGACCAATCCACTGGGGCCAGATCACTGTCTGAGTGAGTGAGAAGTGAGTTAAAGAAAAGTTACACCCTGCAGCCTTCTGGTTTAGAGTGGCTATGTGAATTTCACCCTGAACACCTTCTCTTTTGTTTTTAGTCACTGATGTAAAAGGTAAATTGGTTTCTGTCTACCCAGTAGTTTACTCTCAATCAAAGAGATTTTTGACCCACTGGGTGGGCTCTTGCCCTCATTGGAAGGGAGTCAGCAAGGCCTGACTAGGCGTGCTCCTCTAGTCCCCTGGTTCCCCTAAGGAGCCCATCTCACCTGTAATCCAGCCATGCCACTCACCTGCAACCCTCCAAACTAGAGGACAGGAATGGCCTTAGTTAGTTAGTATGCATATCACTAATTATAGGGAGGAAATACCATCTAATAAAAATAAACATGCATTTTTACCTCACACACTTTCTCAAGAGTTGGCATCCAAGAAGTGGCAAGGTGACAGTTCTGAAGAACCACCCACGTCCCGTCCTTGACAGCTTTTTCTAACATCTTCATGGCTATAGGCCCTTGGCCTTGACCAAGAGATAAAGAGCTAAGTTTTGATCCTCCATAACCCTGTGTGAAAGAAAAATAAAGATGTTTAAAATCATATTTTTAAGAAGAATCTTTATTATTACATGAAATGTTGACATTAAATATATTAAAATTTAATTATGTAGCATCCCTCAAAGGTCCAAACACATGCAGCCCTAAAGAACTCTTACTGATCAAGAATCCTACAGACTCTTAGATAAAAAGCAAGTCAGTCCAGGAAATAGTCATGGTAATAAATGGAAAATTCTGTAGGGTCTTTGATTGTTGAGATAAAGTACAGAAAAAAATTAACAAGACTTTTAACATGAGGAGATGAAAGGGCCTGGCTGTCATGCAGCAACTCCTCAAAACCAAAGCTGAAAAGAAAACCGTGAACAGATATCCTTCAGATGTTCAAATAATTATATTTTAACTAATTTGGCTACTGCATAAAATGCCCAGAAAAAAAAATTGACCCCTAATTCCCATGTAAAAGTTTCTTTAAAGAATTCTGTGGGTATGTTTGCCCAGAATTCATTTCTACCAAACTCTAATTCATCTGCAGCTTCTGGAGATGGTGTCTGTGAGTCCCTGAACATTTCTGTAATCACCTGAAGGCCTCTTTAGAAGAGGAGCAGGTAGAAGCAGTAGAAAACAAAGCAGAGCTAGCTACTGTTTCTGGGGGAAGTGGTGGCAGCAAGCAGAAACAACCCATTTAGCAGTCCTACATGGGGGACAGAGAATAATCACATACAATGTGGCAAGAAAATGGAGAGGATTTAGGAAGGTTTCAAAAGGTTGGACAGGTCATGTTGATGTGGAGAGGGTGAGGGCCACGTAAAATGGACACTTCCAGCCACCGCCACCATTTCCACTCTAGTCCTACCCACCATCGATCTTTCTGGCCATTCAAGAGTCCCTTCCATCCCCGCTGCCCCCACCTCATGCTCTGCTTCCATTTTGCACCATTCAAATAAACTCTCACTCTAACTAGGATGAGCTTTATAAATTATAGATGAGGTCATTTCACTTTGTTGATTAAAACCCTATCACATTGTTCCATCTTACTCAAAGTCCTTAATAATGTAGCCTACAGAGGCCCTACATGGTCTGGTCCCTCATCTCCTCCAGTCGTGACAGCCATGTGCTAAGGCACTTTAACTGAAGGTAAGTGCTGTGTTACATGATCAATCCTTTAGTATCTAAGAACTACACCCAAGGCAAAAGACATGTGGTATTAAAATATAAATTGGCCTAGTAAAGAGTATTTTAATCAATTAGCTATAAAACCTTTGAGAAGCCACTTAACCACTCTTTGCTTTAGTATCTCTATATGTAAAATGGAGATGTCACTATTTACTTCATAGGACTGCTGGAAAAATTAAAAGAGAAAATATGTATAACAAGGTCTAGCAAAATTAACAGTATATGCAAGGCACTCAATAAAAGGGATGGTGGATGTTTTAGAAATATCAGGATTATTGCCTTAAAATATTATTATGATTAGACCAAAAGGGAAAAAATCAACTCAAAATACCCAATTGTGCGAAAATGCCCATCTGTTTATTATGATTTTCTTATTCTAGTTTGAATGATGCAAGCAAATTTACAGTAAATTCATTTGAATAAGTTTTAAACCTTAGACAAAAAAATATTAGAATATATTCTAACTTTGTAAGGTGACCGTAATGTATGATGGCTCTGGAACATCAAGGTTCCCCCATAAAAACTGGGAGAAGGGGCAGAACCGGGGAAGTTTCTCAGAGGGTCATTGCCCTGACCTGAGTTCATTAAATCAGCCAGGCATGTACACTGGGGTAATGATGTCACAGACATCCCTATCCCCTCAAAATAAAAACAAGTGAACCCCAAACTCAAATTCTGACTTTATAATTTGGATAAGGAGCTACTTTTTAATGTTGGTGGTGCCGTTTAAATATCATTTTCTTGGGACTCTGTCAACCTCTGGACCCCAAGTCTTCAAGGGCTATGTAAGGGATACATTTTGACCTTTCCATCCCTTCTGAGGGCAAGCCAGTATTTCTGTTTTTATTTTTTAAATTTCGTTGGCAAGTCCTTTATGTGTTTTATAATACCAGGTAACCTCATCTGTTCAGGGTACCTGGTCATCAGCAAACTTCAGAAGAGCAGCCATGGGATCCGCTCCGGGAGAGAGCACAAAAATGAGTGGTGCGCAGCAGTTACTATCTCCAAAGGCCTTGGATAGGTCAAAAGGGGGTGGTTCGATGAATGTGCGCCCCAATTTGTTGGCTATAAATTCTTGCAGCATGGGGATAACCTAGAAAGAGACAAGGACATATTTGAAACAATATTAAAAATCTGCCTAAAACATTAAAAAGTTCAGATTCAAAGCTGTTGGGAGATACAACTCAGAGAGTCCTTAGAAACAAAGGACTCTAGTTACATTAGCTTAGGAATTTTTTAATGGTGGTGGAGAAACAAAGGTGCCACTTTACATAAATGTCTTTTAGATACAAAAACATTGTAAGTTATTTAAATTATGAAGGGTGAGTTGTTAGTGATACCAGTATTCAAAGGCATTTTTTTTTCCTTTCAGTGAGCATTCAACACTTAGTAGATGAAGAATACAAAAAGCCTTAACTCTTTAAATTGTAAAATACTATGTTTGGAAAGTCCACAGCTCAAAAGTAGAAATTTTAGTGTGATTTATACAATACTATACCATCAAGAAAGAATTGATATAGCTGGGGAAAAAAAACAGAGAGAAAGAAAATAGAAGCACTGTGAAAGAAACACAAGCCAAATGATATTGCATAACATTTTGATCACATGCTTTCACATTTGTTGGGAATGTGTTTGAGAAAGAGTGGAACTCTGTGGCTTGGGGGTCCTTATCAGGCATCGATGTGGGAATGAATTTATACTCATCAGCATGGATGATGGACCGTCTCTGAGACACGAATCCCTCTTTCTGATAAAGGAATGTCACCTGTTATTTCCGGACAATGGCTCCAGCTAGGGACTCTGGTATGAGCCAAGCAAGTGAAAAGATAGATTTAACGAACCAGTATTCCCATATCTAGCCTAACAAATTATGTAAACAAATCTCACGAAGGGAAATAATTGAGTGACAAGAACACGAAGAGTTTTTTGAAGGCCCCAGAATCACTCCAACTGGATACCTGCTGTCACCCAAGGACAGAACTGTGTGTCCACACACCACTCCAAGTTAGGCTGCCAATTCCAGCAGCCCGCAACTTTTCTGAACTCAAAACCAACTGTAGGAGCTATTTGCAGATATCAAGTATCTCAAATACATGGTCTCCTCATAAAGCATTTCCAAACTTTACTATTCTCCAGAACATCTATTCACACAAGGTTTCTAAGTAAAGCTCATTGGCATGTCACAGTGCTGTATAGTGTCAACCCTGGGGTTGAGGGTGTGGCTGAGGGTGCTGGCAGCGAGAGCTGAGACACTGAAGGAATAGCTACACTTAAAGGAGATTTTTAAATCCCTCCCCAATATTTCTCTAACATCAAGCTTATTGCAGAAAACAAAAAAAAAAAATACCCTAACTGCCTGGCCCAGGCGCAATCCTTGCCTTTCTCATTATTCTTGCTTTCCTATAGCAGGTGGTGTTTTTTACTAGATTAAAAAACAACTAATGAAAGAAAAACAACTTTTTCCATGATCTCTTTCTTCTCAAGGTTGACTTTTTTCCTAAATTATATTTTTACAAACAAAATGAAAGCTCCTGGCTTCAAAGTGCGTGGTTATACTTTCAGTAAGTTTGCATTGCAAGCGGCCCCTCCTTTGTGAATACTTTAGGCTGGTGCTGGCCACCGCCCTCCCGCCAGCACACTTGGTGGGAAACGATTCTTCTGTTAGTGCTGGAGGGCCAAGTGAGGGTGCACATCGGAGAGGGAGTGCCGACAAATTTGAGAGTTTCATTTTTAATGTTAAAACTGAACAAGACTCACTTGTTCCCAAGACCGAATTGTAACTCCCAGGGTAAATTAAGCTATGCTAGCTATTCAGTTTGTAAGACAATAGAATTGGGGTTGCTCTGCAACCTGACTGTGCCAGCATTAGGTTTGTAAAATGAAATCTGTCAGTAAGAAAAATTAGACTAATTTAGGCAACCATCTTCCTAAAGGCAGAAAGAAGTATCTGATCTTCTGTTTATGTTTTTCTATGAATTTCAAGTTTCTGTAGGATTTATGTGAGGTCAGAAGAAACATACATTTGATAAGTATTTAAGTCTTATTTAAAGCTAATTAGTTTGCTTTTTGTTTATAGTTCAGAAGGAGAGAACTGTGGCCAGAGGCTCTTCAGTTCATCAGTGCCCTCAAAACATTCCAAACCTCAGTATTTATCTATTTAATATATTTCTTTGATCAACAAAACACTATAAGCTATTAAACCACATGAAAGTAAAAGCCCATCTTATTTTTCCTGCTGGTAATTTAGTGAGCATCTTTTATATTTTTCCAAAGTAGAGCAGGAGAGAACCTGGCATTTGTGTTTTTTATTAGTGGGCAGAGTTGATTTTGAGGGGAGAGTGGTGGAAATGAGACAAAAAAAAATTGTGCTGACAAATAATATATACTCTAAAGGAGAGATCATGCAACTGCTGCTTTTCCTGGTGGGCATATATATGTATGTGTGTGTGTATGTATATATACACACTATCTCATGACTTAGCAATTGCAAGGAAATAAAACCTATAGGACATTAGTCCAAATATTAGCCTCAAAAACACTGCTCCTTTCTCTGGTATGCTAATATCATTTTACTTTGGAAAGCCATTCTTTTAAAATCTTAATAGCCATCAATTATTTTTAAATATATAGATTCCAAAATCAACAATTCATCACTAGAAACTGGAGTATCCGGGAACAGCAAGATTGAAGAGTTTGAGGCTATTACTGTAAGAGCACACTAAACAATTTTTTATTAAGGATTATGGGTGTGATATAAAGATAATGGTAACTAGCTGATCACATTGGATAAGCTGAATTATGCTGTTGTAGCAAACAGTTTGCAGATCTCAGTGGGTTAACACAACAAAGGCTTATTTTTTGTGCTTTCAAAGCTACCTGGGAAGGCAGGCAGGTAGCTGTCCCCATGCCGGATTGGTGTCCCGGCCTGCTTACAGCACTTAAGTATCAACACATGATTCTACAATTTTGATGGCAGGAGTGCCCTGGAGAGTCACACACTGGCAATTCAGTGCTTCTGCCCTGACACTTCTCATATTTTATTTGGCCAAAGCAGGGTTTATGGCCACAATGCTCCACCATGAGTGTGCGCAGGAGAGAAGAACCAGAAACATTGGCAAGTAGCATTAATGTTTAGAGTCATCCACCTACCCGAGGAAAATTCTGGAGAAGATAAGGAAATATATAGAAAAAAAGTACAAGACTGGGTGCTAAAGTATTGGTCAGACTAGCTAAGACAAGTATGAAACCCAAAGTTTTACCTCAATTGATTTAAAAATAAACGAACATGTATAAACAAAAACCCCTCAGCTTGAATATCTAACTCCCTAGCTCCCTCAAATACACCTTAAAAAGAGGATGAATATGTAAAGTAATATTTGATCTATTTGGTAGCTCAATGTGTTTTCAGATTAAAATGTCAAGTTTATATAAACATAAAACTGGGGAAAAGATATTTAGAGATTAAATTGTTGCAATGAGGAAATGGCTCATTAATCACTTTTAATTAAACTTAAAACATGTAAACAGAAGTTTCTTGTTTTCAAATATTGAGGGGAAAAGGTCAATTGTACAGGCAGTCATTTTAGTACCAACAGTCTCTTCCTAGCTTGGAAAACAGTGAAAACCTTTGGAAATGTTAACAGGTTTTCTAAAAGGAAGCTCTATTAGGCAATATGAAGCATTTTACATTCTTCCATAATTAATGCTTGAAGAGAAGACTTCTGAGGCTGAACACTAAAGTGTCAGTGGAGATTCATTTTTAAAAGGGTTACTAAGGGGCAGGATGTGTCATTCGTTTAACAGTGATTCCCAAACAACTGTCATTACTTCCGGCACCTAAGAGCAGAGCACAGCACCTGTAGTTTCACAGGCCCTAGGCATTACATGGGTCTCTTTCTCCATTAGAAAATATTATAAATTATATCTTAGAATTATTTTTGCATGATTACAAATATAATACAGACTGGATTATATTTTCTCCTTTTGAAAGGAATAAAACATTTTAATGGACCCCTAAAATATCATGGGCCCTAAGCTCTGTGCCTAATGGACACTTTGGCCTGGCCAAGAGCCTACTGCCAAGTCAAGCAAGAATTACGTGTTCATTGAATAGACTATGACTTACAGAGGAAAGAACACCTCTACCCTGTATTATTATTGATGGGCATAAAAATTGTTTTTAAATATATTGCTTTTATCATCTCAGTTCTGCCTTTTCTTAGGATGGAAGTATTGTCTTATAGTCCACAGCAATTCAAATTGTGAATATTATAAGTTTTCAAATAATTATGTATTATTTTTACTTGAGTAGAAATAAAGGACAATTGGGATTATTTTTTCAATCTTTTCCCAGCAAACCTGATGTTTACATTTTTTCAGAGTATATGGATATCTCTGATTATGGGTCATTTATACTTAAGTTTTTTTCTAAAAGAAATCATAATAATACAAATGAAGGTATCGATGAATACTGAAATCTGCTGACATGACAGGGCAGTTGATTTACTGGTTATATAATTGGTTATTTAAAAAAATTAAAACAGTATTGATACCTCCTTAGTAGTCAGCAATGATGTATGTCTTAAGAACAACATTCTAGTAGCTTTCCAAGGGCCAATGAAGAACTACATATACAAGGAATAGTATTCAAGGAGCCAGAAACTCTAGTATATCAGCTTGATGTTAGCACCATTGACTAGTTTCATTGAAATAATAAAAATAAAAATGATATTATAAAATGTAAAGGAAGCAGATTATGAGGAATTGGGGAAGCATACATTAAAGAATCATAAAACAAGTAAATGAGTAAAATATAATCTGGTTACTAATTTACTGTAGTTTTTAATAAATACACAAACTTTTTGAAAAATGGCTATATTAGAAGTAAGTGGGGTTGTTTTCCCCAGGCTCCTCCACCTCCCCTATGGGCACCCACCGCAATAGCATGTTCGGCTGATTGGAGAGAGAAGGGCCTGGACTCATGGAGCTGCCTTTCAAAGCCCAAATTTACCTTGTCTGGCCTCAAGCAACGAATGATAAGCATCCTTTGAAACTCATTTGCTTTATCTTGCCAATTTTCAGGAAAAACCTCATGATGTGGTTCCTAAAATTACAGTAGATATAATTCAATGTTATTTGGGAGGTTATTTATGAAATGAACAGGATTTTGACTTATAGACCAATTTTTAGAGAAAGCATGACTAAAGGAGATAAAGAATCCTAATGTAAATTGATTAGATTGGAGCAAAGTTGTGAAATAAGGAATGAAAAGAAAATTTAAAACACCATGAAGGAATCAAAACTAGGGCATGAATTAAGCAGATTAAATCAATATGAATGCTAATCAATATACAAAACGATCCCTATTATGAAAACAATAAATGTGCATATAGAGTTATTCCCCATTATTTCTTCAAAGGCATTTCAAAAACCCACCAACTACTCTCACCATCTATTTATGAAAATAAACATTTATTACAAAGGAAGAAGGACATTGTACTGAAATTTACTGTGTTATTTATTTTGAACAAATTTTTTGGTATCTTTTTAAATGAAGGGATATTTGAGAATGTGCACAGTAAAGAAGCAGCCAAAAGAGAGAGCTATTAAAATATCCAAGAGGAGAGGCATCAAGATCTCAGAAGGGAGGGTATACCTGGAAAAAAAGGAGATGTTTGTACCTTTGAAATTTGAGGGAAGGCTATGTGGTATTTCAGATCAGAAATTGCCATGTACCAGCAGAGTGAATAAAATTTCCATTTCAAATTAGAATGAAGTACTCACAAAAACATGTTTGCCTCTAGGAAGTGTATTTTTATTACTAACATGGAGAGATCCAAAAGAGAGCCAGTCCAAAGATATGCAGACATAATCTCACTGTAATCATATAAGCTACAACAAATACGTCATCTGACAAAAGATTTCTCCATGCATCTGGCTCTTTCCACCTCCCACCTCTTGCATGTCATATCCAAGGAAAGCAGGTCCGGGGAGTAGAAACAAATGAATAAACAAAATTAACTGGGACTCTGCAAAACATTAGCTCTCATGCTAAAAAATAGTAAAAGAAGGAAACAATTTCTTTACATTCCAGAAGGGAAACTGAGAATCATGGTATGTGTTAACTTTAATAGTATCCAGTCAGCAAGATAGGGTTTCTTTTATGAAAATTAGAGGAGAACAATTACCTTTTTCCTCTCCTCAAATGACACAAATATTTATTAGCTTATATCTGGCACTTTGAAAACCTAAGCAATAGCTGTTTTATAATATTTTAACTCATCTTCTATTATGATTGCTGAAGCCTAAATTGATACTAAATAAAAACCTGGCATGGAAATTCAAAAGAATACTTTTAAGGACCTTGCAGTTTTATATTTCTACATGTTTCAAGGAATTTGAGTAGAAGTTCAAACAGAAGCACCAGCTTAGAAGGTAGGGATAATATAAATCAAAACTTTGATTTTAACATTTGACCAGTTGTTTAAAGCTTACTTAAATCTTATTTCTATTCAAAGAATAAATTACTTAACATTATTTTCTCCATTTAAAAGCTTTGGAATAAGCAAAGGATAAAAACATACCAAACTATCATACACTTTTTTCCACCCATCCTTTAAATGCATAAACTCCCTACGAATGTTTCTGAAGGATGGTAAATCATCTAGTCGACATATTTCATCCCAGGATTTTTGAGGAAGCCATGTACAAGGGCTGGCGTGAGGATTATCCAGTCCAATGCCACCGGTTAGCAGAAACCTCCACTCAGCTTTGTTAATCTTTGGAAAACAGAGTAGCATGAATAGTCAGAAATGAGCTTATCATATATGTAGTAAATTTATAACCATTTTAAAAGAATTGACTGTTGATTTTCAAATTTCAGGTATGGTCCTTATGAAATTCTATAATTACTGCTATAGCTCAGTATTTATTCATTAGAAACCAATGTATCCATTATAACCAGTTTTCAAAATAGTTCCACTTTTAGAGAGCTATTTTTTGAAAATTTTCCCGCAGAATTACAATCTAAACATGAAAATCTGAATATATGCTATTTGAGTATATGTTTCTCAAAATGACTGCTTAGAGTTCTCTTGGCATAAAAAATGGTGAGAAGACAGAAAACCATCAATCTGCCACGTTTTCAATTAATTTCTATTGCTGTTATGAAACTTGCAAGAAATGCAAGAATAAAGCCTTTACTCCTTCAGAATTGAATTAATAAATCGCTTATGAAATAACCAGATCTTAAACATGTAAGTGTATAAAATAATGAATTTATACAGTACTTCTCCTCCACCTTAAAGTGCTTCCTATATTTTAAATAATTAGATTTGAAACATGGCAAAAATTTATGAAAGGTATTGTTAAACTCAAATGGTTAGCTTTGGCTAACTTGCATAAGGTCTTAAAAACATTACCATTTATACTATCACTTGGTGTAAATATATCAATATATATAGTAAATTTATATACATTTATATGAGATTTTAACCGAAACTAATTTAAACCAAATCATATAATAATTTAAGTACTAGTTACATAATGTACTCTGCTTAAGTTTTCATCTCTGAAATTCAGTCTAGTTGTGATGTTTTGACTTAACTATAGTAATTATTGTTATTTAACTATGTATATTCTCTTAAATATATTAGCATACAAATTAGTAAATTAATGAGTTAATGTTAATATGTTTTTATCCTATAAATTAAAATGGTACTGACCATACGCTCATGTATCAGCAGATTTACAGTTAAACAGAAGGAAAAGAGTAGCTTATCCTTCTCAAAGAGTGATCGGCAGACGTTAACATAGAGGGAATAAGTAAAGTGATCCTTGAGAATCTGAAGCCTATGGATCAACAGAAAGAAAAGTCGATAAATAAAACTGCATTATATTTTAAAGACAATGACCTTAAGAAAATCTATTAAAAGCCATTTAGATGTATGTTTTAATAGGCTTTCTGTTTTCAGTTACCCCCCCCCCCCAAACTACTAAGAATCAAGGATTCTTAGTAACTGGGTGCACCAAATTGAGAGTTACATAATTTAGTAACACTTAAGTAGAATTGTATTTTACTGTTGACTGATTTTTTAAAAAATCTTCCTTTGGGAAAAAAAAGTCAATATATGGTATATTCATCTACTATGTTTAAAGGCTTGTGGACTATTTTTAACTATGAATCATTTTGGGGGTTAAAATGGACTTATTTCATAAATACTGCTAAATGTTCTATATATTAAACAAATAGAGTTTAGTTTTTTTTCTTAACTTTATTAACTTTTATTAACTTTAGTTAATAGCTCCTCTATCAAATTAATGTTTGGAAGTATGATACTCTGCTCATAAATCCATAAAAGCTGGAGAAATCACAAAAACTTGGCATTTATATTTACCACCTAGACAAAACATGCAAATATGAATAATCAAAATATTTACAGCTAACATGTGTATTTTGTATTCATAATAATTCTTAACATAATGCTTTTAAGAATTTTCATTTAATTACTCTGTAAGGGAAATAAACTATAATTCAAACAAAAATTTAAAAAATATTTTTATTGCTTGCTATAATAGTTATAATAGAAATAAACAGTTGACTGAAAACATTTGTAGAGAGCTAATGATTGATACAGATTAGTGGCCAAACTACCTAAGCAGACCAATTCATCTGAAGGAAGAATATCATAGTTTGATTATGATCAAGCAAATTTTTATCTGTTTCTTAATGTGTCTAGAAAAAAATAATCTACCAGTGTAACCATATCTTCGCTATTTCCAGATTGATATCCTAGGCTCTAGATCATCCCAGCTCTATTTTTTTTCACCTGCTACCACCTATCTTATCCCCTGCCAGCATTTCCATGAAGAGAACTACAACAAACTGGTATATTCTAGTTGAGAACTCTGAAAAAATCGCTTGGTTGGAAGGGCTTTGAAACCAGTTGCTGAAATATAGCTGAATTCTTTGAAGATTTAAAATTCCTGTCCCCATTTTTATGCTAATAGGTAACATTTTCACACTTGGCATTTAATGTTTCTCATCTGTAACAGTACAATTACTATAGGGTAACTCAGATTTGGTCTTTCTAGAATAAAATAAAAATTTCTGTACTTTAAGACAGACTCCTCTTGAAGATAGGAAGATTGAAGGGAAAATTATAAGGGGCAATCATATTAGAAATTCAGTATTAGTCTCACTAGTATAGTAATGCAGATTAAAATATGATATTTTTAAGTATTTGTTACAGTGAAAAAGAGGATCAAAATGATCATTCTCAATTGTGATGCATGATATAACGAAATAAAATCATTCATGTTCCTCTGATAGAGTTGTACACTTGAATAACATTCCAGGAAAGGAATTTATGTAAGGAGTCTGAAAGAAGTGAACCGTTTTGATTCTCACCTAAACCAATGATGGGGACATTCATATTTATTGCAGCATTATTTATAACAGAAAAGCTGGAATTATTTATAAGTCTTACACTTAGAAAATTATGGCACCATTCATAAGATAATATGCTATGCAGCTACTAAAAATTATGTTTCAGAAGAATATTTAATAACATGGGGAAATGATCTTTTTGAAATGAAGTATAGTTGATACACAGTATCTATTGGTTTCAGGTGTCCAACATAGTGATTGGACAATTATATACATTATGAAATGCTCACCATGGTAAGTGTACTTACCATGTACCAGAGACATTACAATATTATTGACTATATTCTCCATGCTGTACTTTGATCCCTGTGACTTATTCATTTCACAGTTAGAAGTCTGCATCTCTTTATCCCCTTCACCTATTTGCCCAGTTTCCTACTCCTCTTCTCCTATGGCAAACACCAGTTTGCTCTCTGAGTCTATTTATGAGTCTATTTCTATTTTGTTTGTTTGTTCATTTTATGGTTTTAGATTCTATGTATAAGTGAAATCATACAGTATTTGTCTTTCTCCCCCTGACATATTTCAATTAGCATAATACCCTCTAGTTCCATCCATGTTGTTGCAAATGGCAACATTTCATTCTTTTTTATGGCTGAGTAATATTCCATTGTATGTAGGTACCACATATTTACTCATTCATCTATGGATGAACTTTTAGGTTATTTCCATATTTTGGCTGTTGTAAATAATGCTGCATAAAACATGAGTGCCTATCTTTTTGGATTATGATTTTGTTTTCTTTGGGTACTTAGAAGTAGAATTACTGGTTTGTATGGTACTTCTATTTATATATTTTTGACAAAGTTCCATACTATTTTCCATAGTAGCTGCACCAATTTATAATCCCCGCGACAGTGTCCAAGGGTTCCCTTTTCTTCACAGCCTCACTAACACTTGTTATTTCTGGTCTCTTTTATTCTGACTGGTGTGAGGTGGTATCTCATTGTGGTTTTGATTTGCATTTCCCTGATGATTAGTGATGCTGATCATTTTTTCATGTGTGTGTCACCCATCTGTATGTCTTCTTTGGGAAAAAATGATCTTGATAGAAGCAGAAGGAAAAAATATTGTGTGTTATGTTATGCTTACATTGTTTTCTTAGAGAAAAAGAAATAGAAACAAAATAAGAAAGAGAAAGAGAAGGAGAAAGAAAAGGAAAGATAGAGTGATTGATTTCAGTTTGGTCCCTATAACAAAACTATATCCTAGTTAAACTTTTGTTTCTGTACTTACTACTTTTCTTTTGCTACAGTTATCTATATATTTTGCTATAATAAATTCTGATGTGTTAAAAATTTAAAAATACCATATGAACCAAATTACAGCTATTTCACAGTATATACCATAGCAGTCATAAGATATGGTGTCATAGATAAACAATAATTACTATGAATAAAAACCATTGGAAGGCAATTAAAAATGAAACATATTTTTATCTTTGAGTAAAAGTAAATAGGAGATAATTTTAGACCAATATTAAGATTCTAAAACAATTTGGTAGCGTGATATTAATAGTCACATGGTTTCTTTGCCTTTGAATAGGTACAGTCCGATAGCTGATTAAGGTCTACAGGTTATCTGAGGTTTATTGATGATTGATCAATAAACAAATGATTCCTACAAGAACTCATTCTCTTTATTTTTGAATGGGAGCTAGCTTCTTAATTGGAAAGACATATTTTGCTAAAAAAAAAAAATTAAACAAGAACTGGCTAAAAGATTCTCTCTTGGTATACCTACTTTGGAGATCTATTTGGCAGTATTTACTAAAATGGGACATATTCATACCCTGTGATCATCAATTCTATTTCTAGATATATACCTACCAGAAATGTGTACACGGAAAAGCTATGTACAAGAATGTTCAAGGAAGCAAAAACTTACAATAGCCCTAAAGTGGGATCTATCCAAATGTCTTTGACAGTAGATTAAATTGTGATATAGTATAAAGCCAAATAAAAATTTTAAATAATAGGTTTAATTCTCCCTGTTGAAAAAATATTTCCCTTCCCTTTTTCTTAGGATATTAACTTTTGAAAACTTAAAATTACAAGTACTCTCTCATCTCTTCGTAATGTATGTAAATCCTTTCTTTTTTTCAAAATATGATATATTTGACATGTTACAAATGATAAATTTAGGGTGTGCAGTGTTACTTTGATACATTTATATATTGTGATACAATTGCCATCAGAGCAATATATCATATTACACCATTACATGTTGACTATATTCATTATACTGTGTATTAGACCTCTTTGACTTATTTGCTACTTGTTAAAGTTTATACCCTTAAATACCATCGGTCTTATTCATCCACACTCCAATAACCACCATTTTACTCTTTTTTTTTACAAATTTAACTTTTTAGATTCCACATATAAATGATATTACACAGTAGTTGTCTTTTTTTGACTTATCCTAGTTCACACAATGTGCTCAAGTTTCATCTATGTCACAAATAGCAGAGTAGACATATGCAGAACAATGAACCTGGACCCCATCCAATGAACCTGGACCCCTATCTCATGTCACTCACAAAAGTTAACGCAAAGTGGATCAAAGATTTAAACATAAGGCCTTATTACACCATGAAACTCTTAGAAGAAAACACAGGGAAGAAACTCATTGATAATGGTTTTGGCAATAATTTTTTGGATCTGATGCTAAAAGCACAAAAATACAAAAGCAAAAACCAACAAATTGGACTACATTAAACTCAAAAGCTTCTATACAGCAAATGAAGTAGCAAAGTGAAACATCAGTGCACAGAATGGACAAACATTTTGTAGACTATCTGTTGGACAAGGGAGTTAATAACCAAAATATATGAAGAACACAACAATAATAACAGAAACCATCGATTTTAAAATGGGGAGAACTAAATAAAAGGGAAGAAGAACTAAATAGACATTTTCCCAGAGGACCTCAAAATGGCCAACAAGCACATGAAAAGATGTTCAACATCACTAATCATCAGGGACATGCAAAGCAAAACCACAGTGAGCTGTCACCTCACACCTGTTAGAGTGGTTTTTAACAAGAAGAGAAGAGACAACAGGTGCTTGCAAGGATGTAGTGAAAAGGGAAGTCCCCTATAAATATTTTTAAAAATTAGGTCTTTTGTCAGCTTTATGCCCCAGGAAAGTCTTTCTCAAAGCTCTGAGAGCCATCTCTTTGACATGTAAAGGTCAGGGGAGATAGAGCTCCTGTCACCCTGTTTCTGTGGGAGGATAGGAGCTTAACGTTGGTCAGTGGCTGGCTCCAAGTTGAAAAACTACCTCCTGTCATAAAGAGATGTTTGTTTTTCCTCTAGATAAAGCCAGTTTGCTCACAGTCACCTCAATCAGCAGGTAACATTAGGATGAGATTTCTGTTTTTGCAGTCTGTTAGCGGATTTAGAGTAATGTGCATCACATTCTGGTTTAATGTTTATTCAATAATAAAACTGTTTTCTTTGTCTACTACCTTTGTGGAGAAAATTTCTGGGATGGGAGAGGATTTTGCTTTCATACTTTCCCAACTATATACTAGCACAATGGAATACAACTTAATGATGAGAGTGAGTAAATCCCTGAGCTACATAAAACATGAATTCCACAAATACAGTGTTGAACATACACTGTGTGATTCCATTTATATGACATTCTAAAAACAGGCAAAACTAGGCTGCAGTGCTGGAAGTCAGGACAATGATTACCTTGGGGAACAGGGTTTAGTCACTAGAGGGGGTCACAAAGTAGGGTTTCTGGACTATTGATAATGTTCTCTGTCTTGATCTGGATGCTATTTACACAGGTGTGCTCATGTATGAAAATTCATTGAGCAAACACTTGTCACAACAGTGGATGAGTTTTAACTGGTTACAACAAAGGACAATAAAGGAACCAGAATTTATTTTTAAAGCATAAACTTGCCCTAATTTTCAAATCTTGAATACAAAATATATCTTTAAATGGCAGAGCAAAGAAATTTTCACCTTTAGACTATAGCAAATACCTTGATTTCAAACTAATTAAGATGGTGACATTCTGGTGGTTATTGTTTTAACAAGGTAAAAATTAAGAACTGCACTGAAGAGCAGAACTTCATTTGTTATGTAGCTCTGTAGCTATACTGTAATTAGCACTGTGATAAGTTCTGGGCATATTAAAAAACAAAACAAAACAAAAAACCTTTGCCTCAGAGAGCTCAGAATCTCGTGTAAAATGCTTGTTCAATTAACTAATATGATGTAAATGTTTGGAAATTTTTCTAAGAAAGATGACTCAAAATTTTGTTTCCTGGATTTCAGTAATACTTATAAGCCTTCTTTGAAAATTTCAGATACTGGAAGAAATTGAGAAATAAAATAATGTTTTCAAATATCATAATGTAAAAATAAAATTTAAACTCTACCTAAAGAATCCCCCTCCTTCCCTCTCTTCTCTTTCTCACAGGCAGACATCTGAAAAATTATTTGCTAATCCAAGTATTGATCTTATACCTTTATTAGTGTCATGTTCAAGAGCTTGTAAAATAATGAACGATACTAAAAAAATTTCTCAATCTAAGAGTATTCAAAATTTAGCAACATTCTACCATGATAAAGAAAGGAATTCAAATTCATATTTCAGGAGATTAACATTTTTTTTATTTCTACAAAATAATTCTTAAGCACAAGTGGTAAGTACTGAGTTTCCTTTGTGTGTATGAGCTGTCACTGAAGAATCTAGCTTCATGTTGATGAATAAAATTATATAGGCAAAAGTTGCAATGAATTATTTTCTTTGTTCAAGAAGTAATTTCATGTTGGACTCTGTTAAAGACATGTTTTAATACCAAACTAAAATTATCTCACTGATAATAAATTGAAGCTTTATTCTCCCATAGACTTTAGTAAGGTCTTAATTCCATTATTTATTGTAATAGCCAACAGTAAAATAAGATATTTTATGTAGACAAGAATAATACAAATAATTACAACAGGGTATTTTTTTAAACCCTGCTACTGGACAAATTTTATATATCTGTATATCAACACATGAATTTGTAACTTGGAATTCAAGTTTACAGAGGGCTAAGATTCAGGGGGTATTAACCACTCTTTCCATACCTCCAATCATAAATACATTTTGCAAATGAGAGTTAAATGTTCCTCTTTTTAGAATCACTTTATAACTCCATGTCTCTGCAAACAATTTTCTGGCAGATTGTTTGGTCATATCTGTTCAATTCTTAACCCTTGAATGTATTTATAGTACGATTATCCAAGTTCACTTTAGCTATGTGACTGTAATGCTCACACCCTTACGAAACAATGAAGGCCACCAATTACTATTTAATTTTCATGCATGAATTAGTATTAGCATTAAGCAGTATTTCTTTTACATACCTTTTTGATAAAATTTCTGATTTCTCTGAATTTTCAATAGACAGGATGAAAAGGTTAATAAACCAGGTCAGTGAGTATTGGTACATGGGCTCAATATTAGCTAAATCAGCAATAGAAAAAAACAGGATGGTGGAATGGCTGGCAATAGGACGGTAGCCCATGCGGGTGGTATCAATCTTCCTCTCTGTCTCCTCGGCAACTTCCTGCTTTTGAGAAATTTCATCAGCCAAAGCCTTGGAGGAAGATAATATCTTAATAGCAGTTTCATCTTCTAATATATTGCCTTCTGAAGATGAAAGAACTTCTAAAATCTTGTCTTCTATTTCTTTTAACTGCCTAGAATAAAACACAATTTTCTCAGAAGAAAAGGAAATAGTTTAAAATCACTTCACATATACCTTCTTTTATAAGAAACACAGAGTTTGTAACCTACAGAAACGCATCCCTTTGTGATGAGTATCTGTAATGGTGATATTGTATAATTAATTTCTTATCTTGCAAAATGTCAAAAAGACCAGACTTTCTGCTCCACTTCTCTTTCCAATAATCATTTATGTGGTAACAGAGAGAGAGATGGTAAGCCAATCTATTCTGCCATCAAGTATCTCATCCCTGAGTGAATAGAAAGTATCACTCCATTTATTTTCTGAAATTTTTCATGACTTACAGAGCTTTGCCCTTTCGATCTATGATATAGACATTGTGAGCAGAAAGTGGGATGCAACATATTCATTCAGACTGTGCTCTAGGTAAAAGAGGTAACCTCAGTTACATAATGAATATTAAAACTTTCATGCTAAAACTTTGTTGAACAGTTGAAAATGCATTGCTTTGACTTGTGGCAGGCCTTCTAGCTCCTGCAGTGCCTAACAACCTGTATGTAAGACTATACTCTGTAATACAACTTAACAGAGGCACTGTAATACCTTCTATTTTCCTCTCAAATCTTCCCATTCAAGGCACCTATTAAATCTAACCAAATATACCTTTAAAATGTTCTCTAATTCGTTCTAAGTGATCTTGAAACAAGAAAAATTACATGTTTTATAACATTTTAAACCTTTTGTTTTCAGCTCCTTGTAATATCAAGGCTTGTTTTTCTTCTTCAAGGTCCGGCCTTTCTCGTGCCACCGCAATTCCCAAGAGCTGATCTTGCATTCCCTCAGAAGTTATCATGAAGTTTAATAATGTTACCTATAAATGAAAGTATATACAAAATTGCATCATTATTTCTATTGGGAAGGCCTCTGCTTACATGCAAGTTATGACCTTAAAACAGACTCTATTTTTATAGCAGTATGTGCTAAAAGTAGAATTTGTAGAGGCTATGATTAGGTAAGCCTGACTGTTGGATTAAAAAGCCACTAATGTTTCTCACAGTCATAGATGCAACACTTCAAATGGTTTTGTTTGGTGATCAATTTATTCTCATTTCATACTGGTCCAATTTCTGACAACTCTTTAATCTCCAAATAAACTGGTATCAGGTTGGAAGCTATCCTTCATATTGGCTGGACCAAATGTTTAAATTTTAAGGATTCTAATGGTGTCAAAAAGTAAAAGAAATGTTATAAAGTGAGATAAGAGAAAAAAGAACACTGTAATTGTCATGTGTTAAGTATGATATTTACAATATAATTGTATTACATATAACATATAATCATGTTACAATATGGCATATTATATAGTCATATTATGACATGATAATAAGCCACTATTGTGAACAAAGAAATGTACATTTCAGTGTTGTCCATCAAGATGAAGCTAACCCCTGCTTCATCCTGGTACCTAATGGCTCTTACAGCCTGTTTCCTACACCTTAAAATCACCCCTCTCTTAGTTCTTTCCTGAAAGTGGGAAAGTAAACATGCTCAGATGTTTTTAAAAAAGCAAACAACGAACAAATCATTCTCTTGTTCCACAATCACTTGCAGCTAAAGTACAATCTCTTTTTGTATCTTCACAACTATATACACTTATTAAAATGTTGTTTATATGCACTTTCTATCTCCACCTCATTTCATTCTCCAACCATCTACAGTCTGCTCTCCTCCCTGCCTTTACACACCCATCGATACCCACGGCAATAAATGGTAGGACCTTCCTGGCTCCGGTCACCAAGGAACCCATGCCCAGCAAACACTCCGTGGACGTTGGCTTAGGTTGAGCACGTCTGTTTGCAGTCTGCCTGCCCTGTCCTGAGTCAAGGCCGACACCTGTCTTGATCATTGCCTCTCAGTCCTACCTTTCCCGTGCTTTTCACTTTGGCTGTGCTGAACTGACTGCGGAGTCTCACGCACAGTGACAGGGGAATGCCTACATTTGCTTTGGATCTGGCAGCTGAGGTGAGACCTGTGTCTTCCTGCCCTTCTTAGTAAGAGAATATTTTCTCTGCAGGAATAGGGTAATTTTCTTTTTTGTAGAAGATTTCCTACCTGTGACCAGAAGTGTAAAACACCATCTTCTGCTGCTGCTAGGAAGGAGAGTACCTCCTATCCCCAAACCTAGGTACCTTCTCCACAGTGGTGTCCTGTGGGTTAAACTTTTGCCCCCTCACGTGCCCCCTGGTGGGACTTGTATGCCACTATATGAGTTACCTGGGCAGAATCATAAATTTAGATGGGATAATAAGCAATTCTTGAAATCAAACAATTAAAAAAATCATTAAATGTTATATGATTCCCTACTGCTTTGGCATTTACTCACGGAAAATATGTAATTAAAGCTTTCAGAGACTTTTCCTGTTGATACAAGAAACGAAGTGCAGGTTACATTTGCTTTAATTCCCAAAATGCAGTCACAGTGTTTAGTGCAATGTATGCTTTACAATTTTACCTATTATACTAACCACAAGGAGTTAGTCATTCATAGTCCATCAGTGTTGGCTCTTTTGAGATCAAGATTTTGCAAACCTAGTCATTTGCTCACCAATAACGTGAAATACTTAAGTAAATAATAACAAATAAACATTTAAAGCATACAGGTTGGTTTCATAATTTTATTTTCATTTAGATTCAAAGGGATTATAGCAGCATGGTTTTGTCCCTTGACTCTTTTGAAAGTGAAAGTTATGTGGAAGATTCTAAAGATGGGATCAAGAGGAAGTATTTTAATTTGTAAATGAGAGCAAGTAACAGCCTGTTTTCTAATCCCTGTTTAATCAATCCCAGCAATTAAAAATAATGAAGCAATAAGACACTCTAGGGAGCTTAAGGACTTGGATACTGAATCATAGATCATTTTCTTCCTCATAGCTGTTTATGACTTCTGCTAGAATTAGTTACGAGTGAACTAAGAATTGCTTATTTGTGACATTTTCATAGATTTTACTAAGAAGTAAATAAGGTTTTCCTTGTCATTTATTTAAAGAACAAAATTTTTTTAAACACAGCTTTGGGATTTTATCATTTTATTTTATGTTTCATTCCTTCTTACATATTTAAAAGTTAAAGTTAAATACTAATACCTAACACTCATAAAACATTATGTGCTGGGCCTTATTCTAAGCATTAACACAGATTGATTAATTAATTTAGTCTTCACATCACTCTATGATATAAACATTTATTATTCCCATTTGAAAGACTAGGGAACTGAGGCACAGAGAGGTTAAATAACATGGCCAAACTCACACAGCTGGCAAGTAACAGAGTTGGGATTTCAACCAAGGTAGCCTGGCTCCAGAGCCCATGCTCTCAGTTACTAACAGATGCTGCCTGTCCTAACAGGTAAAGAGGTAACACACAAATTTTAGGTGGTTAGATAATATTTATTTTAAAATAAAAGCAGTGAGCAAGATTTTCCAGGTTTTGACTTTGTCTTCTTAAAGCTAAACTCTGGGGTCACCTACCTTTCCCCAGTCTTTTTGGCTTCCCTGAAGCGTGTCCCCAACTCTGAGCTCCTCTCTCTCTTCCTAAATGCTGTCACTTTACATTCACATTGCCTACAATGTAAACCTCTTGAGAGCAAAGACTGTTTATTCAACTTGGAGGGAATGAAGTATATCATCTGTGTACTTTCTCTGCCTCTGCAGAGAGAGGCCTACATTCAATTAAATATTCCTAATAAAGGACAGTGTTTAAATTTTCTGGATACATTCTGTTTCTGTATGTGATATTCAAACTCTGAATCAGTATTTCTTAATTTCGTCTTCTGCTAGATTCTCTAAGTGAAAGATACCCCTCTTCCCTCCCTCAATCATTCACTCATTCCACATTTATCAAGTGCTAATCTTATGGAGTGCTAAGAAATGGGAATAAAAAATGGGATAACTGCAGGAAATCAGTTGTAGATCATTTCAAGTCATTTTAGTCATTGACTAAAACTTTAAACTAACTTTACGCTTTAAGAGAATTTTTATAATTTTAAAAGAACCAGTGATTGGAAACAGTTCTTTTAAGTAATTATATAAAACTCAGATAACAGCAACTTTATTCTGAGAAAGAAGAATGGAGTTTTGTTCCCAAATTCTAATGCCAAGAATTAGCATATTATCATTTATTACAAAGAGAGAATATGAATAAATGTCATCTATTTTTAACAATGAAAATCTAAGAATAATATCATTCATAGAAATTAAATTCTCATGGTCTTTTTCATCGCATACTGAAGGTTCCTTTGTTACTTACATATATGTACAAAAGCAACATTTGGAAATAGTTATAGCAATTTCAGGAAATGCCATACAAGGACAAAATCCATTTATTTTGGGAAGACCTGTTCTTAAGGCTCAGGAGGAAAATACAGTCATTAACTGTAAAATTTGATAAGAAACATTTGTTTTATATACTAGCCTTTACTGATGTTTCAGGAAGATAATGAGGGTTTCTTAGCTTGGTAGTAACATAGAAGCGGAAGTCTGACGCATATTCAATGGTAGCGTCCCCAAGCCGGATACATGTGCTCCCACCCTGCTTAAAGGTCTGTTTTAGCAGAAGAGGTTCCAGAATAGGATCCAGTTCTTCTCCCACATTTTCTAGCAACACTGCAGTAAAATAAGAAAAAAAATTTCATGTTATTTTAAATACTGACTAAACACTCAACCGTCCAAATTCTTTCAGTTTTCTAGACTGCTTCTGCTACCAGTTAACTATAAAATTAGTTTGTCTTCTAGGAAAATTATTCCGTAAGAATAATAAGATGTCTGTGGGAAGGGTTTAACTGATAGGTCAGTCTATCTGGTCATCCTGCATGCTTCCGTACTCCTTTCTCAGGACTCCCCACCAGGTCTGGGATTCACTATGAGATCAGCCGTGATGGCAGTGAGGTATACGCATCAGACACACCCCAGACAAAGCATTTCCAGTTTGCACTTGCTTGAATGGTTATTATATTATAAAAGTAAGTCATGCTTATTACAGAACATGTGGAAATTTGGAAAGAATAAAGAACTGTTAAATTAATTCAATGAGGAAGCCATTAGAGTGAGTTGACACTAATGCCATGGCGGCCTACGTAAGCAAACCAAAAATTTAAGAGTATAAATGCCTCAAGATTATGAAATCAAAACACTAAGGACAACTGAACACAAACAGCCAACTAGGCTTTAAGCTAGAGCCAAACAGTTTCCTTTTTGTGCTTCAGTACTTTCTCTTTGCAGTTCCTGTATCTCTTTCCCCGGCTCCTGTATCAGTCACTGGTGGTTTAAGGCTGCCAGTTCCAGCTGTCTGTTGCTCACATAAACTCCGAATTGCTTAACATGCCTCAGTTTAGATTTTAACAGAAGAAATTGGAAACTACCTGCAATCAGATTTTCCTGATCTTTCTCACTCTCCCACTCCTTAAATATTTTGCATAATTGACTCATATTCATATATAGATTGGTGGGAAAATGATGTAAAACTACATATGTATAATTATTTGTTACAAAAATATAATAAATTATATTTTTCTCTTCAGTATTTTTTTCATATTTTTCTATGCACAGTTGAGACTAAACTATACCTAATTTTACATCTTAATTATTTTGCTTGACATTAATATTTGACATAGAATATTTGCCTGACATAGAATATTTCCCCATGTTATTAAAAACTAATAAACATGCTTTTAATTATTGTATGGTAGTCTGTCATATTAATGTTCTCTCATTTTTTAACCAATGTTCTGTCATTACAGATTTGGCTTGTTTCCTATTCTCAATATTATAAATAGCACTGTATGTAAAAACCTTCTGCTTCAGAATATTTTGTTATGATTCTAGAAGGGGAATCCCTGGATCAAAGATTAGTGACATTGTTAAGGGTCTTGATACACTTGCCAAATTAAAGTCTTACATTCTGGTGTTTGGGGTGTTTGATCATAGTATGAAACACATTTTTTAGGAGTCCTTCAAGGGACTGGATGTTCAATCTAGACTGGAAAGAAGATGCTCAGGGCACTGGGACAACAGGTATTTGGATCTTGATTCCAGTGAAAGTGCAGATATATTTTGCTTCTTCCCACAGGCCACGCTTGGCTAAATGAATTCCTAAAATTACCTTGTTAATTTCCTTCACTGCTGAGATCTAAATTAGCCAAAGCAGGCATGTCAGATGATTTTTAAATTCATTTTCATTTCCTGCTTGAATAAAATATTTTTCATGGTAAAATAATATGAGCATTACATACATTATTATTTATATTGCTTCCATTTTTTTCCACTGTTAATAATGCTGCAGTGAACATCTTTTTGAGTAAACTCTGTATTCATCTCTGATTACTTAATCAGGTTGGAATACTAGACGTGCAACTAGTTACATGCATTTTAAAGGCTATTTACATTGCCAAATTTCTTTCCTGAATGGCTGTAGAAATTTTAGACTTGCAATAAGCACATTTGTGTTTGTTTTTAAGCCTGTTTTTTTGTAATGTGCTGATAAATGTTAGGCATCATGCCAGCATTGTATTTTCTCATCATCCTCAAATCCTTTAAAAAGCACAGACTGTTATCACCTCGGTTTTATATATGAGGAAACTGAGGCGAAGCACCTGAAGTGAATTTTTCACTTAAATTAGCTAGTAAATGACAAAGACTTGAACTGAGCAGTCTGGCTCTTTGCACAGCTGTCTTCATTGCTGTGTGATACTGTCAGCATTAAATACTATATTCATGACTTATAGGTTGATAGGTAAAAAAATCATTACAATTGATATTTGGGGCTTGATGTTTAGGTCCTCTTCATCTAATTACATATTTTCCTTCTGAACATTGTATGTTAACATATTCACCCATTTTTCCAACTGTGTATGTTATTTAAAATTAGGTTCAGCTGCAAGTGATAAAAAAAAAAACTCAGAATAACAGTAACACTAAAAAGAAGGAATTTATGTCTCATGTAAAGGGGATTCAGGCTGGAAGGAGAGTGTATCCAAACCGTCAGAGACCCAAGTTCCCACCATCTTGCTCCTTGACCATTCTTGGCATATGGCTCTTCTGTCTTTGGCCAAAATGACCTTCCAAATGACACCCATATTCCGTCCATCAGAATAAAGAGAAAGGAAGAAACAGGCTGTGAAGATATTCCTGGGAATCACAAATGACGCTTATATTTACATCTTAACAGCTAGACCATAGTCACATCATTGTACACCATCATGACGGAAGATAGGAAATACTTTTACTCTGAACTCATTGTGCCCAGGTAAACACAGAGGGCACTGCTAGGAGGGGAAGAGGATGCACCCTGCGCTCTCATCTTCCCACCAACCCTCATCCCACCTGTGATCTCTGTCTCCCTCTCTCAGCCAGTAAGCTCCAAGACACGGAGACCACCTCTGTCTTGTTCATGCTGTGTTTTCAGTGGCATATGGTAGTCGCAAAATAAATATTTGTTAGGTGAATGAAAACCAAACGAATTAGCAAATGAAAGAAACATAAAGCCAGGGGCAGTTTTGTGTCCCTGATACGTTACATACAAGGGAGAAAGAAAATCAACTGTTTAGAGATGGAAAGTAAGGGAGACTCAGATATGATAGGTTTTGCTTTCAATGCAGAGTTTTAATTTTTCTGAGTTCACAGGAAGCCATTAAAAGATCTTCTATACAATTTGATTTCTTCGTACAATTTTTTATATGTTATTATCCCAGCTTTATTGAGGTATGAACAAATTGATTTATTGACAATATTTATATGATTACTGTCCTATGCATACCTTATTCATTGGTGTGGCTAATAGAGATCTGTATATTCTGGAACATTGGCTTTTAATCTTTTTTTTAAGCAGCAGGATTCTTTTTCTCAAAAAGGATCTTACCTTAAAACTCAAAATAAACAAGGAAAAGGGAAGCCAGCTCTGAATGAAATAGAGGCAGGTGGGTGAAGAAGGTGAAAACCTCTGCCTTCACCACCCAGGCTGCCTGGAAGGGACGCCAGATCAAAGGCCTCTGTCCCTGAACAGGCCAATATCTAAAGATAACTTCTTAGATGGAAGAGTCTCCCACTACTTATGTTTTAAAACTGTAATGGTAACCAATTCTTTTATTTGAAGTTTAAATATAGAAATAGTTATAAAATCTGCCATCTGTGTCTTTTTCCATAATAGATTTCAAACTTTCACTTCTCTATGCTGATTAATGTTAGAAGGCATTGTAAATAATCATCTGTTTTAAAAGTATTTCATTCCAAAAAGTAGGTTAAAGCAACTGTGAGTGACACAGTAAGGACGGGACAAAGGCAGATGACCTGGGGACTTGTAGCACTCTCCTTAACTGGAGATACCACCTTGGTTAAGCCATGTAACTGACATTCTCTAACACCTCACTTAGCATTATAATGAGTTACTACTGGATTTCATGTTTCTTATGGTCATAACTCCAAGTAAGAAATACATCTGAAAATTTGATCCAACATACACGTATGCATGTAAAACTAAAAATTTTATGAATAATGCTTACCTTTACTCCATGATATGCAGCCCGATATGTTTTTTTCTATTGCATTTTATAAAAATGCTTGTCATGACCCAATAAGTTGGTTTTCTTTCCCACAGTTGTAACCCACAGTTTGAAAAACAGTTTGAAAAATTTGATAGACTGATTGTCTCTCTGGCTCTTTCCTCTCTAAAATGTTGCAATATTAACATCAGGATACACAACTGAGATCATGGTTAGCTCCAGAATGTCAAGCACATAGATTCTCAATTACGGTTTAATTTTTTTTTTTTACTGTGTCAAGAAAATTATTTGAATCATTAAGTAAAATTAAGTAACTTTAATTACTTAAAGTATTTAAGGTGTTAGTTCCTTCAAGAAACCTTCCCTGATTCCTCTGAATTCTTATAGTTCCTCTTATTTCTTTTCATTATACTAATATAAATACAAATGCCAATATAATTAAAAGGTAATACATATAAATGACGTAGTAAATCCCCAAGCGAAAAACAACATACGTTAATCAGACACTGCTTTAAGTACCCAATATACAGTAACTCATTTCTTCCTTATACTATATGGTCAAAGTACAGATGGGGAAACTGAGTCTCAGAAAGGTCACTGAACCAAACACTGAGTAACAGAGGCAGGTACTCTCAATTTCAGAGCCAGTGCACAAATCCATACCAGCACAGTGGTTCTAACAAGGGTTAGTGGTAAGTGCCCACTTCCTAGTTTTATTACATTTAGTTACATATATTGTCAGATCCTGTTAAGCAAGGTATTTGATAGTAGAGATCATGTTCCCCCTTTTTTCTAACTTCTATATCACTATACTATAAGAATATCAGCTGAATGAATGAAATCCTAGTCGTGTGTGCATCTGTGTCCACATAAACACAAGCTTTTTGAGGTAGACTTGGTTTTTATTTCATGCATACCCTAACCAAACCTAAAATTGTAATTAATATTTTAAAGACTAAGTCATTAATATGTAAAAGTAAAATGCCTGTACGACTACCTGGTACAGTTGTGGTTCACCCACATAGTATTAGCTCTTACAGCAACTGGGATTTGCTGAACTTGTCCTGGGGCTAAATGTGTTGCAGTTTCACAATTTTCACATTTACTTGGTCAAGTAAATAGTCAAAATTTGATAGGCAACATAGATTTAAAATGTGACTGATAGCCCAATTTACTCAAATTATAAGTAACTTGTTTTGACAAATGTGACATGTGAATAGAGCTATATTGAGAAATCCCTGTCGTATTTCTGGCTTCTCCATTGCAAATGGTAGGGTAACAGCCACGTAAAATGTGTACTCACTTCTCTGCCACTTTTGTAGGATAAGCTGAGAGAAGAACAAATAGGTAATTGGACTAATGTTGTGTTAAAATACTTTTGGCATACATTGTGGCCTTTTTAATTGTGGAAGTGGAGTTATAATGAGAACTAAAGAACGACAAATGACAGAAACTAAAACAGCTAAATTAGAGGAAGCAATTACAAATGAATTTTGAGACAAAGAAAATGCCCTGACCTGCTGGAAGTATAATGTCTAAAGTTCTCACTTAGTTATCAGTAAATAACAGAGGACATTAACATAATCATTACTGAAGATGAGTCTGACACAAATACCCTTTTTAAAAGGAAACAACCTCCACTGTTTTGGGTTAATTTTTCCCTCTCCAGGCAATTCTGTAAGGTACACTTTTTATTCAAATACATACCAGGGGTGCCAAACTGGATGCAGTTTTCCAGAGTCCGGATATAGTCAGGATCATTTAATTTAATTAGATGAAGGCTATTGGTTTTTTCCATGTTCTTGATCCATTTATTAGCCTGACCTTGAGGATCTATCATCAGAGGCCACCTTCTTGCATTCCTAAAAAGGAGGAGAAAATGACGTGGGTCCAGCCATGATTTGTCTCTCTGCTATATAATTAAGCACACATAATTTTCTTACAGTTTATACTTTATAGTAGTATTTTACTTTTTAACTTTTTATGAGAAACTATGTTCTTGAAGCAGAGACATGTAGCTTGAGCAGGCTACTAGAATGGCAACTATAAAAACCACCTGGAAAATTTAACACAAGTTCTTTTATACTCCTTTTGAAAATTTTCAACTTTCTAAATGTTAAATTACATTAAAAATATTTTCTAATCTTGTTAATTAAGTGACAGTGACAACCATCAAGAGTACTAGAAATCAGGAAACTACAGTTCTTCACTAGGCCCTGCCAGGAAACACCTTCAACAAGTGGCTTCACTTGCTCTACTTTTATCTGTTATGATGTGTATAAAAGAGAATGAGAAGTGGTTGACATCATATCTCTCTTTGAAATCTAAACCATTAAAGATAAAACGGTCTAGAAAAAATGTGAAAATTATAATTTTATATCATCTAAACATCATAACAGACATGGACCCTTAAGTGTTAACACAATTGTTGACCCAGTATTTGTTTTAAACACTTTGTGTATTTTATGTCACACATAGTTCATTGCATATTTACCTTGTGACAGTAAGTTTCCTATGGACAGAAATACATTCTCTGAAAGTCAGGGTTTTTGCTATGGAAGAGCTCATACTTACTGCTTTATTTCTACTCACATCCCCCTTTTATGATAAGAATAAGACAAGTTAACCATGAGGCACCCTGTTTATTTTCCAGGGTATTGTGGGGTTTACAAAGAGTTAACCAGCATTTGCCATCACCATAATATATCCACACATAGCTTTCTGCCTGTGAAATGTAATCAGCATTCAGGTTTACCATTTTCTTTCTTCTTTCTCTTAGAAGTTTCAGTAAACACAAGTCATAATTTTGGCCAATTCCTAAAGATACAGTCATACTCTTCAAAAGTGAGCACAGCAAATTCCCACAGAGCATCAGAAGAACAGGAGAATATAAAATGTGACTGTGAAGGAAAAATAGGGACGAAATGGGATGACATACTCAATTCCATCCCATTATAACATGAACATAAGTTTCATTGGATAATTTGTCCAAAATGAAAAGTATTCACATATATTAGCATGTAAGTTAGAGCCTGATTCAAACCATGTAGCTTATATTGTAAAGAAGATAGTCTTGTTCCCCAATACTAGCCTTACATAATGTATTAGTTGGCTTGGGCTGCCATTACAAAGTAACACAGATTGTCTTCAAAACCAGAAATTTATTTTCCCACAGTACTAGAGGCTGGAAGTTCAAAATCAAAGTGCCAGCAGGCATAGTTTCTCCGAAGGCTTTTCTTGAGCACACGGCCCTCTTACTGTACCCTCACTTGGCCCTTCCTCTGTGTGCCCATCCCCAGTGTCTCTTCTTTTCCTTATAAGGACACCAGTCCTATTGGATCAGTTCTCCACCTGTATGACCTTGTTTAACCTTCACTACCTCCTTAAAGGACCTATCTCCCAATACAGTCATGTTGGGGGTTCTGTATTCAACATTTGAATTTGAGAGGGGAGGACACCATTCAATCCATAATATTCATTATATTTAGGAAGAAATGAGACAAAAGATCAGTGTAATATCTTAGGTGCAATAAACTAATAAAAGGAGAATCATATTGAAAAGAAACTAAAGGGAATAAGAAGAGAAGTTAGAAAGGAATAAAACTTATAAATATGTAAAAGTTTCATTCTGTCATATTTTAGAACTATTTTTAAGTTTGGAGGATTCTGAGTGTTAGCATTATGCATCCCTAAAGAAACAGAATGACTCACTCCTCCTTCTGTTGCTTCCACATCTTTTAGCCACAATACCCATGTTCACGCTGTTTCTTTGTGCACAATGCTCTTCCCTATCCTTTCATGTTTAAGTCCTACTCATGTTTCAAGATTAGCTCAAATGCTAGGCAGTCCACAAAGCCAGTCTTGATCTCTTTTCTCTATGAACTTCTTTAGCAACTATACATATTGTATTTATGGTACCTTCATATAATAACAATATTCTACTATGGTAATTCTTTAATTTCTTAACTGCATCACCCAACTAAATTGTATATTCTTTGAGGGAATGGTCCATGCTGATTCTTCATTATCTTTCCTAGATCAAATAAAGTTTACATATGATAACTACTGAAATGTAACGGCAAAACACATCTGACAAACACCATACCAATTACCTGATTCTAAAAATGGCCATTTCCTAAGAGATTATTTCTGCACAGGGAATACTGGTCCAAAGCACCCTCTCTCAAATTCAGAGGAAGGGGCTTCTGGTGCTGACTAAGCTAGGCTGTTGATTATAGCCTATCCTTTCCACTGACTACAGTGAAAATGCTGGATACAGTACGAAAGGTATACTACTTGCAGATAATAAGAAGTAACAAGTGAATGGGAAGAAAGTTAAAACTTGAGGAATGACCGATAAGGGAGGGGTGAGTTTTTGTGTTTTTTTTTTTATCTTCTGGCTTTGTTCTGAGAACAGGCCTAATGAGGAATCTGTGCAGCAGACAGAGGTAGCAAAAACTCCAGCCAGAAGACTGAGAAAATGAGCACATGTGAACCAGAACATTGAGGGAAATCCATGTTTTTTTTTCTTCTCTTCTGTTCCTGCCCCCAGGTCAACACCAGCCACAAAACTGTATCATGACAAAAAGCAGTGGTGGGGCAGCCACTAAAAACACGGAGAGAAAATCCATCTTTCTCTGGATAGCAGAACTGGGGCAAGGGAGCTTTGCTGTGCATAGAGGGCAAGAGTATCTCAGTCTGCTCAGGCAGCTCTAACAAATGGCCACAGACTAGGTGGCTTAAATAACACTTATTTCTTACAGTTCTGGCAGCTGGGAAGCCCAAGATCAAGGCACCAGCAAATAGTGAGTGATAAGGGCCCCCTTCCTGGTTTGCAGATGGCCATCCTCTCTTCGTATCCTCAACTGGTAAAGAGCAGGGGGGATTCACATCTCTGTGTCTCTTCTTATAAGGACACTAATCCCACTCAGAAGGGCTCCATCCTCATGACCCAATTACACCCAAGGCCATACCTTTAAATGCCATCACACTGGGGATTTTGGCTCCAACATATGAATTTGGGGGACACAACATGTAGTCCAGAGCAAGGGGAATCCCAGTATTTTTCTCTTTCCTCTTGCCACTTTTCCATGAGTGTGGATGAGATTGTGCAACAGTGTGAGAAACAAACTCTGAGAGAACTCCATTATTTTGGTCAGGAAACTATAGGGAAAAGGGTCCCTAAGAATTAGAAAATGAGGGAGAAGTCCCCTGATTCTGTGAAGGCACAGACACAAGTCCTGAGCTCACTACATAGCTGTTCATGCATGGCATACATCCCAAAGAAGTAAACCAAGGGCTCAGAACTGTGGTCAGTTAGTCCCTAACTATCCCCTGAACAACTGCATGCAGAGGAGGAGATCTAACCAGCACAGGAAAGGCTTTCAAGTCTGACCTGACATTGGAGATATCACCCACAGAAAGATAGACAGAAATTGTGGCCTGAACTTTACTGAGTTGTTTAACTATGGAAGCAAAAACCAATCTTATCCAGAGGATTTTAATAGGACCCCAAGTCTCACATTCCAAATGCTCAGGATACAGTCCAAAATTACCTAACAAAGAAACAAAATGTGACTAATCCACAAAGAAACAGCAAGATGTTGGATTACCAAAAAAAAATTATAAGCAATTAGAGCAATCCTCCATGAGGAAAGGTGAACACTTTTCAAATAAATGGAAAGAGGCGTTCTCAGCAGAGAAATAGAAAGTATGAAAGGAACCAGATGGATATTTTAGAACTGAAAAATAAAATGTCTGACATGAAAACTGCACTGTATGGATTCAATAGCAGAGAGAAGTTGACAGAGGAACATCAGTGATCTTGAATACAGATGAATGAAAATAATCCAATTTGAACAACAAAGAGAAAAAAGTTAAAAAAAATAAACAGAGCCTCAGAGACCTGTGAGAAAATATTATGTATTTTAATATTCATATTATTGGGGCCCCTGGAGAGGCTAAACAGGTTGGTATAGAAAACATATTTGGAAAAATAATGGCTAAAGCTTTCCCAAGTTCAGTGTAAAATAAATTTAGTTTCACAAAGCTCAGCAATCCTCAAAAACAGAGAAACTAAAGACAACCAAAAAAACATGTAAAAGCAAAAAGCAGATACCTGGGCACATTTTAATCAAGGTGCTTGAATACCAAAGATTTGAAAAAAATATTTTTTGAAAGTAGCACCACCCTCCCCCACAAAATGATATATTATATGCTGATTACAATTATTCAAAAGACTGCAGATTTCACTTCAGAAATCGTGGAGCCAGAACACAGTCGAAGATCCTTTAAATGCTGAATAAAACAACCACCACCTCAGAAGTCTATATTCACCAAAAATATCCTTTAAGGATAAAGGCAAAATAAAAGACATTCTCAGATAAAGGAAACTAAGAAAATTCTTTGCCAGCAGATCTGCTCCAAACAAATTATAAAGTTCTTCACCCTAAAGGAAAGGGATATAACAGTGAGTTTTAGAAATAAAAGAAGAGCAATAAGATGATAAATAGACTGGTTTTCTCCTCTTATGTTCTTAAAATATGTATAAATATTGAGACAAAAATGTTAACATTGTTGGTGGCAGCTTCACTGTATAAAGACATAACACATATGACCAATACAGCACAATCAGGGGATGGGAAAGGAAACCTATATAGCTTCTACGTTTTACTTGAAGTGGTAAAATATTATCTCTAGGTAGACTGTAAAAATTTGTGCTAAAAAAAATGCAAAGCATTAGAGTAAAAAATGCCAATAAATTAAAATGCTAAAAATAGATTATCTAAATAATTCAAAAGTATGAAAAATGGGTGACAGAGAAACAAAAATCAGATGTAAAAACAAAGAATAATAAAATGATAGATCTAGATTCAATTATATCAACCATGTTAAGTGGAAAGTTGTCTAGACATAATAATTAATGAGGAGATTCAGCAGAGCCTGCAAACACTAATCAAAAGAAAGCTGAACTGGGTATAGATTTCAGAACAAGAAAAACTATCAAGGATAAAGAAGGATGTTACATAAAGATAAAAGACTCACTTCATAGACATAATAATCCTGACATTATTATCCCAAGAAGGCATAATAATCCTGAATGTGTATGCATGTTACAACAGAGCTCTATAATACACGAGGCTAACAATGACAGAACTGGAGACAGTGAGCAGACATAATCCGCAAGGATATTGAAAATGTGAACAACACTATCAAACAACTCAACCTAATGGACAAAAACACCCAATAATAGCAAAATACATGTTTTTTCAAGTGCACATAGAATATTCAAAAATGTTGACCATATTTATGCTGTAAACAAACCTTAACTAATTTGAAACAATTGGAATCATGCAATGTATATCCTCTGAACATACTGGGATTAATATATTAAAAAACAATAACAAAAAGATACTTTAAAATTCCCACATATCTGGAAATGAAGAAATACGTTTTCCAATGACCTATGGCTCAAAGAGGAAGTCTTATATTAGAAAATATTTTAAAGAAACTGAAAATATAACATAAAAACTTGTGCTATGCAGTGCTTAGTGGGAAATGTACAGCGAGAAATGCATATACTAGCATGAAAGAAAATCTGAAATCAGTAACCTAAGCTTCCACCTTCAGAAAATGAAGAGGAGCCTTCAGGCCAATAATAAGCAGAAAAAAAATATTAAAGCAGAAACTGATGAAATTGAGAACCAAATGACATGGAATCCTTGTTCGTAGATAGGATCAACACAATTTATCAAACTCTTAACTAGACTGAACAAGAAAAAACAGAGATACAAATTACTAATATCAGGAATGAAAAAGAAGATTATTATTGTAGACTCTGCAGACATTAAAAGGACAACAAGGGAATACTACAAACTAAGCCCATCAATATGATAACTTAGTTGAAATGGACCAATTTCTTGAAAGATAGAAACTACCAAAACTCACTTATATATAGAAAGATAACTTGAATAGTCCAATAACTATTTTAAAGTTGAATTCATAGATAAGATCTTCCAATAAAGAAAATTCCAGGTACAAATAGTTTCTCTGGTCATTTCTACCAAACATTTAAGAAGGAAATAATTCTATTATACATAATCTCTTCCATAAAATAGAATGGGAGAGAACACTTTCTAATTCATTTAATGTAGCCAGTATTACCTTGATACCAAAACCATACAGATATTACAATAAAACAAAACACATACCAATATTGCTTATGAACATAAATACAAAAATCTTCAACAAAGTATTAGCAAATTCAAAAATACATAAATAGGAGAGAAGATGATGACCAGGTACATCCTGGGAAGGTAAGGCTGATTCAACATTCAAAAATCAATCAGTACAATTCATCATATTAAAAGACTCAATTTTTAAAACTAGTATGTCACTAGATGAAGAAAAAGCACTTGAAAAAATTTAACATGTATTAATGATGTAAAAACCTTCAGCAAACTAGGAACTGAGGGAATTTCCTTCACCTGATAAAAAGGTTGTACAAAAAGCCTACAACTTATACCCTATGTGATTGCCTTCCCCTAAGAGTAGGTAAAAGGTAGCAACGTCTGATTTCATCACCACTATTCAATATACTTGCCAGTGTAAGTTATACTTGTCTAAGCATAATAAGTATTCTTATACTTGCCAGTATAAGAAGTCCTTGACAACACAATAAAGCCAAGAAAAAGAAAAGGCATACAGATTAGAAAGAAATGGTACTGTCTCTGTTTGCAGACAGCATGATTGTCTATATAGAATATCCCAGCGAATCTATCAAGGTCACAAGGTACAGGGTCAATATTCAAAAATCAATTGCTTTTCTAATACTAGCAATGAAGAACAAAATTTTTTAAGGCACTTTTTACAAAAGTATACAAAAATAAAGTACTGAGTATAAGTCTAACAATAAAACACCGGTGAAAGAAATTAAAGAGCTACATAAATGGAGAGAGATATACTATGTTTATGAATTAGAAAATTTATTTAGTTATCAATTCTTCCCAAATTGATCTACAGATTCAGCAGAGCCTCAATCAAAATCCTAGCAGGATCTTTTGTAGATATTTAAGAACTAATTCTAAAATTTATATTGAGAGAGAAAAACTGAAAAAGAACAAAGGTGGAAGATATATCATCTGACTTCAAGACAATATAAACTATACACTAATCAAGGCAATGTAGTATTTGCATCAAGACAGACAAATAGATCATGGTGCAAAATAGACAATCCAGAAATAGATCCACATGTACATGGACAAAGATGATTTTAAGCAAAGATACAAAGGCAATTCAATGGCAAAAGGATAATGTTTTCAAACAAACTACTGATTAATTCAAGAACAGAACAATGTTGTGACTTCAGTATTTTTTTTCTTTTAAAAATTAGGGCTTCCATTGAATAACATTAGATGAATAAAATTTCAAAAGAGATATTCTTTGGGTATGCAGAAAAGAATGTACTGGCTTTTACCTACATATGCAACAAGAGTCATTATGGAGAGCTACATGCAACACACGTGGGTTTAAAACAGCTGCAGTCTTTGGATGAATATAAATCCTGTATTTGAAATGAACAAGCATTGTATTTACTATTTACTTCCTTTCCACCATTATTTTGCATTATTTTTTGACAAGACAAATTTTTCTCCCACAATCTCCTCTCTTCTATCATTCTTGAATTCAGAAACTCTTTAAGACTAGAGTTCCCAAATGGAAACTGAATTTTTATAGCACGTAGCATTCCAAGTTTTGATAGTGTTTGTTGTTGTGTTATTGTCTGGAGAGGACTATTATTTGGTGCTCTTTTGGGGTTTTGAAAAATACAGACTTCTAACAGTGATAATACAGGTTCACAGAAGTCTGAGAGGAAGGACACAGAATTTGAATATATAACAATGGTGCATTTCAAGTTTTGCTATTTTCCTTATTACACACATAAAAATAGATAAATACAGACAGGGAAAGGTGGATGTTTGTTATTATTACTGCTGAAAGAATGCTAATTTATCCAACTCCTATAGAGATGAAAACTTAAGGAATTTTTTTTAAAGCAGACTACTATTTGATGTAGGTCTGATCTACTTACCAAGTTGTTAAACAATCCTAAAACTTGCCCTGGGAAATGCTCAGATATAATCCAATTACATTTAATTTCCATATTAGCTCTTGAAATTCTGACTAGCCAAGGACCTTCAGGTGTCCATAACTCCAAATATTAGTTACATTCTAACTTATCTAAATTTTATAGATTCTTCCAGTTTCCCTAACTAATCAACTCCTCACTCTGCTGACAGAGTATGCAAAAAGCACTTAGCACAGGATTAGATCCTTAGTAAGTGCTTAATACTGGGTATCATTATCAAGCAAGTATCTCTGGGGAATGGATGAACACACTATGCAAGTAAACAAGATACTTACCAGATATTTCAAAATGATCACATTAAACCATTTATTGAAACCTCTCAGTATAATATTCCCAAAATCCACTGATAAAATAAGAATGAAAAATGTGAATATTTCTTTCTTAGTGAAGTTGCCACCATAACTTTTTGCTAATATTTCCAAATTTTTATAAACAAATAGCAAAAATGCAGGGGTTATGGCTCATTAACACCATTTTCTACCTCTCTCTCCCTAAAGGTGAGATTATTATCTTGAAAAATAATCACCAAAAGATCTGGAAAACCTTAAAAGCAGAAATATTCATCAATAATTGTATTACTATTGAAATGAGTGGACCCAAAAGAAAGGTACAATTTCTTGCTAGAAAATAAGAAGCAATTTAGCCCCCAATGGATATAATAGTTATAGATGCTAGATGGCAAAGGTATATAAACACATCACAGCAATAAACACATAACTGCCCCTATGTGGGATGTGACCGACTATATTCACAAATGCTTAGGAAGAACAAAGTATTTTTTCTGAGAGGGAAACAAGAGCAACAACAACAAAAACAGCAAAAATCTGACTGTTTTTTAAGTTGAAGTTTAATTGGTCCATCTGGACAAAAGTAAAGGTGGACTTCTAAACTTTCAGAAACCTCCCATACATATCAATGTCTAATGTGGGTTCTCACATTGCATATCAACAAAAACCTTCTCATTTAATACAGCTGACCTTGAACAAGGGAGGGGTTAGGGGTTCTGAAACCCTGGCACAGTCAAAAATCCAAGTGTGGCTTCTGACTCCCTAAAAACTTAACTACAATAGCCTACTGATGACCAGAAGCATAACTAATAATATGAAGAGTCAGTAGCACATATTTTGCATGTTATATGTATTACACACTGTATTCTTACAAAAAGTAAGCTAAAGAAAATAAAACATTTTTCTAATTGTCATAAACATCCAAAAATTTTCTAATACATTCATTGAAAAAAAATTAGTGAACCTGTGCAGTTAAAATATGTCATTTAAGGGTCAACCATAATAAAAAAACAATCTGTCATCATGAACTTGTTAAAAGGCACTTAAAAATCTGTTTTAGTGGCAAACTAATGCATGTACTTACCATTTATCTGGATTCTATCATTTCTTTTCTGGATTAATTTAGATTATCAGAGCACAGTACCCAGTACTTAACTTTAGTTCCCCAAAGAAAAGCTTTGTAATCTTTTTCCCAAATCAACAAAATAAATTTAAGTTTGAAAAAGTTTCAAGTCTAAGTACAATTTACCTGGTTAAAAATAAGAACTATGTGACAACTTTTCTTTTTTGCCTTAGTTACCAGAAAGTTTTGAACTTAATTTAGGGCCCAACTGTAAAGATTAGCTTGTCACAAGCACCTAGTAGTAACTACTTATTTAACTTCCCCTAGGCAGTTTCATCAGATTTTATCTTGTTTAACTTTATAGTCAAATAGCACCTACCTCAAATCCCTGTAGAACAATTCAGTAAATAAATGCTAAATAAATCCATGTCAGGATCATTTGTTGAGCAATAAAAAAAAGTATTCGCCAGAGTTTTAATTTGTGAAATAATTTTCATAAATACTACATACAAGAAAACTTAAGAATAACTAGTCTTCACATGCAGTGGTTAATTCTGTTTTGAAAATTCACATGTCTCAAACTTTTTTTATTTAAATTAAGTACTACCATATCAACTACTTTTTTGGAAGTAAACTAACAACTAATCAAAATAGTCATGTAACAGGACTAAATATTTCCTGTTGGTGGTTTATCTGTACTATTCTTAACATGCTAAAACCTCCAAGAAGACTGATTCAGGGAAAGAAAGCCCATGGCAATATGAACTTGGAAATGACACAATGGTTGACTGTCCTCACACTGGCACAGGCAGAAGTCCCTCACTTCTGGGAGGTAAGACCTGGAGGAAAGCGAGGCTGATGAGCCTGCAGGGTTCTCCCAGCCCAGTCTCCACTGGATTTATCTACTAGCCAGGACATTCCGGGAATGGCAACCACTGTTTTGAAAGCCCCTGTCAGGCCAGGACCCAGAAATATATCCACATCATTTAATCTAGTCCCACACTCAGGAGGCATTAAGAATTTGGAACACCCAGACCCATGGCCATCACCAACCACTGCTGTCTGTACCTTTCATTCACCTGCAGTATTTTATGAGAATAAAAATGTTGGACTTCATTTACTGCATGGTAGTTTTGCTCTATTTGCTAAAAATTGGTGGAAAATTGAGCAAAAGTCATCTGAGCTTTTTACTTGTTTACTAGTCTCCAATACTCTATTATTACAAAATTAACAGAAGAAAATGGCTGCTCATATTTAATTTAGCTCATTAAGTAAATATTTTCTTCAATACTGTAAAAGTTTACTAGCTATAATTGTTAAAAAGGTACACAGACAAATAAATCTACTGATGAAAGAAGGTCATTTTTGAGAAAAATATTTTCCTTACATTATGATGATTCCATTATCAATGGAAAATGAGTCAGAAGGTAACCCAGCAATATTCCAGGCTCGAATCGTCACTGCTTCTCCCAGGGTACCCATGAGAGAATAATCATCCGAGCAGGGGATATTTCTTCTTTTACACAAGTTTGTCCACTCCTTGATTTGGTTCTTCAGGGTAAACATAGAAAATATAAAAATGAGGCCCGAGGTTATCAAACAAATACTTTATAAACTCATCAATTACATTGTATTCATTGAATTAGCAAACCATTATTGAGACTCTACCTCAAAAATGTTTTGTGTCTCTCTTTTTTACAAATAAAATTATAATTTAGAAGGTCTACTGTGTAATCAAATGAAAATCAATTCTATCCAGTGTTAAGATAAAGTTATGACAGATCACTCAATAATAAAGTCATAATTTTGCATCCAGAAAAAATAATTGCCAATTGTTTTTCTAAAGCATCACTTGACGAAGTAGTTGGAGACCATCATTTTCTACATTTTTTATTTAAATTACAGGTATCCCACAAAGTTTGATACAATATTATGGTACAAAAGTAAATCCAATTTGAACTAATAGGGGACAAAGAAAATATTTGTTTCTGGATTTCACATTCACAGGAGGAGTGACCAAGGATCAGGACACATACTGGAGTTTGGAATACCTGACCCGGGGCATGGTTTGCAGGATGTCAGGAATCAGAAGGGTACTTTAAGCCCAGGTTCACACTCAGAAAGCAGAAGTCAAGGTCCAGTTTGATGTTACAGATCAAAATGTTCAGAAATGGTGAAAGACATGACCAGAGAAACAATAGGTGAGGAAGAGGAATGGGGGCGGTGGGAACACAGGTGTCGACACCAGCCCACGGGCAGATGGAGATGCTGTGTGTGAGGCGGTGCTGCCTGGGAGGGCATGGCGGGCACTACCGTGTCTCTCGGGTTCCTGCTGAGAGGTTTGACCAACATTCCCTTAGGTTTTCACACCAAAGGCCATGACAATTTGCGGGAAGCTGATGGCTTTCATGACTTCGATTATCCTATTATTTTGTAGAATGCTCCACAATCGCGTCTATATGATGTTCCTGCATGATTCAAGTTAAGCACCTTTGGCAGGAAAATCACAGAAATGATGTGTTCTCATTGCATTCCATCAATGGTACATGATTTCAATGAGTTCATTTATTGATGACATAGATCTTTTAGTCACTTGGTTGTCTTTCAGGCTTCTGTCTCACAATTTTATGATCTTAGGTGTGATTAAAGCTATTTTGGATGGTGGGACACAGCACAAAGACGTTCAGCAAGAGGAAAGACAGAACTCTTTGCCCCTTACGGCTCCAAATGAGAGAAAGCTGCTACATAGGAAGCTGCACCAGTTACAGGGTAGCAGCAAGGAGGAGCTGCAGGAGGCAGTTTACACATGGAAAGCAGAGCAGGGTGCGGTTGGTGGGTTTCATGGGCTGCCTGGGGATTGGGTATTATTTTTTTGAGGGGGGATTAGGTACTTTGAATAATTCCACAGATATGGTGAAGAAGGGGCTGCCCTAGGTGTTACGTATCCGGGGGCCTCTGGAAGTTGGATGCCTGTTGTACCTGGAGTATTAGAACCTGGTAAGGGAAATGATTGGTGTGAAGGCTTAGCAATATGCCTACGACAGGGAATTCAGAGTTCTTAATCATGATTCAAAACCAAGTTAAGCCAGCACTTGTGAAATATTGTATTACAGCTTCTCCACTATTAAGTAGCTCTTTTCTCCTTTCCCTTTGTAATTAATAAGAATTTTGTAGGGAGATGGTTTGTAACTATATAAATATTCTGAGTTTTGTCAGGCACTCATTTTTTTAATTACTCAGTATAAATTTATTTTTCATCCATCACCACACACAGCTGCAAAATATTCTTCTTGTGGTAACTTTTAAGATTTACTCTCTCAGCAATTTCCAAATATACAATGAAGTATTAAGTATACTCACTATGCTGGTCATTACATTTGCACGACTTCATTTTATAAGTGTCTTTTTATTCCTTGTGACCCCCTTCACCCATTTTGCCCACATCTTTTCCTGTTTAATTCAGTGAGTTATAATAGGATACTATCATTATTTATTGCTGATTGAGCTAGCAAGAGTACCTTTAAGCTAATCCTATGTCCCTTTGACATGTTCCTATGATTTTTTGGGGGGGGGCACTTTCTTACTCTTGCTCAAAAAAGATATTTCAGGCTTACCTTATAATCAAATCTAGTTAACCCAGGATAATCTTCACATTTCAAGTTCAGCTGATAAGCAACATTAATTCCATCTGCAAAGTCCTTTTGCCATGTAATGTAATATGTTCACAGGTGTAACACTAGAGGGCAAATACTGGGGGCAAAATCTTGCCTTTCATGAGTACTAAATAGCTATCATCTGGCCTTTTTGTTTGGTTTGGTAGCTAACAGAAACAGGTGGTGTGGCTATGTAGGGAAAGGGGATAGTGTTTCCAGTTTGGATTCTGCCTTCTAGTATGCAGCTAATGTTGGCATGTTTTGATCTCTCTGTTGTCAGGCTATAGGTTGGCCTGCAGACTTTGCAGGGAGGTCTGAAGGTTTTCTCAGATGCAGCTTGATGCTGGTATAGGTATGATAGCTAGTAATATGGGGAAGATGTAGAGAAAATGAAAACAATATTTGCTATGGAATGCTGTTTATAATTGGCAGGTACAGTACGTTATCACAGATGAACTCTGGATTAGAAATTTAAGTAGCCAAATTATATGTCTACCAGGGTGTAGCAGCAGAGGATAACTGACATGAACATGAGGGACCCTGAGCACACATTTCAAAATACAGGCCAAGGGCATAGGCTGGCAATCAGGTGGTAAGAGATGGTGCAAGTGAAAAGCTGACCCTTAAGGGTGACATCTTGATAAAAATAATAACCACTACTATGAAAAGAGTTTTGAGTTCGATTATTGGCAGGGAAAAGTTGCTTAGAAAATTCAAATCAGTTCAAATCCAGGGTGTGTAGGAACTAAAAGTAGGATTTCTTTTGGAGATTGGCATGCACGCTGCAGCTGAAGTACTGTGGGTCCAGTTATCCTAGGAGAAGTGGGATTTTCTACATTTTATTTATGAAGAGAACCAGAAACTATAAAAAGTTTGATGACTAATTGACAACTACTCAGATTCGAGCTTGGAGGGAAGGGATCCAGCTATTTATTGAGGACTCTTGGTATGTAGAGACTTAGATGTCAGAAAAGAACCAAAAGTGTTGTAAAATCTTTTTGTCTTAGTTGGGTTTTCCAGAAGCTGCCTCTGAGATGACGATTTACATGAAGTGAGTTATTAAGGTAGGGGCGCTAAGGTAGTGGTACGAGGCCTGGCAAGAAGCCAAAAAAAGGTGAGGGACCAGCCAAAGTTCTGCAGTGGGTAGCTTCTGCTTGGTCCTACATGGAGCATAAGTTATTCCCTGGAGCGGGAAGGGAGACATTCTCTTGTTCGCACCTCTGTCAGTCCTTCATTAAGTCCTGCCCTCTGGGAAGTAAGCTTCGTGCAATTCTAGCTCTCCAAGCACTGGCAAATTGCCTTCTAAGAACCCAAGGGAAGTCTGCTTAAAAAAATTAAAAATGTTCACGGGTGCTGGTTGGTGGACATGAAAGCACAGGAGGCCAGGAGGGGATCTGGGCAGAACACTGAGGCTGCCTTATGCTTACAACGGATTGGGAAACTTTTGAAAGGGTGTAAACTGACATCTTCCCTGATGTAAGAAATTAAAGAGAGAAGGTAACAGTAGAACACACAGAGTGAATTCAGAGGAACAGTGACATTAGAGACTTGTTAAGAAAAGTAAAAGCCTAGGTTGCTATAGTGAGACAAGGAAGGGAAAAAATTGCCTTCAAGCCTTCACGGAGATGAGATGGGATGGGATGATGTGGCTACCTGAATCAGGGTGGGGGAAATGGATGTCATTTCACAGAGGAAGCTGCGAGCTTTGGTTGCACCCTGTGTCTAGCTTGAATGTCTCTTTGCATCTTTCAATGAATTCCAAGGTCTCAGTTCTGGACCTCAGTGCTCCTTTGAAGCCCTTGTGTGTGATCTGACTGGCTGCCTCTATCCTGATAGAGGTAGGTCACTTTGGAATCAGCAGGATGCCATGCCCTGGAACGAGTCTGTCAGAGAAGGCAGGGCTGGGAGGAATGCTACTGGATGGTAAACTTTCAGCATGGCACTGCAATGCCAAACAGGGGTATGCTGGGGACCAACAGAAAAGGGTAAGGGTGGCTGCAGCTCCTTCCATTGTTCCAAGTTCATGTAGGAGAGTAGAAAGAGCACTAAATTAGAATTTGAGCGACTACAAGTCTCATTCCTGCTCTGTCATTAACCAGCTTTGGTAGCACTGAGCAATTCTCTTAATCTTTATAAGCCTCAGTCTCTGAAATTGCAAGGCAAACAAATCTATTACTAGGCAAATCATGTCATGGTAAATGTTAACTATTTCAACTATAAGATTTTAAGGCTGTAACTGTAGATGTTCATTCAAAGATACAAATGAACAGACAAAGCCAAAAAGAATATGAAGGTCATGGACGAGGACAAGGGCTACTAGAGCCCCAAAGACACAGATAGGATTTTAAAACAGTTTGGTTAAAAACAATCAAACAAGCTAAAACAGTGGCCACCAAGATTCAATTCGGCTTTTAAGGAAAAGCCCTGAAGTTAAGTAAGGCCTAACTAAGACTACGTGCAAGTTAATGCTTTATAAAATGATCAAGGTGAGTTACCATTTACTCTCTCCTTACTTGACACCAGAAGCTATTGCCTAATGTTTGCAATTTCTCTCTTCTCTTGTTTTGATCATTACCCTTTTCTTTTTCTCTTAGTTCTTTCAATTTTCCTATATTTCTCTCCCTGCTTTGACAAGGCTGTGTTCTAGGTTGGATTCCAGTTCAAATTTCCTACGGAAACCAAAAAAAAATATTCTGGGTCTCACTTAGGAAGTCACTGAAAAGTGGAAGAAAAAAGCAGGGAGAAGAAATAGGGTTAGAAGTTGGGTAAAGGAGAAGACGGGAAGAATCCATCAAGGGGGTGGGAATTCACAGCAGGGGGTTGGCCTTTGTTTTCTAAGAAGAAGCCACTTATCAGTTGGGTTTTAAATCATGCTACCTTTTCCTCCTCTGAAGTTTCAGTCTCTGAAGTGATTTGTTATTGAGACTCATAGGCACTAGTTGATTAAACACACACACACACACACAATCCCAAGACCTTAATACTTGTTTAGAAATTGAAAATTTATCATTAGGGTCAACTGTTTCATATTTTTTATTAAAGTAGGCCTTTGTATTTCTAAAGCAATTTAATTTTTAGAAGAGTATTTGATATAGCATCTTCTGGCTATAAAGCCAATTTATGGAATAACTAAAATACACAATTAGAAATCACTTGAAGACATTTTGCTCCTCGTACATACAAAAAGCAAACAAACAAAAACCCCTAAGATTAATGTTGGGTGTAATGGGAGAGTCAGGAAGAGACCTTGGAAACTGACTAGTGTTCCTTACCTGCCGATAGTTAGACGTGAAGGCTCCGAGGTAAGCGACAACCCCTGAGGAAATGAGGATATCACCCGTCAGGTTGATGTACAACTGCCCCAGCTTTAGAGCTGTTTGGCTCCATCGAGTTTTCTCACCCCCAAGGCCTCCGATCAGCTGCTCAGCTCGTTCTAGCTTTTTGCTACACAAGTCAACCTCGAAAATGAAAGTAAGCTTTTATCAACATCCACTAGCACAGGTTCAAAATTCTGCAAGATTTTATCCTCCGAGATGAATTATTTTTTCAAAAATTATACTTCCCCTTGGAACTTTTTAACTTGCTAAGAGAAAAATGTGAGATATTTCACTACAAAAATGAGAAACTCCATGTTTTAGAGGCTTTTTTCATAATGAAGTATGTACTTTACGAAATTCATAATGGATATTTATCATATAATACAAAAAATAGCTCTCCTTAAGGAAATGACATATGAGACACTGAAAATTAAGTAATAAAAGACATTCTCTTGCAAGTATAGTGTTTTTCTTCCATTTTATATTATATATATAGAAATCTAAGTGCATTTTATTTTAAATATTCTATGAACGTTTCCCCTCATTTAACTACGGTTGATTTAATGATAATTTTAAAGGTTAAATGTTTAAGAGTTTCAGTAATTTATGCTTACTTACAAAGCACAATTTTCAACTTGTTAGATTGTGTCAACCTACTCAGACACTTGCAATTAACCTTAAGTTAGGACATCAGTCAAGAGCTGAGAGCCTACTCTGTGAATAAGACTGTCAACCAAATGTGATTATACATAATTAAGCAGTGTGATTAAAAAAAGAAAAAGGGTAATTGTGAAGGTGGCAAACTTGGCAAAAAAAGTCATTTCAACTCACACAATAGGAATATGCCAGTAGAATGCTGAATTATTTTGATTTAATTTTAAGTGACTTAGCATCACTATTCTTGGACGAAGAAAAGATTAAGTAAAGGTTAGTTTAAGAATCAAAATGAATAATTCACATGAAAAGAGGTAAATAATTGATAAAAGTAGAGGCATTTAGGTTATTTTGGAATAAGAATTTGGATTACGCTTTTTCCTAATGCTATTAACATTTGGTTTTAGATTTAAAAATATACATTACTTTGTCCAAAGACAGGTTTAATAAAGCAGAAGGTATGTAAATCATAATATTTTTGATGCTTCCTAAATTTGGGCTTTTTCTTTTAATTTTTCTTCTCTTAATATCTTCCATCTTCCTAGTTTCTTTCTTCAACCATTCTTTCAACAGTGTTTATGATAAACTGGGTCAGGTCTTGGACTACAGTAGTAATAAAGGTGCCATCAGAAAACTACTATGCAAAAATATTTTAGCTAAAGATTTCTCCTCCAAAATCAAATTTTTAGTGCACACATATGCATATATTCATATTACATTATCATAATTGTGAATATTTTATCAAGAAAAATAAAAATTTCAAATCCACAGCAGTTGAAAAGTGTTTGCAGTGAGTAACCGTATATTCATCTATTATATTATTTAAATTAAAAGTGATCACTTGGAAATAATGCCACATAATAGGTCATATTTCTGAAGATTAGCACAATGCTATATATTTGTACAAACACAGAATTTGTGCACGTATTCTATAGAAAGAAGCAGTCTGGTACTGTGGGAAAAAACATAGCTATTACAGTCAGACTGCCTGCATTGAGATTTAGCCTTAATGCTTAGAAGCTGGGCTGATCATGGGCACATTGCTTAATCTTTCTGTACTTGTTTCTGCAAAGTGGCACAAGAAGATTACCTCCTCCAGAAGGCTATTGTGAGAGAATAAATGAGAAAATGCATACTGTTGTCAGAACAGTGCCTTGCACTTAATAAGGACTCAATAAATATTGGCTGTTATAAAATATTTTGATGATTTTATGAACATAATTGGATTTTAGCAGTTAATTTTTGCAAAAAGTTATCCCTATGCAAGTTACAGCAATGTTTTTAGACTTAAAAACATTTTCGGTGGACATGGTGTGGTTTTAGGTATTGAGTTCAAATCTCAGTTCTTCCTTAACTCTGACACAACCTAAGCCACTTAATATTTTGGTTCTTCATTTCCTTACCTATAACATGAAGAATGATTTAAATAATCAAGCTCAGTATTCCAGTAATCAAAGGCAATGATGATGGCCTTTCTTTTTCTTTTGGAGGGGAAAGGGCCCAGAAAGTAAATACTTTCTTCTCTGTGGGCCAAAAGGCAAAAGAGAGGATATTATATAGGTACTTTTATAACCATGTGGTGTGTAATCACTTAAAAATGTCAAAGCCATTTGTTAGCTTGAAGTCCATACAAAAATGGGCAATGGTGGATTTGGCCAGTGGGTCATAGTTTGCTAACTCCGGACCAGGAAGAAAACAGGATTGATGTTCTGTGCTAGCATGAACATCCTATTTATTTACAGTAATTGAGGATTTGCCCATATTTGTCTCTATTATCACATACTTGGTTTTCCAAGTCGGCCTTCTTTTGTTTATTTAGTTCGAGTGTGTCCTGAAGCTTAGCCAGCTTGGCCTGAACTTCGTGCAGGGCTGCTTGCTTCTTTCTCAGACTGTCCATGGCGATTTTAAGCTCCCCTTCAGCTGAGGCCAGTTTTATCTTTTTGGGAGCTACTATTTTTGCCACTCTGCAAAAAGTAAAATCAGAATGTTAAATATACATTTAATATTCTAGTGCACTTCCTATCACTGAATTTACTTTTCTAACCTTACTATAACTCAAAACACACTTTTATGGAAAACATGTACTGATGTCTATATTATGTATTTCATCTACAAATCAGTCAAACCTGATGCCGGCACATAAGAAATGGCTATAAAATAGATACCAAATATGCATAATGTTTTCATATAAGTAGTTTTTTTAACCCAAAATATGTAATTGTTGCCACTGTGAATATTGGTGGTTTTGTAAAAGGAGAATAACATGTTCATTTAAAATATTACAGTGTCTGTGGAAACTAGCCTGATTTGTTAAGGCTTAATTCTGATAAGGAGAAAGTGAGGTGTTTTATCTATGTCATTTCACTTAAAAAAAATATTAGAATATACCCTTAACTAAAATGAGCCATCTTATAAATATGCATATTGGCAATAAAAGGGACAGTAATAAGGATGGATATAAATTTTCTTATATCTGGAAAATGGAGTCATGTTATCTTTATAAAAAATGATAAAACAATAAATTAAAATTTGTCATTAATATATCATTGTCCAAAACATAGTGTGTTTTGTATGTATATATGTATAATGATTCAAATGATGAGTTTGAAACACATCCTGTAGTAGTTGCTTTTTGAAGAAATAAGCAGTAATTTTTGCTATTTTGTACATTATATAAATGGTTCTCATACAAGCATCAAAAAAGGCTTCTTGTCTCACAAAGAATATATATTATACCAGTGACTTTCAATGTGGTTGAAGATGTTTCCTCTACTTCAGGGAATCCATGAGGTCCTCCCTTGTCCATTTAAACATCTATCTGTGTGAGGCTATATTTTCTTCATGTGCTTCAATCAACACAACATACTGCAACAGACTGAATGAAGAAGCGGACTTGAGCATCTAGCTGGCCTTCTATTGGCCAAGTATTAAAGAGATTTGCTACAATATAAAACACCACTACTCTTCTCGCAATTTTTTTTTGTGGAAAATGTAGTTTTTAAGAGAGATAAAATAATTTATGTTAACATATAATCTTTTTATTGTCACTTTAGTTAATCAGTACTTTTGAAATTCTGTTTTTATTTCTAATATGGTAGATAAAGTTTTTAGGGTCAGTCTTCAATAATTTTTAAGAGTATAAAGAGTTCTTGAGTCCAAAAAAGTTTGTGTCACACTATTTAATTGGTATGGTCTTGCCTTCAGTAAATACATAAACACATAGCATGTTTAAGGCATGATTTTCTGAAAAGCCTCTCGCTTGCATAGCGTTTAAGCTTTACGTTATCTAAATGACCAAACGTGAACATAAAACATATCTATTAGCTTTTTTTCTGTCAGTACTTACTTATCATATGAATCCATTGCTATGACCCATTTGCATAGTCCTTCAGCTGCTGTGGACGCATTTCTAATCTTCTCTGGAATGAAATCTGGATTTGGAATATAATTTTTTCTTATGATATTCATATAAGCTGGAGGAATGTTGTCCTTGTCATATTCATGAAGTGACTGTAGAAATCGAATGTCACCAAGAAGTCTCTTAGCTGGACCCCAGAAATCCTCTATTTTTTTCCCTGAACCTGTGGGGTCGGGGATTTTGTCAGCTTTGATGCCTTTCAGGATACATATAGCTTCCATAACAAGCTTGACTCCAGCAGGGGGACTCTTCATGGATTTTACCACCGTGATGTCCTTGAAACAACAACATGCAAATTATTAAAAAAAGAATTGTTTGTTTATGCATGACTTGTAATGGCTCCCATTTTCAAACCAAGCTGTAGGATATAGAAACTGACTCCATTCATTGGGTAAAAATGGTAACAGTGATAGAACTGTGTCAAAAAATATTAAGAAGTTGGTCCCAAAGTTAAAGTTAAAAACAAAATAAAACAATGGGAAGATGCCCTATGTGAGATTACTTGTGACATGAAGTCACTTCAAAAACACATAAAAGAGATTTGGCTATTACAAATTAAGTTTCATTGGTACCTAAAAACTATAAAAGTAACATATATGGGGGATGATCAAAATAGGGACAACAGATAAAGAGGTGCAAACTTCCAATTATAAGATAAATTTGTCATGGGGATAAAAAGTATAATACGGAGAATACAGTCAGTAATATTACAATAACTTTGCTTTTTGATAGATGGTAACTACATTTATATAAGGTGAGTATTTTGTAATGTATTATAATTGCTGAGTAACTATATTGTATATCTGAAACTAATATAACATTTTGTTTTTCAACTATACTTCAATTAAAAAAGAAATTACAAAGAACATCTGTAAAAAAAAATTAAGTGGCTAATATTTAGTAAGGACATCTTTTTAAAATACTATGGCAACATCATTATTCACCTGGATTTCAGCAATGTGCCCTGTTCTTGCCCCACTTAGGTCTAAAAGCAACAAACAAACAAAACTATAAAAGAAATAGATGCAAACGTTAGAAAAATACAAAGAAGTTATACATATGAAGGTTCCCTGTAATCCCATAATATGTAGTTAACTACTGTGATCAATTTCATTGATATTCTTCTATATCTTTTTCTATGTGTATATGCTACAAACCAGTGTATATGCTATATTTCAACCAGTGGAATCATAGTGTACATACCATACATGATGTCTTAAAACCTATTCTATTTCAATAATATATAGTGAACATTCTTTCATGCTAGTAAACATCTGTATCATTTTTAATAGCTGACAATCTTCTGACATATAAACATAAACCATAATTCTTATACCCTATCTATGCTTTTTCTCTATTTTTTACTATTATAATTGCCATGTTGAATCAAGGAATTTATGTCTTATATTTTTAAGGCTTTGACACATATTGACAAATTGTTTTCCAGAAAGTATATAAAGGTACCTGTTTTACTACATACACCCTTAACAACACTGATAGGCATTCTGATAGGCAAGAGAAATCTTATTTCATTCTGCATTTCCTTAAATATAAGTGAGGCAGAATATACTTTCACATACTTATTGACTATTTGTATTTCTTCTTCTGTAAATTGTTTCTTTAAATTATTTACTATCTTATCTTACAACTACCTTTTTTCTTGATTTGTAAGAGCTTTTTACATAGAGGCATATTCTTCTTTCGTTTGCCATGTAATTCAAATATTTTCCCCCAGTGCTCTATACTTTTGTCCATGGTGTTTATATCAAATAAAATGTGTTGGTTTTTAGTTACTAAAATTTATAACTTAAAAAAGTTATTGATTATGAAAAAAAAGAGTATTCAGAGCATACATATTACAAATAATATTGCTTAGCTTTTTTCTGATTTCTCTCAAACCTAAGAAATCTTAGTCTTTTCCAAGATTATAAACATGATCTACAACTATATTTAAATTTCAATCACTCTGAAATCTATTTTGGAGGAGAGTGTGAAGAAAGGATCTAACACTCTCCTACCCCATCCTAAAAGTTTGGCCAAGAATCCCAACACTTCATTTAAAAAAATTCACCCTTATCTTTCTTGAAATGTTCCCCTTTCACATCTGAATTTCTAATACCACATTTCATCAAATCTAAAATATGCTATTATAAAATATAACATCGTAAATTGTGTAATTATCTTATGTATGGCTTAAAAAACCCACTAACAAACATTTCACATGATCACATCTACCTTAAGGCACATCCCAGTCACAAAAGTGTGTAAGTATTAAAAAGATGCACCTTAGAATCAAAATATATACTTGGGTCTTGTTCTTCTGTACATTATTGTAGCACAAGGTTGTTAGGAAAAGGTTCCTGAAATAAGAGTTGCTTTATGATAGGTTATAACATTTGGCAGTTTTCTTATTTTCCAAAATTATCTCAGTCATGCACAAGCATTTCTTTTTTTCAGGTGAATTATGGAATCCTTTTGCCAATTTGAAAATTATTTCAGTTGCTTTAAAGGTAGAGACTAATTTGGAAACACAGGCTGGTTATAGCACACAACGGTAAGTCCTCTAGTGAGCTACAATGACATGCTTCCCAGCAAGTGTGTGGCAGTGCTCTTACCTGTGCAGTGAGAGTATCAAGGGCAGAAAGGGCTGACTCTAATATCGGTAGGGCCCCTGCCAGGTCAGCGTCACATTCGTCTTTGATGGCTTTAGAAGCCATAGCTTGTTCATTTGCTACAGTTTCATCAGCTTTTACTATCTTTTCGGTCTTGGCAACTTCTACAGACTCCCTCTCAATGATTACCATCATTTCGTCAACCTCTTTGCTAGCAACTTTTAACTGAGGATGTAGAGCTTCCAACTCGAGTTGCATTGTGGCCACTTGAGACGCAGCAGAATCCAGTTTATCCAAGCCCACCTCATACCTCTTCTTCATTTTCATTACCTCACTGAAAGCAAACAGTTAGAACAAGGTTACTTGTCAGGTTTGATATCTTATTTCAAGGAAAATTTAAGTGTTCTTGAGCTTTTCAGGCTTTTTTCCAGGTATAACCAAAGGAGTAACCTGAAAGATTTTTGCATATAGTAACAATTTGTGGAAAAAAAATAGAACTTCAGAACATTGGATTGTGTACAATTAAGAGCAGATAGTGGACACAGTAACATGGGTGATTGTAGTAACCACATTGTGTTTTCATGTGAAACGTTCGTAAGAGTGTATATCAATAATACCTTAATAAAAACAAAGAGCAGATAGTATGTCTGGTTCACATTTGTATTTCCAGTACTTTGCACAATATCTGGGCATATAACAGAAATTCAGAAGTTGCTGTATTTATTATACACTAGGTATAAGGCAAGGAGCCTCATATATTAAAATGAATGGTATACCTCTACAATTAGTCACTTTGGGAAGTTTATTCCAGCAACCATATTATTCCTTACCGCCTTTTGATAATCACTTCTTTTTAATAGACTTCAGTGCTGAAAATATATTATTTTGAATGTTGCTAAAGGCGGCAAATGATTTTAAGATGTACTCAGTATCTTGAAATAAAAATTTTTTATTAAGACAAAAGTGATATAAAAATAGACAATGAAGCTCAACATACTTTTTGTGCAAAATGATTACAAGGTAATAATAACTGATTAGAGATATATTATTCTAATGTACTTTAACTTTTTATCTGTATTCATATATGTTCTATAGATAATTATACATTTAATGTAGAGAAAACTCTTTTACTTTATAATTTGCTTCACTTTAAATATTTGATACACCATAATGTTTGAAGTAACAGATGACACATTTTAGAACTCTGCTTCAGAAAGTAGGTCGGAGTAGGTAATGAGGCAGTATAATTGTCTAAAGGCAAAAGCACACTCGAGTGAGTGCTTAACTGGCTTAACCTGGAACAGGTAACCAGGAGAACGCCAAAGATACTGTCACAGGGGAAAAGGACCATTTAGAAGTGAGGACATGCTACATTTTGTCATGTTGATTCCCTCTAGCAAACTAGATGACAGGAATGGAAAGTCAAGGGACTGGATACACAACATTATCTGTGAGTTGGGTTTCAGTTGAAATCTTGCAGAGCAAGCACAAGAAAGGTCTCACTCCTGCCAGCATGAAGCAGTTCCAGTATTGTGGTTCCTCCCACGTGACCCTTTGCCAGTTAAACTACTGGTTTCCTGGAAGGAGACCTGATCATTCGCTTCTAGGTTTAGTACTGCCTGGCTATAAAATGATCTGAAGGCTTTTGCAATTAAGGGAAGAATAACTACAGGATGGGAATTCTAGTTGAAGTAAAGCAAAATTTTTTTTAAAGAGAGGAAAATTGTAAAGGCAAATAAGAATACCTAAAAATGCTCAGAAAATGATTTTTGCAACCTTCCTGTAAGTTTATATCTTATTTTCATAATCGTTCTTCCAGTTAGAATGGCCTTAAACATTGTGGGTATGCAAACAGAAACATAAATGATATCCAAAATTTTGATCCTCCTGGATGGGAAAATATGAAGGAAATAAAGTGCAAGATTTCATTAAGTTAAAGATCATAAGATCTTCATGGAAGATAAGTATTTTGACAGCCAAAGACATGATAAAATTCATCCAATCCATGTAATAGACTGGGGTAAGAGTTGCAGGTTTCACTAGATAGATGGGAAAAATACTAATGGTATGATTCAATGGTATATAGACAATGGTGAGTAGGAAATACACCCTAGCTACACAGAGGGCATTACAATACTCACTATAAATACAGATGAGGAAGGTCCTACCAGTAGCTGGGCAGCATTCTGGACAATAAGAGAAAAGGTGCTTCAAAACACCTGAGGTAGTGGGTTAGCAACAGGAAGATTTAGAATTAGCTATAGTTAATATGCAAAAACTAAACAGTATTAAAATTTGTATCAAGGAATCTAGGGTGTTTTAAGTATTATTTTTAATATTTAAAAGAATTTGTCCTGCTAGATTAATAGATCAGCCTTGTAGTCCAGTATAAATTGTGTTACTGAGCAATAGGTTTGTGTTTTTAAGTTAAAAATCTCATTAAGTTTATAAATAATATTCAAACATTTAAAAGAACTTAAGAGTCACTATATTAATTTTTAGTTATATAAATTTAACTTACTAGATTTTATAAATTATGTAAGTACCTAGGAAAGTTTGATTTGTTAAATCAGACACCAAAAGGAAATAAAAACTATTAAAAATTACAAATGCAATGAAAAAATTTATTTAACTTTCTGAGTGTGACCAAACATTAGTTGAAGATGACCTTAAAGGTGATCACTAAAATTTCTAACTTTCTAACTTTCTAGCTTAAAGTTTTTTACATTTCATAATATATTAATTCTTAGAACCAAAGAAAAATTTGAGTAAATTTTTCTCCATGTAAAAGTCACCCTCAAAATTCACACTGACACATTCTATAGTACATGGCCTTGCTGAAGTGTATGTTGATGTTATCAAATGGGAGTTGATTTAAAGAAGGAAAGCTGACAAGGTATATTGAGTGGCTATCTCTGGGTTTCAGCTGTTTGCTACCTAAAGAGGAAATTTAATCTATTATCTAATTATTTATCAAACAAAAAGTACTCTTAGGTGATATTTACTCAATATCATTGTCAAAGTGTCCTGGGGCCTTACCACAGATCTGAGTGGCACACTTTCATTCCTTCAAACAACATGATTATTCATTCACAGTGTGCTATGCACTACATCTGTACAGAAGAGTAAGACCGGCTCCCTACCCTAAAGACGACTGTGGAGTGAATCATTTAAACATTTACAAAACCCACAGTATATGTATATGTATGAAATAAATATCTATTTTATCATATCCATGTCATATACACACAAATATTTTTAAGCCCCCATAGCCTACTTTGAAATATGAAATTTCATCTTTACCTTCTTTTCTTTTCCAACAACACTTTGAAGGTAGAGATTAATTCAAGATAAGAGGTAGGAGTCACATAATTGTATCTCTGAAGTTCAACATAGAAGGATGTTGATAAATCTACAGTAGAAGTGTGGAAGCTCTTACACATGTCAATACAGCCTTCTCGTATTTCCTCTGACATTTCAATTTCTTCCAAGAAACGTGAGGCGACTGCCTGCAGTGCATCTTCAGGCCATGACTAAATTTAAGATAAATGCTTTAGCACTTGATTAAAGTTATCAGTAAAAATTACTATTGCAGTCTTTTACAGTTTATGGATGTTAGAAATGGAGGGAAATGGATGGGGTGGGACACACTTTCATGAGGAGCTCCCCCCCATCCGGGTACTCTCTTGCTTAGGGCAAGAGCAGCTAGTACACATAATAATAAATCTTCATGGTTTGTTCAAGGGCTAGAGAAATTGTTCATGAGCACTGCAGGGACAAGGAAGAGGAAAGGAACTAAACTTACAGAATGTTCATTTCTGTGTGCATTCACTGGTATTCCTCATTTAATTCTTTCAATAGTTCTCTGAAGTAAACATTACTATATTTTCCCCTAAACTCCAGAATTATATGAACAACTAACTCTTTGATTTCTCTTATAGACATCTTAAACTTACCAAGTCCAAAATGTTGTTCTTATCACCCTCAAAATAGTTGCAGTCTTCCCCGACTTAGTAAACATCATTATCATCTACCCACTTGCTTACATCAAACACAGGAATCTTCACTGACTCCTCTCTCCTTCAACCTATATCCCCCACAAGCAAGTTCTATGGGCACCAGCCCTAAAATAGTTTCCAAATCCTCTCCCTTTATTTTATAGAAATATCCTCTGTTTCTACAACAACCATCTCAATCCAACTCCCTATTATCTTTGTGGAATATTTTAATAGTGTCCTAACTTCTCTCCCTGTTTGTGTGCTCTGTACAGATGCCACAATGATCTTTTCAAAATGTAAGTCAGCTCGTATCACACTCCCCAATTTATAATCCTATGAAGACTTCCCAGTATATTTAAAATAAAATCCCAAACCAGCTTGTAAATATCTACCAGGTCTGGCCCTTCCCACCTTTCTGACCTCAACTCTATTCCCCCTCAGTTACTCTGCTCTCATCACTGATTTTCTTTTACCCTCTCATTCTTTGTATTTAGCCACTTACCTTCCCCAGTTCATTCTATCTGCCCAGATTCTCTCAGTACTGGCACTTTTTGTCTTTTCTGTTTCCTCTTAAAGGCTACCTATTCAGAAAACCTTTTACTCACTATGTGCTGCTGTACATGATAGATTTATTTTTGCTAATTTGTTTGTATAAAGGAAAGTCAAAGAAAGGAGAAGCCTTGCCTATTTCATTTTCTTCTTCATTTCCAGCTTTCAGAATAACACTTGTTACAAAGGGTTCAATAAGTATGACTTGCATGGAATGCTTGATTTTAACAGGAAATGGAGGAACAGGAGGACTATATGAATTTTCCAAAATCAGAATGCTTACGTGTTAGATCTCACTTACAGGATCTCTGCCACAGTCCACAGATTTCCTACCTCACACCCTGTTCTGTGCTTCCTGATGCTGAAGTTCACTACAAAACATCACTTTGGCTAATTGAAAGAGATTGGAGGGTGGGAAAAGAGAAAGGTAAGGGTTTGTATACCCTCCCTTTCTTTCTAGCAGGAGATGAGTTCTAGGTCCTGGGTTCCTGTTCCTCTCAGGCACTCCTACTTCCACAACTCCAAACTACAGTAACACTCTTTCCTCCTTATACCTTTTTATATCGAGCTATAGTAACAACGTCCTGCTATGTTCTACCACATACTGATAGTTCCACCATCCCTTCTCAGTTCTTTTAATCCTGTCTACACCTCCATTAACATTCCTTTCATTCAACGTTCCATAGTAAAGCCTTCCAGTGTGCTTGCTCTGTTTCCTGTCAGAACCCTGACTGATATTAAACTTTACACTAAAACTTTCTATAATTCATTAAGGTTAATGACTGTATACATTAGTCTAAAATGCTTTTCTAGTATGATAATTCCTTCAATTATCATTTCATAAAATACACTACTGTTAATCAGAAAATTCTACTAAAGTACATTTTGGGGGAAGTCTATAAAATAAGTCATGATGATGATGATGAAGATTCAACATTTCTAGAAGTCTATCTAAAGTTTACATGTCAATACCTGAAACCAGTCAATGGTACAGCAGTTGACAAGAGCAGGGAACTTTCTAAGACGAATCCGAAATGTATCTCCAATGGGACTCATGGCGAGGACAACATGCAGTTGGTTGCGGCAGCGATCAATAAACATGTTGAAAAGAGCTATGGGGCTTCCATCTGTTTGTTTGGTTTTATCCCGTTGGCGATCTAACTGACGCATCTTATCGCATATCTCCTGCTTCTCATCTAATTCAAAGAGATTTGGGATCTCCCCAGCATTTAGCAGATTGTTCACATCTTCCAGAAATGACTCCCTTTTAATCTGAGTATCTGTAAACAGGAAGACACCCTGCATGTCACCCTCGGCACACTTCCTTAAGATAACCTTTAGATCTTCATGCCACTCAGAGGTGCCATAGCCTTTGGAGATTTCAACCTGGAAAACTGCATAATCAGCCATGTGGGCAGCTAATCTGGTGACAGACTGCCTTCCACTCCCTCCAACACCAACCAGGAGAGCGTGGCTGCGAGGCTGCTTCAGGATCCTGGAAATTCTGCTAATGTGTTCTATGGCAAATCGAAATAAGACAAGGTTCATAGTTTTTTTGCTCATATTGTTGTATTCTTCTAAATGAGCTTCTACTATCACCCGAAGATTATCTACACTTGCGACTTCTCTGTAGTTGGTATCCTCCCTCTTGGGATCATGGAAATCACAGAACATTAGGCTGCGTAAGTCATCTTCTTCCACCACTCCATCATTATCAAAATCCAAACCTTGAAAAAGCCCATGAAAATCTTCTTCCATATATTGTCTCAAAATTTCTTGAATGTACTTGATAAGCCAACTTCTGTCTGCATTATCTAGAAGGCGATCATAATATACCCTAAGGACCTGCATAATAATTAAAAGGCAGCTTTAGGAATGGATCCTTCAATTTTTTTGTTTTATTTCTGTGCTAATTTCAATATAAAAAGTACTCTCAGGAAATTTCTGTGGGTTTTATTAAAACCATACCTAAACAATCAAGACTGACTCACAGTAGTTTATTTTAAATATTAATTTTGATCATATATATTTGAAATGATATGCAGTTATTTCAGTTATCAATAATAAAGGAGCTTTGGGGGGACTAAAGCATATTATAGAGATGAAAAGAGTATGGGGGACTAGAAAATTTTAAAAAAGGGCTGAGGTAAGTGACTTCCTTGGCTGGTCACCCAGCTGTAGATTTGGGAACTGGAATCCAGGGTTTTCCAACTCCCTTGCTATGATCTTTCCTTTTTTCAAGCCAGATAACATTTTGAAAATCATTGTCAAATCAATATATATATATATATTTTAATAAAAAGCTCATTTTCTAGAAATGGAGGGGATGTCTTAGGTGATAGGCATGTTTGTTTTGCAGTGTGAGGACACGGTGAGAAGGCAGCCTTCTGGAAGGGAGACCCAGAGAATCTCACTAGAACCGTACTGCTGGCATGTTGATCTCAGACTCCTGCCAGAACAATGAGAAAATAAATACATGTTGCTTAGGCCACACAGTCTGTGGTATTCTGTTATGGCAGCACTAGAAGAACAATACACATATGATATAAGCAGTGCATATTTTTGTCAGCAAAACTTCTGACATTCTGGGGAAATGACATAAACTTGTCTGCATCAGCTTATTCACCTACAAAATAGTAGTAGTAATGCCTGCGTTGCAAATCTCACAGATGTGTGACAAAAAATAAAATGAAAACATATGTGAAAACACCACAGACAATTACTACAAACTCTCTTAGAATCAGCCTAATGGTGTTTGAGCGCAATGATTTCAGTGTTTTCACTGTTGTCAAGCTGATGACATAACAGTGTCATCCCCTTTCTAGCACTGCTGGCTGCACAGGCAAATGGTATGATTGAAGTCTCCCCTCTACTCCACCCAGTTCAAAAGCTATTTCTCTATAGGATAATCTAGTTTTCCAACATATGTCAATAGTCATGTCCTTGAACTGATGTACTGAAGACCTTGTACAATTTTCCTGTGGGAGAAGGGAATTAGATTGAGCCAACCTCATATACCAGGCATCAGGGCCTATGCATGAATCAAGTATGTTGTTATCTAGCTGGCAAGAACCTAAGGCAAGTGTTTTTCAATATTGTCAAGGTACCTGCATGGAATTATCTGCGCTACTTGCTAAAAGGTAGACTCCAGGGCCCCACTCTGTACCTGTTGACTTAAAAACTTAGAGAATGGTACCTGATATATCCTTTCATGTTTTTCCTTTTTTTGTTTCCTTACATAAAGTAAAAAAATCTTAAGTGTACAGCTCCAAGAATTTTCACACATTTATACACCCATGTAACCAAGATCAAGATACGGAACATTTCCAGCACCTTAGCAGGTTCCCCCATTTTCACTTCTATTGATACCCACTCTCCTCCATCCCTAACAGAAGACTATTATTCTACTGCCATTCCTTACATTTTTAAAAGTTGACATGTAAAATTTTCTATTATAATTCTAAATCATTGCAAAGGAGGTAATTTCTAGTACACTTATTTTGTATTTGAATGTTTGCACTTTTTGACTATTATGAATAATTCTGCTAATACATTCATATGTATGTTTGTGTGGACATATGTTTTCAGTTTTCTGGGGTATATAGCTAGGAATTGCAGGGTCCAATGGTAACTCTGTGTTTAACATTTTGAGAAATTGCTAAATTGTTTTCCAAAGTGGCTATTCCATATTACAGTCCCAAAGCGATATATGAGTGTTGTAATTCCTCCACCATCTTCATCAACAATTGTCATTATCTGTCTTTTGCTTGGGTTGCTTGTGTAGAATATCTATATTTAGCAAGCAAACCAAATATTATGCACACTAATTTATAAGAGTCCTGGAGAAGCCAAAGAGAATGTGAGATAGTAAGCCACTTTTACACCTTGAAAACATTTAGTGAAATTATATTAGTTCTTCTAGCTTGGTAAAAGTATCTGGAAAATAAAAAGATGCCTAGCATCTAATATATATTAGAGCCTAAGGAAATTTGGAGTAAACATACAGCACAAATTATAGTGTTGAGTATAATCACTTCATACTTTTTTGAACCATTGAAAACAATGTGCCTAGCACTGTTCTCAGCCCTGTGGATAACTCAGTGAGAAAAAAAAATCTCTATTTGCATGGAGCTTGCATCCTATATGAGGGAGATGGACAATAAAGTTAAATGGCAGGAAGTTGATAAATGCTGTGGAAATACTTTGGAAAGAAGAAAAACTGAGCAAGTCAGGAAAGGCTGGAACTGCTAGTGGATTGTGAGTTATAGCTTCAATAGGGTGGCCAGTGTGGGCCTCATTGATGAGAGATTTGATCAAAAGCAGTAGGAAGCAAGGCCAGAGGACCAGTATCTGGGGGGAGGAACATTCCAGGCAGAAAAAACAGCCAGGAGGCCTGTGTTGAAGGATTGATGAGGGTGAGAGCAGAAGGCAGCCTGGGGGGAACTAGGGAAGAGGTATACACATATGATGTCTTTTGGGCCCCCTGAACTTTTATTCTAAATTCTTCCCAGGAAAGTAAGGTGCTACTGCAAGGTTCTGAGGTGAGGACATACATTCATTATGATATATGAACATGAAACAGTCACAAAAATTTATATTATGCACTTCACTAAATACTCAAAAAGCTTAACAACCATTGTCAAAACTCAATAACTTGACAGTCAAGACAGTATAGTATTGATCTATCTATCTATCTATCTATCTATCTATCTATCTATCTATCTATCTATCTATCTATCTATCTATCTATCTAATCTATCTATCTATATCATCCCAAGTGACAAAGCATATTACATTATAGAAAGGCTCTTTGCTTCCTCCCTTTATGCACTAATTCAACAATATTTATTGAGTGCTGCCCGCATAAAACTTCTATTATAGTAGACATAGTAAGTAAGCAAAAATTTAGACTGTGTCATATGACCTTCAATGTTATGAAAAATGAAGCAAGATAAAGGATCAAGAGCTATAGGGGTAGAGATGGTCCACAGAGAGCTCTATGGTGAGGGGATATTTGACCAGAGATCTTAAGGAGCTAAGTGGGCAAGACTTGTGGATAATGGAGGGGAAGAGCATTCCAGGCAGAGGAATATCCAGGGCAAAGTTCCTGAGTTGGAGGACACTAGATGCTTCTAGGGTAAGACTGGGCCCTTGACAGAAGGTGCCTTAGGCAATGCAATGAAAAGGCTCCTCCAGTGATGTCACTGCATTCCTCCCTCTTGCATCTCCCCCTCTCCAGCTTTCCGCATATTTCTGTTACCCATGTGGTCTACCCAACTTAGAGCCTGTGTCCATGTCCAAGAATAGGGACTCCACTCAAGCAACTAAATGGCCTACAGTGGAGAATAAGAATCTACAGATCATACTTTCCAAAGAATTAGATTTAGAGACCTTGCTGGGGCCAAAATTTCCAGATGGAGTGGACATTTAGTTGGACATATATTTGAATGCATAAAGATTTAGGAGTTCAAATTATAGGTCGAAAAGCCTAAAGAAACAGAATTTTTAAAAGCCCTTTTGAAACTTAGGTCTTTGTGGCACATAGTTTTAACAGCAGCACATTCTCATTTCCTATATAACTACACTATTAAAATCAAAAGAACTGTATTACTTACATATTAAAAATGGAAGAACATTTTTCCTCCCACTTTCCCATATTCTTTGCCTATTTTTAAAATATTGAACTATTATTTTTGATGTTTTAATTTCTGTATTCTCTCCCTCCTATAAAGTTTTACAGGTAAACTTCAAGTTCCACATACAGCTTCCAAAGAGAACTTAACATATATTTTTATGCAGTTTCTATGCTTTCAAACTTGGTTTGCTTTGAAGATCTTTTGGCACCTAGTAATACAAGTAATATAAATAAATAGTCACTTCTTATAAAACTAGCTCCTTAAAAAGTGTTCATCTCAAAAGTATTTGAAGCCAAACTAAGAGGATTAAGTCACTTAACAGAGACTGACCTAAAGTGATACCTACTTCGAAGTATCCTATAAATCAGCAGACATTCCTAAAAATAAGAGATAAAGGATTTTAAACATCAAAAAATTTACTAGTGTTAAATACTTTAAAAAATTATCTGGACCATTGGCCTTCATATTGCCAAATAGCTTAATGCATTTCATCAATGCAAACTGAATTTCTCAGGTCCTGGGATGGTAAAATCTTTGATTCTTGCATAATCATATTTCAGTAACACAGAAATTTACCTCATGAACCCAAAGACGTTTAATCGCTTCTTTGGTTTCTGCTGTTTCAGGTCTTGACAAACACACACCCTGAATGACCCGAGAGAAATCACGGAGGTTGAACAAGTAGTGTGATTTAGCTGGCGTAGGCAAGAGATTCTTCATTGCTTCTTTATACAAAGTCATTGTACCATTAACGATCTGTGTGGTCAGATCTAGAAAATCATCTGGAAATTTATAACTTAAAAAAATTTTTTAAATAAAAGGAAATAAAAATGTTAGCAAATACAGAATTATAATAATACGTAAGTGACAGCACAACTAGCATAAAATTTTTATTCTAAAATGATTAGATCAATTTAGTTTTCAAAATTACCATTTCTTGCTATAAATAGAATTTTTACTTCTTTTAAAGCTATTTTGCATTCATTATTTTATTTTATGTTCAAAGTAACTCCATTAATGAGCAGAACCAATTAATAGACTTAAAACTTTAAGTAAGTGAGCCAGCCAAGCAACCCAGATTTTGTCATCTAAATCCAGCACCCACTAGACAAATGTGTCCTGGCCTCTTTCTCTCCCATTCTCAATTGCATATAGAGAGAATCTCAGAAGAGCATTTGTAAGATGGCTGTTTTCAGAATGGGAAGGAAGAAAATGAAAATACAGAAAAAATAAGAAAACAAGAAAAAGAAAAAGGAGAGTGAAAAAAAGAAAAGAGAGAAAGTGAAATAAAGACTGCCTCAAAAAAATGGGCCAAGAGCATAATTAGGGTAGAAAGCACATGGTGGAAGAGTATCCATTTGGTAAAACCTGCTGTCTTTACCGTGGCTCAGCAAGGAGCCAGCTGTCCTTCTCTGTCCTCAACGGACAGGGAAGGAATGACAATTTCCTGAGGATGGACACTAGGGAGGCAAAACTTGCACTGCCCTGGTTCTCTTGGTGCCCTGACTTCTGCAAATCTTGTGGAGAAGCGCTGAGTGTCCAGAGCTAGGGAGAAACATTTCCCCAGGGTACGCGCTCCAATGCTACACTCAAACCTGGACATGGACACCCCTAAGGAACTCAAGAGTTCTAGTGCAGGATATCAAGGTCAAAGGATACACCTGGCATATCTGTCCAGCATTAACTGTACTACTTGTGGTGAAAATTCAAAATACTGATAATCCCGTCATGGACGTATTAAACAACAGAATGCAAACATTGCATAGTTTTTTGGGCTAACATCCAAAAACTTCAAATAAAAAAGAAAAAGAGAAAGATATGCTGGCCCCTTTGTGTTAACTCCCCATGACTGGAGGTGGGAGCTGCAGAGGGGAGCAAGGTTACCTGTTATCTTTTCCTTGTCTAGGGAGGCTTTCATGAAAAAGTTTAAGAAGCACTGCTCATGTATATGTTTCCAAAAGATTTTATACCCCTTAATGAAAAAACAAACACACCTTACTTCACTTACCAGATTTTTAAATGCCAGGTTAAGATTCTAGAGAAGATTGTAAACATGGATTTATCACTAAACTCATTAATTGTTATAATATTGAAATGTCGCATGTATCGAGGAGTTACTGGATTTCGACCACCACCTAAATATTGAAAAAGAATAACTCTTAACAATGTTACTAGTGTATACTATTTTCCCAATATTTTGCATCATAAAACAACTTGAAAAATGGACAAGTTCACAGCATGCTGAGAAGTTAAGAGTAATCAAATATTTGGGTAACCCTGACTTCAAAACAGTTTTCCCCTCAAACTCAAGGTGTTATTTTCCAAGTTGAATTATCTGATTGAGTTCAACTAATTAGACATAATCTTGGGTCAGGTCTATTTACTAAAGGAAACAGACCAGACAGAGAAAGCCAGTGGCCACCTTCTTCATGACTCATAGTCCAAAGCAGTAAATGCTACATGTCCTCATTACAATATTAAGATACAATATTATACAATATTAATATAATATACAATATTTTAATTATATATATTAATATAATATACAATATTACAATATTTCTTACTTTAGAAAGAAAGAAAGGAAGAAACCCTGGTGAGCCTGACTGATCAAACTTCAGGGTCCTTCCCATATGGATGAAATTCAGCATAACCTTGGCATATGGCCTAATTTTCCCCCACATCTTGAAATGAATTTCCCTAAGACTAGTCTATTTGGTTTATGTGGCCCCTTCACTGGCTGCTTGCATTTTTCAAAATTTGGGGATTAAATCACTTTAATACAATAATAATCACATTTTCAAATATGAAGATTTAATTCTGAATTGGAAGGTAACACATCATTTTACAAAATTGATATTATAATTTAAAAATATATAGACAAATTTCATTTGCTTTACAAAGGTGTTTTATTATGAAATCTTTTGTAAAGAAGTGATTTTAAAAGTACAAATATCTCTAATATTCTCATATAGGTTCACTTATTAAACATTTTATTGGAATATGGTTGATAAACAAAATTTCATTGTTTTCAAATGTTCCACAGATATAATTATATACATTACTAAATGCTCACCTAGTGTACAGTTACCATACCAAGATATTACAATATTATTGGTTATATTTTCTATGTTGTACTTCCATTCCTCTAACAAATTTATTATATAATTTGAAGTTTGTACCTTTTTGTTCCCTTCACCTATCTCACCACCCCACCACCCAAAACCTTCCCTGTGATTACCAATAGTCTGTTTTCAATATTTATGGGTCTTTTTCATTTTTTTTTGTTTTGCTTTAGATTCCACATATAAGTGAAATCCATGTTTTATGTTTATTTAAAACTAGGTAAATCTGTATTTTGTTTTTATCACTGAATTATACAGTGCTGATTCTGAAAATATGAGTAATATGTGAAAGCATAAAACTAGTAGTCTATAGATCAAAACAGCTATGTATAGCTATGTAGTTAGAAACATATAATGAACACTGATATACCTGGGCAAGTTTAATGAGATGGTGAGAGGGTTGCAGAAGGAAAGGTGAGAGATCCTATCTCCCAGTTCTGTCTTCAAACATTCCTCCCAGCACTTTTAGAAATGGGGTCCAAGAGGAAAAGATACCCCAGGGATTCAGCCTACTCCTCTGTCCAGTCTCTGAGGAGGCAGGGAAAAGTGGGCAGAGAACACCAACAATAGGCTTGGGTGGTGGGGTAGAGGCAAAGTAGAACTGAAGTGGCCCAGGACGTGTGCTGAGAGCAATTACTGCCTCAGTGTGAACTCTGCCTTAAGGGTCAGATAAGGTCAAGGGGTTAAGCAAATATTGGATGGAGTCCCTGAAGAAATTATCTATCAAGAAAATTTTTTAAAAAATCGAATAGCAGGAAGAAAAGCTGTAGTTGAATCAAGCCATTTGGGATATACCCCAGTATAAAAAATTTCTCCTGCACAGAGATTCCTTTGAGTTTATAAATTCCTCTTAGAAAATGTAAAGGTTCTTTAAGAGTTAGTTCTTCTGGCTATTTCCTACTTAATTTCCTCTCAACAGCCTGCCTAAATAGAGACTCACGAGACTGGGACTTGACTGGAGTGGAGGAAAGATAATCTCTGATGCAGGGACATTCCATGTAGTTGAAACATTAAGGAATGAAACAGAGGGAAATGAGCTGGGGCATTCTCAGAATGCAAGGACTAGAAATGGAGAACAAAGGCCTAGGAGGTGAGAGAAAAAGGACCCCAAGCAAGGCAACCCACTTTACAGTTTCAACGACTGTGGCTCACTCCCTTAGGTCACAATGTACATGCAGAGAAAACATATACGCAAAGCATGGTAACTCAAACTCAGTTGAATTTCTTTCTTTCTCTAGCTTTTTAGATAAAGGCAGAGTGATTTTCAATCTTAGTAATCACAAACTCAGAAGATGTACCTGGAGGTCCCATTGCACACATGATTTGAACGTCCACTAGTTTAATCATAGAACAATCTTTCAGGTCATACCAATTCCAGTGATCTAGCCACTGTCTAAGTAACTCGATGGGGGGCTGAGCCCCATACATCTCTCGAGCAGGCATATTGACATCATCTACAAAGACAACCTGAAAATAAAGGGAAAAGAGGTATTAGAAAATACTAACACTTAATATAGTGTTCTATTGTGAAAACAATGTTGAGGCAAAGACATTATCTTGTAGAGAAGTGATGATCTCTTCAAATCAAGAATGATGTCCCCTAACATCCATGCTTCTGTGGAATGGGGAGACAGTCTCATAACTAAACATTTTAGGTTAAGAGTCTAGGACTTATTCATCTTCTCATACAGTTTGTTTCTCAATATACTTTCTCTTTTTTCCTTTGTACAACTTCAGTACATTAAAATAAATGAGAAAAGTGTGCAGATTTACAGTGATGATAACCTCTGAGTGGTGAGTGTGAGGTTCAGAAAGGTGTCCTTGGCAGAGGAACATAGATAAATCAATTGATAGCTGGGTTGTTTAAAGGCATGAAAGACCAAGCAGCAATGGTTCTGATGAGCAAAAATGTTAATGAGAGAACTAGGAAGGTAGATAATCTCCCAGATGAATATTCCACTTTTAATTCAAAGGGCAACTGCTTGCTTTTAATGTCAAGTTGTCTAAGGTACATACTAATATGAACGCACTTTCAGGAAAACTTCTTAATACAAATTTATGATGGAAAAAACTGTACAAAAAGATATCAACCTAAAGCAATCTACAGATTCAATGTAATTCCTATCAAAATATCAACAGTATTCTTCAACAAACTGGAAAAAATAGTTCTAAAATTTATATGGAACCACAAAAGACTCCGAATAGCCAAACCATACTGAGAAGGAAGAAAAAAGCAGGGGGATCTCGCTTCATAACTTCATAACTTCAAGCTCTACTACAGAGCCACAGTAATCAAGACAATTTGGTACTGGCACAAGAACAGACCCATAGACCAGTGGAACAGAATAGAGAGTCCAGATATTAACCCAAACATATGTGGTCAATTAATATATGATAAAGGAGCCATGGATATACAATGGGGAAATGACAGCCTCTTCAACAGCTGGCACTGGCAAAACTGGACAGCTACATGTAAGTGAATGAAACTGGATCATTGTCTAACCCCATACACAAAAGTAAATTTGAAATTGATCAAAGACCTGAATGTAAGCCATGAAACCATAAAACTCTTGGAAAAAAACACAGGCAAAAATCTCTTGGGCATAAACATGAGCAACTTCTTCATGAACATATCTCCCCATGCAAGGAAAACAAAAGCAAAAATGGACAAGTGGGACTTATCAAACTGAAAAGCTTCTGTACAGCAAAGGACACCATCAGCAGAACAAAAAGGCATCCTACAGTATGGGACAATATATTCATAAATGACAGATCCGGTAAAAGGTTGACATCCAAAATATATAAAGAGCTCATACACCTCAACAAACAAAAAGCAAATAATCCAATTAAAAAATGGGCACAGGATCTGAACAGACACTTCTCCAAAGAAATTCAGATAGCCAACAGATACATGAAAAGATGTTCCACATCGCTAATCATCAGAGAAATGCAAATTAAAACCACAATGAGGTATCACCTCACACCAGTTAGGATGGCCACCATCCAAAAGACAAACAACAACAAATGTTGGCAAGGTTGTGGAGAAAGGGGAACCCTCCTACATTGCTGGTGGGAATGTAAATTAGTTCAACCATTGTGGAAAACAGTATGGAGGTTTCTCAAAATGCTCAAAATAGAAATACCATTTAACCTAGGAATTCCACTCCTAGGAATTTACCCTAAGAATGCAGCAGCCCAGTTTGAAAAAGACATATGCACCCCTATGTTTATCGCAGCACTATTTACAATAGCTAAGAAATGGAAGCAACCTAAGTGTCCATCAGTAGATGAATGGATAAAGAAGATGTGGTACATATACACAATGGAATATTATTCAGCCATAAGAAGAAAACAGATCCTACCATTTGCAACAACATGGATGGAGCTAGAGGGTATTATGCTCAGTGAAATAAGGCAGGCAGAGAAAGAGAAGTATCAAATGATTTCACTCATATGTGGAGTATAAGAACAAAGAAAAACGGAAGGAACAAAACAGCAGCAGACTCAGAGAACCCAAGAATGGACTAACAGTTACCAAAGGGAAAGGGACTGGGGAGGGTGGGTGGGAAGGGAGGGATAAGGGTTAAATAAAAAAGGGGGCATTACTATTAGCAGACATAATGTAGTGGGGGCACGGGGAGGGCTGTATAACACAGGGAAGACAAGTAGTGATTCTATAGCGTCTTAACTACGCTGATGAACAGTGACTGTAATGGGGTATGTCGGGGGGACTTGGTGATGGGGGGAGTCTAGTAAATATAATGTCCCTTATGTAATTGTAGATTAATGATACCAAAATTAAAAAATAAAAATAAGATATCAAGCTCCAATATTCCTGGCTTCCTTGTTCTAATTGTAGCAGTGCACATGAATGGGACCAGTGCCACATGGATAGAAACAGAGAACAATTACCATTCTCTTGCCCAAAGGAGGACCAAAAACTCCTTTTCTTCTTTTGTCCAATTTTGACATGATAATATTCTGAGTTTGAGCTGCTGTAGTTTGTGCTGAGAAGTTGATTAGCAGAGGCTTGTAGATTTCCTTATTGAGTTGACTTAAAAGAAAATTCTGATAACATAAATTTAAAAATGAGATATTGTTGGAATTATGTTTTGACATTTCAAAATAAATACTAAGCATCATAGCTGACAACACTCACATTTACCTTAGAGTCCTATAACAATGCAAATAGCTATAACAATTACTACATCAGTGAAGTGTCTCTATTTGGGCAGGCCCTGTGATCTCCAAAACCACCACACAGAGTATACATTCCTTCTTAACACAGGTCATTGGGTCTGGGAAGCTGAGAAAGTTGCTTAAGGTCCCAGGGATGGGGCAAGAATTCAGATTGCCATTTGCCTCTCCAGATCAATATTCTTTTTAATATGGCTTATTATCTTTCCACTTAAATACCAAGTTATCTGACTTTCAGTTGGGAAGCTTAAATAATATAATTGCATTTTTAAAATGGAATTTGCCAGAAACCAGATACAATTAAACATCTTAATCAAGATGTTGTATACAACAAATCATTTTTTAGAATGAAGAACTAGGAAGATATTAATAACATATTAAGTAGAAAAAAGCAGATGATAAAATAAAATACAAAATATGTTCCAAATTTTGTGAAAAGTAATGTTTTTTTTTTTTGCCTGAATAGTTTATTACCTGGGCTGAATTTGACAAATGACAAAAGACTATTTTTTCTCTAACTACTGCCCTTAAACCATGTCAAATCTCCATTCTGACTCTTGATGGTATCTTGGGTAAACCCCTTAGCTTTCTTCTCTTTTTTAAAAAATCCAGGCCAAATCAACACCTTCACATAAAATCTCGGTGTATACTTCCCCCCTCCTGCTCTCGGGCCATTCCTGATACAGACAGCATTTAGGTGTGATAAATGATAAAGGTGTCATTTCAATCTGTTGTGAGAGATGTAGTAACTCAGTGATGCTAGGGAAATTACTTAACTATACACCCAAATGACTAAAGGACTAAATTAAAATATAAAACCAATAAAGAACTAGAAATAGGCACTGTCATGTGAATTGACTGGGAACCTGCCATGGGAGACGGAGCATGGATGGCTCCTTGGCTCTCTTCTACCTGCTTCCCCACCTCCCTCCTGTCCAGTGGTTGGGTAGGGCAGAGCTTAGGGGAAGAGGCAAAGGCCCTACTTTCCGGGCACCAGTGTGGTGCTCTCTGGGCTAGTACTGCCTTGCCTGCTGTCCTGGCCAGCTTCCAAATGCCTGCTCTCCAAGAGGAGCAGATATGCAGGTCCCTTGGGTGCTCCAAAGGGACACTGTGCCATACAGTCCCCTACAGAAGGGCACTAATGGGCCTACCTCAGTCCTCACCCACACAGGAGTCCCAGGAGAGCTCAAGGCCACTTATCCTCCACATTGTCCATTTGGCCCTGGGGAAGCTTACACATTTTTTGCCATGACAAAGGCTGGGGGTGCTACTTACTATTAGTTTCAGCCATCTTTCTGCCTTTAGAAATCTGAAACTAGAGGCAAGAATCAGTCCTTGATCAACATGGCCCCCTAAACTCAAGGGAACACAGGCTGGGTAAAGCTCCTGAGATTTGGGGCATTATCTGTCACAGCAGCTAACAATTTCCTAACTAGCATACAGCGTGTATTTTCCAGAAATTGTTAAAGAAAATCAGTCTTATTAATACATAATAGTCATTCAGTATTAAATATTTTAGAAAATTAAATATCAAGAGTAATTAACTAAAACACTCTTTTCAAGAGAAATTCTTCATTCTGAACAAGCTATTTTTATCAAAATACCTTTAAAATGGGACAATGATTTAGTGATATAAAATGGCATATCTATGATCAATTTTCTAAAATAGGTAATTATTCAAAATTTACTATGGCTCTAAAACCAAATACTCGAGTATTTAAAGAATATTAGGTCTCCTATTTCAGGTAGTTCAAAATATAACATTCTTAGGAATATAATTCACATTTAATATGTAGATTTCTATAATACTTACAATAATATAAACACTTTTTCCAGTTCCTGTTGGTCCTACAAATACTGAAGGCTTCTGATGGGTGGTCAACAATTCCATTAGTGCAGAATATCGAATTGTGTCCAGAGTTGGTACAATGATTTCATTAAACATCACATCCTTAGGAATTGGAGGAGCATCTGCCAATTTCTTTATCCATGGTTCCCATTTACCTATTCCCTATTTATAATAAACAGCCAAATTTGAATGTTATATTATAAAATACTTTTAAAAGCTCCTTTGTCCTGTGCTATTGTAGAAAATGTCAAAGACCAAGACCAAAATACTGATATTTATACCTTTGTTTTTATTCTTTAAAATACTTCCCCCTGAGTTTGAAAGTTAAAATTTAATGTTAAAATAAGGAGACTCTAGGCTTTTACATGAATAAAAATGAAATGGCAATGCTGTAATATTTTTTATCCCAGGGAACCACTGATGCTGTCAACTTAAAGATCAATTATTTAGGTCAAATGTTAGATTCTTTAATGGCATTGAGAAAATTGGATTAGTTAATGTGTTTAAGAATAAGGAATTTTATTCAATAAATATTAACCAGTATAGAAATTTTTTCTACCTAGAATATGAGCTACATATTGCTTAACTTTTTTTAAAGTTCATTTTATTATCATTAATCTACAATTACATGAAGAAGATTATGGTTACTAGATTCCCCCCCTTCACCAAGTACCCCTCCACAAAACCCATTACAATCACTGTCCATCAGTGTAGTAAGATGCTGTAGACTCAATACTTGTCTTCTCTGTGTTGCACATCCCTCTCTATGCTCCTCCCCCCACATTATACATGCTAATCATAATGCCCCCTTTCTTTTTCCCTGCCCTTATCCCTCCCTTCCTACCCCTCCTGCCCAGTCCCTTTCTCTTTGGTAACTGTTAGTCCATTCCTGGGTTCTGTGATTCTGCTGCTGTTTTGTTCCTTCAGTTTTTCTTTGCTCTTATACTCTACATATGAGTGAAATAATTTGGTACTTGCCTTTCTCTGCCTGGCTTATTTCACTGAACATAAAACCCTCTAGCTCCATCCATGTTGCTGCAAATGGTAGGATTTGTTTTCTTCTTATGGCTGAATAATATTCCATTGTGTATATGTACCACCTCTTCTTTATCCATTCATCTACTGATGGACACTTAGGTTGCTTCCATTTCTTGGCTATTGTAAATAGTGCTGTGATAAACATAGGGGTGCATCTGTCTTTTTCAAACTGGAGTGCTGCATCCTTAGGGTAAATTCCTAGAAGTTGAATTCCTGGGTCAAATGGTAAGTCTATTTTGGGCATTTTGAGGAACCTCCATACTGCTTTCAGCAACGGTTGAACTAATTTACATCCCCACCAGCAGTGTAGGAGGGTTCCCCTTTCTCCACAACATGGCCAACAATTGTTGTTGATTGTCTTTTTGATGATGGCGGTCCTTACTGGTGTGAGGTGATATCTCATTTTGGTTTAAATTTGCATTTCACTGATGAAAAGCACTGTGGAGCATATTTTCATGTGCCTGTTGGCCACGTGAATTTCTTCTTTACAGAACTGTCTTTTCAGCTCCTCTGCCCATTTTTTAATTGGATTATTTGCTTTTTGTTTGTTGAGGTGTGTGACCTCTTTATATATTTTGGATGTCAACCTTTTATTGGATCTGTCATTTATGAATATATTGTCCCATACTGTAGGATACCTTTTTGTTCTATTGATGGTGTCCTTTGCTGTACAGAAGCTTTTCAGTTTGATATAGTCCCACTTGTTCATTTTTGCTTTTGTTTCCCTTGCCCGGGGAGATATGTTCATGAAGAAGTCACTCATGTTTATGTCCATGAGATTTTTGCCTATGTTTTTTTCTAAGAGTTTTATGGTTTCATGACTTACATTCAGGTCTTTGATCCATTTCGAATTTACTTTTGTGTATGGGGTTAGACAATGGTCCAGTTTCATTCTCTTACATGTAGCTGTCCAGTTTTGCCAGCACCATCTGTTAAAGAGACTGTCATTTCCCCATTGTACGTCCATGGATTCTTTATCAAATATTAATTGACCATATATGTTTGGGTTAATGTCTGGAGTCTCTAATCTGTTCCACTGGTCTGTGGCTCTGTTCTTGTGCCAGTACCAAATTGTCTTGATTACTATGGCTTTGTAGTAGAGCTTGAAGTTGGGGAGTGAGATCCCCCCCACTTTATTCTTCTTTCTCAGGATTGCTTTGGCTATTCAGGGTCTTTGGTATTTCCATATGAATTTTTGAACTATTTGTTCCAGTTTGTTGAATAATGTTGCTGGTAATTTGATAGGGATTGCATCAAATCTGTATATTGCTTTGGGCAGGATGGCCATTTTGACGATATTAATTCTTCCTAGCCAAGAGCATGGGACGAGTTTCCATTTGTTAGTGTCCCCTTTAATTTCTCTTAAGAGTGACTTGTAGTTTTCAGGGTATAGGTCTTTCACTTCTTTGGTTAAGTTTATTCCTAGGTATTTTATTATTTTTGATGCAATTGTGAATGTAATTGTTTTCCTGATTTTTCTTTCTATTGGTTCATTGTTAGTGTATAGGAAAGCCACAGATTTCTGTGTGTTAATTTTGTATCCTGCAATTTTGCTGTATTCCAATATTAGTTCTAGTTGTTTTGGAGTGGAGTCTTTAGGGTTTTTTATGTACAATATCATGTCATCTGCAAATAGTGACAGTTTAACTTCTTCTTTACCAATCTGGATTCCTTGTATTTCTTTGTTTTGTCTAATTGCTGTGGCTAGGACCTCCAGTACTATGTTAAATAACAGTGGGGAGAGTGGGCATCCCTGTCTTGTTCCCGATCTCAGAGGAAAAGCTTTCAGCTTCTCGCTGTTCAGTATAATGTTGGCTGTGGGTTTATCATATATGGCCTTTATTATGTTGAGGTACTTGTCCTCTATACCCATTTTGCTGAGAGTTTTATCATGAATGGATGTTGAATTTTGTTGAATGCTTTTTCAGCATCTATGGAGATGATCATGTCGTTTTCATCTTTCTTTTTGTTTATGTGGTGGATGATGTTGATGGATTTTCAAATGTTGTACTATCCTTGCATCCCTGGGATGAATCCCACTTGGTCGTGGTATATGATCCTTTTGATATATTTTTGAATTCGGTTTGCTGATATTTTATTGAGTATTTTTGCATCTACATTCATTGGGGATAGTGGTCTGTAATTTTCTTTTTTGGTGGGATCTTTGCCTGGTTTTGGTATTACGATGATGTTGGCTTCATAGAATGAGTTTGGGAGAATTCCCTCCTCTTCTATGTTTTTGGAAATCTTTAAGGAGAATGGGTATTATATCTTCTCTGTATGTCTGATGAAATTCCCAGGTAAATCCATCTGGCCCAGGTTTTTTTTTGTTGGGTAGTTTTTTGATTACCACTTTAATTTCTTTGCTGGTAATTGGTTTGTTTAGATTTTGTGTACCTTCCTTGGTCAGTCTTGGAAGGTTGTATTTTTCTAGGAAGTTGTCCATTTCTTCTAGGTTTTCCAGCCTCTTAGCATATAGGTTTTCATAGTAGTCTCTAATAATTCTTTGTATTTCTGTTGGGTCCATCGTGATGTTTCCTTTCCCATTTCTGATTCTGTTGATGTGTGTTGATTCTCTTTTTCTCTTAGTAAGTCTGGCTAGAGGCTTATCTATTTTGTTTATTTTCTCAAAGAACCAGCTGTTGGTTTCATTGATGTTTTCTATTGTTTTATTCTTCTCAATTTTGTTTACTTCTTCTCTGATCTTTATTATGTCCCTCCTTCTGCTGACTTTAGGCCTCATTTGCTCTTCTTTTTCCAATTTCGATAACTGTGATGTTGGACTATTCATTTGGGTTTGTTCTTCTTTAAATATGTTTGGATTGCTATATACTTTCCTCTTAAGACTGCTTTGGCTACATCCCACAGAAGTTGGGGCTTTGTGTTGTTGTTGTCATTTATTTCCATATATTGCTGGATCTCTATTTTAATTTGGTTGTTGATCCATTAGCTATTTAGGAGCGTGTTGTTAAGCCTCCATGTGTTTGTGAGCCTTTTTGCTTTCTTGGTACAATTTATTTCTAGTTTTATACCTTTGTGGTCTGAAAAGTTGGTTGGTAGGATTTCAATCTTTTTGAATTTACTGAGGCTCTTTTTGGGGCCTAGTATGTGGTCTATTCTGGAGAATGTTCCATGTGTACTTGAGAAGAATGTGTATCCTGTTGCTTTTGGGTGTAGAGTTCCATAGATGTCTATTAGGTCCATCTGTTCTAGTGTGTTGTTCTGTGCCTCTGTGTCCTTACTTATTTTCTGTCTGGTGGATCTGTCCTTTGTAGTGAATGGTGTGTTGAAGTCTCCTAAAATGGATGCATTGCATTCTGTTTCCTCCTTTAGTTCTGTTAGTATTTGTTTCACATATGCTGGTGCTCCTGTGTTGGGTGCATATATATTTATACTGGTTATATCCTCTTGTTGGTCTGAGCCCTTTGTCATTATGAAATGTCCTTCTTTATCTGTTACTTTCTTTGTTCTGAAGTCTATTTTGTCTGATACTAGTACTGCAACACCTGCTTTTTTCTCCCTATTGTTTGCATGAAATATCTTTTTCCATCCCTTGACTTTTAGTCTGTGCATGTCTTTGGGTTTGAGGTGAGTCTCTTGTAAGCAGCATATAGATAGGTCTTGTTTTTTCATCCATTCAGTGACTCTGTCTTTTGATTTGTGCATTCAGTCCCATTACATTTAGGGTGATTATTGATAGGTATGTACTTATTGCCATTTCAGGCTTTGGATTTGGGGTTACCAAAGGTTCCAGGTTACTTTCCTTACTATCTAAGAGCCTAACTTAACTCACTTAGTATGCTGTTACAAACACAATCTAAAGGTTCTTTTCTATTTTTCCTCCTTTTTCTTCCTCCTTCACTCTTTATATATTAGGTATCAAATTCTGTACTTTTTGTCTATCCCTTGATTGACTTTGGGGATAGTTAATTTAATTTTGCATTTGCTTCGTAATTAGCTGTTCTACTTTCTTTACTGCAGTTTTATTACCTCTGGTGACAGCTATTCAACTTTAGGAACACTTCCATCTATAGCAGTCCCTCCAAAATAGACTGTAGAGATGGTTTTGGGAGGTAAATTCTCTCAGCTTTTGCTTACCTGAAAATTGTTTAATCCCTCCTTCAAATTTAAATGATAAACTTGCTGGATAATGTAATCTTGGTTCCAGGCCCTTCTGCTTCATGGCATTAAATACATTATGCCACTCCCTTCTGGACTGTAAGGTTTCTGCCAAGAAGTCTGATGTTAGTCTGATGGGCTTTCCTTTGTATGTGATCTTATTTCTGTCTCTGGCTGCTTTTAACAGTCTGTCCTTATCCTTGATCTTTCCCATTTTAATTACTATGTGTCTTGGTGCTGTCTTCCTTGGGTCCCTTGTTTTTGGAGATCTGTGGATCTCATTGGCCTGGAAGACTATCTCCTTCCCCAGATTGGGGAAGTTTTCAGCAACTACTGCCTCAAAGACACTTTCTATCCCTTTTTCTCTCTCTTCTTCTTCTGGTTTCCCCATAATGCGAATATTGTTCCGCTTGGATTGGTCACACAGTTCTCTCAATATTCTTTCATTTTTAAAGATCCTTTTTTCTCTCTGTGCCTCAGCTTCTTTGTATTCCTCTTCTCTAGTTTCTATTTCATTTATTGTCTCCTCCACCTTATCCAACCTGCTTTTAATACCCTACATTGTGTTCTTTAACGGTTGGATCTCTGACCTGAATTCATTCCTGAGTTCTTGGATGTCTTTCCGAACCTCCATTAGAATGTTGATGATTTTTATTTTGAACTCCCTTTCAGGAAGAGTCATGAGGTCCATATCATTTAAATCTTTCTCAGGAGTTGTATTAATAATTTTACTCTGAACAAGGTTCCTTTAGCATTTCATATTTGTATATGGTGCCCTCTAGTGTCCAGAAGCTCTATTCTGGAGCTGCTGAGCCCCTGAAGCAATGTCGGTGGTCGCAGGGGAGTGTTACTGGTGCCAGGGGGCAGGAAAGAGCTGTTCCCTGCCTCCTGGATGCTGTGCCTGTCTCCACTGCCTAAGCCAGTGGGCCAAGCACACAGGTATAAGTTTTTGTCCTAGAGTAGCCGGATATGGATCCCTGCTTTCCACAAGCAGCCAGAATCCCCATCTCCTGAGGAACTCTGCCTGTATTAACTTTCCCCGACAGTCATGCGAGTCTCATGAAAGCACCATGAAATGTAGGTTTGTGCTCCCAGCGCAGATCTCTGGAGCTAGGTATTCAGCAGTTCCAAGCCTTCCACTCCCTCCCTGCTCCGTTTCTCTTCCTCCTGCCGGTGAGCTGGGGTGGGGGAAGGGCTCAGGTCCGGCGGAGCCACAGCTCTGGCACATTACCCCATTCGGTGAGGTCTGCTCTTTTCTCCAGGTGTGTGCAGTCTGATGCCGTCCTCTTTCCTGTTGCTCTCTCAGGATTAGTTGCATCAACTATATTTTCTAATTGTATCCAGTTTTAGGAGGAAACCTCTGTCTCTCCTCTCATGCTGCCATCTTTTATCTCTCACCTGATCTGCTTAACTTTTATAATGGTATTTACTACATCAGTTTACCATTTCAAGTGAGATCTTTTTCTTTAAATTGCAGTTAAAAAAACACACAAGTACAATTTACCTTTGCTATTTTTAAGTGTACAGTTCAGTAGTGTTATCTATGTCCCCATTATTGTGCAACAGATCTCTAGAAAAGACTTCTTAATATGAAATTATTATGATGATTAATTCTATTATACTATATCTTTGTGCTTAGCCTGTAAACTAAAATTTTTATTTGCTATGATAGCATTTATAACAGAAAATTTCAAATATATCCTGCTAAGTCTCCTTCTTTTAAAAAATACCACTGCCCTTTCTATTCTTACAGAATCAAATTCAAGCTTCCGGTCATTCAAAGCAATTCAGAATTCAGACCCATCCTTCATTCACATCCTCATGTGTTCCCAGAGCCAAGCCTCACTGATAGACCTACTGGCTTCAAACATACTCCAGTTCCCTGGGCCTTGACACATGGTACTCTTCTGGCCTTGAGTGTTACAAGGCACTCTTCTGAAGAGGTAGGAACTCACTGAGGGCCGGAATGTGCTTTATTCATTTTTGTATCCTCTGACACTGTGTTGTTCATATAGTAGAGATTTTTTGAGGAGGCTGAATTACATCAATCTGAAATTATATTGCAAAGAAATTTCTAGAACTTTCTAGAAATGATTAAGAAATAACACCCTTTCCATATCTTGATAATGTTTTTTAACATGTATTTTTTTGCCACTGTATGGGGAAGGAAAAATTAAGAATCAGACAACCTGGAATGGACAGTCATTTAGAGATTGTGTGGCCCTGGGAAAATTGTAATATCCCTGAACTCAAATTCCCTCAATGATAAAATTTGTAAAATAATCCTATCTTTCCTATTTTACTGACACACTGAGAAAGAAAACAGAAATGATTGTAGTAAAGTTTAACAAACTACAAAGTGGTCTAAAAATGCAAGATATTGTTAGTAATCTGAAGTAAAGTTTGTAAAGATACTATCTTATGGTTGGCAGGGTAAAGAATCTCTTTTGAGGTAAGCATCCCAATACATCTCAGAAGCCATAAAAATTTAAAAATTGATACAGTAATTCCTTTCCTAGGAACTTAAATAATCAGATATGTACACGATGACTGTGTATATTCAGCAAATCAGAAAAACTAAGAAACAACAAAAACAGTTCAATGCTCAAGAGTTGGAAACTGAATACATCATGGTCCATCCAGATGGTAGAATAAAGAGGCTTTAGAAAAATATTCTTAAAGAAACATTGATGAGATACAAAGATGTATCGTAATTAAGGGAAAAGAAGGCCATAGAACTACTCATTAGGCATATGTTGTTATCCCAACTTCACTTGAATTAAAATAGGTATTCCTAAACTTTGTCCTTAATATGGTACTTACGGGAGCTGTCCCACAAAAACAAACAAGTAAACAAAACCACCCAGGTTTTATTGTTCAATCCACTTGGCAAGTGCTGAATTAACACTAACCCAGTTGCTTCCCTGCAGAAGTCCTTAGTGCCTGCGATGCTAACATGCCCCACCAATTTCCTAGAGGTGTCCTTGAACAGTATGTGCCTAATGTTGGACTAGATGTCATAATGTGTGATTTTATTTAATGAATACAATTGGCCCATCAGGTATTATAATTTATCTCATTTTATCAATGAGAAAAACAAGACTCAAGGAGATTAAATAACTCATCCAAAGCTATACAGAAAGAAAATGGGTTTACCAAAACTCAAACCCAGGTACGTCTGGCTTCAGGGCACCTTTCCCTACTCCATGCATCTCTGAAAGTAAATGGTGGTGACAAGGTGGCCAGAGAGCCATCATGTGCTGTGTGTCTCAAAGGGGACTCTGCCTGGCTGACAGTTGCAAATCTTGCTTCAGAACTCTTACCTCAGTGACAAATTGATAATCATAAATTGTTCCTTTTTCAGGAAATGGAACTGTTAATGCTTTTGAAGATGTTTGTCCATCACCACTCAGTAATTTAAACTTATTTCGAGTTAGTTCTGAAATTGGACCTTCCATTAGTTCTCGAAGAATCTCATTAAATTTCAACCGGTCATCATCTTTACAGGAAGCACCAACGGACCAGATTAATGAAAACAGAAAAATGCCCTGCATTGGGGAGGTGAGAAGATGGACTGCATTAAAGAATAACTTTAGTCTATCTTTGAAGCTTAAATCAAAATCAGCAAGATTAATATCTTTGAAAGGATATGCATAATGGTAGGTTATCTCAGTATTTTATAATAATTGTTTCTCTCTGGCAACTATTTAAAATGTCTTATTTTTCTGTCAAATTGCATGTCTTACAAATTCTTACTATCAGAGATGATAATCCAGTGCAAAGTGTAAATTCTAGCCATAGTGACACTTAGAATGACTAGTTTGGTAAATGATGTGCTATTTTAGGTATGTGGCAGGACCTTGATATTAAAAGGAACATTGAGATAACTTTTGATTAAAGTATAAAGGCACATTTTAATAAGAATAGTTAGCCCACAACATGCTCTTTTTTAAATTTAAATTTTGATTACAGTGTTTTGTTACAAAGTTGAAAAAAATTCATATTCTTTTATTTACCTGTTGTACTAATTATCTCAGCATTGATTGAATACCTAGAATTGCTGTCATGCAAGCTTTCTTCTGACTGGACTCAGGCAGAGGAAACAGTGCAGATGCTAAGACCCACCACTGACTGAGAAAACCTGTTTGTTTATGCTAAAATCACATCTCCTTTTCAATGCAAAAACTAAAACACATTCTTGATTATGCTCATGAAAGTTGTGGACTCTCTGACATTGTTCACTTAAGTGGATTACTCTGACACTACTTCTCTCTGGCAACCATTTAAAATTAAATTAAAAATTGTTTCATAAAATTTAAGCAAGAAGAGTAATATATTGACTACCATTAGCAATTGGAAAAGTTACCATTAGCAGTATATAATATTTTATTGAGTATTCAAGTTCTGTTGATAATTTTCTTATTTAGAAAATAAGTTTACAGATGATATATTTTCTTGTTTTCTTCAATCCAAATATAAATTTAAACACATATATATTTTAAACATTTATATCTCATGAGAAAGGAAAGAAAGTCAAGGAAAAAACAATGAATTACTAAGAGTTTGAGTTTGAATGAAGGTGAATCTCACAGTCAAATGGTCATTGACATTTTGGGGACTGATCATTCCTGAGGCCAGTCATATTTCACAAGATTTCAGTAGCAGATCTAAAGCGATCATAAACTCCACCCAAACCTCATGAGGCAACAGAACTGCCAGTCCAGGAACTTCCCTATCAGCATTGGTGTTTGGGGCCTGACTTAGTCTTCGCTGTTCAGTTACCCACTCATCATTCACCCTCCAATTGCAGGCGAGGAGTGAGGTACATTAACTAGAGAGCCCGGGGAAAGCAGTAGATGTCTTTCTGTTGTAACATGCAAAGAACGGTTGACTTTACCTCAAGTAAAGAGTAAGTTTCTCGATCATTTCTGTCTTTTACTTTGACTTCATCAGCAAAGTTATCCATAAAACAGTCTATTAGATTCATTAAAGATCGTACCAAGTTTGTATCTGAAGTAGGAGATAACTCCTGAAAAATCAGGGGGAAAAGTCCATAAAAATTAATTTGGATTAGGTACTAATCAAAACAGCAACAGCTAATATTGATTGAACCTATTTAGTTCTAACAGTCATAGTATCTTTGAAAAGGCACTATGACTATAGTTCTAGTTTCACAGGAGGAAAACAGAGGCACAATTAATTCCCTGGTCTCGAGTGTGGCAGCGGCGGAGGTCATGGCCATCTCATGAGAGCTTTCTTCTGACTGGAACATTGAGGTAGTGTGCACTCTTCAGCCACTTTTGTACTGACTCCCAAATTCAAAAAAGCTACTGTTACACATTCAGTTAATTTAATCAAAGACATAGGTTCTGTTATACCAATTTTTAAACCAAAACACTAAAAAAATCTTCTGAAGAATTTGCTTCTCTAAAATGTGTAAAAAATTTGACATCTTTAGAAGTTCGGACAATACATATAGTAAACCAATTCCTATGAAAAGCTCCTAGAACCACACAGCATATAGCAAGTTGTCAATAAACTTTCTTCTTCTCTCCAAGCTCTCCTTCAACCTTTGAAGTCATATTATTTCATTGTTAACATGTAAAAATTAACTCTTTGAAATGGATTCTCTGAAGGTCAGAAGCAGCTAACTTCATATTCAGCCACTGTCCCAGTAGAAGCAGGCAGAAATGACAGCTGAGTTTCTGACTAAGAATGGGAGGAGGTGTTACTGATGCAAAATTAAATATTTGTAGTAACACAAATTTTTATTAGTACAAATAAGACAGATTTTTATTACTACACACTTAATAACCAGCTTTCAAAATTTCCTCAGCAGAGGACAAAGGTGCAGAGTACAGTTTAGAAAGCTTGCATTAAAAGTGCTTTTCCCCCAGTTTTGCTACCGAGAGGGTAAGTTGTTAAATGGAAAATTCATTTATATTTCACTCCTGCATTCTCTGACAATGCCAGGGTGGCATAACCCTCAAAATTGATACATGAACTGTTTTTAAAACGTATCTTCAATAAATTTCAGGGGTTGTTTCATTTTGTTTACAGTGAAGCTTCTTGAAAGAGCAGTCTATACCCACTGTTGTGCTGGATGTCCCACATGCCTCAAATAACTGCCCTCGGGTGGCCTTGCTTCTCTCCTGAGAGTGCTTGGGCCAGCGTTCCCCAATGATCTTTAATCACCAAGTCCGACAGACATGAGCCAAACTTCCTTTTGGTAGTTTCTGAAAATGCTAACTACTTGTTTCTCAAAATGCTTTCCTCTTCTTGAAATTGTAGCTGCATCTGGGATTCTATCCTTGCTCTCTTTTTCTCTCTGGATTTTCCATTGAAATAATGTCCACTGGCATGATTTGAAATTCCACTTTCCAGATACGTACCTTGAGCCAAACTTCTGCCTCCAGCTTTTTGGTTATATTTCTAAGAGCAGTAGAAATACCAGTCCTGCGTCCCTATATTTGTTCCAGAGCCAAAGTCATCCTAAATGTCCTTTGGTTGACATCCCCCAAAGTAGAAATTAGGCATATATTTCCTATAAATTTCCAGCAGTAGTGTGTAGAGCCTCGTGGGAACTCCATCAATTCTCAAGAGGCAGGGAATTTCCACTCATACTCTCCCTTTTCTCCCTTCTACCTTTCCTCCTATTTCTACCCCCAGGGTGTACTGAAAGGAAGAAAAGTGGATTTGCCTACTTTAGGATCTCTGTCAATCCCATTACCAGGGACTGACCTACCTCCCTGAATTCCAATTTTATTTAGCCATCAACAGTAATGCCTACAGAATTAGATGCACTCATGCTAAAAATAATGGATCACTGATTCAGTATGCCTAAAGCAGTAAGATGTGTCCCTCCATTATTACTCACTGTCCGTTCTTCAGCTGTCATAAATGAGCTCACTTTTAAAAACTGACCTTTTCCTGATTATAATATATATTTATCCTAGAAACTTTAGAAAATAAAGGAAATTTTAAAAAAGGAAACCAGTTAAAATATAATCGTCCATCAGAAATAAGAGACAATATTTTAGGATATTTTCACCCAAATATGGTTAAGTGAACCTTTGAGATTTACTTTTTAAAGGGAACAGATTAATATCCATACATTTTCTCAAACCCTAAGATGTTTTGGAGGGTAAGTATACAAACTAAAATCTTTTTTACTTTAATCAGAAAACTGATTTTTAGTCAAACAGGTAAGAAATTTTAATAGCTGGCAATTAATAATAAAACAAATTAAATTAAACATACTTGGTTAATTTGGATTTTGCATTAATTTAAAAAATTTTTAAATCTACATTCCCCTTACCTTTGTATGCTTTCTAATAAATTCGACAGAAACAGGAACCATTCTGTCAAATAAGCCTATTATGAATTCCTTCTGAACAGTACTGATCCCAGCAGGTAAAAGATTTACCCAAGACAGCATCAGTGGTCTCCAGCCTAACATGTGAGGCTCCATGTAAATCATACCACATCTGGAAACCTGGAAAAACAATAATTGTTTACCATTAAGGCCATGCTTATAAAAGAAATATGACATAGTACATTTATTTTTTATGACCTTCAGAAAACTCTTGAAAAAAAGTTTAATTTTATATGATTTAATGATTTAAATCATTCTACCAGTATTTTTCATTTAAAGTCAAAGTTACTAAGTGATAAAAGCATTCGTAAAATTTCAAATTTTAAGTAGATGTCAAACATTGAGAACTTACAGTGGCAGGAGAAGCAACTTCTAAATCCATTGGCTCAAAAATAAGATTCATTTGTGGTGACATCTGAATAATCTCACCACTCATCAGACATAGCTTTTTGTTGTCATCCAGCACAGTATTCATATTCTCAATCCATACTGCATCTACTGGCCCATCAAAAATTAACCATTTTCTATCTGGGGTCTGGTGAATAAGGGGGAAAAAATGAAATAATGATAATGAAAGGAAACAGCTCGATAGCATGATTTCATAATTTAAAAATGTAACTCCTAAAATTAATTTATCTTGAAAATGTAAAGGCATCTTTTGAATAAGTGTTCATGTGTGTGCATTCATGTGTGTATATACAGTCATTACAGAACCCTGTATATGCCACACACAAGACAGAAATACAGCAGCTTTTCCTAAGATTCCATCTTCTCCCATTTCTGAACTCTTATATAACATGCTTTACAAAGTACTATAAGTAAGAAATTATAATTGCCAGGGAAAACAATTTTCATTTGGATTATCTAACTCCTTATAGTATTGTGTACACACAGATCGATTACTCATGTCAATTACTCTGGTCAAATTTTTTATTTCCTCCACTGAATGAATGAATTCACATATATACACACCTCTTCTTGGGCTGAATTGTCTCGTGGTGATACAGGACATTAGTATCAATATAATATTCACAGTCCCACACTGACAAATATGAAAATATTTGCACATTGTCTGGAATACAGTAAATGCTCCATAAATATTAAGAAGTAGCCAGGTATTAGCCAAGCCAGAGAATACAAAAGCTGACTCTTCTTTCCAGATCCTTATGAATCAGCCTTTTTGTGCACACAGATGATGCTTTGGTTCACCTTCAGCAAATGTGAACTCAAGTTGAAGCAGTGAAGGGTGTGAATCCATCTTAACACATTCTCAGGCCTTGCAACCAATTGCACAACCCTACAAGACAGTGGGCCTGCCGTGGGGTCAGGCCACCCACACCCACACTCCTCAGCAGCCAGCTCTGGCTGCACTTAGAAAGTAAGGAGGAGCCCATATCCCAGAGATTACCTGGAGGTCAACTTTTCCTTTCCATGGTGGCTTCCCATCCCTGGGGCTCTTCACTTTGAGAAACACTGCGTGTAATGGTGAAATAGTGGGTTTCCCATCACTTGTCATTTGTCTTTAATACTTACCTGCAATATGACTTTGATTAGCTACTTAACCTCTCTGAGACTCAGTATTTGCGGGGCAAAGCTTCCTGGAAAATGTAATGTAATCTATATAACTGAGTATAAAATGGGAGATATCACATGATTATTTCTGTATCCCGTGACTGCATATATTATCTTGAGACTTCATATGTTAATCTGGGTCAGAGTGCATCCACTGTGACAAGAGAAGACCCGAGAAGTCAATGGTTGCAGACCTCTGTCTGCCCTGCCTGTGCTTCATGATTACTTTTATCCTTGACATTACTAGTAAAGCCTGATACTGGGCAAGATCTCTGCCCCATGAGAGCCAATCGTTGTGTTACTCACTGTCCAAGATCCTTCAGTGGGTAAGAACAGAGATGAGATTTTTATGTTTTTCTAGTCATTACAATGACTTATGAATCATGATCAGCTGGGTCCTTAAGTGAGTAAAAAGCACCAAATTTAGGATGTATGGTAGTCAGAATAAAGGAAGCATTTATATAAAATAAAAAGATCCAACCAATAAATTAAATGCCTCCAGTGTAGGCCCCTTTTCCTTTAAGACCAGCCTTAGCCAACTGTCACCTACGTGATCATACTGGATGGAGAGCCTGCTGACATATGGCAACCAAGTTAATATTTATTGGTCTGTGGACACTTTGTAAGAGTTGGCGGCAGTCACACGGCACCATCCAGGGAAGCACCCACTCCCATTCACGTCAGCAGCTGGCACATCCCTTGCCTCTCGTGCTTTCACAGGCAGCCCATTCTTTTCCAAACATGCTAGAGGTAAAAGTGTTAGAACTTTAAGGCAACGTTTTGCAAAGGTCTGCAATTTCTCTCTAAGCACCGGAGTACATCAGAGGCAGCAGCCCCAGGGGAGCAATGGCAGCACGATACGGAAGCAGAGGATGGATCCTGTCCTTCAGCTGCTCCCCTTCCTGGGTCAGTTAGCCTGAAAACAGAGAACCAGAAATACTTCCCCCGTCCTCTTGTTCCCTCCCCTCTCTTCTGTACACACCAGGGCAAAGGTGCGGGCGGCGTGGACTCTGCCATTGTTGTTAGTTGCAGCACTGTTCTTCACAGATACACTGCCAGACTACCCATTAATGTGTTTAAAATATATACATTGAGCCACAAAATGTTTGAAGCAACTGAAAACAAATCAGTAATTGGTCAGAAAGAATTATCTTACCAAATATGCATGTAAAAGTCCGGGTACTTACCGCTGAAGAAGCAAATGCTCTAAAACTGACAGCAAGGATTCCATCGGACCACTCGTGGGACACAACATCGAACTGTCCATACAGCTGACCCATGGTGACAGACTTAGGGTTTAAAACAATAATCTGAACCTTGTTTTCTTCCATTAACCCCTTATTGGGAAAAAAAACCCATTTATTTATGTAGAAGAATATTGTATTTATTCACAGAAAACATGATTGTGTATGCAGAAAATCCTAAAGACTACAAAGAAACTATCTGAAGGGGTGTATTTATCAAGGTTCCAGCATACATATAAAAAAACTGTATTTTCTATATAACACCAATGAACAATTAAAAAATAAAAATTTTTAAATACCACTTAATATAATATTAAACACTCATAACTCTTAGAAACAAATTAGCAAATATTGTGCAAGATGTATAAATCTAAAACTTGCACAAAATGGGGGTTGGCAAATATTTTTGTAAAAGGTCAGATAGTAAACATTACATATAGGCTTTGCAGTTTACATTTGGTGCATCACATATTCATCTTTTCTTTCATTTTTTTTTTAACAAACCTTAAAATTGTTAAAACTATTCTAAGTTCATTGGCATTATAAAAACAGGCTTTGGGCCAAATTTGGTCCATGGGCTTTAACTGGCTGACTCCTGCTACAAAACATCTTCTGGGAGAGAATTAAAAGATCTAAATATAGGGAAATACATACCATTCTCACAAAGTAGAAAAGTTAATATTGGCGAGTTGTCAGTATTGACCAGAACTTGGAAAGCTGGTGTATGGAATTACGCAAGAGATATTAATACCCTTGGGGCATAGGCTTTTTTTATGTTTTTGATTAACAGGGCTTATATTTTTTAGAGTAACTTTAGGTTTACAGAAAAATTGAGAACTACAGAGATTCACATATATTCCTTCTGGGCACTCCCTGTCACCCCAACACAGTTACCCCTATTATTAAAGTCTTGCATTGGTGTGTCCATTGTTGTGACTGATGGACTGAAATTAACATATTATTATTAACTAATGGTTTACATTAGTTTCACTCTTTGTATTTTACATTCTATGGGTTTGGCCAAATGGATAATATCATGTATCCATCCTTACAGTATCATACAGGATAGTTTCAGTACCTAAAAATCCATGGTGCTCCACCTGTTCATAATCTTTCCTTTTCATATATAACAACATGACAAGTTCAACTCTTCCCAACACTGCCTTCCACCCGCTACCTCCACAACTTGGGATACAAACTACCTAACTGAAGAAAAGATGAGGGAGTAAAAGCATGAAGCAATAAGATAAGCTCAAGGTCTTTGCTGTCTTCTCCATGCCCAGTTAGGAAGAGGACAGCAATGTGTCATCTTAAATTCAGAAGTATGGGAAACCTCTAGGATAAAATTGCTGCAGCCAAAGCAGTTTTTGTCCCAAATGCAGCAAAGCTAGTGAGACTTCACAATGAAGATATGATTACAAACCTTGTATAGGCCGCAAACATTGAAATATGTGAAGCAAAAACTATTCGAAGTACAAGGAGAAGTAGACAGAAAGGCAGTATTAGTTGGAGAATTTACAACAGTCTCATTGCTTTAGCATATCAAAGCAGACCAAATTGTGATGTGTAGGTCAGGAATTTTGAATAATATAATAATTATTATTATGCACATGTACCTATGTATGTATTATCTAATACACACACATTTCAATTCATACCACTGGCCGTCAGTAGTAAATCTAACCACCCAAAAAATAAAATACACTCTCTGAAAAGTATGAAAAGAAAACCACTGGTTTATTTTTCACAGTTTTAGACTTTTTCTACATAGAACACGTATTAACTTTATAATTTAAAAAATTTTAAAGAAAAAGTTGCAAGGCAAATCTGTGGCATACCCCTTATGCTGGACTTGCTGCTTGCTTCATATTACTTCTCTAACTGTATTTTCTCTGACTCATTACTTTTCATGGTTATAAATTGCTGCATTAAAGCATACTTTCTATTTTGCACAAAGCTGATTATAAATAAATTAATGCATTAATAACACACTTACCTTTTCACATATATCATTTAATGCTCCAGCTAAGACACGATATGCACTGGTTTTTCCTCCAAATGGTTCTCCAACAATCATAAAACCATGACGTACAATCATCATCTCATATATTTGAAGAATCTTCTCAGAAAAGAATCCGGTCATTTGCAAATTCATGGAGTCACAGTTGTCTTTGATAGCTACTAGCAAATCATTGTAGTCTGGTTTTGGTAACTTCACTCCAGGAAACAAATCTGAAGTAATTCCCTGATGATAGACGATTTAGGGATTTACATTATTTAAGTTCTCTCTCTGCATATATGTATGTTTACATATATGTGCATATATATGTGTATATATATACATACACATACACATACAAATGTTTCTCTATTCTCATATTTAATATTGATAGAAACAGAGCCATTAAATAATAGCTCAATAGTATTTTTAATAGCTATATAGAGGTATGATTAATATACAATGAACTATATATATTTAAAGTGTACAATTTGATAAGTGAAACCATCAACTCGGTCAAGATAACATCTTCATCAGTCCCAAAAGTTTCATTGTAACTTGTTACAAGCCTCCCTTCCTCCCCTTCTTGCCACCTCCTACCTACATCCCCAGGTGACCACTGATTTGCTTTCTGTTACTATTTTTTTTATGTATTGTGTAAAATTTAATACAGATGAAATTAACCATTATGTGTACTACTTTTTTTTGGCTCTGGCTTCTTTCAGGTGGCATAAAGATTTGGAAATCCACATATCACAGCATGTATCAAGAGTTCACTGTATTGAAGTATTCCATTGTATTAAAGTGCTACAGTTTTTAGATTCATTCCTCTGCTGATGGATATTTTCTTTCTTTCTAGTTTTTGACTAATACAAATAAAGCTGCCATGAACATTTGTACAACTCTGAATGGACAACTGTTTTCATTTCTCTTGGGTGAATACTGAGGAGAGGGATACCTGGAGAATATGGTGGTCATGTGTTTAACATTTTAGGAAACTACCTGCTTTCCAAAGTGGTTGCATTATTTTACATTCCCCCCAGCAGTATATGAGGATTCCAATATTTGATATGATTAGTCTTTTTTATTTTAGCCATACTAATAGGTGTGTAACAGTATCTTACTGTGGCTTCAGTTTTGCATTTCCTAATGACTAGCATTTTTGCATGTGCCTTTTTACCATATGTATATATTCTTTAGGGAGGTGTCTGTTCAAATCTTTTGCCTATTTTTAACTGGTTTATTCTCTTAATGGTAAGCTTTGACCATTCTTTAAATATGCTGCATACAAATCCATCATATATCTAATTTGCAAATATTCTTCCTAGTCTGAAAATTCCTTCATTCTTTTACTAGTGTCTTTCAAAGAGTAAACTTTTTAATTTTGAGAGTCTGTTTTATCAATTGTTTTATACATTGTGCTTTTGGTGTCGTATTTAAGAAATTTCTGCCCAATCCAAAATCACAAGGGATTTCTCCTGTTTTCCTCTAGAAATTTTATAATTTAAAATTTTTAACTTAATTTTATAATTAAGTTAAAAAGTTGGAGGATGAATGCTGATTTCAAAGCTTATTATAAAGACAGTGTCACACTAATATAAAGATAGAAAAATATATCAATAAAACTGGATAGGGAACCCAGAAACAGATCCCACACACAAACAATTCATTCTCAACAAAGGGACAAAGACAATTTAGCAGACACTAGATGAGGTAGTTTTCAACAAATGATGTTAGAAAACCTGGATTTGCCAAAATAATTAACTCAAGCCGTACCTCATATATTTAAAAATTAGTTCAAAGGTATTTTAATCATTGTAGTGGGTAGTATTTTCACCAGTTTATTGTCCTTCAAAAACTCATGTCCTCTCAGCACCTCAGAATGTGACCTTATTTGGAAAAAAGGACCATTGCAGATATAATCAGATAAGTTAAGATGAGATCATATTGGGTCCTAAATCCAATGATTGGTGTTTTTATAGGAGAAAGAGGAGGATTCAGATACAAAGACACAAAGGGAAGAATGCTGTGTAATGACGGAGGCAGAGATTGGAGTAATGCCAAGCGAAGCCAAAGAACATCAAGGGTTGCCAGTAGCCAACAGGGGATGAGAAAGAAGGTGTCTTTCCTAAGCCTTCCGTGGGATCCAGCACCTTGATTTCAGAGTTACAGGAGAGAACAAGTTTCTGTGTTTTTAAGCCACCAAGTTTGGGGTGCTTTGTGTGGAAATTATAGGAAACAGATACAATTATGTAATTATGTGATTGGAAAGCAATATCATTCCATATTTAGTGTACATATGAATATATAAAGTTAATTTCATGGTCTAAGAAACGTTACTTTATAAACTGCTAAGGCTAATTTATAAGTATTACAGCAACCTATGTGACAAATATGACTTCTTTTCACTCTGAAGGGAAAAGTAAACATTAAGAACTGCAAAATGTGAAAGCATACATTTGAGCTGTACTTCAGAATTTATGAATTACCAGTTTAATTACCCCTGCATTTAATTATTTAAATATTGTTATGGAGAAACTGGTATCAGTTCATCAAAGCAATAAGTTTCCTCACAGCAAAGGAGAGACAAAGGCCGTGCAGGAGAACGGTTACGAGCACACTGCAGCCTTGCTGAGGCAGAAACCCCCTTCCCCGTGTACTGCAGTACATGGTACTTAGCCCTCTGGGCCTCAGTCACCTCTGTAAAACAGGGACAGGGAGAGCACCTGTCCCCCTGGCTTACTATGAGCATGAAGTGATTATTTTAAAGCCCTTACAAAATAGTGCCTGGTCCACAGTAAGTGCATAGTGTTTGTTAAATAAACAAAAATATCTTCTTATACTATTCCATTTATGGTTATCCTCTAAAGAAGAGGACAACTCTCAGCCATGACCATTCTCCCACCACAAAGAGCTGAAAATATGTTGTCTTTTCATTGTCACAGTGAGAGGAGTCCAGAGACACTTGGTAGGGTTTGGGGGGCAGAGACGCCAAATGGTCTGCAGTACATGGGACAGCCTATTACAACAAGGAATTGTCCTAATTAAGAATGGCAATTATGACCCATTTGTGAAATATTACTCCACACATATTCGCTGAATGAATATACAACTACAAGAGGATATCTCTGGAGAGGTAGTTTTTTCCACTCTATAAAAAATACCCACATATAAATAAATAATGCTCTTATTCCTGGAAAATCTATACAGTCTACTAGTACCAAGGAAAATGAAGAAACATTTTAGGAAGAAAATCTGAACCTATTCCTTATAGATTTGTTTTATACAATATTTGCACTGCCAGCTGTGAATACTAAGGAAAGCCCCATTGAGAATGATAACATAGGGGTGCTTTGGATAGCTAATGACACAGGACCACACTACGGGGCAGGGTGGATCCCCACCCCCACCCCCACACAGACAGTTGTAACTTTGGTCTTTACACGTGGGGAAACTAACTGCCTGTACTTCAAGCAGTGGCAATTAGAAGGCCCTGGCCCCAATTTCTTCTGAGAAAAGAATGACATCAAATGGTAATACTGAAACTTTTCACCATAGTCTTAAATTGCTTATCTTATATTATCCTGAAGGAACAATTTCATAAAAACAGTTTCATGAAAGTCATTGCACTCTTTCAAAGAAATTAAGCTTGTAAAATAATTTCCTCAATCGTTAATTTAATATATTTACTAAATACCTATTCTATGCAAGGGATTCAGTGCACCTTAGACCTGTTACTTTCCTTCCCATTCTAGTGCAATTTACAAGCAAACATATTTTGTGACTTCTGTGAGCTCATTATATTTTGCTTCCCGGTCCCAAAAAAGAGAGTACTATTAAATAATCCTAAATTGTTGAAAGTGATCCAAAACAACAAGGCTAGCTAAATACACTTCAAATAAAACATGGAATGGCACATATCACTTTTTATATTGGAAGCATCTTGCAGGGAGTTGTAAACTTGGACCTTCAATAAGCACATTATTTTAAGAGTTTTGATACATTGGAATAATGAATGTTCTTACCTCAAAAAGTGGCAAATCATGGGACAAAAACTTTGGCAGATTTACATCAATAATAGATCTAAGCAGCAAAATTTCTTCATTTTCATTTGGATATTTAAGCTGAAAGAAAATGTACTCCTGATGATATTTGCATCTACTGACTGCACACCCTGTTTGCTCTCTTATACACAAGCATACAGGCCCAAGGAACAACTTAAACCCATGCTAAATTGTTGTTTTTACTTATTCACTGAACTGGATTATTAATTTTAGAAACTAACATTTATACTAGATAAATTTTCTACTAGTATATAATGAAAACCTGGGTTGAACTACCTTTTCACAGATGTTCAGGGTAAAAAAACTATTGGCTGTGAATTCAATACAGTTTGAGAGCTGCACTGCCTCTGTACTAGGTAAGGGCTTGTTTGCCCTGTGCATGCAAGAGCAGCAGTGGGTTAAGTGAAAATCATTAAAAGTTGGCAATCATTTTTAAAAGATACATTTAAATTTTAAAAATATAAACATCCACTCATTTGCCCACATTTTGAAGCCAAGGCTTTTCTCTGAGTGTAGAATTCTGCACCATTTTTCTTGTAAAAAACATATCAATAATGCATCATCTGCTCTGTTTTGATGTATACTGTTTTTTTTTTTAGTTTTTCATATTGAGGTACATACCATAAAATGCACAAGGCTTAGTGTACAGCCTGATGAAGTTTGACATATATACACACTTCTCTAACTACTTCCCAGAATAAAATATCAAACATTCCAATCTCCCCCAACTTCGCTTATTTCACTCATCCCCCACTCCTCTCCCCTATGGCAACCACCAGTTTGTTCTCTGTGAGTTTATTTTGATTTTGTTTGTTCATTTGTTTTGTTTTAGATTCCACATATAAATTAAATCATATGGTTTTTGTTTTTCTGACTTATTTCACTTAGTGTAATACCCTCTAGGTCCAACCACACTGTTGCAAATGGCAAGATTTCATTCAGTTTTACAGCTGAGTAATATCCCATTGTATATAGGTCACTACATCTTCTTTATCCATTCCTCTACCAATGGACACTTAGGTTGTTTCCATATTTTGGTTGTTGTTAATAATGCTGCAATAAACACAGAAGTTCATATATCTTGTCAAATTAGAGAGTTTGTTTTCTTCAGCTGAATTCCCATAAGTGGAATTTCTGGGCCAAATGGCATTTCTATTTTTAGTTGTTTGAGGAACCTCCAACTTGCTTTCCATAGTGGCTGCACCAACTTGTAATCCCACCAGCAATGCTGAAGGTTCCATTTTCTCCACATCCTTGACAACAATTGTTATTTCTTGTCTTGCTGATACTAGCCATTCTAACTGGTGAGAGGTGGTATCTTATTGTGGTTTTGATTTGCATTTCCCTGATGGTTAGTGACATTGAGCATCTTTTCATGTGCCTGTTGGCCATCTGCAAGTATTTTCTGGTAAAATGTCTATTCAGGTCCTCTGCCCACTTTTTAATTGAAAACAAATTTTTTTTTGGTATCATTTGTTTTAAAGGGGATTGTGCTTTTTGAGATACTTGTAATACAATCTAAGTGTAGCATCCTTATCAATTTTTAAGGTTTTTTTAAGTCTTATTTACTTTTCTTATCCACACTTGTCAGTTTTTTAGCATTTCATCTACACTGAATCTTTCTTAAACAATAAACCTAGTTTTCATAAAAAGAAAACTCTTATTTTCATGTTCACATATCATCAGTTTCATTGACATTTAATTAAATGATGTAGAGACAGCACCATGCAAACTGGTTTCAGAAAATTCAAGGAACAAGCAAACTGACTGGGTAGGAACATAGCTCATCGGGTAGAAAATGAGGGCAGGGCAGTCCTGCAATGCTGGCTGCCTGCCAGCAGGGGCGTGTGTTTGTGTTCCACGGAGTGAAGAGGGCTGGTTAATATGCTGTCATTTAAGTAGAGAGTGTTTTAGAAAACTGATATTTCAAAACAGTGTGGTAATCCCAAAGTTTACTAAAAATCTAGCTGAACTCTGACTTGTTGCTCATAGGTTCACGTAATTCACAAAAATCTAAATTCAGAATTATATCTCCCAACTTCAATACTTTACTCCACATCTCATTCCAAAGTCTCTCCAGCCATCATGCAATTTTACAGAACCCTTTTGCTTTTCTCTAGAATCTTTCTGCCTAATAAATTCCATGTCCCTATTTAACTGGCTTTAACCTTACAAATTAGTGACACCTGGTAGTCAAGTTCAGATGTCTCTTGAGTCACTATTGCTCCCGATGCTAAGACTAGTCCTGCTCATATGGACTCTCTCTTTCTTTGGATCAATCTAGGCACACATAAATTACGAAATGTCAGAAGTCTGTTTTGTTATTTTAGAGGCTATTATTTTAAAGCAAATGTTTATTTCTTGATGTAATGGAAACAAACTTTAAAACATTCATGCCAACACATTAAACAATCCTGAATTAGCTTTTGAAAAGAATGACAGGATTCATTTGCAGGATTCATTTGCTACGTAACTTTAATAGCTCAGTTCCATGGTCAAGATGTCAGTGATGACACACACTAGGACAATGCATTATCTTTCCCATTATCTGACTACAATGTAATCATAACGTACCAGGTTAAGACAAATTGTTGCTTCTGGTTGCATCTGTTTATTGCAAAAAAAACCCCACAATGACTTTAAGTCACATTGGTCTAATGTAAAATAGAGTACCACCACTATGAGAATTCTTGGTACCATTATTATAGAAGATAAAAATGTATGCCATTGTTCTTAATCATGTAGGATGTATTTTAAATTCTTTATCTTCTACAAATCATGAGCATGAAAATTTTATAAACTCCAAGGTCATATTTTGCATTTTGCTATTAACCACAGCCTATCTTGCTTGCTTTGAAAAAGAACTAATGTACTTGTATTTCAGGATTCTATAAAATACCTTCAAAGAAAAGTTATCCAAGTCTTAAAATATTTGGGTTTTTCATCTATGTAGTTATGATTTATGCCATTTTAAGATGCAAACATTATATTGCAAATCTAATACTGCTAGTCTATAGTTGGCTGCAACTGTGTAATTATATTGAGTAACAATAGTTAGGGACTTTTGTATATATTTATTAACTATACACTGGAATAATTTTAAAGCTATACATATTTACATAGACTGAAAGCCTTCAAAAATTTTGCAGAAGCCAGAAATTACATTTCTTCATAGTACTTAGTTTCATATATTTGAAATTATAGAAGAGAGCACAAATCACTAAGAATTGTATGTCTAAGGTTTTTACAAATCATAAAATTTCTCTTTTTTAAGTGTGCAAATAATAATTTTTTAATATAACAACTGCATTTTTTTCAGTTGATGAAACCCACCAGGTATTGGAACTCTTTGGAGAAACATGGTCCTGAGATTTATAAATAGGAAGTTTATGAGAAAGAAACAACTTGAGTTCTCTACCTTTAGGTTCCCAGCAGCGGTGAGCACTGACTTCACAGCCCTCATGCCATAGTCATAGTGATGCTGCGATGACAGCTGCTCTGAACACAAGCGATACGTAGCCACAATTTTTACTGACAGTGGCCGAGCTGTGACAAACCCACAGGAGTACAGGACTATTTCAGCAATCATGGCATAGTCAGGTACCATCATTGCTACCGTCCGAAAGAGAGCCTATGGGTGTGGAGAAAGTGTGCTTTTAAGAAGACAATCATGAAGATAATCTTACTCTTTATTTCACAATGTATTACAGCTTCTACAATGGTTAATCGTTTTTCTGTGACAACATTAAATTACAATGTCCAAATAATGTAGATAAAAACACTTAATTTAAAAAATTGGTTTCTTTTTATTGTTATATAATAAGTCATTAACTTTTTGTTATAGATTTTTTTCTTAAATTATGTTTTAAGGATACTTTCAGATTTCTGTCATACTTGGATATTATTAATTCACATAGATGTTGAGGATCAGTTATGTTCTATTCTTTTAGAGAAGTGACAGGTTACAGGGAAAAGGCATCGGACTCTACTGGGATGTCCAAAATCCAGGTTTCACATCAGGGCTCATGAGAAAGTGCCCAGTGTTGGGAGACTGGGCTTCCAGTGAGGTTCTCTAACTATCTAACTAATTGTATGACCTGGAGCTAATCAAGTAACCCCTAATAAAAAGGTCATGGTAGGTGAGTAATATGTTTTGAGATGTTTTTAACCTTTGGAGTCTGCAGTCACCCTGGAAGTCTTTCACCAAGCATAATAAAGAGGAGAAAAAGATGGAAATAAACTCATGGTTAATCATTATTAGATATAAATCAATTTTATAAACTGTGAAAATATTTTTTCTAATGGTATTTTAAATACTGTGGGACAAATATATGTCATATGATGGTAAATAAATAGGAAACTGAATCAATTTTAAAAGAATAAATAAGAAATTTTCATGTGATTCCATGACAGCTCTCCACTATCTCTAGGAAATGACCTAAATCCTCAGCAAAAAAAGGAAAGAAAATTTAAGTTTAGAATGTTAATATGTGTCATATCTTACTCCAATAGCTCACACATTAGAGCATGACTTTGTACTAAATAGGGAAAATAATACAATTCTAGAAAAATGACAATTGTATTCAGATAATGATTGACAATCATAGTGAATAACAATTGTATTCAGATAGTTCATAAATACTCTCTGGGAATTCATTCAATTACTTAAAACACAAGGTGGAAAGAAAATAAGAACATTTTGCTTAAGTGAACTGTTAGGAACAAAAAAAGATTTGCATCAAAAAAAATCCTTTCAATATGTTTTGTTAATTACTACTAGAGGTGTTAGTAATGCTATTTTATCAATAAGATTACCATTAAAGAAAAGGAAAAATAAAATGTTAAAAATTTTCAGCTTGAGCAAATAATTTGGAACAGAGAATTTGTAAGCAAGTGCTCTCAACAACTACACACCTGGGGAAAAAAGAGGGTAAAGGAATTACTTTTCAGATAGTACCTCTTTGAAAGGATAGATTTTCTCAACAACTGTATTTTTGAATGAATAAGAGAGAATGAATGAATGGTCAGTGGATCAATGGCTAGGTTAAGGTGATACAGTCTTTCTGCAATGGTACACACTGCTACTCATTTAGGGCCAACAAACAGATCTGTGTGTTGGAGGTGTCCCTCTGAACACCCCAGATGGTCATTTCACAAATTTCTGTTCACATTCTCTTAACACTATTAGCAATATGGTTGTGGAGTATCATGAAACAGATGTATGGGTGGCCAAGAGAACACAAACTAGTTTCAAGGAGTTATCATGATGTTCTGTTTAATAGGAGTCTACCTCCAAAGACTTAATGGTGATTCTTATTTATCACAGAGAAAAGCATCCTGGCCAAAATATTTTTTCAGACCTTTTATGGTAGTGGGTATTCTAATTCAATGGTTCTCAAACAGAGTGTGAAATACTGATACTGATATGGTTTGACTTGGGATATGACAGAAGTAATTTGTTAGTAATAGCATAAAGTTTAAGTGTAATTTAGTGCTTTTTAAAAAAACTAGGTTGGATTCTGGCTTAATCAATAACATACTTTCTTAAGTGTAAAGAAAAGGAGGGGGAATGTATAAAGAGAGGTAACATGCCAAAGCTTGAGTAAATTCTAGTATATGTAATCAGTGTGAACATTACCCCCCATATTTATTTCAGCAGAAATAAATGATTGAGAATAGCTATTTCACTGCTTCTGCCCTACCTGGTAGACAAAGGAGGGATTGTGTACTCCCTAGAGCGTGCTTTGAAAGGACTGCATTTTGGAACAAACAAACAAACTATCCAAAAACTCAAGCAATAACTTCTTACCATTTATCTCTTAGCAATTGGAAATAGATTTTTAAAATCTTGGAACTGTTGAGGAATGAGATAAGTTCTAGTTGAGTGAAATGGAGTATTCAGGATTTATTTCACTTTCCTCCATAAGGGGGTTTCATGTTACATACCCTTTGTAAAGCTATGTATCTGGTTATTGGCTTTGTGACATTAAAAGATCTTGAATACACCTATTTTACCATGACTTTTAACGTTTATTCTGAAATAATCATTGAGTATTGATTCTTCATAGAAGTAATAATATTAAATATAGCTTCTCTAAAATGGAGATGTGTTTAAGAAACTGCTCTATTTTGCAGGTTTTATCTAGATGTACAAGATATTACAATGGGACTCTTCCTCATGATATGATACATATCGGGTGCCAAAGTATGATCTACTAAATATGGAAAATTTACAAATAAAATATACACACCTTTACTTGTAGATCATAAAATATTTGAGAGTGTAAGGAAGGTGGGAGGATTTGTGAGAAGACTTCCACTAAAGGGACCTTTTCTTAGGCTATGAATCTTCATACCACCCCCAGTTGCCCCTAAGTTCGGTGAGAGATTGATAGGTATCCCCATATTGGGGCTGCTATAGATTGATGTCTATAAGCAAAGCAAAAGTGGCCTGTGGCAGCAGGATCCACGTGGCCTTCAGTCCCAGAGTTTGTGGGGACAAAGGTGAATGACATATACACAGTAAAGGAAAGAGAGAATCAAGCTGGAGCCACTTGAAGTCCTGCCAAAGATCCTCTCTGGTAAAATGAGAGCTCTCCATCAGTGAAGTCTGCATGGGCTCCCCCACCAGAGAGTCAGGCAGAGGGGAGGGGATGTCAGCTGGAGAAACAGAATCCATCACCCAAGTCTGAGGAGTCACAGTGGAGACACCTAACAGAGGAGTCCTGGGAGAACTCATGGACATGTGCAGGACAGAAAGACTCAGCCATAAACCTCTGCCAGCGGCAGGGGCTGTACTCCAAAGGTCATAGCTGAATGGTATGTATGTTTAGTGGTTCACTGCTGACTTAAAGGATGAGTTTGAATTTGTCTGGCAGGAAAGTGGTGGTCTAGCAGAACACTGGAGAGAAGGCAACCAGCATGCATGTGCAAAGGCATGGGGCCTTCAGTGGTTAGGGAGGCCCTGTGTGACAGACAGAGGCAGGGAGATGGCAGGACAAATGCAACTGGGTCCTAATGTCAAGGCTCTTGTCTATCAGGCCAAGAAATCTGAACTTTTTTCTGTAGGCAAAAAAGGAGCCCATGGCTTTTTTAGGTCTGAAAGTTATATAACCTAGATATCTTCTGATGACACTGGTAGCATTATAATGAGGAATTCATTATAGTGTTTTTCAGTGTGGAAAAGATTGGTGACAAGTGAGCCATGGCAGTAAGACAGGCAAGGGAAGACTGAAGAGGGGTGAAGCAAGGTATGGCAGTGGTGCTGCTCAGGAGCAGCAGGGACTAAGGGACTCTAGGGAAATCTGATCCCTGGTTTTGGTGACTGGATGAACCACTGGGTAAAGAAGAAGGAAGCTTCAAGGATGTCTCCAAACACTGGTAACAACATTCTGGGGCCTAAGCAGGCTGTTTTTCTTTCTTTCTTTTTAGGAAGATAAATCTCTTTCATTTCAGACTGAGACACTTTTTCAAAATTGTTAGATATTTCCATATAATACTTGGAAACAGATGTTCAGTAGCAGTTTTAACCAAGAAGACAGCACAACAGGAGAAGCAACAATAAAAAAGCAATCAGAATTTGAGAGCAGCTTTTCCTACTTTAGTAGAAGGAAAATACATTACCCCAAGAAACACAAGGTGAATATTTTGATACCGTTTCAGCATGCACCATAAATAAAACCATGCAAAAGTCTGTATAGATTCAACCAATAATGGTCCCAACTTTTTATAAGTAGCTACACACAGATTTTGCCTTTACAAATGTTTATGTGGTCAGATTGGTCCTAATGAATGAAAGAAAAACATGAGTGAATGAAAGAGCTGCTGTACAAAGAGCTTTCCAAATGTAAATCACAATGAAAAGTTGCAAATGCTTCTTTTGATAAACAGGATTTACCACTTTTTATTTTTAATCATACCTTCTTGCACTAAGGCAAAGTACTAGGACATCTCATTTAAAACATAGAAGTGCATTAAATGGAAATACAAAAATACTTGGTAGCAATTAGTGGTATCAAAAGTCTTTGGTGGAGGCAAAACTGGACAGCTACATGTAAGAGAATGAAATTGGATCATTGTCTAACTCCATACACAAAAGTAAATTTGAAATGGATCAAAGACCTGAATGTAAGCCATGAAACCGTAAAACTCTAAGAAAAAAACATATGCAAAAATCTCTTGGACATAAACATGAGCAACTTCTTCATGAACTTATTTCCCCGGGCAAGGGAAACAAAAGCAGAAATGAACAAGTGGGACTATATCAAGCTGAAAAGCTTCTGTACAGCAAAGGACAACATCAATAGAACAAAAAGGTACCCTACAGTATGGGAGAATATATTCATAAACAACAGATCTGATAAAGGGTTGACATCCAAAACATATAAAGAGCTCACACACCTCAACAAACAAAAAGCGAACAATCCAATTAAAAAATGGGCAGAGGGGCTGAACAGACAGTTCTCCAAAGAAGAAATTCAGATGGCCAACAGACACATGAAAAGATGCTCCATATCGCTAGTCATCAGAGAAATGCAAATTAAAACCACAATGAGCTATCACCTCACACCAGTAAGGATGGCCACCATCCAAAAGACAAAGAACAACAAATGTTGGCGAGGTTGTGGAGAAAGGGGAACCCTCCTACACTGCTGGTGGGAATGTAAATTAGTTCAAACATTGTGGAAAGCAGTATGGAGGTTCCTCAAAAAGCTTAAAACAGAAATACCATTTGACCCAGGAATCCCACTTCTAGGAATTTACCCTAAGAATGCAGCAGCCCAATTTGAAAAAGACAGATGCACCCCTATGTTTATCGTTGCACTATTTACAATAGCCAAGAAATGGAAGCAACCTAAGTGTCCATCAGTAGATGACTGGATAAAGAAGATGTGGTACATATACACAATGGAATATTATTCAGCCATAAGAAGAAAACAAATCCTACCATTTGCAATAACATGGATGGAGCTAGAGGGTATTATGCTCAGTGAAATAAGCCAGGTGGAGAAAGACAAGTACCAGATGATTTCACTCATATGTGGAGTATAAGAACAAAGTATAAACTGAGGGAACAAAATAGCAGCAGAATCACAGAACCCAAGAAAGGACTAACAGTTACCAAAGGGAAAGGGATTGGGGAGGATGGGTGGGAAAGGAGGGAGAAGTGGTGGGGAAGAAGAAAGGGGGCCTTACGATTAGCATGTATAGTGTTGGGGGGGCATGGGGAGGGCTGTGCAACACAGAGAAGACAAGTAGTGATTCTACAGCATCTTACTATGCTGATGGACAGTGACTAATGCAGTATGTTGGGGGGACTTGGTGAAGCAGGGAGTCTAGTCAACATAATGTTCCTCATGTAATTGCAGATTAATGATACCAAAAAAAAAGGTCTTTGGTGGAAAAGAAAAATGCCTCAACTTGTCTGAGAAGTTGTCAGTCTAAACATGTGAACAGTGGGAGGAAGGTGGTGTTTAGAATCAGAAGACTTGGTTCTGGACCTGCAACTACCACTGCATTATTCTTCATCAACTTTCTCAATGCATTAGCCACACACAGGCAACTCACCAAGAAAGATTATAAAATGCCTACCAAAGAAGTGAGAAAAATGTCATACTTTACTAAAAATGAAAGGGTTTTTTTTCAGTGAAAATTCTAGTCTATTCAATTAGCAAAGTGTTTTGTTCTTTTTACAAAAGAAAAAGAGAGAATTGAAAATTGATATGATTTGGGATATAAATTGTTTCAACTTCTGTTGGAAGGCAATTTTGCAACACAGCTCTTGGTCCTATGACTCCACCCAAGGAAAAAGTTTAAATTTTAAATATTTACCTGAAGAAATATTTTAAAGAAATTTCTAAATATAGAAAAAAGCCTTCAGTAAAGGAAAACTAAAAACAACCCAAATGTTTAACAATAAGACATAGTTCAGTAAATTTATCTACAGTTTGAATTATGTTTATAAAGATAGGAAAATGCTCATACTACTAACTTGACAAAAAAACACCAAGTATACACAATTTGTCTGATTTCAGCATTTAAAATGAACACTTTTTTTTAAGGCATTTAAAATTGGGGGATAAAATATGGGGGTACCCTTTTCAATGCTTGCTATTATTTTCTAATTTTCTACAATTACTCTTTTTAAGTTTTTGAAATTTCATCTGGTTTGCATATTTTCTAAAGGCAAAGCTTACAAATTATTTTCTAAAATAATGTTCTAAAATATAATGTCTAAAAGCAAGTATTTTGCATAAAACTCAAGTACAGCCTGTTCTTTCCTTTTACATATTAACTTTGTAAGTTACAGAAAGGAAATAGGTGATATAATTGCCTCTTCTAAAAATACCTTCAGATTATCTGGCAGTTCTGATCGCCCAGCATACCCAGGGTTCATTGTTATGAAGACAGCACATGTGGGGTCAAGTTTCAGTTCAGTTCCTTCGAACACTAGTGTATCAGCACCTGCATTAATACCTGTGGGTAATCAAGAATGAAATGACTTAGCAATTCTACATATAAATGTGACTTGTGCCGTTCATTACCTCCCATAATTCTGTTTTCACATAATGCAAAGACAAACCAGTCTATTACCTCTTTGGATAGTAAGAATTTGTTGAGCAACCACAGACAGTACTTCCAAATCAATTCTGTTGAACTCATCAAAGCAAGCCCAGGCTCCACAAGATAACAGTCCCTGAGAGAAAAGAGTAATGAAATTTTTCAATTTTATCTGATTGAATATTTCATTGAAATGTTGCATTTTCACCTGATCTTTTCAAGGATTTAATATCCTATCAGGGAAATTGCTTATTCACCTTTATCTTTTTAAGAAGGCTTATTTTTTATTACAGTTCACTGTTCTGCACGAATAAAGAGTCGACCAATTGGAAAGTTTTCAAATTGAGATACATATATATATTTTATTTTCTATACATCTTTTGGCATTTAGATGTATACCTGTAATTTCAAAGGCTTTCTTACTTTTTATTTACAAGTTGATTTTATTTGCTTTTTCCACATAAACTCTATCAAATGAATTTCAACAATTCTCTAATTAAATGACTTCTGTTGCCACTGAAATGACTCTGTGGTCTGAGCACCTTAACAGTCAACTAACATAGTTTGAGGCCCTAGTTTGCAATCCTCACTCACAACTACCTCACAAATATGTGCCATCTGGTCATAAGGAAAAACCCAAAAATCAAACTCAAGTAGGTCAGTCCAAATTCAGATTTATTTTTTTAAAAAATCGATTCAACAAATATTTATTGAATGTACATCCTATAGCTTGTATATTTATGTATGTGTGTCTCACTGAGTACCTGGTAGTGCATGCATGATGAATGGCACTTTGTACATATCTTTTATATAAGGAAACGAAGGCTATATCATGCAAGAGGCTGAGTAATCAGTACATGGCCACATAGCTAAGAGAGGCTGACCTTGGATTTGTACACAGTGCAATCTACTGAACCACAGTGGATTAAACATGAACTCCATACATGTCAAAAAATTGTATATTTTCAATATTTAGAGATGACTGTGACTTTGATCTCTATACATGATATAATAAAATGATGAGAAATCACAGAGAACAGAATGCTTATGAATCTTCATATTCAGTTATATGGATTGTGAGGTTCTTAACATTAAGATCCATGTCTTTTTAATTTTGCACCCCCATTATTCAGCATGATCCTAACAGTGTCCACATAATCAATAATTGTCAATAAGCAAATTTAATGCTATGTGTTATCTATATCAAAGAATTAAGAATGTCATTATATAGATTCAAAACTGAGTAGAACACACCAGACTTTTCTTTAGACATTTAGGAATATAATGGCTATTCAAACCTCATATAGAATCTTTGAGTTAATATTTCTTTCTTAAATAATAATCACAAGTTTGTACATCATTACAAAAGATGTTTAAAATGCTAACTGGTCATTCAAATCTTTTGATGTTTTATTTATGATACATTAGACTTTTTACTCCTTTTCTATTGTTTCAGCATAACAAATGTAGAGATTTTCTATATATCCCAAATCTGCTATAAAGTGACCAGGCCATATTTCAGCCAGGAACAGTTTACTGCCTGGGACAGGATTAGTATATTCTTTTTTGTTAATTTGGTTATTTTTTTAAATGTTAACTTTTTCTGGGGAAACTTTAGAAAAGCAAGGATTGCAGAATCTTTAAAAAGTACTTTGAAAATTATAGAAAACAAATAAAATTCATAATCCCAAATGGATAATTTTGTGTTCAATTGTACCACCTAACATTTTAAGGAATAACAGGCTATAGCAACAAAGTGCTAAAATGGCCAGATGTTCACAGTATTAGGCAGAAAGACAGAAATGAGCGGGATGAAAAGGAGAAAGGGCCCCTCAAAGATGACTCAAGGAGTTGATCAGATAGAGCCAGAAAGCCAGAAATGACTCAGAGAGTTAATCAAATGAAGCCACAGGGTCCAAGAGTGACTCAGGAAATGCCCAGCATCTCCCCAGATAAGAAACATCAGAAGCACAGGCACAGGCACAGGAGCCCCTGTCCCCGTCTCACCAATCAGAAGCCCAGAAACCTGTCAGCTGTCAATCAAGGACCTCTCTGCCCTGCCAAAACCACATAAAAGAAGCTTTAGAATAAGCACCAGGTCCTGTCTCACCTTAGGCAGGCCCGCTCTGTTACTCTGTGCAGTGTATTAAAACTTACTTTGCTTTATTTACTTGGTCTCTCCTCTCACTATACCTGATTTCCCTGTGACACCAACCCAAGTTCCTTCTTCCTAACAATAGATTTAAACACAAAGACTTTATACCTTTAATTTCCCCTTTTGCAATCTTACAGACTCGTAAGGGTGGGAATCTGACTCAAAATAAGGAAAAAACAAAACAAAGATTTCAAGTTGACCAGAAAAGATGACCTAGAATGTATCTATAAAAGTAAATTATTGAATCATAATTTGTTCATAACAAGATACAGATTTACGAACTCTTTAGACTCCCACAGTCTTTATACAATGTAGAAGCTCTCAAACTTGTAGTTGCCCAAGGTATTCAAGGGACACGACACACTCCTGTCAGTAACACTGAACTATTATAGCAGGGACTGAAGAAGGAGGTGGAGCTACTTCTCAAATAAGCTTTTGATACAACACTACTTCTCTTGAGAATTATTGAGAAAGTACTTTCATTTGAACTTTGCTTAAGCTGCAATAACTCTTTTACTTGCATTGTTATGTTTCATTATAAGTAACCTTCATCTTTCAGCAGTTATATTGTAAAGATATGAGGAGTCAATTCAAACCTTAAAGAACTTTCCTAAAGCCAGATAATCCAATCCATCAGAGCAATTGAAAACAACACATTGTTTGGCTATAGCTTTTGCTAAATCTTTGGTAGTTTCAGTCTTTCCAGTGCCAGCTGGCCCCTCAGGGGCTCCTCCAAGGTGCAGGTGAAGGGCTCCAAATAAGGTTCTGAAACATAAGAAGAAAGCTTTGGAGAACAATATGATTTTCTTCAAATACATTCTGAAAATAGGAAAAGTTTAAACTGAGAACCAATTTTCCACTTCAGTAATGTCTTACTTCCCACTAACCTCTGAAAATCTTTGTGCATTACTTTGTTTTTATGAATATGACAAAATCAGGAAAAAAATCACTTTTGAAATTCAATACTGATTCCTGGCCAATATGGAGAATTCAGGTGATCCTTAACAACCCACTTCCCCTACTGCAAATATGGAAATACTACATAAAAGAAAACAAATAATAATTTTTGAAAAACATAGTCATTTTTGAAAGAATGAAAAGGTAATCACCAATGAAAATAGAATGCAAAGCTAGAAAAGTCATTAGGTGCTAAAGTTATAGAGGCACATACTGTTTGGGGATCTGCATCTAAACACAAGTGCATTCATGTCCCTACAGAAGAGAAAATAAGTTGTTAAAACTGAGTAAGGTGAGATGCTAGAATAGTCACATGTATAAACCTAGATGCTTTGAAAAGCTGCTTGTCTCTAATTGGGAACTAAAAATTACTCCAGTAATCTACTCAGGAGAGACAAAGAGTCAGAAGAGACTGAAGCAGAGACAGGAAGCTCAGCCTTCCTGCAGGGCCCCATGAGAAGTCTATATGATTCATGAGGGGTGGGGTCCAAATTTATATCATGCAGCGGCACATGAACCCACACTGAGAAATTAGCATTAAAATTTTCTTCTGGACCACAGAAAACCCTAGAGCTCTCCTCAGATAAATGTGACATTGCTCCACATGGACACCTCCACAGCTGAGAATATGTAAGACTATCTGGGGAAACAACCCCTACTGAAATGAGCTCACAGTTAAAACTGGAGAGAGGTCAAAGAGTCAGACATGTAGTGGCAAAGGCAGATGGACAAACCTCTGGGAGGGTTACTGAATACCTGGCTCCTTTGGTATTTTGGTGATTTGTTCAACAAGGTTTTAAATAAAAAGCAACAGGGGTCAGAAAATTTTGAGGAATAAAAGGAGCCAGTTTCATAAAAGAGGTAGCTTGAAATGCAGTAATGAATAATATGATCACTGAACTTTTAAAAACTCAGTGAACAAATTAAACACCAGAGTGAATATAAAGAAACAGAATTATGCATTAGAAGATAAATATGAGGAAATCACCCAGGGAGATACAGAGATTGAATATAAGAAAAGTTAAGAGACATACAAGAAGAAGGAAGAGAATGGGGAAAAGGCAGGATTTTAAAGGCAATGGCTGACAATTTGCCAGAATTAAAGAAGCACATGAATTTATCTCAACTGGGATAAATAACAACTTATCCACATCTACTAACATTATTAGAGTAAACATCAATAATAATGAGAAAATCTTACATAGAATATTACCTACAAAGGAATACTGATTAGAATAACAGAGTACTCAGCGGTAGCAAAGATTCCCAGAAGAACAGTATCTCTGGAGCATTAATGGAAAATTGATGCACACCCACAGTGGTATACCTAGCTAATCTATCATCTCATAATTGAATGAAGGCCAAAATAAAGAGGTATTTTTAGACAAAGACAAATACAGTGCAGTACGTGCAAAGTCTCACAGAAACAATTACTAAAGATGTTGCCTAGTAAGGAGAAAAGAATAGACCACGAATAAGGCAAAGGAGGAAGCAATGGTGAGTAAAGACAATGATAATATTTTTGGTAATCATATATAAATATTAGCTGTAAAAAATATGTAACTGTATATAAATAACCTTATTCTGTCTAAGACTTGTGACTAAATCCCTCAGCTGAGAACAACATATGCTAGACCATCTGATTTTACAGAGAGTGAAATTGGTTGCCTACATCAGTGCACATAGAAACTGGAAAGAAGTGAGAACCCAGGAATGAGGATTTCTTTGGAAAGAGTTGGTGTGTTGTGTATTTCCCCTCCCCGTCTATGGAGGGAGAGAGTACTTGTCCCTCCTCCCAAGCTAACTGAGGGGCTTTAGAGAACTACTCAGAAATCTTGGTACACTGGCCCCTTGGGTTTGTGGAACACAGGAAGTTGGAGCTGACTCACAACTTAAAATATTTCAAGTCAAGAGAATGCCTGCAGCTTCTCCTGATGGCAGGGTAGGAGAAAACAGGGACAGTAAGAGAGATATACTCACTGCTGGCAAAACAAATTCATGTTATATCATCTGACCAGAATCCCCATCTCATTGGAAGGGAGCCAGATTTGAGTCATGATGAATGAGACCCTGTACAAGAGGCCCACCTAGGATCAGAGAAGTCCCCAAGGGAAGGGTCTGTACGTGGTGAACTTCAGACAGAGGCTGAAGCAAAAGTCACCAGCAGCCAGCCAACAACGGCATTTTCCACAGGTGGAAGGATCCAGTGACTGTGTGTGTATAGGGGAGACCTCCAAAGAACCCACATAAACATCCTCTGAGAGATCTGGGAAATCTTGGCTTGTGCCATCACTGAGGGCACTAAATGGCCAAGAAATAGTTGCTGCACAGGACACTTGTTATATTTAACTTTACCCTCCCTTTTCTTCTACTCTCCTCCATCAAACTCTGACATTGGAGGAGAAGAAAGAAGAGCTGTTGAGGTGTGGATGCAAAAGACAGGGATAAAAATGACAAAATACGGACCACCTTTACCCTCCCAAATTCAGGTCCTGAACTTGAGTTGGGCTCAAGCTGTGGAAAAAGGGAAGTTGTAAGTTGGATCAAAGATATTAATTTTTAGTATCTGAGAAAATAACACTATTCATTAATATCTTACAGCAACAAGAAAAACTAGAGAATCCTGTATTTCATACAGGAATGGGGAAAAATTTTTGATATAAAAAATTTAAGAGAACTGTGATAAGAAAGAATCAAATTGCTTTTTGTTTGCATCCTAAAACTTGATTTAGTCTACATACTAGTTAAAATGACTAATTTTTTGGAAGAAAATGAAAAAAAAAGTTTAACTTGGTATTTAACAATAATTTGGGGTATGGGAGATGGGAACTTGGAGTTAGAGTAGTTAAAACCCATTTATTATTAAGGAAAATTAAAGAAAAAAATGTAAACATAAATACCTCTGGGATAGCTAATGGAGGTATCTAGCAGGCATCTGTGTGGGTAAAAAATTCTGGGGAAGACCTTGACTGGAGGAACAGATCTGAGGATTTTCAAGATGTAGGCTGTTAAAGCCCGAGAGCAGACAAGAAAGCTCAGGAAACAATGAAGCATGAGACAAAACACTGTATGACAACAAACCTAGAAAACTCCCTGTTTCACAGGATGACTCAAATGATCCAAAAGGAAGAGGCTGAAAGTTTCCAGAAGGAGGAATTAACAATGCAAAAAGCAACTGCAATCCCTGAGAGTGCTTAGAGCTCCAGAGCTGAGGCAAAGAAGTCAGCAAAGAAAGAGAAACTGAAGATCAAATTGAGAGAGAATTAGGTTCTAGAAAGGGAACACAAGATACATTAACCAGGTGGAAAATAATTTTGTACTTTTAAAGGGATTAGTGGTCTAGGGGTAAAAGTTACTTCCTTAAGTTAATGAGTTTACCTGTAACATCTGTCAGTAAGTGGAGTAATAACCAGTCTTGGGGAATTGCCCAGATATTCATATCCATATCGTAAACCTGCATTGATCATCTTTGTTTCTAAATGATTTTCCTAGGATAAATCAGATAAAATTAAGGTAGCTTAAATAACAAAATTTTAAATATGAAATCTCAAGCTATTTAGTAAATAATGGTCATGTTGCAAATAACATCTCTAAAATTAACTTTTATGACATCATTTAATTCTGAAGAAGAATTAAATAGTTGGTTTCTTTGGATAAGTAATTAAAGCCACTGGCTTCAATTTTTCCCATAGAATATCTTCAGAAAATGTATTTCCTCCTTATCTCTCCTATATTTACTTTCTTTTTTTAACTTGCTAACATTTATTTATCAATGTATAATTGACATACATTATACAAGTTTCAGGTATACAACATAATGATTCATTATTTGTATGTATTGCAAAATAATCACAATAAGCCATCTTATTGTGGTTAATATCTGTCACCATATAGTCACAGATTTTTTTCTTGTGAGAAATTTTAAGATTATCTTAGTAACTTTCAAATATGCAATGCAGCATTAACTATAGTTGCCATACTGTATATTACATCCCCATGATTTATTTTATGACTGGAAGTTCTAACTTTGACTCCCTTCACCCATTTCTCCCATCCCCCATCACCAGCCTCTAGCAACTACCAATCTTGTGCAGTTCTTGTTTTGTTTTGCTTTGTTTTTAGATTCCACATAAAAATGAAATCATACAGTATTTGTCTTTCTCTCTCTGACTCATTTCACTTAAGACATGCCCTCAAGTTCCATTCATCATGTCACAAATGGCAAGATTTCATTCTTTTTATGGATGAATAATATTCTGTGGTACATATGCACCACGTATTCTTTATGCATTTATTTGTTGTTGGATATTTAGGTTGTTTCAATATCTTGGCTATTGTAAATAATGCTGAAATGAACATGGGAGGTGCATATATCTTTTAGAGTTAGTGTTTTGTTTTCTTTGGATAAATAGCCAGAAGTGGAATTGCCATGTCACAATATTTTTTTTTATTGTTTTGAGGCACTTTCATAGTGCTTTCCATAGTGACTACACCAATTTACAATCCTACCAACAGTGCACAAGGGTTCACACCCTTTTCTCCATATCCTTACTAACATTTGTAACCTTGTATCTTTTTTATAATAGTCATTCTAATACATGTGATGTGATCTCATTTTGGTTTTGACTTCTATTTGTATTTCCTTTGACTGGTGATGTTGACCACCTACATGTTTTCTTTGGAAAAATGTCTTTTCAGATCTTCTATTCTTTAAATCAGACTTTTTTTTGCTATTGAGCTATGTAAGTTCTTTATATATTTTGGATATTAATCCTTATCAGTTATGTGATTTGCAAATGTTTTCTCCCATTCATTAGGTTGCCTTTTCATTTTTTTTGATGGTTTCCCTTGCTGTTCAGAGGTGTTTTAGTTTGTAGTCCCACTTGTTTTTGTCTTTATTGCCTTTGCTTTTGGTGACAAATCCAAAAAAATCATTACCAAGACCAATGTCAAGAAGTAATGTTTTCTTCTGTTTATGTTTCTTCTGTTTTCTTCTAGTTTTATGGTTTCAGGTCTTACATTCAAATCTTTAATCCAATTTGAGTTAATTTTTGTGTATGGTGTAAGACAGTGGTCCAGTTTTCCCAACATGATTTATTTAAAAGATAGACTGTCTTTTCTCCATTGTATAGTTTTGGCCTCCTTTGTTTTAAATTAATTGGCCATGTATGCATGGGTTTATTTCTGGACTCTTTACTCTGCTCCATGATCTATGTGTCTGTTTTTATACTAATGCCATTCTGTTTTGATTACTCTAGCTTTGTAATATCATTTGAAATCAGAGAGCATGATGCCTTGAGCTTTGTTCTTCTTTCTCAAGATTACTTTGGCTGTTTGGGGTCTTTTGTGGTTTCATACAAATTTTAGGACTGTTATTCTATTGGGGTGAAAAATGCCATCACTCTTTTGATAGAGATTGAATTGAATCTGTAGATTTATTTGGATAGGATGGCCATTTAAACAACATTAATTCTGCCAATCCATTAGTATGGATTGTGTCTTCAATTTCTTTCATCAATCTCTTACAGTTTTCACTGTAGAGGTCTTTCACCTCCTTGGTTAACTTTATTCCTAGGTATCTTATTCTTCTTGATGCAACTGTAAATGGAATCATTTTCTTAAACCCTTCTTCTGATAGTGCATGATTCTCCTATATTTTCAGTCATTTGTTCAATTTGTTTTCACTATAGAGTGAATATTATCATCACCATTTTACAGATAAGGAAACTGATGCTTTAAAAGAATAAGTAAGTTTCCCAAGATATGTATCTGACATTTAATATGATAATTTCATAGTCTGAGCTCCTAATCACTCTATACATGGTCTCTGATATGGTTTTCCAAGACACTGGTTCTTTTATCTTCTTTCTTCCCATCCATACTTCTCAAGCCTTTCATGAAAGCAAGGATGATGAAAATTTTCAAGTCCTTATCTCTAGTCATCAGTTCTCTCTTCCCACTCTCAATAGGCCCAGACTTGTCCACTGTACTATTTCCGCTTCTCCTGCCTTCCTGATAGTGACTGCCATATCATCCACCAGGATGCCCTGACAAAAACCTTGCTTCCAGACCACATTCCTGGTTCCTTCAATTAATCAACAAGAGGAAACTTCAATGACTAAATCAGACCTAAACAGTCTGATTTGCACATTCTTCAGATGTATCAGGAATCTAAGAATGTAATTTTAAACTGACTAGTTCCAACATTTTTCAGATTCATCAAGCATAATGACTCATTTAAAATGAGTAATTTTTTATAATTACTCATAATTTATATGTGTCTATATATGTATATGTATTTCTATGTAATTATACATTTGGATGTGGACTTGGCTATAGATACAGTTTTAGGATGGATGATATAGATATAGTTTTTGGCTGCCTTCATCTTCAATCTGGAGAAAGCTTGTTTGGGTAGAATCAGCCATCAGCAAAAAATTCTATATTATTGGTACTATTTCCCATGTGAGAAAGCAAGCACAAATTAAAAAGCTGTGAACTGAAATTGCTGTGTAATAACATTCAGTGATATCACTTACTTGCCAGTAGTATCTAAGCTGACTTAACCATTCGAAGTCAGATTCATCACTAACTTTTTTATTAACAAGTGATGTGAGAACATCTCTAGCATGGACATCCAGCACCACGAGGGCTCCCAGAGTGACACGATTCTGCTTGGACAATTTGCCACGGACCAAGGTGACAATATCATCAATTTGTTTGTTACATTTTTCCAAGTATTGTTCAAGAGCCTGAAATAATATAAGGCGTGATTACTCAATGTACTCAGAGTCCTTTTGAACAGAAACATTTTGAATTAGCAGGCATGCAGAGTATTTTCTTTTTTCTTTCTTTTTTTTTTTGAGAGGGCATCTCTCATATTTATTGATCAAATGGTTGTTAACAACAATAAAATTCAGTATAGGGGGGTCAATGCTCAATGTACAATCATTAATCCATCTCAAGCCTAATTCTCGTCAGTCTCCAATCTTCTGAAGCATAACGAACAAGTTCTTACATGGTGAACGAATTCTTACATAGTGAATAAATTCTTACATGGTGAACAGTATAAGGGCAGTCATCACAGAAACTTTCGGTTTTGATCACGCATTATGAACTATAAACAATCAGGTCAAATATGAATATTCATTTGATTTTTATACTTGATGTATATGTTGATCCCACATTTCTCCCTTTATTCGTATTATTATTTTTATTTTTAATAAAATGCTGAAGTGGTAGGTAGATGCAAGATAAAGGTAGAAAACATAGTTTAGTGCTGTAAGAGGGCAAATGTAGATGATCAGGTGTGTGCCTATGGACTAAGTATTAATCCAAGCTAGACAAGGGCAGCAAAACATCCATGGATGCAGAAGATTTCTCTCAAAGCAGGGGGGATGAGGTTCTGAGCCTCACCTCTGTTGATCCCCAATTTCTCACCTGATGGCCCCCCTGCGACTGTGCCTGTCTTAGGTTGTTCCTCCCTTGAGGAATCTTACCCATCTCTGGCTAACCATTCATCTTCAGGGGCTATACAGGGAGATGTAAAGTTGGTAAGTGAGAGAGAAGCCATATTGTTTGAAAAGGTTAGCTTTTTACATCTTCATGCAGAGTATTTTATACATTTTTATCATAATTTCTATAAGATATAACTTTAAAATACTCAACTTTTCTCACTACAATGGTATCATGTAAACAAACCCAGTATGGCAAGGTATAGTGGACATATGTGGCTTGTGTATCCCCAACATACTTCCCTTCCGTATTTTCACTCCTGTGTGCTCTATGGTTCTGATGAGCTGTCAGTCATATTGCCTCATCTCCATGGCAACATGAAGGGGATGTATGACTCAGTCAGAACCAATCATAATTCTTCCCAGGGACTGCTATACAGATAGAGGAACAAAGTGCTTTTCACTAGCCTTGGTAGACTTTGAATATGCCAATCTGAAGTTACTGCAAGCCTTCATTCCCAATGCAGAATAAAGCCTGCCAGAGACTAGCAGAGATGGAAGACAACAAAAGAGAAACTGCAATAGCAATGAAGCCCTGAAGTCCGGATTCCAATTGCTCTTCCTTGTTCCTTGGTTCCCAAGAGTCCTTCTAGTACTCTGTGTAAGCTGAGTAGGATTTGTGTTACATTAAATGTAAAGATCCTAATAAACAAAACATCTAATGCTTTAGTTTATGGTGAGTTAATGCTATTTCTAAAGACCAGGCTTGCTCTGGAGTCTCCCTGCCAGTGGTAAATCTAATTAGTAAGTTAAAAAGGAGAAGAAGGTTTATGATGAAAATCAAATTAGAATCAATGAAAACCACTGTGCTTAAGGGAAATGTCAATATGCTCCAGCAAGCTAAACTGGTTGCTTCCTCCACTCTAATAATATTTGATAAGCACTGTACACCAATGAGTGTATTTCTCTCCTTTAGGGCTAGGTAAATGATAGCAATGAATCAAAAGTAAGAATTTCCAAGGAGAAAAAGTTTGAAGCATAGAGTTTGGGAATTCAGGTTGCTTCTGTAAGGGGCCCTTCTCTCCCTTCTCTTATTCCTTGAAATATTTTTCTTATTTTTTATTTTTAAGGAAGTCACTTTTTGCAAAGGACTTATGTTTATATTATTAACATGATAAATTGTTGTTAATTTGCTTCATAAGTAGTAAAAAATAAACTCTGTCCTACCCATGTTTAAATATCCATAAGTGCTTAAGTCTTTGGATCCAATTAGTGAATTATGGTATTTTGAGTATAAAAAATAGTAAGAACAGTTTTGGTCTTAGGAACACAAGCTATGCCAGTTGGTGTATCTCTTAGTTTTCTCATTGGAAGCTGGGATCTCTGACAGCCTTAGTAGTTCTCACATTCTGTAGTTCAACATAAGACATAAAATCTAATGTTTGGACCTAACAGTACAAATTATATGTCCATAAGAATTTATTACTATGTACACTAGCAGAATGTATTTTTCTATACCAGAAAAACAGATTTAGAATTAAAATTTAGCTTCAAGCTGTGATAAACTGAGTTCTTTAGGAACTGAATTATCTGAATCAATGAGAATTCAGATTAGATTGAAAAATATGATATTGCTAGCACTTTTGTTACATATTATTCCTTGTAACCATTCTGTAGTGAGCTAATGAATCTGAAGGTAACTGCTATAATATTCAGCCAAAATAAACCCTCTCTAGAATCAAATATTTTTCTCATACCTAGATCCTTCTACATACATAATGATACGATAACTCAAAATCACATCAATATTTGCAATATCCTGTGCTCTGCGACAGTGTTGTTTTTCATTCACTTTATAGCCCCTGTAATGCCTCATGTGGTCTAGTTGCACAATCAACATTCACTGAATAAACAAATGCAACAGATCCTCTGCAAGTATGACAGTGTAACATGGTACTATTACAGCATCAAGCTCCAGTCAGCCTGGGATGTTAGCAGAGAATGGAAGCATCCAGTCTTCTATAAGGCTGCCGAGAGTCTCCAAAGGCTCGAGCAAAGTCATCAGTTTGAGTCACACATTAATTAGCAGAAAAATTGTCAACACACAGAACACTAAAACATAGCTAGCCCCCATGTTATTATTTTTTATATGATCAATGCTATAGAATACCAAAACATGTGCCAGCTCCATATGCTGCTGCTACAGAACTTGAGCAGCCTGAACGTGGATGAAATGCGGGTGGGGAAGAGGGTGCAGAGGCGGCAGATGAAGAGCATACTGAAGCAGGGTAATCACAAGCAGATGAAAAGGACAAAAACTTTAAGGACACATATAAAGCTTAATTTCATACCAGGAAACTTAGCTATGAAAGCACCATAAAATACAATGGAGGAGTGAAAGCTGGCAAGCAACAGTGACAAAGGCGTAACCTGCAAAGCTAAAGCGTCAGAGGACTTGAAGTCTCTGAAGCTGAGTCACCCTTGAGGAGCAGTTGCTCAGGGGTCGGGTTCTCATTCTGGCTTTCTCTGTAAATGACTTCATACCTGCACCATGTTACATGAGTGGAAAAAAAATTGAATAGACTAATAAAGGAGTAAATAAACAACTCTCTCACTATCACTGGATACTGCTGTAAACTGAAAAACTATTTGTATCTGTAGGTGATATAAGAATTATAGGCAGACAGTTTTGAGCAGAGGACACATTGAAATGACAGTACTTAAACTGCGTGTCCCTTGAGGTTCAAATTTTGCTTGAGAGTTAAATGGAAGCATAAAAGGGCTATAGTTGATGCGTTAAAGCTCTACCTCAACACCTGTTCCTGCTTTCTTGGATTAAGACCAGAGAAAAATACAGTTTTGACAAAGGGGTAGAAGCTTGATAAACACCACATTTAAGGTGAAGAAATTTGGAAGATGCCTACAAATTTGCCTAATTTGCTCCCATTTGCTTCTTTGTTCCCTCCAGACTATTTCCCCACAGTGCTGAGTTACAAAGTTGGTATGTGGTTTGGGGGGCCAGCAAGCAAGGAAAGATATCCAGGAAGCTATGTGTCCCCCCAACAGCCCACATTGGCAAGAGAGGAATCTCTTTTTGTGGGGATGCTGGGGAGTGGTTGCTTAAAAGTGAGAGACAAAAAGAATTATCTGACCCACTCAGGAAAAAAGAAAAACACACCTGAGGTGAGACAACCAAGAGCCCAGAAATAACCCCAATGGCTTACTGCAGCTAGGGAAATGCTCATTCCCAGTGCCCTGGTTTCCATGAAGAAAGACTTTTTCCTGAAAATCCCTGACTTTCTGCCATACACTCTTATCCGTTACCGCAGAGGAGAAATAAGGTACCTGCTGGTATGTTGGCATGAACTAAGCATATGTTACTCAGCTACTTCCTCTTTGGGATCTGCCTGCTCATAGAGAACATGAGTCTCTCTCAAATTCCAACACTCACCAGTGTTACCTTAGACTTAGATATTAATATTGAACTCCATGCAAAGTATTTGAAAAACTCATAGTTTTAAACAAAACGTCTACAATAACTAGATTCTAATTGTTTGGCAAAGTTGACCTGCCTGGAATCTTTTTTTGAAGGATAAGAATATTGCTTTGAATGCAGTGTTTGCTTTTTATTTAATAGCAGCAATCCAATGAATAATATTATGAAATTTGTATAGCCAATACATTAGTATATTTAAAATAAACATTATCCAAAAAATAATTACTTATTCAAAATCAATACATTAACAGTAAAAATAATCAAAAATCAGTCAATACCTTGTCTTTATGAGGTAGTTTTACTCAAGGCATAAAAAAGAATTATATTACATTATTTCCTTCTAATCTCTTTAAGTCCAGGATTTTTCTTAGTCCTGTTAACACTGTTTTTAAAGGCACAAAATTATATATAACAACTAGATTGAAATTCAAGTACCCTTGACTTTTTGAGTGGATTGTCCTAATTTCTTTTTAAAGTAAGTATATTCTGGCAATAAATTGAAAAAATGCTGAAAAGCCTGAAGGTACTAAAAGCTTACCTCTTGCCCCCTTGAAATAGATGCTTGTACTTCTATTGTCCAGAAGGTCTGGGATACACAAAGAACTGTCTGTCCAGGCCAATCCCTCACCCAGTTAATTCGTTCATGTTGTGTGTAGGCAACAATTGCATTTTTAATCACCTAAATGGAAAATAAAATGTTAAAGCTGAGCAATTACACACTAAACTTGAAAAAAACTATGTACAACAAAAAGCAAAATTCCTAAATAGATTAACTCATACTGCTCAACTCTTTATATTATCTTAGCCAATTATGAAGACTCAAAGCATACGATTAGACTATTTAAACTCACGTTTATTCATATCCCTGTGAGCAAAAAAACAAATATAATACATAGCACTTTATTTTGCTGATTTGTCATCAATTTGTATGAATCATATATAGCAAATATTCATTTGACCAGATGTATCCAAAGATACTCTAGATACATTTGAATTGATGAAACAGGCAATTTTACCACAAAACATAAATTCAAATAAATCCAATGAGTTACATCAAACTCACAGTTTTTGTTGAGCTTTATTAGATCCCACTCAGCCATGCGCATATGTGTACATGCACACTCAGGCAAACCACACAATTTCTCTAAAGTACCTCTTTGTTTCTAGACCTCATTTGCTTTCAATCCTGAAGTTTGATGCCTAAGGCAATGATGAAAGGGATGGGTGTATAATTTACACATAGTTAAAAACTATAGAGTTAGGAAGTCTCATTTATGTACTTTGCTACATATGTTTTAGGTCTAGGTTATGTACTTTGGTACATATATTTTCAGTTGATTGACATGTCTCCTTTTTCTACTAGCCATCACTGGGAAACCTTCTAATCTATTCTATCAGCCCAAAACAGCAATCTCATGATTTGTGAGGTGATACCTACTTCAATGTTTGAATTTCAGGAAAGACCATCAAAATTAGATTTTTCTGAAAAATATATAAAAATGGGTGAACACTTCTGGATTTCTAGTCTAGCCAGGCTATTTATGGAGCTTAATAGAGAAAAAGAGCACTGTCAGCTATTGATAATAAAGAAAATTTTAAGGTAGAGGAAGACACAGAAAAGGCATTTGAAAACGAATAACTGAGGGATTGAAGGAACACAGAGAAGAGTAGAAAGCACAGTAGAGAAATGCCAAGGATGGAGTAAAGATGTGTTCTAGAAGGATGCTGGGGTCGAACAAAAGGAAGATATTAAAATCTAAATCACAATTTCTATATAGTTGGGTGAAGAAATATGATTATGTGAAGTTCTATAATATTATATATAGAATGTATCTATGTATGCCATATATATACAAATATGTAGCTACATATATTTTGGGGGTAGCAAGCTACATTAAGCCCATGATAATCTAGTAAGATAAAGATAAAGCAAAGGTGTCAAGAACATGATTTTTTAAATTATTTACAAATGACACAAAATTCACTTAATTTAGGCATGCAGTACCTTTTTAAGCATGCACATATGTATAGCACAACATAATCTCCTATTTTGTAGTATTTCAAATTACATTTCCTTGCATATTTCAACAACACAAACTCATGAACATTTGGGGAAGATATTTCCTCCACAATTCCTTGCTACCCTATCTTAATGACCTGAAATGGCAGCCAAAGTATTTTCTCTAAGCACTTTAACAAAATTAAAAGAATAGTTGAAATAGCATGAGTTATGTCTAAAATAATGAGTTATCACTGTATACATCAATTAACAAACCATTATATCCAATTCAATACTGCTAAGTAGTGGTCAAAATGGGTTTCATTTATATTAACAGCTACATAAATGGGAATGCTATTTGTCAATACTTATCAAGGCCTTTGAAAGCTCATCTTTTTTGACCATAGTCCTATACATGAGATGTTATAAGAAAATAATTCAATCAAAGAAACCAGCTATATCCATAAATATATCATTATAATTTAGTCCATAAAAAGGAGAAATGGGAAACTGTCCAAAAGAGTTTACACCTTTTGGAAAAATATTATGCAGATCTGATGTTAAATGTATATTTAGGAAGAGAAAGAAGCATCAAGATACATGATATGCATTAAACACCAGATTCCAATGAATTTTTTAATAATGTGTGAGAGAATATGAAAATTTTAATGAAAACTGTTGAAATCTGGTGCCATATTTCCTTTTCATTCTTGCCCTCATAACTCACTGCTCAACTGCGATATTTATTCCTGATGAGGAACTTGAAAGCTAAATCCACATTATAGTAGAAAGTGAATTTAAGTACTTAATTATTTTTGTTGACTTGACTCGAAAATATCTACTAACAAGAATGGTTACAAGTGACTGAGTTGATAATATGTTTTATGAGATGTGGAAAATATGAAGTTACCATTAATTGTAGGAAGTAGTTGTGATTTCCTAACATTTTGGTACATATTTTATATATATACAAAACAAAAGAATTCACCACAGAAACAACCATATCAAGGAGATTGATGTCAAACTGTAGAGACGTGCTTCCAAGACTAGATATACCCTGTAGACCAACATGTATCTAATGATGAAAGAACTAGCATGTGGCTACAAGAAAGGAGATATACTTGTGACTAAAATCCAAGTTTCTGTGGCATAGCTGGTATTTTGTCCAACTTTTTGAGAGACTGCAAAAATAATATCATGCATCATGTATCTTTGCCTTTAAGCTATTTATTATAATTGAACTGGTAATTCATGACTCAGTTTCTGCCTAAGAGTGCATTTATCAATGATTCATTAATAATCTATCATCTTTACTAGAAATAATAAATATAGCCAGTTACCTTGTGGATGGATTTTATCATAACTTTCTCTAACTCAGCCAACCACTTTTCTACTTGACCTCTGGCTTTGGCTGTTGAAATAGTCTCCGTGAGTTCCACAACCTCTCCTTCACTACTCTTCATGTGAGTAATGTCTAAGATTTCTGTAAATTCTACCTTTGCAATTCCTTCAAAACATTTCTTCAGGTGAGGTTGCACCCTAACAGGGAAAAAAAAAGTTTAAGAGCATTAATCAAATTTAAGCAAGTCCTTAAATTTCAGTGTTGTGTTTTGCACCAATCTTCATTCAAAAGTCATAAAAATGCATTCTGTGTTAGGCCCCTAACTAGATGTTGCTGGAGATGAAGTGTTGAAAAACAACAACAAAAAGACAAAATCCTGCCTACAGGGACTACACCATCCAGTGGGAGGTCATCATTGATTGAATGATTACAAAAAAATCTGTAAAATTACAATTGTAAGAGCTACAAAGGAAACATCCGTGAAGCTTTGTTTCAAACAAAATGAATTGAAAGATGTTAAAAGTAACATAAGGAGCAAACCAATCTTAATTAATAGATAATACACTAATTTGAAGCATCCTCGAATGCATGTAAGTAGTCGTTTAAACTGGAATCTTCAGAAACTGCTTGCAGATTATGAAGGTGCTTTAGTGCTTTAAGTACTTAACAGTTTACTACATCAGCTTCTTTGAAGATACCTAGCTTTAGTGTATTCATTGTAATACAGATAGAATGGACTAGACAAACCTCTTGTTTTTGGCATATTATTAATAACTGATTGAATTCCTCTCAAATAGGCAAAAAAGTAGAGTATAAAAACTAAGACGGTAATCTGAACCTAAATTTGTCTTCTTGTCTAGATTACTTGTCTCCTACTTTGAAGGCACAAGATACAAAAACAACAAGTTCATTCAACAAATATCTATTCACTCTCTGCTATATACTATATACTATTAAAAGGAATCAGCATTAGGGGAAAAAAAACAGTAAAAAATCTCTGCCACCATGGAGCTTGACGAAATCAAACAATAAACAATAAGTACATTTTGGCATATGCCAGATGATAAAAAGCATGCCAAAAGAAAATTAGGCAGAAAAGATAATCCAGGAAAGGTGGCTAGGGAGTGCTGCAGGGGCATGTCACTTTAAATACAGTGGAGAGTGGAGGCTTGCTGAGTGACAGGTGTTTGAGCAGGTTTCCACAAAGACCTAGAGGAAAAAGAGGTCCTATGGATATTTGGCTAAGAAGCATCCTAGGCAAAGAGAATAGTACGCTGCAGAGGGAGGATGCCCCCTTTTTGGAAGCAGTTCGAGGATATATTACAATGTGATACCATTACCATACTACAATGAATCCTCTGTAGCAGAGTGAGCAGGAAGAAAAAAGTGGGAGATGAATGGGAAGGATATCAGGGGACCACCCGTGTGGGTCATCACAAGCTACTGTGATGTGCATGGATGTGAGGAGTGATGTGCTCTAGAAAATCTGTAAGAGAACATGTGATAAAATAAGAAATTCACTCCAAGAGTCATTGCATTTGAAAAATATCATTCAATGATACTACTCATGTTTTTAATAATTATTTTAACTTGATGATTGATAATATTTAGGATATCTTGAAAAATGTTATATAAACATAACTATGTAAATATTTATGCTCTGCCTTTTTCTAAAAATTGAATTTAAGCAGATAAATTTAGCCATGTGTTACATATATAAGTCATTTACCTACTGGGATCTTTAGTCTCAGACAGTATTTCAAGAAGTTCATCATTAGACAGGAAAAAGAATCTGGGGAAAAAGAGACGTTTCTTTTCTAAATATTCATTAAGTCCTTTAAGAATGAGTTCCAAAAGTTCATTAGATTTTTTCAGCCTTTCTAGCATTCTCTCAATAGTTACAACTGCCAGAACATGTTTATCCTAAAAATAAAAGAGAAAGCATTCAACTAAAAAATATTAGATAATAACTTTATTTATATTCAGATTTTTAAAATATTTTAAAAAGTAGTCTTGCATATATATTCTAGGCCTTATAACTAGCCTCTTTTTGACTTGGAAAATGAACATGAAATAAAAGAGAGAAAACACTGAATTCAGAAGAAGGATGGGGAAAACAAAATAGTATGAGATGTGTTTGTTTTTTATTCTTTGAGGAAAAGTACTCTAAAAAGATAAAAGTCATCATTATAATTATTATTTTGAATATTGTTATCGATGATGATATAATGACACAAGCCCTGTTTTATAACTGTAGGTAAAAGAGTAAGGTTTTCGGATTGGGGAGGAAGGAGTTTTGATAAAAATCTTACGTTGCAAAGAACTACATTTGGAACTACACTGTAATACTCTGCTTGTTGAAGGACTTAAGTTCAGAGCGTGTTCCTCCTGAATTCTCTAGACTAAGACTGTTCTACTTTAAGGCATGGATTTCTGAACATTCCATCACATGAAAGTGCCACTGTGAACTCTTTGCTTTAAAGTGATTCAAATACAATGAAGTATTTTTAAAAAGTTTTCTTTTATGCTGTGGGATTCAAAATATCACCAAAAACTGATCTTAAGATCTAATATTTTTAAAGAGTAAGCAGTTTATTGATTTCTCAAAATATCCATACATGTCACCACTGGGTTTATGAAAATCTTTAGAAATACATATTAAAATACAATCTAGATATAGTTGAGATAAAATCATTTTAGTTTTCTTTTTTCTTTAACACGTAATTAATATCATTTGGATCTAGTTAGTCTTGGCCTTATAATTTCAAACTCATTGTTAGCATTGAACCAATGAAAAAGTTGAATAAGCTTGAATATGCTTAAAGGTGTTAGAAAGAGATGCTAAACACACTAGAGATTTTAATCACCATACCAAATAATAAACCTCATGAGAACACGCCAGTATGTTTATTAATAGGGCATTTTAGAAACTTTATTAAATTAAAACAAAAATACTGTTAAAATTAAATATGAAATCTCAAGAATATTTCAAAATATAATTTTTGACTTTTTTGAATTACAGTTTTCCAGTGTAACTAGGAAAGATCTCAATTTAATCAAGGGGAAAATTATTATTAATATTGTTTTCTCAATAAAACAGATCCATATGAAATATGTAACGACTAAACTAACTCATCTTTAAAGAGACACAATTTTAAAAAGGCATTTTATAATATGCCCTGGCAGTTTCATGTTTCAAGTAACCATTTTAAAACAAACAAACAAACAAATGAAAAGCAGGACTGAGACTCAGGTCATAATTTAATGCGTAATTCGTCTAGTAAAGGATAGAGCAGTACTCTTGTACGCCTAAATCTAAAAAACAAAATAGTGTTCTTAGAGTGCCACCTTCTGGAAAGACATGCCTTTTGTTGTTGTTGGAAAAAAAAGTTTTTTTAGGCTGAATGGATGCTAATATATGTGAAAAACAGGTGTTTTCAGAAGCAAAACTACCTTAATAACCAAAAGTGACTGAAGAACTCTGGAATTAAACTGAAAGGTCAATAAGGGAGCCTCTCCCAGTGAGAAAGGAGCTTTGGAAGCAGATAACAAAATAAAATTATTTCATGTTTATATCTCGAGGAACCAAGACCCCTCCATTAACCTAAGTAACAATATCATTTACATTCAATGTTTAACCTCTGAGCCTTTTCTCTTAGCAGAGTTCTAAAAGAACCCTCATAAGGAACCCCTAATATGGAAAAAATGGCTTTTTGTACCAAGAACTTAATCCAGTGGTGTCTACTCCACGGATGTGGGGAAATGGAACTTCCTAACCTGGATTCCCACCTGGCCTTAATAGTGCCCACTGTGTATATAATAAGAGTATATTTGTACATTTATAGGATGTTTATCAGTGACAGAGCTTCTGGTCAGTCATGGGAGGAACTGCCTAGGGGAAGGGTAGAGAGGAAACACCCGTTCTCTCCTCTCTCTCTGTTTCTGGTACATAATTGGTCAGGCATCCACCAGTCACCAGGAACCCCACACAGAGTTCCTCCTGGTGGGAGCAGGGATCTAGGCCACGAGGAGAACAGAGCGAGTCATAGATACCCCCTGTTCCCGGACAGTTAAGCTCGAGCTTGGGAGCAGGGCGCTTGGAGGGCAGGGAGCGAGGAGAGACTGAGACCTACTGCCTAGAGCGTTAAGCTCATGCTGGGGAGCAGAACCCATAGCTGGCCTGGGGGTGCATTCGAGCCAGCGGTGTGTACTAAGCTGCCTGTGACTACAGTGAGGATAAACGTGGTAACCCCCTTTTCCTACAACTTTTTGTCCTTGACTGTCTTCAGTCTCACCGAGTTCACAGAGAACTTGCACCGGGAAGGGAACCCCTCCTCCTGGAGCTATAGTGGGTCATCTTATTAGCCTTCCTGAGAGAATATGGACTTGCATTTACTTTCAAAGCTTTGGAGAGTCTGGACATAAAACTATCCTGAATATTAACATATTGAGGTAAAGAAAAATATAAAGCCAGCTGAGGAAGACAATCAGAGAAGAGTTTATCACTCTCTTGGGTCCTGCTTCTCAGCTGGAAAGAGAGCTTCCATACTCGGGGAACCAGAATGCCTCCACATGCTAACAAGTCAGGCCCCAAGCTCCATGAGGATAAAAGTTCTTTTATTTGGGACCTTGCCCTATATATCTCTTTATCTGGCTATTAACTTGTATTCTTTGCAGAAAACTTTATTAAACTGGTAAATGCAAATGTTTTCCTGAGTTCTGTGAGCCACTCTACCAAATTAATCAAACCTAAGTGGTAGGTCATTGGAACCTCTAATCTGTAGTTGGTAGGTCATAAACACAGGTAACAGCCACGGGCTTACGACTGGTGTCTGGAGGCGGGGTGAAGGGCAGTCTTGTGGGTCAGAGCTCTTAACCTGGGAAATCTGGCGCTGTCTCCAGGCAGATAGAATCAGAAAAGAGTTTAGTTCTCCAACACCCTGCTGGTGTTCAAGAATTGCTTGGCATTATGTATGGGAAGATCCCCTCCCACATACATATGCCCATTGGAATTGGGTCTGGGAAGCCAAAAGGAGTTATACTACTATTACTTACTGCTGTGTATAAACTATTGTTGTTGTATATGAAAGAACACATAACAAAGATTTCCTCAGTAATTTGGGGTTTGAAGAGTATTTGAATCAAATACAAAAAAGAATTTTTTTAATTAAAAAATTATATTAACTACAAGAGCACAAGCATGTATTTTTTGTTTTGGGGCAACAAAAAAATTCTACTTGATCTTTTTCCAAATGAAAATGTACATGTGTTATAAAGGTTTTGCCCTGTTATAAGGAAATAATATATGAAAGGCTCAATTTTTAAAATTAGAGATGATTAAATGTGTTACAGTATGACTCACCAATAGGTCCTTTAAATATGGAATTCCAGTGTGATTAATTTTATAGAAGTTTGGTTTATACAGAGATATTATTACACAAAATGAAATAAACATGATAAACAAACCCATGTCTACCTTTATGAATATTTTTGTATAAAATCATAAAGTTGATGTTGACAGAGTACTGTCAGTATTTAGTATTACAGTCACAATTATAAAACTATGCATATTTAGGGCAGAAAAATTGTAAGGTAATATTCTTCCTATCTTACAGTAAAAACATCAATGGAGAAGTTTATATTTATTTAATAATTTAATAATGTCTTCTATTTTAATCCTAACTTACCAATAACACACAAACCATGCTTTATAGGCAGTAAATGTCTTTTGAATTTACTCACACCTTTTTCAATTTTACTGGTTTTCAACAAATTCCCTCCTTAACTTAAATTGTAAGTTCTCCTCCACAGTATATGTGTATTGACTGTTTACATTTTATTTCTTATTTATCAGGCTCTTTGAGTCTATTTATCTTTGAAATTCACCTTTTTTTTTAGGTCTCTATGGAGAAACTTGTTAATTAAGTGGTTGGCACGCTGACATGTTTGCACCATAGCACATTTCAGTGGTGGCACAGCATGAACAAGGGCCCATAGAATAGAAGGGGACAGTAAGCGCTTAGCCATTTCCCTACAAGAGGATCCGGTAGGAACCACTAATGGTGCTAAACGTCATTAAGTTATGCAAATTAACGTTGGATTTCAAGAAGTAATCAAGATAGAATATCTATTTTGCTTTTGATATATCTTGCTCCTGGGATTCTAAAACAATACCTGAAAAGCTAACAATTGTGGAAAAAAGACAGTGACTTACTTGGATTGTGTTAAAAATAAAAGTCATGTCACATCAACCAAATAATCACATTCTTATAAATTTTTTACCTACTTGTACTACACTTTTCATTATCTCTCTCCATGTTTTATCCACAGTTGTAAATCGTCTGCTTTCCTCAGGCATTTGAGACATAATGTCTGGAGAACTGAAAATGGGCTCCAAATACAGCCATGTGGCTTGGACCTTGAGCCATTCATCCAGAATCTCCTGAAGCAGCAGGAGCTCGCCCTCCCATTCTCTGAGAAGCAAAACACAGTGGCTCTTATCAACCAACAGCAAATTAAGCAGTGCTTCAGATGACAAAACTCAAAAGCATAAGTAGACTGTCAATCTTGTATGCAATGTTGTTATTCCAATGCATCTACCTTTAGTCAAAAATAAATCATTAGATTTGTTCTATAAAGTCTGCTTTAAAAAATAGTAGCAACATTTATGTTAATACAGATATACATATTAAGATACACCTATCTACAAATGGGCTGGTTTCTGCATATATCATAACAATAAACCTTTTTGCAATCTACTTCTATGGCTAGAGGGCACAAATTGAGAAATAAGATTTTGGAGACAATAATGGTGTCCTCAACAAAGGGCACTCTGAACTTCTTAGGAAAGGTAGTTATATTCAGGACTCATTTCCCTAGGATTTTTCTTCTTTTTAAAATTTGGGCCCATAAAGTCTTTATTGCCAGAATAAAATATTTTAATTCATAAGATGTAACTGCATTTTTAAAAATCTATGTAATCTTAAATATATTAGTGTGCATTCAGGAGGAAGAAGCATTTTTGAATCTATAATAGGTTATTAATTCATTTCTAAATATGGAGAACAAAATGATGACTTGATTTCTTCAATAATAAATATTACAATTACACCATAAACGAAGAATTTTACAAGCACAGTTCTAAGGTTTCTGTATGTATTTGTCCCATCCACACAGCAACCCCACGAGGTAGGGTCCAGTATATATTATCTATTTTCCAATGAGGAGACTAAGGCACACAGGGGTAAATACCAGGTTCAAGTTCACCTAGTTAATAAATGATAGTGCCAGATCTGAATCCAGATAGCTGCAACTACTATGTTAAAGAGATCAACAGTCCTAAAGAAGAATGATTGATTAATGGCAACAGAACTTGGATAGCTTTATATTAAGATATCACCCAACATTTATAAGTGGTGATCTGTAACTTTAGATTGTTAAATCCAAGAAATGTAAATAGGAGTTCTAAAAGTCACCAGGAATTTTCAAATGCGTTTTCTAAATATCTTATTTTCAATGTTAACTATGAATTTGTTTAACCTCCTTTCACAAGAAGAAATGAGTATCTCTGCTTTCTTCTGGTGCTTGGATTCCCTCTTTCTTAATCTAGTCCCTGACACAGAAAATTTCCAACTAGCTAATGATTTCATGCATAGTCCTCAAAAATGGAATCCAGATATACCACTTTCAGAGTGGTTCAAAAATTACTCTTCATGAGTACATTGGAGCAAACTAGGCAAGAGGCAGAGAAACCAAACAGAGACTGAGTGAATCCAGAGTACATTCAAGTTTATGATAATATATCAATAACCAGAGGTGGATGCCATGAAGCAGTTAACTTCCCTAAATTTCCCTAAAAATTTTCCATAAAAATTCACATTGAAGATGGTAGTCTGATTTGGATTTACTCTTTTTTTAAGGTAAAATATAAACAGGTTAATACAAATTATAAAAATGGAAAAAATTGACGGGATAAGGGCTGTATCAGGTGCCAGTCTAGAATCAGAGTTTCACTCTTATGCACTTTTCTAGCCATCTTTCGTGCATATTGTGGAAATTATATCATACCTTTAGGGGTCATCTACAATAAAGTACTATATTTGCAAAATGACATTATCTTCAGTTTAATAATTTATATGTTCTACAAACTATGTTCATAGACATGAAATTATTTTTGAGAGTCAAATATATAAGATCAGATTGTAGGCAATAAAAATGAGCATCTCGAAGCTGATTCTCCACCACCTTTATTATAAATATAGATGATAGCAAAGGGATCAGTACTTTTCCAAAAGTAATAAAGCTTATCATTCCTTACAGTGAACTATTTAAAATATTAAATATGAAATGGAGAACCAAAATATCACTTTACCTCATTTGTTTTTCATAAGGCTTAATGAAAGGAGATCCTCGCATAGTTTGTGACTTAATAATGTGGTCATCCAACAACATTTGAATTTCATCAACTGATGACAAAATAAATGTCCCACTTTCTCTGTAAGAAAGAACGGCAAATTCCATTGCATCCCATTCATTAATCATCTTCTCCATGGCCTTTTCAAGAGAATATTCTTTGCTGGCTGCTTCACTAATACCTTCAAATCTATCTAAATATGGTTCCAGATTCATGTCTAAAAGAGAGAAGACAGTGGAGTCGTCTGCTGGCTGCAGCGGGTAACCAACAATGCTGGACATGGCCTCCCAGTGCCTGGTACGCAGGCCAGGATTACAGATCACCTGAATGAGAGGAATGTGCTCCTTGAAATCTTCTACCTTTGCTCTTACTTTTTTTGTCATTGCCAATGCATTTGGAGAATCATGGAAGATTTTCTCCAGCTTATATAGTCCTCTCCAATAATTTCCAACATCTGTTTCTACTTGGTCTGGATTCACCTTGTGATATGGTCCTTCGGTCCATCCTCTGTACTTGTTGTTAAAATCAAGAACAGTTTCATAGAGACGAAGGTAAGGGTTCAAACCATCTTGGATTTTTTTACGTTGAGGGTATATTGACGGTAGCCAACCAAATGCCTCCTCTTCAGCATTAAACTGTTCAATCTGGAAGGACAGGCATTAAATAAATTATTCTGCAAGTGAATGATATTCAAAATTAAGTTTTTAAAAGTATTTATATCAAAGGTTACCCAAAAACCTCACAAAGCCCTAAAGCTAAGTTAATTAGGACATGATCTAGAAAAATAAAGCCACAATCTGTTTCTCCTGTTTCTTTTTTATTACAGTTTCCAGATTGCATGCTAAAATGAATTTACAGAAATAGAGAAGTCTTTGCCCATCCAAATATATTGAGGATATAGCATCATTCATTCATTAATAGAATTCAGATTAACAGGACTGTGTTATACACTATGGAAAATAGAAAAAAAGTGTTATATTGCAAAGTACCAACTCCAAGGTGTTAGTCATCTGGCTTGGGAGGCAAGACACATATATGTAGAAAGTTAAATAGACATTGTTCAATAATAATAGAAGGTAATAAAAGAAATGTCTTAGAGCAGTAGCTGTTTAAGATAGAAGGATTAGTATACACTAAAAAGACTATCACTCAGAAACAAGGGACCTCACTGAAATAGTGCAGTCACAGACGCTTCTATGGAACAAATGCAACCAGAGCTGGGTCTTTAAGATATGTAGAATAGGAAGAGGCAAAGAAAACATTAATTTCCTCTTTTTTTAGTAGTGAAATATGTGAGGATGTGGGTGGTCTAGAGGAGAAAGCTACAGAATTGAAAAGTGTGAGCTTGGTTTATAAAGTCTGCAGGTTACCTAAAATTTTAGTGGCCTCAGTCTTAAAAAACCTTCACTTTCTTCTTTCTCAAAATATGTTTACATATTTCTGACCATTATAAGCTATTTAATTATTTCAGCTATTAACATCTTTCAATGTAAGAAAATGGTAGAGCATCATAATATGGTCTGTTTTCATATTTCCCCTTTTTATAAAAAAATGCAATTAAAATTTTCAAACAGCTTATGTGTCAAAGGGTATGCTTTTCCCACTTCAGCTTCTTCTAATGAGAAAGCTGATTTGTGAAATAGCAATAATGGGAACAAAGGGGCTTGAGGGACATGATAATGGGTCTGATTTAAAAACACATCCACCAAATCTAAGCTGGGTTCTATGAAGATGGGAAAACTAAATAGTAACCAGGTGCTCTCACATGATATAAATGATTAAATGACCCAAAATAAAAATGGAGAAGCAAATGGAGATACAACTCTATCTTTCAAATAAAAGGCGAAGGTCACTGAAATGTTATTACTAGTACTAAAAAAAAACGGCAATGTTGCTCCTCCTTGAAGCAGGTCTGTAAAATCTCTTTGTCCCATTTATATTATTTTCTCATTAAATTTAGTTAAACTGTTTTATTTGAGTCTATTTCTTAAAGGTGAATGCAAACTCAATGCTCTTTCTTCATCATCTTAATAATTCATCATAACTGATCCGCTGAAGAATTTTAAAATTATACCTTGTCTGCTGCTAAATCCAACTTTCCATTCAGTGTTTGAGCCTTTTTCAGGTATCTCTGTATATCCTCAAGATCTCCAAATGAGTAAAATTCTTCTGATTGTTTAGCATAACTCTCCAATTCCTCCACAAACCGTTCACACCGTAACTAATAAAAACAATATTTGTTGTTACTATTTTTAAAAGTTAAAACTCCTAGGCATCAAGAGAAAATTTAAATATTTGTAAGGATTATTAGAATTATTATATTTGTCACTGGCAAACTATGAAGAAAAGAATGATCTGGAAGATGACTGGGATCTAGCATAAGCAGAATTTTTAAGAGTTGGGATTTAAAATTAGTGGGTCAAGATTCTTGTAATTTACCAATTAGATAAAGTTTACCCTTATAATATCAATGTAAAAAGTTCTAATTGATAAAATGAATTAGAATGTTGTTAAACCATGATATTCTTAAGTATGCTAAAGAATTTATGCTAACAAATGATTTATAAGGACTTGAAAAATATCATAATAATCAAGTATAGGATTAAAAGGGAACTAAATTTTTAAGGGCTATAAAGGCATCTGCAACATTTGAATGAACGGCTGGGAAAAACCACTTCTTCAATTGTGTTCTAATATTCAGATAGCTCTTCCATTAGTAATGCTGACACAAAGTATTCCAAGATTATTTTCTTGTCCCAGGGGCTTTCTTCACAAGAAATGTGCAAGGTAAGTAAACCCAGATTTAAATGCTTAAAAACTATAGCCTACCGATATAAAACAGGCATGTCTCTGTTTTGTTTTGTTTTTTAATGAGAATGGCTTATAGCAAAATTGGCATTGGTAAGACATCACAAATTAAATGGCTCAAGAAAAAAAATCTTCATGAAATATTCAAAAGTCAAATCTAGGTTATTCAAAAATAGATTTTATATTTTATGGATTATCTAGGTTGATGCCTGTGCTCTTTTCTCTAGTTCATGGTAAATTTATTGCTCTGGCCCCATGGAGGAAGAAAAATGAAAGGAAAATTTGTCAACATTATGTGAAGTCTGTAGAATAATATACTTTATGATAAGTATAGATAATTCTGAGGCACTCAGCAATTTTCTAAGTGTCTATTATGTTGTAATTTAAGCATCTAATATTTACTGTTCATGATGTTCCTATAGGTTTGAGCAAATTCTAAAATGGCCTAAATTTAAAACAGAAGAATAGACTATAGTTTAAAATGAATAATTTTTTAGACTCAAACACAGAGAAGAGACTGGTGGTTACCATAAGGGAAGGGTTGGAGTGGGTGGGTAAAATAGGTGAAGGGGATAAAGTGGCACAAAATCTCAATTATAATATAGTTATGGACATAAAAGTATGGCATAGAGAATAGAATCAATAATACTATAATATCTTTCTATGTTGACAGTAACTACATTTATTGGGGTGGGCACTTAATAGTGTAGATAACTGTCAAATCATAACGTTATATACTTAAACCAATTTAATACTGTATCTCAACTATATATCAATAAAAATAAATAATAAAATGAAGGATTTTTTTTGAGAGGGCATCTCTCATATTTATTGATCAAATGGTTGTTAACAACAATAAAATTCTGTATAGGGGAGTCAATGCTCAATGCACAATCATTAATCCACCCCCAGCCTAATTCTCGTCAGTCTCCAATCTTCTGAAGCATAACGAACAAGTTCTTACATGGTGAACGAATTCTTACATAGTGAATAAGTTCTTACATGGTGAACAGTACAAGGGCATTCATCACAGAAACTTTCGGTTTTGATCACGCATTATGAACTATAAACAATCAGGTCAAATATGAATATTCGTTTGATTTTTATACTTGATTTATATGTGGATCCCACATTTCTCCCTTTATTATTATTATTATTTTTATTTTTAATAAAATGCTGAAGTGGTAGGTAGATGCAAGATAAAGTTAGAAAACATAGTTTAGTGCTGTAAGAGAGCAATTGTAGATGATCAGGTGTGTGCCTGTAGACTATGTGCTAATCCGAGCTAGACAAGGGCAATAAAACATCCACGGATGCAGAAGATTTCTCTCAAAACAGGGGGCAGGTGAGGTTCTAAGCTTCACCACTGTTGTTCCCCGATTTCTCACCTAATGGCCCCCCTGCGACTGTGCCTGTCTTAGGTTGTTCCTCCCTTGAGGAATCTTACCTGTCTCTGGCTAACCAGTCATCTTCCGGGACCATACAGGGAAATATAAAGTTGGTAAGTGAGAGAGAAGCCATATTGTTTGAAAAGGTTAGCTTTTTACTTCTTTGCAGATTTATGCCCTGTGGCTTCTATGCCCAGCATTTGTCTCAAGGTATCTTTACCACTTGGAGGAATTATGATACTCAGTAAATTCGATATGAGGCACGAATTCTATTTAAGGGTTGTAATTAGGAAGGAAGAAGAAAAGCTATAGAGGTAGCATATGGAAGAAAACATGGGAGGATTGATTATTTCTTTGACATATCTAATGAAGGATTTTTTTAAGTCTATGAATTATTCTCCAAACAATATATTCTGCTAATTAACTGTATTTGCTGTAAATGTGGTGGAAAGACACTAGGCTTGCTACCAAAGGACATCTCTCCTGGCTGACCTGAACAAGTCTTTTCACTTCAGGAACCTTCGTTTCTTCATCTGTGAAGTGAGACTGAAAATACTAAGTCATTTGTTTGGACAAGAGCTATGGAGTGCTCATGTGATGTGCACCTGGGTGTCAGGTGCTGTGCTAGCCTGCGGGATAAACATGAGAAAAGGTAAAAATGAAAAAGCCCTCTTATTAAGGAGCTGACTGTGTAATGGGGAGATAGACTTGAAAAATGATAATAGAATGATGAGGTCATCAGTTCAGTGGGGATGTGTTAAAAGTCTTACAGGAGCCGAGGAGAAGCTGCGCAGAGTCTGACTGAGAGGTATTATCGGAAAGTCAGAGGTATAGGCTAGACAGACAAACACGTGTGGGGCAGGGGTGCAAGAGATGAAAGGTGTCAGAGAGCAGGGACCTGAAAGTTGCTCAGGGTGGCTGAAAAGTCAAGAACAATGAGTGGGAAGAGACAGATGAGGCTGGACAGATAGGGCGAAACCACAAACCATCTTACATGTAGGAAGACAACAACAAAGAGTTAGAGTCATTGGACATGAGGGAGATGACTCTGGACACAGTGCTTCAGCAAGTTTCAGCGATTACCAGGTGTGAAGGCAAACTTCACCAAGGGAGCTTTGCTGTTAAATGATAAAAATAAAATAACTCAAAAGAGTATGCTAAACTGTGTGAGATAAACACTATTTTTGTTAATGGTCATTTGTGGTCAATACATTAAAATTTTTTCTCCCTTGAAAAATCAAGAAGTGACACCATGCCAATCCAATATGTGTACTATTGTCTAAGATTTACAGTATGGAGAAACTAAAGTATATGACCTGTGAAATAGAGTTGACAATGCTACATAAGAAGTTAGAACATAACCATTTCCACAAAATGAAAACAATTTAAAATGTCTATGCTGCCAACCTTAAGACCTTCTTGATATTGTTCTGTTTTCTCTTTAATGATTTTCCTGTGTTCTTCAAAAATTTCTTCCATTCTTCCATACCACTGAAAAACATTATTATTTAGCCTGATGTGTGCTGGAGAAAAGCTGGCACACTCAATGAGGAAGGCCAAGCAGTTTTTAGAATCCACCAATCTCTGTTTCAGTTCAATCATATCAGTTGTCTCTACTTTCTGAATATAAGCCTGAGGGGAAACAAAAATTACAGATGACATTGTATTGAACAGCTCAAGTCAAGAAACAGCCTGTGGAAATGCATTGCATAAACATGTACAGACTTGTTAGATGTATAGACGTTTGGTTCATGATAAGGGCTACAGGACCGTTCACTTCTCATCAATCCCAAACACCTCTACTAAATTAGCAGGGGGTAAAAATAGAAAATATTAAACAACACACAAAGAGCACAGAGAAGAATGCTATAGGTTTCTGGAAGATACAAAGCAGTTGCTACATTAGCAATATAGTTTACTATTTCAGAGTAGCATTTATGGGCACCTGCTCTGTACCTGACACGGTGCCATGTGCTGGCAATTCAGTGTGACAACTAACACACTTGGGTTTTGTCCTCAGAGAATTTAGAATCTAGTTGGGGGAAATAATTTTTAGTGAAATAAACACCATAACAAATGTAAAATTGCAAACTTGCAACAGACGCCAGTGTTATAACACTTTCCTTTGTTACAAACCTAAAAAATAACTACAGGCAAATTTAACAAAAAATGTGATAAATCTCTGGTAGGAAAACTGTAATACTATATTGAAGGACATTTCTAAAATTCTGAATAAATATGGAAACATATATTAAGATATAATATTATAAGGATGTAAATACTCCTCCAGTCTATAAAACCAATGTCATTTAAATCAAAATTGCAATAGCATTTAAAAATACTAAATTTGATATAAATCTAAAAGTCTCTGAAATAGTAAATACTCAAGAGTAGCAAAGATAATAATGAAAAAGAAAGATGATAGATATCAGCCTTGCCAAATATCAAAATGTAATATGTAGATGCAGTAATTTAAACAGTTCTTGTTCTATCCCAGGAATAGATGATGGAGCAGAATAAAGAGTTGAAAATTAGATCCAAGTACATATGGGAATGTAATGTTCAAAGGGTGCATTTTAAGTAGGGTGAAATAATAAATCATTTAATGAATAATATTGAATTGGCTTTTGATTTTGGAAAAAGTTATATCCTAGTTACTTAGTAGGAGAAATACAGAGAGGGTTTATTGATTGTTAAGTGAATAAAGTAATTTTCAAGAGAATAATGATTCTGTTTTTGCAAAAACAAATCTGTGTGTGTGTGTGTGTCTGTGTGTCTGTGTGTGTGTGTGTCTGTGTGTGTGTGTGTGTGAGAGAGAGACAGAGAAAGAGAGAGAGAGAGAGAGAAACTAGGAAAGAAAAAAAAATTACCTTATACCCACACAACTATAAAGAGTTTATAAACCATACCTTCATTTCCATTAGTTCTGCTGTATTTGGAGGTGTGCTAAGAGCTTTTTCAGCTATCTTCTGAAATTCCTCACATAATCTGTAACACCAGCAAAATCAACCTTATATAATTAAATTTCATTCCAAAATATATATATTCCCATATATTATTTAAATGTTCTATTACATGAAAAAATTAAGATCTTAACTATATGACATCTAGTGAATTAAAAGCAAATTCTGTCCATTTACTTATTATTTAATACACATTTAATTATCATGTATTAAATTCCCACCTACAATATTAAGTGACAGAGATACAGAAATGGATAAGATGCAATAATGATACTCAAGCACTTCACAATCCAGTATGGAAGATAAGACCATAAACAATAATTTCTAACCTAGAATTTTAAGGGCTTCACCAGAGATTTAGTTGAGACAGCATCAAAAAGGTGGTACAAGAGCAAGGAGTGATTAACTCTACTTGGAGGGAATGGTTCAAATGGGCTGGGGTGCTCAGAAACTTCTGATAATATGCAAATATTTCCTAATTTGGATTGTGGTCAAAATGATGAACTTACTGTGAGGTTAAAAAAAAAAAAAGACAGAGTAGTGGGAACCAAAGAAGTCCCGACAAGATTGGCCGTGAGGTGAAGAAGGGAATAGCATGGTGACGGTGCTAGGCTGAATTACAGGAAATGAACACTGTGAACGCTTGTAAATTTCACAGGCAGAACCATCAGTGAAGGAGAGGTTTAAAATGAGATAGGGGATGATCAGTAGAGAGAACTTTGACGGGTGTAACAGACTTTGGCTTTCTGAGAATGTGGGGACACAGGGATGAAGGGATTCATGAAGAGATGAGTTAAAACATGTAGGGATAAGAGGTCAAGGGCATTCTATCTACTGTTTCCTGTAATAGTCCTGAAATGTTCCTTGTACATCCAGTGAGTCTGGTGAGGGACATAATCAGGAGAAAAGAGGAAGAAGTAGAACTGGCATGAGCTCAGAGGACAGGGAAAATAGCTATGAAATTAAAATAAATATTTAATTCAGCATGACAAGCTACAAGTAAAAGACATTTTCACTACTCTTCCAATACTTTTACAGGAAAATATGCTTTCAGTTGAACATATGATTGTGGTGCCTAGAAAAGCTACACACGTCCTATCCTTTTCCACACAGTGACTTCCTCTTTGGCCTTACCCCTCACCTGTCTTCCCTCATAGTGTCTGTGAAAGCATCACAAACCATTCCTAGTTCTTGGAAACACCATGCCATTTTCATATCTCACACCGTTCTACATATTATCTTCTGTACCTGGAATTCTTTCACCCACATTGTTCACCTGGCAGACTCCTACCCAGCCTTCAAAATAAATTCACACATCACTTCCTCCTTGCAGCCTTCTCTGATTTTCCCCTCTGCCCCAACCTCCACCCTGAAAGAAAATTAATCATTTCCTTCTCTCTTCTCCTTCTGTGGCTCAGTACAGAACTTATTCTGCCCTACTGTAATTTACTGGTTTATCTGTCCAGTTCCTCTTTAACTTCATAATTTCCTTCAATGGTGTGAATCATACTGAGAGTCCTAGTACCTAGTTCTGAGCCTAACACATGCTGGTAAATAAAGCTTCCTTCAGGCTTCTATACAGTCTGAAGAAATACTCTTTTTACTGATATGTTTTTTTCCTCTGATGCCATAACTATTTTAAAAATCGTGATTATTTGGGCTTTTTTCTCATGTAACTGATACCAGAAAAGAGGTTCCCAGAGTAACACTAACCCCAGTTGTTGGAAGACTAGTTACATTTCTTGTCTTAAATAAACCGGTATTCTGCTTTACACATTAGCATTCTATGAATTTACTTAACATGGGTCAGTTTTCCTAAAAATCTCCAAGTTAGTCAACAAATGAGCTTTTAGTTAAGATAATAAGATAACAAACTTGAAGAGTAATTACAGTCGATGAAGTTCCAAACTGGAGGGACCGATGTATGAGGGACACATGATAACTGCGTAAATCTCCCTTAAAAATCCACTTGGTGTATTGATTATACAAATAAAAAAATCTGAAGTTAGACTTGTGCAAACAAAATGGGAACACATTTTAATACCACCTTAATTCAGACAATTGGGAAGGCACAATTGCGGTGAAAAAAATAATACCAATTATCAGAAAATAACACTTGAAACCAATAGAAATAAATGTGACATTATCTTTTTTGGGCCGTTTATGACACTGCTCTAATCCATTACTTCAGATGAATGATAGTTGATTCTGTTTAACAGCCCTCCTCCCATGGGAAAGTATAATAATCGACAGCACATAAATACCTTGTATTTACTTCCTGATGATTGCTGAACATTTTAGCTATAAATTTTCCACAGATAATGTCTGCTCGCTTCACCAGAGCTCTGATTAATTCTTCACAGTGCATTTCAAACATTCCTAAACGAACGGTCTGCAGTGTTAAGTATTAAAAGTTTAATAAACATGAATAGGAAGAAAATAACAATTTTGCCTTTCTCATAATATTGATTTTTTGTGTGTATGTGATCTAATGAGTTGAGTTTTTTGTTTTGTTTTATCGTGATGCAGGAAGGGTTTTCTAAATACTCATTTATATTTTACAACTATCTTTTGGGCAAATATCCCTGAGGAGTTTATTATCTCAAAAACCAATTCTATTTTAGGATAATATAGATATAAAAACTAGAGAATTGAGCTCTTAAATAGGTAGTTGGAATTTAAATGTTATCTCTGCTCTACACAAAAAAGTAATGCATGCTTATGGTAGAAATTTTGGGAAATATAAAAATAAGACAAAAGAAGAACATTTTAAATACCAGTCTGCTACTAAACAGAAATAAGTTTTGTGATACTAGACTCTCAGCTCTATGAACGTAAGAACTGTGTCTATTTGGCCACCTGCATATATCCAGATCTTACCACAATGCTTTGCAAATGGAAAGGCTCAGTAAATATTTTTCCTGCTGATAGTAATGGCCTAATTCTTTCGCTGTATGAACTAAAAATACATCCTAGTAAAACTGGAAAAAGATCATTAGGACAGAGACTAGTTATATAAAATGGGTCATTTACCTTTCTAGATGTGTACTGTATATCCTCTATTAGTTTTTGGTATTTGTGAATTTCTTCTATTATTTTCTCATAACTATGATTTTCTGCAAGAAAAGCATCAGCATCTTGCTCAGCTTTTCTGTTAATCAAGAAATCATACTTGTCATAGAGTCTGAGGTGTTCCTTCGGTGCCATGCTCTCTCTCAGTATCACTTCCTTAACCTTTTCTTTGTGAGCTTCAACAATTTCATCCAGAATTATAGGCTTCAAGGTTGTTGGTTTACACTTACTTTCCTAAACAAAGGGAAAAAAACAATATTAGTCTTTAAAATACCTTAAATTAATATAACTAGATCACTTAAACTTCATAAAAATGCCAATCTTACCATATTATTTCTTCATTCACAAATTCTTTTTGATTTTCTAATCTCTATAGAAAGAGAGATTTAGTCTAATCACAGCAGTATTTTAAATATCTAGGTTTCATATAATTTTTTTTCTTTAAGACTACTTAGTTGTGTTTTGTTTTTCTATATGGATGAAACAACTGTTACTTGAAGATATAAACAAAATAAGAAAATATAAAAACAGCAGAATCCACATCTTATTTGTACAGCTGTATATATAGCTCTATAAGGCAGTGCTTGCACTGTACATTATTTGTATTTAGAACCAGCTCAGTGTCATATCATCACACTCTTTGATCACAGTATTTTTTTACCTTGAGGAGTAATCTATCTAGAAAAAATAATTTTTACTCATTCATTGACCTTTGATCTTTGATTCTGTAAACAGCAACTAGACCACACTGAAATTCTTAGTTGTAAAATTTGCATTCTGCTATCAGCATTAGAATAATGGAGCACACAACAATTTTAAATAAGCAAGCAAATCTCAACAGTTTGTCTCCTTTCTTCAAGTAAGAGGGCAAGTAAATGTGCTTACATGGTTTGTTATCTTGAACCAAGTTACACTTAAAAATATGTATGACCTTCTTGTTCAGAATAATGGATTTTTAACTATAACAAACAAAAACCACTGTCTGTACAGAATACTCTACAGTGTTGAGATTGACAATATGAAAGGATTTCTTAGAGAATCGATTTGTTGAGGTATCCAGGGTTCATTTCCCTGCCGTGCCCCGTTATGGTCATTTCAGGAAATCAAATTGTTTAGAACTAGATGCTTCAGGACATTGGTGAATTCCATAACCACCAGCACGACCACCACCAATACCACCTCACTCTTGGGCTCAGTAGGTGTTGAGTGTTATCTTTTCTGAAAACGAATTTCGGGATAGAGCAATCTAAACTATTTACTGTATGCAGTGTGAGATGATTGGATCTAATGTGAAGCTCATTAATATTATGGACTGTTTTCTTAAATTAACAGCCTAATTTCTAAAGCATATAGACCTTTTAAAACAGAACTGGGTACATAATTCAGAACTGTATTATAAAGTACACCTTTAATATGAACTCAAATCAGTTCCTATCAAAAGTTAAGAGAAATGATATTTTTGTATTAGACAGCTCCAGTGTTTGAAAGCATGTCAAACTAGATCATGAGATAGTGGTGTGCTTGGACTCAAAGGACCTTAGCCCCTTTCAGGGTTGCCTTCTAAGGGAGAAAAAGTGTATTTTAATTTCACTTTCAGCTTCTATCAAAGACTGTGAAAAGAAACAGCTATAAGAATTCCTTTCTACAGTTGCTGTCAAAGATTCCTGAGACCATGTTCAATTATCTTATTCAAAGTACCTTCTTCTATAGGACTTGTTTCCAAACTTGACTGATTGCCAGTACCATCTAGGGATATTTTGCCAGTACCTATTTCTAAATTCCATCTGTCACTGTGAATCGGCACCTCTAGGGACAAAGTGGTAATGGTGGGTATCCTTAGATTTATGTTTTAAAAATATCCCCACGTGATGCTGACACATAACATTTCAGAACCATTACCCCATGTGTAATGCCTCATGTAAGACCTCTCTCTCAAAATTTGATATTAGGAAAAATACCTGAGCAATCTAATTCAACTATTTAATCCTAGTTAAAACTTGTCATATTCTCCTCTTCACTTTAGAAACTGGGGAGCTTAGAGCCATATTTCATAACCATAAAATCTTGGCAACTGCATTCATTTAAATGATTATAATAATTTTCTCCACTTTCAGCTTTGTCTAGTAACTCTTATTAGCTTGCTATATTTGTCTGTTTCAAAGGCTACCTCAAATTACTCTTGAAAAAAAGGGTAAGGTATGAATAGAAAATGATATAATAGATGAATTGGAATTAAAAAGTAAACAGTGTATTTCTTGAGAGACTTCTACTTATGGCAACATGGCAACAGATATCCTGAAAACAGCTACTCAGTTCAAAACACAAAAATACGCTGGAAAAATATGTTAAATATAATTTTTATAATGCACATCTAAGGAAGAAAAATAATAGGCAAGTCTAAGGAGCCAAACATAAGAGGACGCATGATTGGAGAGGCAATTGCGTGCAGAAGTGAGCAGCTGCTCTGGAGATGGTGCTGATCCCAGGTGGTCCAAACTTTGCTTAATGAGTCTCTTAATGAGCTAGGTGGGCACACATGTGGCGGGGTGGGAGCATGGGTGGGTGTATGGCTGTCAGGAAACAAAGCCTCAAGCCTGAGCAAGGTGGGAAGTCACAGCTGATAGACCCACATAAAACCAAGAACACAGAAAGGGTTCTGGGGACATAAACTTCAGAAATGCTAACAGGTGTGACAGAACTTTAGAATGATGAAGCAAAAGTAAGGAAAAATGTGCTGTTTGGGCTTTTTTTGGTAGAGAAGAAAAAAAGATTGTCATCTTAAGAATCTGTAACCCCAAGTTTGTTCTTATCCGAATTTGAGTAAGCATCCACACTGCTAGTGTTGTCTACAGAATCCTTAGACAAGAATTTTGTTACAAAATTAGTCCTTGGTCTGCACAGGCCTCCTGAGCACCTGTCCAGAGGATATGCAAATTCCAGGTGAACCAATTCAAACCAAGGCCTCAAAGATTTCCCTAAATAAAATTCTGTCACACACAAAAACGCACAGAAATAAAACACCAGGAGCAGGTGTCAGATCAATAAACAGAGAAGTAAACCAGTAACGATTATATGACCAAGTACAAGAGTCTATCAAAAATGATTAGACCTGATCTGTGATTTGCAAGCTCAGAGACACTACTATTTATGGAAAAAGGGGTATGAGGAGGTAATCAACAGGAGGATAGCTTTACAGAGCTGAAAAAATATAGCGTAAGTTGCAGCAGGGTCTACAGGAGCACCCATTGATGGCTTCAAGCCTGCTCACAATTTTAATTCTTTCCCCTCAAAGTTTTCAGCTGAGTCCAATGAAAGACTGGACTAAGAAACCAGGCACAAGAGAAGCTAATGGAAAAACAGTATTTTTTTTAAATCAAACTTCCTTATAAGCAAATCTTATTAGGCCATTTATATTCATAAAGCAGAGGATATATATCTACATCTTAGAAGTTATTTGATGTGAATATCATCGTGCAATTCGAGCCATCAAGATATCCTTGTTACTTACCCACTTGGAATACAATTTTGTCTCAACTCTTGGCACAAAACTGATGGCCTTAATCATCGTATCATAAACATTTAGAAGGATGTCGATATAGTCATTGAACTCAGGTTCAAACTTAATAGTGCCATTATCAAGAATCAGCCTCATAATGAAACCTGGATGTTCAAAAGCTTTTACAGAATCCTGCAAAAGAAATTATATATATATATATATATATACACACACACACACATACACATACATCCATACACATTTGAATCGTGATAGACTCTGGAGTGCACTGGTTCCAATTAGAATACATGGAAACTCATCCTTCCTCTTATGGCCTGGACAGTTAAGCCAAAGAGGAGCTCTACTAAAAAGAGCAAGAGCAATTCCCAGCTAGACTCGTTAGTATATATTATCCATTGGGCCAACTATGGGTCAAAGTTCCAGAAAAAAGGTGGATGCACATAGCAGTGGGACTCTAGAATCATGCAATAAAGAGCTCAAGAGAAGCGCATTTCAGTTTCTCAGGCCTTGCTCATACTGTAATAGACCTTCTTCCAGGAGAAAAGAGTTGCTTATGGAAATATTCCCCAGCCATCATGACCCAGATTTCCCAATCATAGGACTTTCCAGTTATGTCTACTAATCCTTACTAATGTGATGATACTCATATATTCTGAGTATGCAGGTTGACACTTTTTTAAACAGGTAAGTGCAATAGGTCTAAAGATATGCTTTCTGCCCTCCCACTGGCAAAGGTACTTTATAATTTTCTTCTCAGAAAGAATCAAAAACAAATAAAGTAGCCAATGAATATTGGGGTGACTGAGCCATACTTACTGGGGGCTGCACAATTAAGTCCGTGAAATCTTGCATGGAGACCAGAGCAAGCTCCTGCAGCTGCGAGGTCATAAGTGTAGCGGCACAGTTGAAAAAAGATTCCAGCTTGGTGCTGCTGTCACCAGTTGGCAATTGCTTTTTTTTATTACCTTGGTAATAAATATTCTGCACTTCTGGGAACCACCTTGAAAGAACAAAAGACTTTTAAAAGTTAATACTTGCAGTGAATTACTCCTTTTACATGAAGCTTTACCAGTAACTTCTGGGCATCCAAAGGTCTCCATAGAGAGGTATATTGCAAAGTGGTATTATCCACTCTCTGAAATGTAAATGCCAGCATATTTAACTTCTCCTGGGAAAAGAAATTAAACATAGCCAATAGAAAATGACTCGATGTGATACTGTGAGACAAACATAAATTTAACTCCTGGAACTATGATTCCTGTCCTTTCTAAATAAATATGATAACTAATTTTATTGGATATTACAAGATACTCCTGTTGCTGAAATGTTCTTCTGGGAATGAATTTGTTAGTTCAAAGCTAAAATGTAAATAACTGATTAAACCAAGAGAGGCCTTATGTGGTTCAACCCACTTGGTATTTTATGGCATTCTATCTGCTTCATAATAACTTGAAAATAAGATGCAAATCAATAAAATCAAGTATATTATTTCCTTATTCCCCTTAATGTGAAATCCTGAAAGACTGATTTGAAACAGTTTCAAGTGTGGATGTATCCTTGTAATAAAAGGGTAACAGTGAAATTCACATATAGATACATCATGATGATAACAAGTGAAGTTTTTAGTTGTAAAAACCACTGTCCAACACCATAAAATTAAGGAATATTGGTACCTCTTTCATAAGAGATAATGAGTTAAAATAGAGAGCCAGTATAATTTTAGGAGTTGCCTGAATGCTCCAAGAGAGATCTAAGTTTTAAATATGTGTATTCACCCCTTTAACAAATATGTGCTTAGTGTCTACTGTGTGCTCGGAGAAGTGCCATGGGAGATATGCAAAAACACAACGTCATCCCTCCTCTCAGTAAAGCAATGTGTCATAGCAGAAAAACAACTCGGAAGCTAAAGGATAGAGACATAATTTTCTATGTAAGTAATGGAGACAGGTTTTACAGTGAAGACTGCAATTTCACTGAACACTGGGTAGAAATGAAATGAGGATGATGATGAGAAAAGGATCTGAAGTAGAAGTAGGATAATAAAAATAGGTGAGGTGGGTGGGGCTAATATAGTTGGTCATTCTACTGTCTATAACAGATAACAGACAAGGAAATAGGAAGAATTAAGTGGGGAAACCCATGAGGACTTTTGTAGAACTTGGGAGCTAAACACATGAACTTGGGACACCCTCAGGCTCTAAAAAGAAGCCACGGCAGAACTTTCTGCAATAATTTGTCACCATTAAAACAACAGGTAAAGAGGACAGGTAGCAAATACAAAGTAGGGAAGGGACGTGCTAGATTAAAAAAGGCTATTGAAAACTTCTAGTAGTTCAGGGAAGAGATGGAATACAATTAGGGCTATAGGACAAGAAAAAGAATAAAATACATTAAAAAAATTATTCATTCAGTCGTTGTCTCAAACATACTTATAAGGCTCCCTACTGTGCACAAAACATTTGGGGTACAAAATAGTACTTAGTCCTCAAAGTGCCCATATGCTAGTGGAGGGGAAAAAAGGCACAAAAATAAATATTTTAAAAGAAGGAATCAAAAGAGAATAAAGTGTTACAGGCATTCAAAAGGAAGAGATCCCTTTTGATGAGGTAACAATAAAGATTTCATGGAAGAAGCATAATTTGGGCTGGGTACTGATAGAAGAGAGGCTTCTCCAGTAATGAGCTACACAAGTACTGTAAATACTGTGAACCATAATATTTTGCTGATGGAATTTAAGTGGTTCTTATTCTGTTTTAATCTCCTTAACCTCTGATTCAAAATGATACAACTATGTATGCAAAGACAATGACAATAAAAATCACAGACTGTAAGAGGAAAGCAACTGAATGACTTTCAAATTTTCACTGAATTTCTATCTCACAGATGAGAATAAGGAGTAGCTATTTTAAAACCAATAATTATTTAAAAAGGAGAACAAAAGGCCTTCAGATTTACCCATTGGGTAGATACTTAGCACTTGTAGGGTATGGTTATAGTCTTAGAAGTTACATTCTGTTTAATTTAACATGGCCATTTCTATAGGCATGACCCAAGGTGAAAGTCTTTTCGAAACTAAAAATGGAAGATAGGTTAGATCTGGGTTGCCAAGGACCTTAAAAGGCAGGTAAGGAATGTGGACTTATTTTGTCAGTAAAACAAAGGCACTGAACTAGGTAATATTTTCAGATTCCTCTGGCCTACATGGGAGGTTAAAAGGGCCTGCCCTGGGTAGTCATAATGACAATTAAAACATGAAAGATGTTTCTGAGAGAGAAGCAAGAATAGTTGCTGTCCTAAGTCTCAATAAATACAAAAGGACTGAAATCATACAAAGTTAGAAATCAGTAACAGAAGGACACTCAAAAAATTCACAAATGTCGAAATTAAACAGCAGAGTCCTAAACATCCAGTGAATCAAAAAACAAATCACAAGGGAAATTAGAAAACAATCTGAGATAAATAAAAATGAAAACACCATATTCTAAAACTCATAGCATGTAAAAAAGTAGAAATCAAAGGGAAATCTATAGCTGTAAATACCTATGTTAAAAAAATTTTTAAATATCTTAATTAAATAACTTAAACTTCCACTAGAAATCAGAAGAAAAGCAGACTAAACTGAAAACAAGGCAAAGGGGAGAAATAAAAATTTGAGTGGAAATAAGCAAAATAGAGAATAGAAAAACAAGAGAGAAAATCAACAAAACCAAAAGCTGGTTTTTGAAAAGATCAGCAAAATTGACAAACCTATATCTAAGACTCATATTAGGAATGAAAAAGGGAATATTAATATTTACTTTACAGAAAAAAAAGATTACAAGGAAGTTCAATTAACAATTGTATGTCAACAAATTATCTAGCAAAGTCTTAGAAGCTCAAACCACCAAAACTGACTAGAGAATAGAGAACATGAATAGACATATAACAAGAAACTGAGTTAATAGCAAATAAATAAATAAACAAAAAATAAAAAGTCCAGAATCAAGGACTAGATGGCTTCACCAGCAAGTTCTACAAAACATTTAAAAGATTAACACCAATCCTTCACCAACTCTTCCAAAAAGAAAAAGAACAAGGAAAACATTCTAACTCATTCCATAAGGCCAGTATTATAATACCAAAACCATGCAATGATATCAGAAGAAAACTATAATAGCCCTTATAAATGTAAACACAAATATCATCAACAAAAGAATAGCAAACTGAATCTAACAGCATATAAAAATAATTACATTCTGTGGACAAGTAGGAATTATCTCAGGAATGCAGGGTTGAGTCAATATATTAAAATTGATGTAATATATTAATAAAGGAGAAAAACCCATTATCATCCCAAGAGATGCAGAAAAAGCATTTGGCAAAAATCTACAGTATTTCATGATAAAAATAATCAAGAAACTAAGAATGAAAGGGGGGTCAGAAAAACATATTTCTGGAGGCAGGGCTGATAAACCACAGCAACTGCTGAGTAGAAGTACAGGATGAGGACTAAGAAGAATTTGAGTTTGGGGTAGATGTCATAATGAAGCATTTGCTAATTGTCTGCCGTGGTGAGCTGATACTCTGCCTGTTCAGCCCACAATAAACACATTCTGGCTCATTATTTAAAATATGGTCAGAGGGTTCTTCTTCTAGAATCAGTTAGGATACATCAAGAGGTACAGCTAATCAATCTACTTCTCTCAGCAAAATTATTCAGTCAGGATTGTACTCTACTCTGTACTTTGACACCCAATTTACTAAAATTTACAATAGTAATGTATTTCTGGGTTATAACCCTGCAGCCATAGATCAAGAAATTTTATTTGTATTCTGTCCTTAGAAGATTTTCTTAATTAATTATGGGGTTTTATGATGCAATTAACTATGTGGTTTCATTCTGTATTCCTTCTCTATTTGTTTATACTAACTAAATAATAAAACTAAATAAGAGCCTCAAGTTTTTCAAGTAATGTCAGACAAAGAATTTGATTCTAACATATTGGAGAAGAAAAAAGATAAAGATTCTTTCTTAAACTATCAAGATATATTTCTAAGTAACTCTTAGAAATAATGAAGCTATATTAGAGTTTCAGGCCCTCTGTTAATTCAATTTGATCTTATTTTAATGTCCTATTTATAGTAATTTAATAACTCATGATAACGATAATCTTTCTGTACTGTTTCAGAGCACATTGTCTGGCACCAGCATCAATATGTGTTTATTCCATTTTGAAGGGCTAATCTAAGAAGATGTTTAATTATCACTTGATAAGTCTCACCTCCAAATGTGATTATAAACTCCTTTATAGAATATATTTTCCCCAGCCAATCATTCTTTGCACTCCCTCACATCCTCCATCCGAAAGTAAAGAAAGAGGCACAGCACTTTACATGTATTAATAGATGTCAAATAAAAATCTGGCAAGTGATTAGTTGATGATCATTCACCTGCTAATGCCCCCAGCCCCGTATCCCACTCCACTCTTAGAGCACAAGTAGAAACCAGACATTAAGAAAAAAATAACCATTTGTTATAATAATTTTAGTTTCTGCATAATCTATGCTATGTAGAGCATCTGGATAGACATTACACACCAAAGCAGTTAAGGAGATCACATTTAACTCTCAAACAGAAATGAAAACAAACTTGTTAAAAGGGGATTTTCTAAAAGCAGTTAAACACATTTTAAAATTATATTTTCCTACATGAAATTTCAAAACTTTACATTTTAAGTAGAGTCTCTTTGGCAGTTTCCATGTGTTTCACTACAATGCTCTGAAACATTGACAGCTCTAATGCATCCTGGCGATTGTGAAATTCTTCTACGTCAATTAAACGTAATTTTCTATAAAACAAAAAAGTGAACAGTAATTAACTTATGAGTCTTTTTGTATGTAGTATTTTTGCTAATTGACCCCATCTCAAAAAATTTGACATTCCTAGGCTTTATTATTAATATTTGTGTTTCATGAAATCAAATATTTAAGAATATGAGATATTCTAATTTTTAAAGTAATTAATGTAAGTAAATTCAATAGGAACACAATATATTATGAATGTATGAAAAGATGAAAAATGAAGTAAAAGGTTGAAATAACTGGGACTTAATAGATAGTTTAGGCTGATTTTTGCTTTCAAACTGTAATCATTAATACAGAAAAGGAGAGAGCTCGAAGCTTACATGGTCCACTGCTCCTAAAACAAACACTGCACCCTCTCTGAAAAGAAAGCAATCCTGGATATTAGGGAGCCATGCGAAGGGGGAATTCTCACACTTAATGATTAAGACCCAGTGTGTCAGAATCTTGCAAACCTGTCTGGTTTTGATCTTTTTAGAAAACACAGTGCTTACTCCAGTCAACAGATTTCAGTACAACCCCTTTTCTGACTGCAATGCTATGGATCTTTGTTACATGCATAGCTTAGTCATTTAAGAATTTCCTCTGTTGGGAAAACTGGACAGCCACATGCGAAAGAATAAAACAGAACCACTATCTTACACTATACACAAACATTAACTCAAAATGGATTAAAGACTTGAACATAAAACCTGAAGACATAAAACTCCAGGAAAAAAACTTGGGTAGTAAGTTCATCCTTGACATGGGTCTTGACTTTTTAGATCTGATACCAAAAGCAAAAACAAACAAATGGGACTAAATCAAACTAAAAGGCTTCTGCATAGCAAAAGAAGCCATCAACAAAATGAAAAGCAACCTACTGAATGGGAGAAAATACTTGAAAATCACATACCTGATAAGGGTTAACCTGCAAAATATATAAAAAATTCATACAACTCAACTGCAAAGAAAACCAAACAACCTGATTAAAAAATAGGCAGAGGATCTAAATAGACATTTTCCAAAAAAGCCATACAGATGGCCAACAGGCACATGAAAAGATGCTCAACATCACTGATTATCAGAAACATGCAAATCATAACTACAAAGAGATATCACTTCACACCTGTTGGAGTGGCTAGTATCAAAAAGACACGAAAAAAGTGCTGGTGAGGATGTGGAAAAAGGGAACACTTATATAGCGTAGGTAGTGCAGCTGCTATTAAAAACAGTATGAAGGTTCCTCAAAAAAATTAAAATAGAACTAACATATTATCCAGCAATTCCACTTCCAGGTATTATCCAAAGGGAAAAAACACTAACTTGAAAACCCACATATGCACTCAGCATGGTCACGGCAGCATTGTTTACAGTAGATAAAACATGGAAACAACCTAAATGTCCACTGGTGGAAGAATGAATAAAGAAAATATGACATATATACACAGTAGAATTTTATTCAGCCATAAGAGAATAATGAATTCTTACTTGCAAGAACATAAATGTGGAATCTAAAAAACAAACAAAAATCTGATTTCATGGATTTAGAGAACAGACTGGTGGTTACCTGAGGCAGGTGAGGGAGTGAGCAAAATGGGAGAATGGGGTCAAGTGGTACAAATTTCCAGTTATGAAGTGAGTAAGTCATGGAGAAATAATGCACTATATAGTGACTATAGCTAATAATCCTGTATTGCTCACTTATTTGAAAGTAGCCAGGAAAGTGATCTTGAGGGTTCTCATTATAAGAAAAAGAATTTTTTTGTAATTATATATGGTGACTGATGTTAACTGGACTATTATGATGCCTCCATAGAAAAAAGCATTTTCTCTTGCAGATGAACTAAAATGAAAGAACAATATTACCTGTTATGTAACACAATTTAACTACAGATCCCTCCCATATTGAAGGAACTGTAATTTAATTTCCAAGTAAGTGATATTTATGTTAACTGAAAATCAATGAACACTATGAAAAACTTCACATTTAATTTTTATTTAATGACCAATATAAAATACTGGTCAGATATTTCAAATCTACTTGTATTCCTTTCACAGGCTAAACTCCCATCTCTTAGGTTATACTGTGTTTGATAATACATTAGGTACAAAGTAGGTACATTATTGGAACATGCTTAGTTACATGTTATTCTGGACAATTGAGCTGGGTAATGTTTGAAATAAAAGGCTCCTGAAATGCAGTAGAGCAGCACATATTACACATAATCTCTCTTTATGCTTTTTGGTCAACATTGTCACCATGACTTTCTGTTTTGAAGCTGTAGCTGTAAATGAGAGCACAGGTGCACGCAGCATGAAGCAACAGGAAGTGTGGCTTGAGGGTGGGAGCCTGGAATTCACTTTGCTCCTGAGCCACCAGACAATTTCCCCACAGCTCCTTATCATTTGGTTTGAGACAGAATTCTAGTCGGCACAGGCCACCTGTCTTTGATGTTTTGAGACTGAAAGGCTTTTCACAAGTTTTAAAGTATAATTTTCTCACGAAACCTCTGTTGATAACATTTCCCATTTGGTCAGTAGGCTGAACTGTTAAGTTGAGAAAAATACTATTAGTCACTCTTCCTACTTTCTCAGCATGATCCATACAACAATTCAGCGGTACAACAGTTGAAACTATTGGTTTAAGACATAGGAGGAATCGGGAAAAGGATTACTCACTGTACAGTAGCTTGAACTTGGTTAGCCAAGTGAAAATGTTTAAAAGTCTCTAAAAGTTTTATGATAACAAATTTTCTAATTGCCAAAATCTCTTCTTCATCTCAATTTTCCATTAATAGAACCAAATAATAGCCCCAAATCACTCAGACTGTGAACCTCAGGATCTTCTTTGAAAGAGGATGCTACTTGATGCACATCACAGCCTGAAATCCACCTTGACCCTTGGGTCCATCACTGATTTCAAGCAGGAGGATTTCAACAGTCTCGGCTAAGTACTATGGACTGAGCACCAAGTCAGCCTCTGACTTTGTTGTCTAGTTTTCAAAACTAATCTCACTTTTTACTGGGACAAAGTTGCCCCCAAATCCTGCTCCAAGTGCCTACATTTCTTACCTGTTTCCCTTTATGAGAAGCATGCTTTGCACTTGCTGGTTCCCCTCCTTTATTACCTTCAAAGTGGCACCCTCTAGGCAGTGTTCTGTATTTGTTTTCACTTTTAAGAATACATCCTGAGACTTCCCACATTAGCACATTGAGCTTTTCCCATTCAGATTTTATAGCTTTGTAATATTCCATTGTGTGAATGTACTACAACTTACTGAACCAGGTCACTATCAGTGCAGATTAAAAAATTGCTGATGACAGAGGTGGCGTCACTAAGAGGTGCTGTGGAAGGGGTAAAGGATGCAATGGAAGCACGAGAAGCAGCCCAAGAACACAGGGTGCAAGGTGCTGTGGGGGAAGTGAGGGTGTAGTGGTGCCGCCTGCTCCAGAAGTGGTAGAGGATATATCAGAGAAGGACGACATACATGGTTGTTCTCACTCTTTTATCAACAAATGGCACAATAAGAACCGAATACCTCTATCATTTCCTACACTTTCAGGTGTATCTGAAGGCTAACTTCCTGGAAGTGAGATTATTGGATTTGAGTGTAAATGACTGTAATATTGATAGATGTGGCTGGATTCCTTTCAAATGGGTGCCTATTTCTCCAAGCCTCACCAACAAAGTGTGCTGTCAGTACTTCGGGATTTTCCAATCTGATAGGAACAGAATGATTTCTCAGTGTGGTTTTTACTTAAATCTTTTTGCATTTCTCTTCTTATGAGCTACGATAAGCATCTTTAAATACCTTTAAGAGTGATTCAAGTAGTATCCTGAGTGCTGTACACTAAACAAATCCATAGTGTTTTAATCTAATAATATTTTCTTGGCTCACCTTTGTCAAATCATGAATTTTTAAAGTCCACTTTATCTTTTAAAATAAGATTCACCTTCTTAGAGATGTGCTTTTTATATTCAACTACCTAAATTTATATCCTATGATCACTTCTATGCTTATATATATATATACACATTATGCTATGTATATATATAGTATATATATGTGTCCTCATATATACCCTATTTTTCAAGCAAAAATACCTATGACTCCATTACAAATGAGGTCTCTGACATTAAAGGGGTTCTGTAAGTGTAAATACTGAATGACATGAATTTGCAAACTCCCACCTAGAGCTCATCCCTTCAGGTTTCCATACTCATGCATTTGGAGTCATTCAGGTGATTTTTTTGCATTACTATCCCCAAACCACAGTCACACAGAGAAATGTCCTATATTTCGAAGACTTGCTGAGACTCAGGGCAAATGACCATTACCCAGAGTAAGGATGCCCTGTGTGGATACTGGCGTCTGCTCAAAGGAGCAGTGCCCATGACTGTGCACTCCACTCTAGTATTTGCACAGAGAACAAAGATGACTCCTGCCCACAAGGCAGCATTGAAGTTGGTGGGGTCCTTTCTCCCCATAGACCGCACAGCTTCTTTCTCATTTGTCTTTATCCTCAGTACCTCAAGGTTAGCTCCAGTTGCTGCTAATACCTCCACCACCAGGACCATGGATGCTAATTTTGAACACATCCTCTGTTATAGCACTATTTTCTCATCTCAGTTTTGCTTTGTCTTCCCCTTCCTCCTTTCATTTTCCTGTCTCTTGCCTCATGATACTGTGTAACAAAGTCTAGTCCTTTAAGGAAACAGAGCACTTCACCCAGCATCCAGCACAGTATATTTTAGCAGTTCCATCTGTGAATGGATACAAAAGAAAAAACTATGGTGGTGTTCTGAAAATGAAACGTATATAAACATCCTTTGTGAAAGTGATATACTATATTGTATGACCTCATGACTGCATGCAAAATTAGATCTTGGGCCTTTTCAGGGAGAATTTCTTGAGCCCCAGTAAACTAAAAGGAAAGAAGTGAGAAAAACATGGGGCAGAGAGATGGTCTCTTTCTATTCCTACAAGTCAAGGTCAAGTAGAAAAATCCACAATATACAATGTAAGGATGCACTTTCTAACAGTATGTGGTCGAACCAACAAAAGCCGGTTTTATGCTATGTTATATACGTGCTTGTGGGTACAATATATACTTGGTTTTATGAGCATAAGAAAAATATGGAAAGAACCCACCTGATGGCTACCATGTGCCCTTGGCCAAGTTTGTGGAAAGAAGGGCAGGTGTGAGGAAAAGAAAGGCCAGTCGGAGTAAGGCAAAGAAAAAAAAACTGCACTTAAAAAGTGTTCCTGGCCATCTTAAGGTATTACATAAAATTGCATATGTATCTGTATAAAGAAATTCAATTAAAATTTGTTAAAGGCAGAAAAGGAGAGAGGGATGGAGTGAAGAAAGGAAGGGGGCTTAGACACCACAAGTCATTTTACCTGTGGGATAATGGAGCCCCGGGGAGTGCCAAGGATGAGCTAGAGAGCCTATGGTCAGATGGGGCCAGGGCCGGAGCAACGCCAGATGGCTCCGCTTCCAGGAGCAGGCTTTGGGAACAGGATTAGGTGGGCTAAAGATTCTAACTTTGGAAGGAGTTCAGAGAAGCTGGTGGGTGAGGCCCACCCTAGTGTATGTCAGGGGGGCTCCCAGGGCAGAGACAACAGCTGCTTCAGCTATACCCATAGCTTCTAGTGCAGTTCTAAAGACAGCAGCTTTCCCTTCATTGGTCTGTGGAAGGCAGAAAGAGGTGCTCATTTATTATGCCCTTGTGCCGTTAGGACAACACATGCAATAAAAAACAAGAGGCTCTGGAGAGCAGGTCACGTGTGAACTGGGGGTTGTGGTTCGTTGGGGATGTCCGGTGGGGGATGGACTGGTGAGAAAAGTCTTACCAGATCACCTTGGAAACCTCCGCTCTATCATAAGGAAGAGACCAATTCAGGTTTTGAGGGACTTGAAAGGAGGCCTTCTTTAAGAAAAATAATATAAATTTGTATTACTTTTGCATATTTTATAAAAACATGTCCAGGGGCACATGACTTTAGGACACCCTCCAGGGCCTTGTAAGCAGCCAGCCAAGGGAGGGGATGTCAAGCAGGAGCTTCTAAGCTGTGGGGTAAACTGTCCTCAGCCCTAGGGCCAAGCTCTTGAGTCCCACAGCACACACCAGTGTCCACATCCAGCCCTGGCAAATGCTTCGTGTGTTCCTGTACCATCTCCACCATGCCAGTGCCTACAAGGTGATGCATGACCCCAAAGAGTCACCCAGGAACTGCAGCTCACACCATTCACGTAGCAATATTCACTAGGTTTGTACACCATCGAGATGATTACAGCAGCTATCGTTCTGAGGATATAAATCAAGGACTGACAATTCAGCCCCTTTATTGTGATTGCCTGGGAAGTATGTGTGGTATCAGGCAGGGGATGGGAAACGTAAGGGAAGAATGGGGTTAGAAATAAAAGGCAAGCTTCACTTTTTACTCTCTTCACTTCCATGTTATTTATTTAAAACAATGTTTAAATACTTGTGTCAAATATGTAGGGTTTTTTAAGTTTGCAGTTAAAATAGTAAAAGAAGTAATTGGGATGTAATAAAATAACTTTCATCTCTCTTTTTAAAAAAAGCTAAGGCAGGCCAAAAATACTCACTTAAAAGTACTGTGCCACGAATCTAACACAGCCAACATTGTAGGGTTCATTGCATTCAAGTGATCCCTAATATAACTGCTTGCAGCTAAAAAAGATTTCCTCCAAGGTTTTGGAAGGATTTCCATCCTGAAAACAGAAAAAAATATTCAGTTGTTTTCTTTAAAAATTAAAAGAAAGTATTTTTATACTCAATGTACTTTTAGAGTAAAAATGATTTAATTTTAAAAGCAAATATGTATCCCTCAGTCAATGACAAAACATGAAATTCTATGTTAAAATAAATAAATATCATACTTCTTTTGGTTTACTATAATTTCAGGACAATAATTTGTGCATATGAATTTAGACTTGAATCTCTAACACATAAGGTAACTTGTTTCTCTAAATACTTAAGTCCACAAGTAACTCATAACAATCAAATTTAGAAACAGCCAGCTATGTTTCATATACATTTTGAAAGATTTTATTAATTTCAGGGCATAAAACACTTAAATTTTTCCTTTATTTTTTTGTAAAAAAAAAAAATTTCGGCTGTTTGAAGTTATCTCTGCTTAGATCTGTCTGTTACATAAAGAGATAAGTCATTCTTCAATAAGATACGTATGTTTTTTTTTTTTGAGAGGGCATCTCTCATATTTATTGATCAAATGGTTGTTAACAACAATAAAATTCTGTATAGGGGAGTTAATGCTCAATGCACAATCATTAATCCATCTCAAGCCTAATTCTCGTCAGTCTCCAATCTTCTGAAGCATAATGAACAAGTTCTTACATAGTGAATAAGTTCTTACATGGTGAACAGTACAAGGGCAGTCATCACAGAAACTTTCAGTTTTGATCACGCATTATGAACTATAAACAATCAGGTCAAATACAAATATTTGTTTGATTTTTATACTTGATTTATAAGTGGATCCCACATTTCTCCCTTTATTATTATTATTATTATTATTATTATTATTATTATTATTTTTAATAATATGCTGAAGTGGTAGGTAGATGCAAGATAAAGGTAGAAAACATAGTTTAGTGTTGTAAGAGCACAATTGTAGATGATCAGGTGTGTGCCTGTAGACTATGTGTTAATCCGAGCTAGACAAGGGCAATAAAACATCCACGGATGCAGAAGATTTCTCTCAAAACAGGGGGGATGAGGTTCTAAGCTTTACCACTGTTGATCCCCAATTTCTCACCTAATAGCCCCCCTGCGACTGTGCCTGTGTTAGGTTGTTCCTCCCTTGAGGAATCTTACCTGTCTCTGGCTAACCAGTCATCTTCAGGGGCCATACAGGGAGATGTAAAGTTGGTAAGTGAGAGAGAAGCCACATTGTTTGAAAAGGTTAGCTTTTTACTTCTTTGCAGATTTATGCCCTGTGGCTTCTATGCCCAGCATTTGTCTTGAGGTATCTTTACCACTTGGAGGAATTATGATACTCGGTAAATTCGGTATGAGGCACGAATTCTATTTAAGGGTTGTAATTAGGAAGGAAGAAGAAAAGCTATAGAGGTAGCAGATGGAAGAAAACATGGGAGGATTGATTATTTCTTTGACATATCTTCTTGTAGAGTAACGTAAGCATGTATAGGTTTTAAACTACTAACTAAATTGCGCACACATATTAACATAATAGGAATACAGTTACATAAACAAAGCAGATCTATAATTACCAGCCATCTCCAGTGAAGCCAAGAAAACCAGTTAGGCACCCTAGGCATTTGTGAAAATTTGTCTATGATATGATGGATATTGTCCAACTGTACTTGAACAGTCTGAGAGAAATCAGACAAATTAAAGCAACCCATTTCTGGGAACTGTTCACATCCCATATGTTCTTTTAACCGTAGATAGTCTGTAGTCGTAAGATTTTGGAGTGCTACAACTTGCACCTCTCCTAATTCTTGGTTGAGTTCCAACAGTATAGATCCAGTCAAATTTGTTGTTTTACTGTATGCACAGGCCAGCTTAGATATCTCCTTCTTCATTCCAATGGCAAGTCCAGGAAACGGTGGGATGGATGCAGCTACAATTGCAGCATCACCTGGATCTTTGTGGAGGTTTTTTGATGACCATCTTCTGGTATGAGTCTTCCAGAGAGTGCTGATGTTGGAAGTTCTTCTTCATATCGTATCTTACTTCATTTTCTGGGTAGCCAAATTAGGCTTTGATCTTCTGTATAAAAACAAACAGACCCTTTGCGCACACTTTGATATGCCCTTTATACTATTGTGTAGAACTCATTGGAGGTCACCACACAGGAACTGTTTTTTTTTTTTTTTAAGAGAAAGGAATATTATCAGAAAAGTGTACCTCCATAGCTGATCATCTGACACACTTTAAGTGATCAAAATTAAGGATATTTAAAGCATGTGTTAATCTTTGATTTACCATTAGTTTTATCCTATCAAGGAGTAATCCCCCTTTTCTTTCTTTCATTTTTTTTTTAATCTTTAATCTACACTTACATGAAGAATACTATGTTTACTAGGCTCTCCCCTATACCAGGTCCCCCCTATAAACCACATTACAGTCACTGTCCATCAGCATAGCAAAATGTTGTAGAATCACTACTTGTCCTCTCTGTGTTGTACAGCCCTCCCCTTTTTTCCTCCCCCGCTATGCATGCTAATCTTAATACACCCTTTCTTCTCCCCCTCCCTTATCCCTCCCTGCCCACCCATCCTCCCCAGTCCCTTTCCCTTTGGTACCTGTTAGTCCATTTTTGGGTTCTGTAATTCTGCTGCTGTTTTGTTCCTTCAGTTTTTCCTTTATTCTTATACTCCTCAGATGAGTGAAATCATTTGGTACTTGTCTTTCTCCACCTGGCTTATTTCACTGAGCATAATACCCTCCAGCTCCATCCATGTTGCTGCAAATGGTAGGATTTTCCCTCTTCTTATGGCTGAGTAGTATTCCATTGTGTATATGTACCACATCTTTTTTATCCATTCATCTACAGATGGACATTTAGGTTGCTTCCAATTCTTGGCTATTGTAAATAGTGCTGCGATAAACATAGGGGTGCATCTGTCTTTCTCAAACTTGACTGCTGCGTTCTTAGGGTAAATTCCTAGGAGTAGCATTCCTGGGTCAAATGGTAGGTCTGTTTTAAGCATTTTGATGAACCTCCATACTGCTTTCCACAATGGTTGAACTAATTTACATTCCCACCAGCAGTGTAGGAGGGTTCCCCTTTCTCCACAGCCTCACCAACATTTGTTGTTGTTTGTCTTTTGGATGGCAGCTATCCTTACTGGTGTGAGGTGATACCTCATTGTAGTTTTAATTTGCATTTCTCTGATAATTAGCAATGTGGAGCATCTTTTCATGTGTCTGTTGGCCATCTGTACTTCTTTTCTTTTTTAGAGAACTGTCTGTTGAGTTCCTCTGCCCATTTTTTAATTGGGTTATTTGTTTTTTGTTTGTTGAGGCATGTGAGCTCTAGCTCTTTATATATTCTGGACGTCAAGCCTTTATCGGATCTGTCATTTACAAATATATTCTCCCATACTGTAGGGTACCTTTTTGTTCTATTGATGGTGTCTTTTTCTGTACAAAAGCTTTTCAGCTTAATACAGTCCCACTTGCTCATTTTTGCTGTTGTTTTCCTTGCCCGGGGAGATATGTTCAAGAAGAGGTCACTCATGTTTATGTCTAAGAGGTTTTTCCCTATGTTTTTTTCCAAGAGTTTAATGGTTTCATGACTTACATTCAGGTCTTTGATCCATTTTGAATTTACTTTTGTGTATGGGGTTAGACAGTGATCCAGTTTCATTCTCTTACATGTAGCTGTCCAGTTCTGCCAGCATCATCTGTTAAAGAGACTGTCATTTCCCCATTGTATGTTCATGGCCCCTTTATCATATATTAATTGACCATATATGTTTGGGTTAATTTCTGGAGTCTCTAATCTGTTCCACTGGTCTGTGGCTCTGTTCTTGTGCCAGTACCAAATTGTCTTGATTACTATGGCTTTGTAGTAGAGCTTGAAGTTGGGGAGTGAGATCCCCCCTACTTTATTCTTCTTTTTCAGGATTGTTTTGGCTATTCGGGGTCTTTAGTGTTTCCATATGAATTTTTGAATTATTTGCTCCAGTTCATTGAAGAATGTTGCTGGTAATTTGAGAGGGATTGCATCAAATCTGTATATTGCTTTGGGCAGGATGGCCATTTTGATGATATTAATTCTTCCTAGCCATGAGCATGGGATGAGTTTCCATTTGTTAGTGTCCCCTTTAATTTCTCTTAAGAGTGACTTGTAGTTTTCAGGGTATAGGTCTTTCACTTATTTGGTTAGGTTTATTCCTAGGTATTTTATTCTTTTTGATGCAATTGTGAATGGAATTGTTTTCCTGATTTCTCTTTTTATTGGTTTATTGTTAGTGTATAGGAAAGCTACAGATTTCTATGTGTTAATTTTGTATCCTGCAACTTTGCTATATTCCGATATCAGTTCTCGTAGTTTTGGAGTGGAGTCTTTAGGGTTTTTTATGTACAATATCATATCATCTGCAAATAGTGACAGTTTAACTTCTTCTTTACCAACCTGGATTCCTTGTATTTCTTTGTTTTGTCTAATTACCGTGGCTAGGACCTCCAGTACTATGTTAAATAACAGTGGGGAGAGTGGGCATCCCTGTCTAGTTCCCGATCTCAGAGGAAAAGCTTTCAGCTTCTTGCTGTTCAGTATAATGTTGGCTGTGGGTTTATCATATATGGCCTTTATTATGTTGAGGTACTTGCCCTCTATTCCCATTTTGCTGAGAGTTTTTATCATGAATGGATGTTGAATTTTGTCAAATGCTTTTTCAGCATCTATGGAGATGATCATGTGGTTTTTGTCTTTCTTTTTGTTGATGTGGTGGATGATGTTGATGGATTTTCGAATGTTGTACCATCCTTGCATCCCTGGGATGAATCCCACTTGGTCATGGTGTATGATCCTTTTGATATACTGTTGAATTCTGTTTGCTAATATTATATTGAGTATTTTTGCATCTACAGTCATCAGGGATATTGGTCTGTAATTTTCTTTTTTGGTGGGGTCTTTGCCTGGTTTTGGTATTAGGGTGATGTTGGCTTCATAGAATTAGTTTGGGAGTATTCCCTCCTCTTCTATTTTTTGGAACACTTTAAAGAGAATGGGTATTATGTCTTCTCTGTATGTCTGATAAAATTCCAAGGTAAATCCGTCCGGCCCTGGGGTTTTGTTCTCGGGTAGTTTTTTGATTACTGTTTCAATTTCTTTGCTCGTAATTGGTTTGTTTAACTTTTGTGTTTCTTCCTTGGTCAGTCTTGGGAGGTTGTATTTTTCTAGGAAGTTGTCCATTTCTTCTAGGTTTTCCAGCTTGTTGGCATATAGGTTTTCATAGTAGTCTTTAATAATTCTTTGTATTTCTGTGGAGTCTGTCGTGATTATTCCATTCTCATTTTTGATTCTGTTGATTTGTGTTGATTCTTTTTCTCTTAATAAGTTTGGCTAGAGGCTTATCTATTTTGTTTATTTTCTCCAAGAACCAGCTCTTGTTTTCGTTGATTTTTGCTATTGTTTTATTCTTCTCAATTTTGTTATTTCTTCTCTGATCTTTATTATGTCCCTCCTTCTGCTGACTTTAGGCCTCATTTGTTCTTCTTTTTCCAGTTTCGATAATTGTGATGTTAGACTATTCATTTGGGATTGTTCTTCCTTTTTCAAGTGTGCCTGGATTGCTATATACTTTCCTCTTACAACTGTTTTCGCTGTGTCCCACAGAAGTTGGGGCTTTGTGTTGTTGTTGTCATTTGTTTCTATATATTCCTTGATCTCTATTTTGATTTGTTCATTGATCCACTGATTATTTAGAAGCATGTTGTTAAGCCTCTATGTGTTTGTGAGCCTTTTTGTTTTCTTTGTAGAACTTATTTCTAGTTTTATACCTTTGTGGTCTGAAAAATTGGTTGGTACAATTTCAGTATTTTGGAATTTACTGAGGCTCTTTTTGTGAGCTAGTATGTGGTCTATTCTGGAGAATGTTCCATGTGCACTTGAGAAGAATGTATATCCTGTTGCTTTTGGATGTAGAGTTCTATAGATGTCTATTAGGTCTATCTGTTCTAGTGTGTTGTTCAGTGCCTGTGTGTCCTTACTTATTTTCTGCCCGGTGGATCTATCCTTTGGGGTGAGTGGTGTGTTGAAGTCTCCTAAAATGAATGCATTGCAGTCTATTTCCCTCTTTAGTTCTGTTAGTATTTGTTTCACATATGCTGGTGCTCCTGTATTGGGTGCTTATATATTTAGAATGGTTATATCCTCTTGTTGGACTGAGCCCTTTCTCATTATGTAGTATCCTTCTTTATCGCTTGTTACTTTCTTTGTTTTGAAGTCTATTTTGTCTGATATTAGTACTGCAACCCCTGCTTTCTTCTCACTGTTGTTTGCCTGAAATATGTTTTTCCATCCCTTGACTTTTAGTCTGTGCATGTCTTTGGATTTGAGGTGAGTTTCTTGTAAGCAGCATATAGATGGGTCTTGCTTTTTTATCCATTGTATTACTCTGTGTCTTTTGATTGGTGCATTAAGTACATTTACATTTAGGGTGACTATTGAGAGATATGTACTTATTGCCATTGCAGGCTTTAGATTCGTGGTTACCAAAGGTTCAAGGTTAGCTTCTTTAGTATCTTACTGCCTAACTTAGCTCGCTTATGGAGCTGTTATATACACTGTCTGGAGATTCTTTTCTTCTCTCCCTTCTTATTCCTCCTCCTCCATTCTTCATATGTTGTGTGTTTTGTTCTGTGCTCTTTTTAGGAGGGCTCCCATCTAGAGCAGTCCCTGTAAGATGCCCTGTAGAGGTGGTTTGTGGGAAGCAAATTCCCTCAGCTTTTGCTTGTCAGGGAATTGTTTAATCCCACCATCATATTTAAATGATAGTCGTGCTGGATACAGTATCCTTGGTTCAAGGCCCTTCTGTTTCATTGCAGTAAATATATCATGCCATTCTCTTCTGGCCTGTAGGGTTTCTGTCAAGAAGTCTGATTTTAGCCTGATGGGTTTTCCTTTATAGGTGACCTTTTTCTCTCTAGCTGCCTTTAAAACTCTTTCCTTGTCCTTGATCCTTGCCATTTTAATTATTATGTGTCTTGGTGTTGTCTTTCTTGGATCCTTTCTGTTGGGGGTTCTGTGTATTTCCATGGTCTGTTCAATTATTTCCTCCCACAGTTTGGGGAAATTTTCAGCAATTATTTCTTCAAAATCATTTTATATCCCGTTTTCTCTCTCTTCTTCTTCTGGTACCCCTATAATATGGATATTGTTCCTTTGAGATTGGTCACATAGTTCTCTTAGTATTGTTTCATTCCTGGAGATCCTTTTATCTCTCTCCATGTCAGCTTCTATATGTTCCTGTTCTCTGGTTTCTATTCCTTCAATGGCCTCTTGCATCTTATCCATTCTGCTTATAAATCCTTCCAGGGTTTGTTTCACTTCTGTGATCTCCTTCCTGATATCTGTGATCTCCCTCCGGACTTCATCCCATTGCTCTTGCATTTTTCTCTGCATCTCCATCAGCATGTTCATGATTTTTATTTTGAATTCTTTTTCAGGAAGACTGGTTAGGTCTGTCTCCTTCTCAGGTGTTGTCTCTGTGATCTTTGTCTGCCTGTAGTTTTGCCTTTTCATGGTGATAGAGATAGTTTGCAGAGCTGGTACGAGTGACAGCTGGAAGAGCTTTCCTTCTTGTTGGTTTGTGGCCTTCCTCTCCTGGGAGAATAGTGACCTCTAGTGGCTTGTGCTTGGCAGCTGTGTGCAGACAGGGCTTCTGCTTCCTGCCCTGCTGCTATGGAGTTTATCTCTGCTGTTGCTGTGGGTGTGGCCTGTCTCGGGCTGCTCCTCCAAAATGGTGGAGCCCCATTGGAGGGGGAGTGGCCGGGAGGCTATTTATCTCTGTAAGGGGCCTCTGTGCTCCCTGCTGCTCAGGGGGTTAGAGTGCCCAGAGATCCCCAGATTCCCTGCCTCTGGGCTAAGTGTCCTGTCCTGCCCCTTTAAGACTTCCAAAAAGCACTCTCCAAACCAAAACAACAACAGCAACAACGAAAGAAAAAAAAAATTAAATAAATTATTTTTTTAAAAAAAGGAAAAACGCACGATTTTCTTTGTCCTCAGGCACCGGTCTCAGTTACTCGTTACTGGTCTTGCTGCCCTGTTTCCCTAGTATTGGGATCCCTGTCCCTTTAAGGCTTCCAAAAAGCACCCACCAAAAAAAAGGAAAAAAAAAAAGCCGCTTCCATTTCTTTGTTCTCTGGCATCGGTCTCAGGCACCCGCTCACCGGTCCTGCCGCCCTGTTTCCCTAGTATCCAGGACCCCACGCATGCACTGTGTCTGTGCTCTGGTCCGGAATCCTGGGGCTGGGTGTTCAGCAGTCCTGGGCTCCTAGCCCTCCTTGCTGACTCCTCTCCACCTTCCAGGAGCTGGGGGAGGGGAGCTCAGGTCCCACCGGGCCGGGGCTTGTATCTTACCCCCTTTGCGAGGCGCTGGGTTCTCGCATGTGTGGGTGTGGTCTGGATGTTGTCCTGTGTCCTCTGGTGTCTATTTTAGGAAGAGTTGCCTCTGTTATATTTTCATAGATAAATGTGGTTTTGGGAGGAGATTTCTACTGCTCTACTCATGCCGCCATCTTGCCTCCCAATTTTTCCTTTATTTTAAAACTTTTTTAAGGATATGGTGCATTTTGCCTATGGAAATCCCCTTGAACTTTACCTGTTAATGTGTGAAGATCACTTACAAAATCAAACACAAATGTTTTAAAGATATTTACTCTGTAATTCTTGTGACTTGGGAAGTCATCTCTTATACTGAAAATGTTTCATCTTCATCTTTCAATGTATATTTAAACATTTACATTTTATGCCTAGAATTATTTTATTTTTGTTGATTTTAAACCCTTAGTCTTGTTTTATTATATAGTGATTAATTTACTTTTTCAGATGTGGCCATACCACCTTTTCAATTACAAAAGATGAGTTTTGTCTTTCAGCAGGAAAAAAGCTATTCTCCATAAAAGATGTGTTGGACTTTTTGCTTTTTCTTTTCTTTAGTTGGTCATTATAGGAAGCAATTTGGGCACTTTTAAATGACATAAAGGAAGCAAAGTAAAACTGAATTGGTTGCTGGATCATATAAATGTAAATTATATTCTTCAAACTAAGGGATTATTCCTACTTATCAACTTAGGAAAAATATGTAACAAGTGCATTTTCCCATTATATATTCTATACCTTAATCCATGCAATCAATTGAAATGCATCCTATATATACATTTTTTCTGCCATACTCCCAATGTGTTGCTGTGTATTTATACTGCCATCAAGCTTTTATGTCCCCATTATATCTGAAGCCTATGGTAGTAGCTGTTGAGATACAAAGATCTATAACAAAGTCTTTCTCCAGGGTTCTTATATTTAAACACCTAGGTGTTCATTTGCCTATTTGACCATCTATGAGGCAATTTGTAGTACATAATATTAGGGCTTAACTACATAAATAAACATAGTAAGAGCAATAAGTTGTATATATGAAGTACATAAATCACAAACATATATATGAGAAAATGTAACCAGTATATAAATACACACATACACACATATACAGGAATGGTCACATAATCAATATTCTTAGAAAAACCTGATCACTTACTCAGCACGATGTGGTAGAAGTTCATCTGCTTTTTTATCATCTTCTTTTTCTCTAGGATCTTTTAAAACAAAATCAACTAAAAGAAAATTGTAAAGTTCTGATAAATAACCTTATATTAATTATAGTTTATTTCCAAGCAGTTACAAAACAAATTTTATTACAATTTATAAAACTATTTTGTTTTTAAAAACAATAAGCAACTTGTACTTTTATAAATACATGAAAGTAAAAAAAAAAAACTTGAGAAAATATATGACTCTGTGTCTTTGAGAGTACATGTTCCCTTTCTTAACAATGTAACCCTGTCCTTTTATCTGAAAATGATAATAAACATTTTCCTTTATAGCTATTCCACCAAAGACAGTTGTGGTTGAATTAAAGGTCAACAATATAGAGTAGCATTAGTTTCCTTTCACTGAAGAGATAATATTTTCTTGTTGGTCTCTTTAAGTTGCATAAAAGCACAGAACAATCTTGTTATAAAACCAGTAAAGTGAACTACTTCTACTTCTGTGTTTTATCATCTTGAATTTACAGTTAATTCTAGTTCTCTTGCTTAACTTTCAAGATGCTCTTTCTAAAATGCAAATTTGTGTGTTACCATCACAACCAATTGGAGAAATTTTTTTTAAGTATACATTGAAAGGCCCTGCTTCCACAGATTAGTTCAGATGGGTCCAGAAATCTCTATTTTAAAAATAATTCTGATGATTAGTCAATCTTAGAATCTATTGGATACCGCAAATCAGCAAAACTTTTTTATAAAGGGCCAGATCGTAAATATTTTTAACTCTGTGACCAGAAGTTCCCTATCATAACTTACTCAATCTGCTCTTATATCTCAAAAGCATCCATAGACAATATGCAAATGAATGTGTAGGGCTGTGTTCCAGTAAAATTTTACAGAAACAGGCAATGGGCCGGATAGGGCCTGTGAGCTGTATAGTCTGCCAACCACTGGTCCATAGCAACAACTGTGTAATTAATCACCTTCTAATTCATGCTATCAGTAAGATTAACATTGATTAAGTAGTTCACATTTTTATAACTTTTTTTGGTTCTTTCCTTTGTTGAGGGGCTATAACCCTACAAAAAGGAAAACTGGTTTTTAAATTTTTTGCTGTACATTTTTAACGAAATTTACCTAAGATCTTAAGCAATGAAACAGCAATGCAAGAAACAGCATAAGTATAATAAATAGTTTCAAGTATATGAATTAACTTTCCATTTAAAAGACTTTTCTTTAATAAGACACATGTCCAAATTAGAAAACAAAGAGAAATACAGATTTACCTATGGACTTTTTTACACTAAGAAGATAATCTTCTCTCATTTCATCAGATAATTCAAGTATGCTGTCAGTGAAGACTTTCAGATGTTGGGGGACTAAATTCAACACATGCTCTAGCCAAGAATCTTCCATTGGAGCTACATGGTCTGTGTCAATTCCATGGTGAATGTAATAGTAATATCTCTATATAAAGGAAACCAAGAAATGTAGACAGGTTTGCTACTATGATAAGAGAAGTGTGTTTATCAAAAATAAAACTACTAAGAAAAACTAAAGTTTTAGGAGAACAAAGTATTTACAAATCAAAGTATTTTGTGCAATTCATGTAGGCATTATCTGAGATCTCCACAATTAAAAAGGTATACATTATATTTCATGAAAATTAAAGCTCTTCTGTTAGTTCATAACTAGGGGCTAGAAAACACGAAGTTATATTACCAAATGTATAACGTACTGAGCAGAGCCCATGCTGAAGTAGAGTTTAGTGTTTCTGAATGTGTGAAAGTTTGGTATGTTAGTTTTTATCCTTTTATTATTGATGACCAGGGGCAGATCTTATAAGCTGCAAGTGCATCAATATCCTGACACATTAACCTTGGAAATATTATATGACAGGATTTAGGAAATTTCTAATAGGCCCATTAATATTCCACACTATAACTTTACAGCTGCTATTAAATGCATACATTAAATATTCATTGTAAGCCATACGGTATTTCTCTGAAAATGGATGTTAAATGTCAACATATTTTCACATGTCAATTAGAAAAAAATTTAATCAAAATATTTTCAATAGCAATGCTGAAGTCTTTGATAGTTACAATTAAATTCTTCTGTATGTGAAATACTTGAATAATTGGTAGTTCTAAAGTAAATTAATATACTTTGTAAAGTGTACAGTATTGAACTTCTCATAGAAGAATAAAGACATGTAAAAGTTGTACAAAACTGAGGACAGAGTAAAAAAAGGACCAAGTAAAGTAATCCTAAGTAAATTTAAGATTCTTTGAGTGTGGTCATAGGTGGCAAGGGAGAAACGATTTCCTCCATGAATCCAACAGAACAATTTTATGAAACTCCATATTTACTCCTACGTCCACAGAGTCCACAGGAGAAACACAGAATAATCTCAAAAGCATAAATGTATCTTCAAGTGCTTCCTTTACATTGAATTATACTGACAAGGAATAGCCCATTACCAAGATGTCTTTCTCTGTTGTAGAAGTGGTAGGTTTGGGAAGGGTGCTTTCATCAGGAGCATCTGAGTCTAAGACAGCATCTTGTTGCCTAAGAAAATGATAACCACACTATTCAAATGAACATATAGGGCAGTTGAAACATAAACCAATGCATTTCAAAGCATCAAGAACTGTCTTCTATTAAATCATAAGAAAAAATGAGTTGTTGAACATTTTATAAAGTGCATACATATTTGTTTGGTACTATATTCCTCCCAAAAGACTTTCTCCTTATTCATAGACAGTTAAATGGGAAGTGATTTTCAGGACCTAGTTCAGAGGTCACATTATTCTTGATGGCTTTACTCATTCTTCCTCTTTACTCCAAAATCAAGCTCTCTCTTCTCTGGAATTTTATAGGAATGTTCTTGCATTATTCCTAACATATGTACAGTTACTTATAAATATGGAGTTTAAACGGAAAAGACTTTAAGTGCATTTTTGCCAAAGACACAGATACATTCTTCTGAGGACCATTTCTCAGGTTTCTAGAGCCATACAAGTTAGTAATCAGTGACATAGAAGCTCGTGTGTGACTATGTATTTATTCTTGGACAACTGTTCATATAATACTATAGTGTTTATAGCTATAATTCAATTCAAAATCTATTCCACATATGAACCACATTTTGTGACGTCTTCTGAGGCTCCAGTATACAGAAAGGCATGGTTCACATCTTCAGGAAAAAGAACAAGTTTTTCTGAAATAGCTCTAACCTCTTTTTCATTGAATGTAACATGTTCTAGATCCCAGCTTCATCAGGGATAGATATAGGTGAGTTATTTTGTATAATAAAACACTCCTCCCCACTAACTGTCCAGAAGTGGAGACTGGAGCTTTATTCAATAAATGTCTGAGATACCATACCAAGATAGGTACCGGAACGGATCTTTTAAATGATTGTGTTCTGCAAATCCAGGAATCCAATATTTTGTGAACTTTACACTTATCTTTCTCAATTACATAGACCAGAGAAAAGGGTCAAGGCATGATCTCAGAAATGTCTCAGTTTAATTCAGTACAATAAATTCAGCTCAATAATGTTTATCAAGTGAAGGAATGAGTATAAAAGAGTGGTGGAAGACTTCAAGGTATTCTGTGGTTGGAGAGAGAAGGATTGATAATTCTAAACACAAAAGTAATCACCTCATTATTTTGTTGCTTGTAAAGAAGTACTAATATGACAGTAATATGTACTTTAGAAATCGGGGCATCTGGGTTCATATTCTGCCATTAGAAAGTATCTGACCTTAATAACTAGGTTGCTTTGTTTTTAATGTTAGAAATGCTTATCTTATCTACTTTGCTGACTCATGAGAATCAAACTTCACCCTCCGTTTGAGTACTGCCTGCCTAGAAGATTGGAGTAGAGTAGGCGAGGAAGACGAAAGTGGGGGCTGTAGAAGTGGCTACAGAAATTCTTGCAGTCAGAATGAAGATACTTTTAACTCTAAAACTCTATGATTCAATCATTCTGTGGTTATAGGCAAAGATTCTGTTCACTGGGAACAATAATAAGATTTTTATTGATCAGCTAGTGAGGCCCTAAGAAGTTCCACATGTGTTATGACTAATCCTCACACTTATTATTAAAGGAGACATAATGACATCATTATCTCCATGTCACAGATGAAGAAACTGAATGTCAGACAGAATAATTTGCCCTTTGTCATACTGTTAACTAAGTCTGAAAACAAGGATCTGCCCACCCAAATGCCCTTACAAACAGCCATGCTCTTTTCAACAGAGCAAAACACTCCACTCAGAAATAAACCGATCAATGTGGGAGACACTTTATCTGGTGAGGAAAAGATATGATGTACTTTAATACTCAAGAATGAAAGAACTATATTGATTTTTCCTCTTTATTAAACCTATAGAGATTTTAGGTTCAAGATGATGGCATGCACATCATTTTTTTCAAGTTTTCCTGTGAAAATGGTAGTAAAGTAAGTTTAACCAATGATTATAAAGAGGCTGGAGGGCCATCAGCTCAGCAGATACTTCAGTAAATTTCTGGAACATGAAAAGAAGATAGAGGACAGTGAAAACAGCACATCTCATATCTCACGCAGGAAAGTCCACCTGCCTAGGAGATCCCTAGGAAAGGATCTGGTCTTGCAGTCAGCAGGTACCAAAACAGGAAGTGAGTGGGAAGACTGAACGGAAGTTATCTAAACAAATTTATGCCAGCAAATTAGACAACTTAAATGAAAAGAACACATTCTTAAAAGGCAAAAAAGTACCAAACATGACTAAAGAATAAATAGAAAATCTGAATAGGTCTATAGTAGATAAACTAATTGAATTAGCAATTAATAATCTTCCCACAATGCAAAGTTCAGGTCCAGATGGCTTCAGTAATAAATCCTATCAAACAAGTAAGGAAGAAGTAATACCAGTTTTACACAAACTCATTCAGAAAATTGAGGCAAAAACACTTCCCAACTTTTTTTATGAGGCCAGCAGGGCCCTGATACCAAAGGCAGGCAAAGACAGCACAAGAAAAGTACAGTCCCCTTCTTCAATAATTAGTGTTGGGAAAATGGGACAGCTACATGCAAGAGAATGACATTGGATTACTATCAACTTCATACACAAAAGCAAACTCAAAATGAATCAAAGACCTGAATGTAAGACATGAAACCATAAAACTCTTAGGAGAAAACATAAACAAAAATCTCTTAAACATAAGCAGGAGTAACTTTTTCCTATACACATCTTCCTGGGCAAGGGAAACAAAATAAAAAATGAACAAGTGGGACTATATCAAACTAAAAAGCTTCTGTACAACAAAGGACAACATTAGCAGGAAAAAAAAGGCAACCTACAGTATGGGAGAATATATTTGTAAACAATTTATCCAATAACGGGTTAACATCCAAAAATATATAAAGAACACCTAAAATTCAACACCAAAAAAAACCAAATAACCTGATTTAAACAATGGGCAGAGGATATGAATGGACGTTTCTCCAAAGAAGAAACACAGATGGCCAATAGGCACATGAAAAGATGCTCTGCATTGCTAATAATCAGGGCAAAGCAAATCAAGACCACATGAGATATCACCTCACATCAGTCAGAATGGCCACTATCCAAAAGTCAAGAAATAATGAGTACTGGCAAGGATTTGGAAAAGAGGGAACCTCCCTAAACTATTGGTGGGAATGTAAATTGGTGCAGCCACTGTGGAAAACAGTATGGAGGTTCCTCAAAAAACTAAAAATAGAAATACCATACAACACAGTAACCGCACTTCTAGGAATTTACCTGAAGAAATCAAAATCCCTGATTCAAAAAGATATATGCACCCTATGTTTTATTGCCTCATTATTTACAACAGCCAAGTTACAGAAGCAACCTAAGCATTCATTAATAGATGAATGGTTAAAGAAGATGTGGAACATATACACAATGGAATATTATTCAGCCATAAAAAGGAAAGATATCCTGCCATTTGCAACAATATGGATGGACCTAGAGGGTATTATGCTAAGTGAAATAAGTCAGGCAAAGAAACAAAATACCATATGATTTCATTCATTTGTGGACTAGAAAACAAAACAAAACAAAATGAAAAAAATAGCAATAGACTCATAGACACTGAGAAGTGACTGGTGGTTACCATGGGGAGGGCGGAGGGAGTGGGAAAGATGAGGGGGATAAAGGGGCACAAAAATTCTCAATTAAAATATAACTTGGTCATGGGAATGGTAGTACAACATGGAGAATATAGCCAATTATCTGTAACATTTTCCTACATTGACAGATAGTAACTGCACTACTGAGGTTAAGGACTTAATAATATGGGTAACTGTTGAACCACTGTGTTGTATATTTGCAACCAATATAAGATTGTATATCAATGATACTTCAAAAAAAATTTGATAGGGGAAAAAGTACAGTCCCCTATCATTAATACAGACTTGAAAATCTTTAACAAAATATTATCAAATCAATTCCAGAAACATGCAAAAAAGGATTATATGTGAGGACTAAGTGAGAGGATGCAAGGTTTCTTAACATATGAAAAGCAATTAGTGTAGTATATGCCATATTAACAAAATAAAGGACAAAAAAGCAAATGATCATCTCAATGGACATTGAAAAAACATTTGACAAAAATCCAGTGCTCATTTCTGATAAAACCTCTCAACAAACTAGAAAAAAAAGAGAAGTTTCTTAATCTGATAAAAGGTATTTTAAAAACCTACAACTGACATTCCACATAAATGTGAAGCATGTAATGCTTTTCTCCTAAGACTGGGGATTCTATTCACCAATTCTATCTAACAATATACTGAAGGACCTAAGAAGTGCAAAATGAAAAGAGAGAGAAATGAAAGGCATCTGGATTGGAAATGAAAAAGTAAAACTATCTTTGTTTGCAGACCACATGATAATATGCATAAGCAGTTCTAAGGAATCTGTTTAAAAACTCTAGAACTAGTAAGCAAATTTAGTAAGGTCTTAGGATGTAAAATCAATAAGCAAAAGTCAATTAACGTTTCTATATACTAGCAAAGAACAATCAGAAAATGAAATTAAATAATTCCATTCATTTCAAAAAACACTCGGGAATAAATTTTTAAAAAGAGGTACAAGAATTGTACATTAAAAATACAAGACACTGCTGAGATCAAAGATCTAAATAAATGGAGAGAAATAACATGTTCATGGACTGGAATACTCAATATTATTGAACGGGCAGTTCTCCCAAAATTGATCTATAGATTCAGTTCAATGCCTACTAAACCCCTATAGGCCTTTTTTTTTGGCTTATACTGACAAGCTGATCTTAAAATGTACATGGAAATGGAAAAGACCTGGAATAACCAAAACAATTTTGAAAAAGGATAAATTCTGTGGACTTAAAACTACCTGATTTCAAAACTTACTATAAAACTAGAGTGATCAAGACAGCATAGTAGTGGTATAAAGTCAGACATACAGATCAATGTAACAGAAATAGTACCCCATATATGGCCAAATGATTTTCAATAAATGTACCAAGGTTATTCAATGGAATAATGTTTTCAACAAATGGAGCTAAAACATTTGGATGTCCAAAGACAAAAAAACTGAACCTCAATCTTTACCTAACATCATACACATTGATATAAGCCATGCCCACAGATCTAAGAGCTATAACTATAAAGCTTCTAAGGAAAAATAGGAGAAAATCTTTATGATCTTGTGATAGGATAATATTCTTAGATGACTCCAAAAGCATGAACAATAGAAAAAAATTGATAAATTGAGCTTCATCAAAATTTAAAACTTCTACTTTTCAAAAAATACTATTAAGAAAATGGAAAGATAAACCACAGACTGGGAGAAAAAATATTTGTAAAAGATATATCTGATGAAGAACTTGCATAGAAAATATATAAAGAACTCTTACAATGCAATAAAAAGAAGACAAACAACCCAATTTTAAAAATGACAAAAGATTTAAACAGATTTTTCACCAAAGAAGTTATATGAATGTCAAGCAACCACAGGAAAAGATGCCCATTATCTATCATTAGTCATTAGAGGCATACAATTTAAAGCCATAATGAGATACAAGATATCTACTAGCATGGCTAGAATGGTTAAACAAAACAAAACAAAGAATGGGCAAGGATATGAAAAAACTAGAAACTTCTTTATATGTTGCTAATGGGATTATAAAATAAAGGAGGTAAGAACATTTCCCAACTCATTTTATGAGACTATAGTGCCCTGATACTGAAGCTAGACATTACAGCTTAAGTACAGACACAAATCACCTGGGAAAGTTTAGCAATATCTTAAAAAGTTAAACATATATCCCTACTGTACAACCCAGCACCTTGGCATCTAACCCAGGGGAAATGAAAGCATAGGTCCACAGAAAGACTTGCATACAAATGTTCATTGCAGCATCATTCAGAATAATGAAAGAAGAAATATCAAACCAGAAATAAAATGAATGGATTTCAAATATATACATACTGTATGATTCCATTTATATGAAATTTTGGAGATAAAACTGTAGAGACAGAAAGCAGATCAGTGATTGCCTAGGGCAAACAGTGGTGGGGAGAAGTAACTGAAATGGGCATAAGGGTGCATTTGTGGATAGTGGAAGTACTCTAAAATTGGATTTTGGTGAAGGTTGTGCAACTATAGAAATTTACTCAAATTCATTCAACTGTACATTTAACATGGATGAATTTAATGGTCTGCAAATGATAGTCCAATAAATCTACTTTTTTAAGCCTATCTGGAAAGTTTTCAAAATAAAAAGGAAAAGACAAGCTAACAGAGTACAAATACAGACTGCAAACCAAACCAAGTAAAGACTAATAAAGCTACATAGGCTTCTCACCAACAATAATAAAGGCTATAGCAGCTATAGTTGATAATACTGCAATTTTGCTGAAGTTATTGTGTAATAGAAATTAGAGAGTAGAACTTAAGCATTCTTATAAAAAAAAGATAAAGATGTAAGGTGACAGATGTGTTAATTAACTTGATTGTGGAAATCCTTTCACAATGTATAAGTATATTAAATCATCACATTGTATATGTTAAATATATTATAATTTTATTTCTCAATTATACCTTTAAAAAGCTGGGGGAAAAATGAAATGCTAAAGAATAGTGGTTAATATTTTTCAATCTAATGTTTTCCAGATGTAGAGGGGGCAAGTCACTATTATCATTTAATTCTGTAGTCAGTTTAATAATTTATTCAAGGGTAAAGGTGAAATAGAGATCTTTATAGAGATGAAAGTCTGAAGTTGAATCCTCATAGACCCTCCACAGATTGAAAGAACCACTCTCTACCCTCTACAGCTTGAAAGAACTACAAAGGGATGAACTTCAGCAAAAATGAAAATGAACCCAGAAGTGAAGAATGGAATGTAAAAGCAATTTTATAAGAAATTTGAAAACATGTTCATAAATCTAAGTGTTAACTAAAAAAAAAGAATATGGGGAATTTAAGGACTTGGTGGAACTAAAATATTATAGAAATATTTGTAGAAATAAATAATCACATGGAAAATGCAAGGGAAAGTTCAGAGCTAAGTTAAAACATTCCAGTGTCCTTTTGTATTATTCAGGAGGAAGACAGATAGAATGAATTTTAAACTTTAAAAAATATAAATTACAATTTATGGTTTTAATGTTAGGGGAACCTCTAAGAGAATAGAAATATAGTTGATAGCTTTTGAGCAATAGGAATGAAGGGAGAAGAGAGAAAATTCAGTTCAATAGAAAGCAGGAAAAAAATAGGCAAAGATAACATACAGTAAATAGAAAATACAAACCAAATTGGTAGAAGTTAAGCCCACATATAAAAGAAATACCAATAACTATAAGTGATGTTAAACAAGCCATTAAAGTACAGAAACTCTAAGACTGAATTTCAGTAAGTCCATCCATATCCTATTTATAAAAGGCATAACTAAAGAAAGACATAAAATGATTAAAAAGAAACATTTCTTACAATAGAGCAGCAAAGATTATATGAAAAACCTCCCAACACCATTCTATAAATACTGGATTATATAGCTAACCTCACAAGAGAGAAAGGAAATATACAAGAAAGAAAAAAAAAAAAAGAATGGCAGGGCAGAGAAATCAGCAAAAACTATGGCTGCCCTTGTGGGTGCAGGGCCCCTGGACTCTAATGCCCAGTGGGTTAGAAGATGATTCCATAGACAGAGTGAAATGGGGTTTCAAACTGAGACTACTGTGTGGAGCTGAAAGATGGGCTCTATCCTCAACCAGAGAAGGACTAGAAATGGCAGGCATAGGGCATTGTATCAAGAAAGATCACTCTTGACAAGGACACCAGGCAGAGAAAAAGTTGCTTCTAAGAACTGGTAACCAGAGGCCTATCCACCTTTGGTTTGAGGTGTTGATTTTACAGTTTATGGGATCTTAGAATGCCTCATCCAAAACAGCAATATAAGGGGGCCAAGGTAGTAATACTCGAGTGGCGCCTGGCAAAGTAAACTCCAAACCTGTCTAGTGGACACACCCACCCACCATCCAGCTGCACAGGACTGGCACAAAACCCCTTTGTCCTTTATAAGCACACAGTAGCCACCGTCCTCCCTTCAAGATGGCCATCCGGCCACTAAAGTGCCACATGGGGACAGTAAACAGGGTTCTGTGGGTGAGCTACTTACTGCAATGTGTCACAAAATTCATTTGTTTACAAATGGCTGTGCGCTCGCCTTGAGAGTCATAATGAAAAAGAGGGTACCGAGAAAATAAGCAAGAAGAACATGCCCTGCCTATGCCTGCACTGCTCTCCATAAATAGTTCTAAAACTCAGACCAGGCAAGCCCTGGGCCTGCTCACACTGATCACTGCACCCCAACTCCCTTCCCTACACGAGGAGACCCATAATCCCAGAGAAGCCACCACATCATCTGGACAGATTAAATGAGATGGGGGAAAAAAACTGTCCCATATCTTCCACCAGCCACATGGCTACAACCAGAACTCCCAGATGAACTCTCAGCCAACATCAAATATTAACATGGGTTCCTTTTCTGCTCATGATATCTAGAAGTGGGACACAATAGGGTTAAGCTCAACCTTTCATTTTATTTTTTCCGACAAGGTTTTGGGGAATCCTTAGAGATGCACAGAACTCTTACATATTTAGATAAAAAGTTCCCAGTAACTAGAATACTCAGTGGTTAGCTTATAGAACTTACATAATGAAATTAACAAGAGTGCTTCTGAAGTTTTCTCGTTCTTTATGTGGAGATTTGCTCTTTGATTTGGAAGTAGATGGTCCAGCATAACTGTCATCAACTTGGTCTAGTAATTTGCCCTTTTTTCCAATGTGTTCCATGTATTTAGCTTGAATTTAAAAAAAAAACACAAGCTAACCATCTAAAAAGCAACCTAAAACATCTAAGCAGTTAAATAATAAGCTAAAGCATACTTGAAGAGAAAACTACATGCTTTAAATTCTCAAGTAAACTATGAGTGTAATTAATTTTCTTCTGCTATCAGGAAATGAAACCACTCTTATTTTATGTCATCATAATAGAAATCTCTATTTCAAGAATATTCAATTAATAAATTTAATTTTATATTCTGAGTAATAGGCCAACATACTCAAAGTTTCAATTGTATTTGCACAGAACCTTCTTCAAATGAACAAGGTGAAAGTTATCATAAAAACAGAATACAAAACTATTTCAGAAAATTTAAAGAACCATGATTTTAAAAATATTAAAATCCAATGTAATCAATCTGATGACTCAAAATAATAAAAAAGATTAAAATGACTAATTTGGAAGTAATGTTTACAACTTATTAAGATCGCTCTTAGAAAACTTCTTAGACTTTGATGTAGAGGCAAATTCTGCTACAATAAATCAAAGTTTTTTTATAAACATCCCAGTTCCTAAAACTTCAGATTTACAATATTTGTAGTAGCCTAAAATAATTAATAAGTAGAGTCAATTATTTTCTGAAGGAAAACATTTGAGATAAATTTTTCTTCTTGATATAAATGTCATTTTGATTTTAAGTGTCACTGCTCTATTAAATAAATGTTGTGTGACTTTTTTCCCTCTACAAAATTTCCTTAAATCTAAGAATATTAAATTCTTACCATTTGACTGTTCATTTTTAACACTAAGCTGTTGAGGAATATCACTGTCCTGCTTTATACTCAATTGGAATGATGGAGCTGCCTGCTGCCACTGGGGCTTTGTACTTACCTGAAATATGAAATTTAAGCAGCATTAATAAAATAAAGCAAGATCAGAGAAAAAACTTTTTTCATGAAATACATGAGTATTTGTAAACACAGACATTTTAAACAAATTAGGACATCTGGGAAGGAGACACAAGGCAACAGCAAATCTTATTCAAGCCCATGAAAGGCTGTGGTATATGCATTTGGAAGGCATTACACAAGCTCTGCTGCTGGTTTGATGTGTACTCATACCAGATACTGACAAGAGATTTTTAACCCTCCATTTTAATGAGAGGCATTCTCTGCTGGTCTTCAATGGTAATGAGTTCCTCTCATTCCAGCTCTAAAAGATCTTCCTTTTCTCATGACTTTAAGCAGCTCTGGATTACTCTGGCAACTCACAAATTTAATCCATCCTTTAAGGCAGGGTTTATAAAATCTTATACTTACACAATTTGGGCAGGTATCATAGAAGAGGGAGAAAGGCTAGTGATGATAGCTAATGGTACTCAGCTTCAGTGCTGGGAAACAGTGGAGGGTGGTGGGGACTGCGGCAAACAGGAACACCTAGGTCTTCCAAAAAGGCAACAACTCATTAGCTGGAGTCAATTATTGCAATGCCAGAACATGGAGCCACTGTTGCTGGAACCAGTGATTCCTCAATAAACCCAGACAGGTGGATTTCAAAGTAAAATGTACATTTTTTTAATGCTAATAGAGTCTGTGTCTTCCTTTCAGATCCAGACCAACTTGATAGCCCATCTTTGTATTGGCTTCTCCTTTTAGTTTTACTTCCTCCAATCCGCTACTCCTGCTTCCAAATAAACTACCTGTACACACATTTTTACTTCAAGGCCTTCTTTCACAGGACAGTAGGCTAAGATCACTTTAAATCAATGCTTTTCCATCCTTCTGTCTGCCCTTCCACTCTTCCACTTTTATTTTGCTCCATAAAGGATTTAAATTCGTGGGAGTACTATGAGTAGGGAGTGCAAAAAGGGTGAGAATCAGGTCACCAGCTCACAGAGACTGGGGGCCACCAGTATTGGGTCACCCTGATTTCAACTAAGGGATCACCTTCAGAAGCACCAAGGTCTTTAAAGAAAATCATTCAGGGTCTTAACAACTGCCAGAAAACTATCCAAATGAAAAACTTAATATTCAAATGAAAATACTTTGTTATTTTTAAATTAATAGACAATAAAAACTCTTTAAATATTATATCCCTTAAACCACATAAAACTAAAACAATACTGAAAAAAATTTTAAATATGGCCAAATATTAACATAAAATCAGGTTTAAATTAGCCAACAAAAATATTTTTAGATTTATATGCCACTAGCAGGAAAAGGATTATTATTCAGCTCAGCCTCTGAATATTATATAAGGAAATTAATATTTCTTTTATATTTATAACCCTACATTTCTAGCTTAGGTTTATATTTCTAAACCTACTTACTGATAAGACACAACAAACTAAGAGCATTTTTACTTTTTCCAGTTTTAAAATTTCTTCAATTTTTAAAGAGAAAATAAAATGTCATTTCCATTTCCGGTCTTGTCTTTGAAACTAGAAAATTTAAGATAGATTTTGCAGAACTAGGGAAAACATTCCATGGCTCGGTTCTATAGAACTTGGCATGATAACCTGGTATTACCAATAAAAACATATTTTTAATTAAAACGTATATTTTGAAATGTTCAAGAAAATTCATCTAAGAATATTAACTCAAGTTTTCTAAATGAAAAATGTCCTCCATTTAAAATTATTAAGAATCTTCTCATATAAAGCAACACAAACTCAATTTTATACTTTATCCTCAGCTTTTATAATATCTTTCAAAAAATGCTTTGGATGAACCTTAAAAACATTATGCCAAGTGAAATAAGCTAGACATCACAGGACATATGTCACATGATTCCACTTATACAAGATACGGAGAGCAGTCAAACACACAGAAACAGAAAGTGCCAGCACTGGTTGTCATGCACTGCGGGTAGGGAGAAGGGGAGCCTATTGTTTCATGGGTACAGATTTTCAGTTTGGGAAGATGAAGTGTTCTGGAGAAGGATGGTGATGATGGTTGCACAACAATGTGGATATACTTAATGCCACTGAACTATGGTTCTGATAAAAATGGTTAAAATGGTAACTTTTATGTATATTTTAGCACGATTAAAAAATAACATTTGCATTGAACTTCTACTTAAGCTCAGCTTCTAGGAGTCATAAGTGCACAACTCAATGGCATTAACCTTAACATAATTTCTAGATGGTAAAATTTATTACAGGAAGGTTTATTTACCTACCCCTTACCAACTGAAAATGTCTTCTAACTGCCTCTTCCACAGGACAATAATCTATAATCATAATAATTTTAAAAAAGAATACCAAGATCTGAGGAATCTTTTGTGGCATAGCATTTCAGGGCTGGAAGATGCATCTCAAAGAAAACGGCTCATTTTCTAACTCAGAAACAGGCTCAGAAAGGTTAAGCAACCCTCTTAGAAGACAGAGCCTTTAGTGACAAAACTGTAACCCAGGATCTTATTACCTAACACTGATATACTTTCTGCTAGTGGCATCTTGGAAGTTTTTGCATCCAGAATATCCAAATAGTCTGTACATACTAGGATATTATAACTTAAAGTTTACTTTATTAAAATAGCTAGTTTTCTAATATGTGTACCTCATAGAATTTCTCTATCAGATAATAATCAAATGGAACACAAACTTTAAAATCAGGAATTCAGTTATTATTTACAAGTTTGAAAATCAATGAACATTTCTAAAAGTGCAAGAATCCAATGAGCCTATAGAGGTGGATTACCGTAGCCAGCTGCGGTAAAACTCTCTCGGGTGCTTTGGGTTTTTCTTCGCTCGCTGATTTATCCTGCATGAAAATATGGGGGGAAAAACCTGTTGACTATGTTAAGTCAATTCACACAACCAAATTTTACAGAGGGTCTACTATGAAGTACAGATTATCTAAAATATTCAAAGACATGCTCTGCTATTTTTTAATATCTCAATGTTTGCCTTAGAATTGCTTCTGTGGAGCAAGGGAAAAAAGTGGTACCCAACAATACGTTAGGAAAGTTTAAAAAGTGTGCAAAGCTTTTTAATCCATCATGTCTTCCGGGAATTCATCTGAACCTAGTTAGTGTCCAGGGCTAACTCAGCTCCACCACCCTTCTCTATTGCTAAAATATCATTTTTGTTCTGTTGACAATTAGAGTGGTCCACTTCCTAAGGTGATAATGTATTCAGGTTAATGCACTCTCAGGTTGCCATACTTATACCACAACTTTCAGAGAAAAGTGCCGCTATCTCCTTTGAACAGGGAATAATTCTATGTAGGATTTCATCTACACATGACCACTGTTGGATGGTCATTTGATTTATAAAACAGATAACAGGAGCTGTGCTTTGGCCACTTATCAATCTACTGCCTCTCAGGTCAAATCTATGCTCTTTGCTCTCCATTGTAATTCTCGAACAGGACTCTGTAACATTTCTCCAGCAGGCACAACATTGTAGAGGGCCTAGAGGTGACTTTTCTCCCTGATTCCAGGGCTTTTCCTCCTTCCCATGGTGTGGCTTCCAGCAGTCAGCATCCTTGCCATGGACACTTTCCCAGCCTGTGGTGTGTGGCTGACCCAGGGGCAGACATCCTCTAGCAGGTTTCACCAGCAACCCTATGGGCATCTTTCCAGAAAGTTCCCCTTACATCAGAAGTAGATGGCCTTTCACCCTTCTCAGCAACCCAGCAGGTGGGTTTCTCACCACTCAGCCCAGGTCAGCAGCAGGCAGGAGGAAATAGTTGCTCAGACACAGAACTCCCGAGAGACGGGACCCAACCAAGACACATAATTAAAATGGCAAAGATCAAGGACAAGGACAGAGTATTAAAGGCAGCCAGAGAGAGAAAAAAGGTCACCTACAAAGGAAAACCCATCAGGCTATCATCAAACTTCTCATACACATACACTGCTTACTACAACCAGGTCTGTTTTCTACAGTTCCCAGTGGCCCACAGGATATGAAGGGAAACACAGGCACAATATTTTTGGGAAAAAAGGCTTAAAAGTGCTCTCAGAGTGGAAGGCTTCCCTCTGGGGAGACAGTGTGTGGCAAAGGCCTTGAAAGAATTCAGTTGTAGAGGATAAGGAGGAAAGGTTCTGGGATATATGGTCCAAATGCCCTGGAATTTTCACACCAGGATACAGAGGCAATTCAAATGAGGTCTATTGTATTGGAGCCACGACAAATGTAGAAAACACCTTGATCAACCCCAGTCTCCTACACAAAACCACATACACCTGACTTTTTAGGATCTCAGCACTACCCATTCTGCATGCTGAGTTATCACCCCTAGTCTCATCAGCACACTGGGTGGAGAAGGGAAGCAAGAGCCTTAGTGTTTCCATCTTATACTGCAGTGCAGGATATCTGTCTCATAGACGTTTTAGTAAATAGTGGTTCTCAGCTCACCAAGAAGAGCAACTGCAAGTTACACATAAACCAGAATACCATCTAGCCAAGTAACATTCTTCAGCAATGACTTAGGCCTATGCCATCCTTTCCCTCTGTTTTGGCAACCTGGTGACAATGCCCCAAGAAACTCCACTGGCTTTTCTATCAGAAAAATCTTGTGCCTCCCACCCTTTCCCATCCTCTTGGGCTCACCTCTGATTCCAGACATGACTGCAGTGGACAGTTCTCTACTGGCTTCAATTCATGTAGGAATGACAGGGTTTTACTTCAAGAAAATGTCTTTGTTTTCTGCTGAGGGGCTTCTCCAATGCCATTGCCTGGGACTCTCGGGGTACCCGTTGCACACACACCAAGCAGCCAGAAGTGGGTGGCCAAAACATCCTCAGGAGCACCCTCCACCAAAGTGGATGACAGCTCAGGAGTAAATGCTGCTCCCTGACTGTCCGCCGGCCCGCGGTCCCAGGAAGCACTCCATAAGCCGCTCAGAAGGCCACCGCAGGCCCACCCAGGCGCCTAGGGTGCCAACCAACTTGCCGAAACAGCCTCACGTTGGCCCCTCCTTCCTAGTTTAAGTCTCCTGGCCTCTCACTCCTGCTTCCTGGGATCGCCTCCCAAATGAAGTGCACACAAGTCCTTGTCTCAAGCTCTTCTTTCACAGGAAAACAAACTAAGACAACTTAAAAGTCATTGCTTTTCCATCTTTCTGCCTGTCCTTCCACTATTCTACTCTATCTAATCTTGCTCCACAAAGGATCTGAGAATCGTGGGAGTACTATGAGTGAGGAGTGCACAAAGGGTGAGAATCAGGTCACTGGCTCACAGAGACTGGGGGCCACCGGGGCTGGGTCACCACTGCTTTCAGCTACAGGGATCCCTTCAGAATCATGAAAGGCTTTAAAAAAAATCTCTTTAGGTCTTAACTACTGCTGGAAAATTTTATACAAATGCAAACCTTAATGTTCAAATAAAAACTTTTTTTATTCAAAGGATTACTTTTTAAAATATCTCTTAAAATATGATGTATCTTAAAAGACATAAAACCCAAAGGATTTGGAAGAAAAACTGCAAGATACTGTCAAATGTGAACACAGTATAAGTTTTAAATCAGGCAAGAAAAGCATTTTAGACAATTATATGCCTCACTGGCTAGAAAAGAGTATTTATCTCAGCCATGGGATATTTATTCAATAAGTCAGTTTCAATTTTGCTGATATTTCTAAGCCTATATACTAGTGACATAAAAAAAACTAATGGTGATTTTTTTCTCAGTTTTAAAATTTGCATAAATTTTAAAGGGAAAATAAAGTTTATATTGTATTTCAGTTATTTGTCTTTTAAACTGGAAAATATTTGCCGAACTAAAAAAAAGCCATGATTTTATTTTGTAGAACAGAGCGTGATAATGTTGGCATTATCGATACATACAGGTTCATAATTAAAACATATATTTTGAAATGTTCAGGAACACTCATGTAAAAATTTTCATTTGATATGTTTTTAAGCAGAAAGAATCATTTCAAATTATTAGGAATCTTTTCTGTTTGAAACAATCCAGATTCCATTTTATAGTTCATTCGGAACTTTTAAAATATATTTTAAAACAAGTAATATTTGCATTCAACCTCCAGTCAAACTCAACTTCTAGGAATTACAAGGGTATAACTTAGTGGCATTTAACTCAACATAATAACCAGAAAGTAAATTTTATTGCAGTAACTTTTCCAGAATTTTACCAACTGAACATATCTATTAACTACCTCTTCCATAAGACAATGATAAAGTCAAAATAATGAAAAAGGGTGGAAAAGTCTAAGAAATCTTTTGTGTTACATTTTAGCATTTTGATGAGGTACCCTCCATAAATCAAACCAACTCTTCTAAGTTTCAGACTCAGAAACTGGGGTTCAGAGAGATAAGTGACTCCCCGATAGCTATTAGTAACAAATCTGTATCCAAAGCCCTCATTTCCTGACTCTAATGCTGATTCTGTTTGCCCTTTGCAATTCTTTTATTCGGAATACTCAGATAATCTGTACATGCTAGGTAATTATAGCTTATAGTTCCTTTATTATTTTTCCTAAAATGCATACCTCATAGAAGTTCTCCTTCAGAAAAGGAGCACAGAATTTAAAATCAGGAATTCAGTAACTTATTTGCAAGTTTAAAATAATCATTATAAAATGAATAAAGTATGCAGATAGATTTGTAAATTACCATAGATAACTGTGGTAAAAATCTTACTGATGTCTTGGATTTTTCTTTGCTGGCTGATTTATCCTGCCAGAAAAATATGAAAAACAGCACTGTTTACACTGTTAATGCTAAAATTGATTCATTCAACCACATTGTACAGTGTTTAATATAGAGTAAAGTACATTTTATCCAAAATATTCTAAAACATACTCTACAGATGGTATGATACCATGCACAGAATATCATACGAAATTCACAAAAAATTATTAGAGCTAATGAAGAGTTCAGCAAGGTTGCAGGATACAAGATCAATGCACAATAAAACTCCATTTCTAGATACTGGCAATGAATTATCCAAAACTGAAAGTAAGAAACAAAACCATTATGACAACATCAAGAAGGATAAAATTATTTAACAAAAGAATTCAACACAAAATGTAAGACTGTACAATGAAAGTTATAAAACCTTATTGAAGGACATTAAAATAGACCTTTACATGTGGAAATACATCACATGTTCATGGACTGGAAGATCAGTATTGTTAAGATGCAATACTTGCCCTTTCAAGTATCTACAGAAACAACATACTCCCTGTCAAAAGCCCAGCTGCTTTTTTTGGGTAGAAATTAACAAGTTGATCATAAAATTCATATGGAAATGTAAGGCACCCAGAACAGCAAAATAATTCAAAAAAGGAGAAAAAAGTTTCACAACTTACTACCACATTATGGTAATGAACACTGCAAAGTATAAAAATGTGGATCAAAAAAATAGAATTGGGAGCTTACAAGGCCATATATTTACAGGCAATTGATTTTTGACAAGAGTGACAAAACAATTGAGGAATTGACCACATCTTCTTTCAGAATTTTATCAGAATTAGTATCCAAAGTTGATTCAGCCCCACCTCCCTTCCCCATGGCTAAAACTTCATTTCAGATCCACATTGCATGAACATTTTGGGATTTTGATAGAAACACACTGAATTCCTAGAATAATTTGAGGAAACTGACATTTTTCTGAATATTAATGCTTCTCTTTCATGAATACATTTCTTTGTTCAGATCCTGGGAGTGTATCCTTCAAAATATTTTATAATATTCTTCATAAGGGTCTTATACATTTTTTGTTAGACCTATTCTTGGTATAAAGGTTTTGGATGAAGAATGTATCATAGGATCTAAACAACTAATTTACAAACATTTAATCCTACCTGATTTGTAAACAGTGAAGTATCTAAGGATCTTATTTATAATTTCTGTGATGGTTAGTCTTTGCTGGCCCCAGTCAAGTCTCTGTGCTTTTCTTTCTACTCTGTGCTTGAAAGGCTGAATTCTATCTCTGGGCTCCCAGGCCTCTGGCTCCTGGTGTGGATTAAGCAATGAGAGACACCAGGAGGATAGAGAGCAAGGGAAGAGTTTAGCTTCTTTCTTTCCTAGCAGTAACTGGTTTCCATAGTCTGACAGTGGCTGAATTCTTCCAGAGCTCAGGCCCCATCAGGAAGCTACCATTCCAAGGCCCCAGCTCTCATCAGATTCTGAGAATGGTGCTGAATTTCTTTGACCCATCAGACCTAGGAATGTAAGAGCTTCCTGTAGTTACTAATCCTTAATGGCCACCCCATCCTGTTGACTCCTTCCCTAACCCTTACCCACACCTCTAAAAATGGACTAGTTGTAAATTTTCCTCAATTAAGTCCTTTGATCATGCCATCTGTTTCCTTTTGGGATCCTAATATCATTTTATAATTTTACATTACCAAAATTAAAATTGCTAAAGAATCTGCATTCTTAAGTAGTCCGGCTTTGCATTTAGTTTTCATTTTACCAATTTTCAACTACTTGTCTATTAGAAAGGTTAATATAAACCTGAAATGATCGAAATTTAACCACCATTCTGGTCAAATGACAACATCTATGAATGTGTATGGTTAAATCAATAATCTTACGAAGTTGTCTGGTTAAATCAACAACAACTTCTCAAAATGTAATGGGGTTGATTTAAATATAGTTATCATATGTTTGAGTTATAGTTGGTAAAGCTATTACCATTCTGTTGGCCTCATATCCAACTGTTTTCACTCTCTCCTTTTAAAGCAATGGCATCAAGAAGATACAATGAAGGAAAATGGAATGAGCATCATATAAACGCAAAGCTACTTGACTTAACAACTGGAAAAAGCACTAGGGTAGAGCCAGGTTGACAGCTTTATTCCTCCTATGTGCTTGCAATCTGTCATAGATTTGTGGGGAGCTTTGTGGTCTTTGCATATTTGTAACTTTAAACCCCTGAAATTCCTTCAAAATCCCTTATTTTATGTTTTAACTAATTTTAAAAATGAAATGAGCAGTTGCAAAAGATTGCTTTTTCTTTTAAATACCCAACTTAAGAACTCAGACTACTATTCTTGAAAAATGCCATGTCACTCTCAACCTTCCACTAATGAGATGAATGTGTTAAAATCTCCTTCAGCAAATATGATTTATCACTTGCTCACTTTCTCAAACTAAATATATACATAAGTAAATGTCACATAAAAATGGCATTTCCGAAAGTTTAATCCACTCCATTTGTTTTAGGTTAAAATATTAAACCTTTCATCCTGTCAAAAGGAAATCTATACTTGAAATTAGCATAAATGAAAATATCAAGAGTTTTAAAGATCGACCAGCGCAGTGAGAGAGGGACCTCTGCTGCTTAAAAAAAATGTATGCAGAAAATGGAAATAATCCTAGATCGGTTCATGCTCATCCTTTTAAATCCCAATGCCTTGTCAATAATATAGGTTCCTTCAGAGGTGAGGGGAAGGGATGAAGGGTGTCATTTCCAAACATCATTTTTTTAATATAAAGTGAAACTTAAAACTTAACTGCCAATATGCTTTTAGTGGATGCTTTTTAGTTGTATATTGGTCAACTAGAGGCTTTGAAAAGTAAAATCTGTTCAGAAATACCAAATATAGTACAATGCAAATATAGTACACATGTATTTTAAATTTCAACAATGTAAAGGATGGTTCAAGATCAGGCCAAGGACTGATATGGACATCAAACAAATAAGTTGCTTAATGTATATTGATAAGTTTTTTTAAAACACTTTAATTACCATATCACTTAGAAAAAAATCACTAGCTCAGTCTATTAATCCAATTGCTCAGCTTTTTGGTTACCTTTATCTCAATTTTTTTTGCTTGTTCATTTGTTCTTTTGCTACTAATTATATGGTAAATGAATCAGTGTTTTAGTTCTCAATGTAGTACACATTTCAATAAAATGTTGAAACCAAATTTCTTTGATCATCTAAGCATTAATTACTTACTTATTTGGTTACTGAATTACAGTTTTGTTATTTTCTGTTAGTGATCTACAACCTAATGGATAGGGGAATAAATCACCTTTTAACACTGTTTCCATAATAAATTCAAACCCTACAAAAAATCATGACCATTGAAAAGGAAAGAATTATAGTTTAGTGTCAGAACAAAGAATTTTTCCAAATTTAACCAAAATTTGCAGGCTTAAAAGCAGCTATTTTCCATTAAGTACCACGATGCCTAAGGGTCTGATTCAACGGGAGAATTAAGATCTGTTTTCTAGCTAGCCAGAATAAAGACCATGCTTTATACTTCCCCATTCTGTTCTGACATTAAAAAGTTTGACCATTGTTCTGCATTTCTTTCATAGTTGCTCTTAAGTTCAATAAAGAGTTATGAACAGTAGCTACTGTCACATGTATCTTTTATTACATGTCATAGGGATATTTTAAGAAAAAAATGTCCGTTTGCCATTTACCAAATCCTTTTACGTGTGGCATGGCATGGTATCTTACTTGAACTTAACAACAATCTTGCGAGGAAAAATTGTTCTGATTTCACCCTCAGCATAGAAGGGAAAGAAGGCTTAAAGAGAATGTGATTTGCCCAACGTTGCACAGCAAGGAAGGGCTTGGATTCCAAGCCTAAAGTCCAAACGCACCACATCTCGCCCTGAGCATCCCCCACCCAAAAGCACCCACCACTAGCGCAGTGGGGCTGCGAGGTAAACTCCGGAGCCCTGATCGGCTGCTGTGTTTGGTTGTTATGACAACATCAAGGACGAACCGTCGGGAAGGAAACCTCCACGAGTTTTCAAGGAAAGCGCTCAGGATCCCAAATCATAACCAGGGTAAAGGAAACTGTACCCCGCGGGATCACAACTGGGGAGTCCGGAGATCGGGCTTCAGTCACTTTTGAAATAGGAGGGAAGCTTCGCGGCGGGGAAAGCCAGGTGAGAAGCCGCCCTCTTACCTGCTCGCTGCTCATGGCGGTGGGGACGCTCGGGCAGCACCCGGGGGATTCTGCCCAGCGCCCCTAGGAATCCCTCGGAAGAGAGAAGCACAGTCCGGGACTAGCCTGAGTCCGCTCGCTCAGCGCCTGGGCTCCCGTCCCGGCCGCGTTGGCTGCTAAGCAACAGGCCGGAGCAAGTTCCATTTCCGGTCCTTTGGGGCTGCCGGCCCGGAGGGCTTTCCGCAGGAGGCACTTTTCCGGGCTCGCGGTGGCGCCAGTGAGCCAGAGTGTTGGTGAGCCCGCGCGGTGCGCCTTGAACAGCAGCGCTGGAGGCAGTGGGTGCTTCTCTCTACCTTGAGGAGTGAATTCCCTTTGATTACTGATGGTCACACTTCTGCACCTTCCTTCTAATTTAGCTATGTGTTGCGGACCCTAGCCTTCACCCCTCATTTAACTTTGTGCCTAGAAGTTCTGGGAGGACTAGGGGAACGAAGTGGCAAATTTCAATGCTGTTGTTACAAAATTAGGAAAACAAAGCATGCAAAGGCTGTAGCCGGTAAACACCTTCTTTCTATTATCCACGTGCTTCCTACTCCCCTTCTTCTCTTGACTTCCTCACATACTAGAAAACTACCCCTTGGAAAAATACAAGAAAAAAAAACCTACAAGAATTCATTTAAACTCGCATTCCCATATGGTTATTATGAAAGGCGCTGTGTAAGTACTAGGCACCTCAGTGTGACCAAGATGACTATCCCTTCAGCCCAGAATGACGGGAGTATTCAAATAAGCACTTAGAATGGGGTAGAGACAACACAGCAATGAGAGTCCTCAGGGAGAGCACAATGCAACCACTAGCTTCTCATGGAGCATGTGGAAGGGATGTGAAAACTGAGATTTGACAGAACACATGGCCAGACTAACAGTGTTGTAGACAGAAAACAGATTACCTACTAAGTCCTGAGACAAGGGTGGATGGCTGTCAGCGTTGAAAATGGTTCTGAAAGATTGGAGAGGAGATTTGGGTAAAAAGAGTTAGAATCTGGGGATGAAGCTGAGCTGAAAAGCAGGTGCTTTGTCTTAAAGGAGTCAACAAACAAGGTTAGGAGTTTAGATTTCAAGGGCAATTGGCCTTTGCTGAAAAGTTTTCTGTTGAGAGATGACAGGATCCCATCCTAAAATTCAAATGGAATGTCAAGGAACCAGGAATTGCCAAAGTATTATTGAAAAAGAATAAAGTTGGAGTACTCATACTTCCTGATTTCAAAACTAGCTACAAAGATACAATAATCAAAATAGTGTCTTTTCAATAAACTAAACTGGGGAAACTTTATTCACACACAAAAAATGAAGTGGAACTTTGCCTAATATGACTTTAAAAATTAACTAAAAATAGATCAAAGTCCTAAATGTTAGAGCTAAAACTATAAAACTCCTGAGAAAAGAAAAAAAAACAGGGAAAAAGCTTTATGACATTGTATTTGGCAACTTCTTGGGTAAGACACTATTGCATGAACAACAAAAAAATAGGCAAATAGGACTTCATCAAAATTTTAAACCTTTGTACATCAAAGAACACTATCAACAGAGTAAAAAGGCAACACACAGAATAGGAGCAAATATTTGCAAATCATGAATCTGGTAAGAGGTAAATATCCAGAATATATATAGAGAGAATTCCTAAAACTCAACAACAGTAAACTACCTGATTCAAAAAAAGGCAAGAGAAGATATATGCATGGCCAATAGACCTAAGAGATGTTCTACATCATTATTAGGGAAATGCAAACCAAAACCATAGTGAGATACCACTTTATATCCATTCGAATGGCTATATTAATAATAAAAAAAGACAATAACAAGTGTTGATGAAGTTTTGGAAAATCTGGAACACTTACACACTAATGGTGGGAATGCAAAACGGTACAGCTGCTATGGAAAATAGAGTGGCAGTCCCTCACAAAGTAAAAATAGAATTACCGTATGATCCAGCAATTCTACTTCTGGGTATATACCCAAAAGAACCAAAAGCAGGGACACAAACATATTTGTACACCCATGTTCATAGTAACATCATTCATAACAACCAAAAGATGGAAGCGACCCAAGTGTCCATTGATGGTTGAATGGATAAACTGAATGTGATAATACATATAATGGGAATTTTCATAGTATATATACTAGTATTTATTTCTTACAGTTACACAGAAATATAGGAAAATGCTCTAATAGAACAAAATTTTGCATAAGAAGCAAACTCCCAATCCACCTCTCACCTCTCCAGGGCCAACCAGTGTTACTGGGTTCTTTGGCAGATTTCCAGAAATTTTTATATAGAGACATATATATCTTTTATAGTTATACAAATGCTCACATACTATGCAACCTATTCTGTAATCTGCTTTTCCTACTCACAATATAACTCAGAAGTGGTTCCATGTTATCCATCTTTTCTAATACTGCATAGTACCCACTATAGATTCCCGGTTTCTTAACCAGTCCATTATTGATGGATACAATGGGAATGTTATTCAGCCTTAAAAAGGAAGGAAAATCTGATGTATTACAAAATGGATAAACCATGAAGGCATTACATTAAATGAAATTAGCCAGTCGCAAAAGGACAAATACTGTATGATTCCACTCACAGTAAGGGTACATGAGGCCAAATTTAGGGAGACAGAATGGTGGTTGCCAGGATAGGGAGAATGAGGAATTATTATTTAAAGGGTAGAGACTTTCAGTTTTGCAAGATGAAAAAAGCTGTGGAGATGAATGGTAATGATGGTTGCACAACAATGTGAAGGTACTAAATGCCACTGAACGGTACACTTAAAAATAGTTAAAATCATAAAGTCTATATTCTGTATATTCTATGACAATTATGATAAAAATCATTTTTTTTAAAAAGAGGAAAATTGAAGCCAAAGGGGAAGGAGGAATGACAGGATCATATTTGCATTTTAGAAAGATCATCCTAGTTTCATCATTAGTGGAGAGACAGGAGAAAGGTAAGGATGGAGGCAAGAGGAAGGCCTGTGAGGAGGCTGCTACAACAGCTTCAGTAAGAGATGATGGTGACTGGTACTGGGCTAATAACAGAGGCAATGCAAGTGGACAGATTCAAGAGATATTTGAGAAGTGGACATTTAGTTGGGAGAAATAAAACTGAGGATCATTTTATTGCTTTGAATGGTTAGGGAGAGGGAAGAGGAAGAGCAGCAAGCTTCAGAGAGAATGTGATGAGTCCTCCGTGGGACCTGGTGACTGTGAATCCCTATAAGACATGTAAGTGCATATATGGCCAGTAGGTATTAACATGTTAGTCAGAACTCAGGAGATGATTTCTGAGCTAGGGACATAGGTTTGAGACTTATCAACATATAAATGACATTTGAATCCATGAGCCTAAATGAGATGGCTCAGACTATATAGACAAAGAGCAGAAGAGAATCTAGTATAAAAAGAGCATTTAGGTGTTCACAGAAGGGGATCCTGCAAAGAGAACTGAGAAAGAAGTGGCCAGACATAATTGGGAATTAAGACTATTGACTCATGGGAACCAAAGGAAACAATATTTCAAGAAAGAGAATATAGTCAACAGTGTCAAAAGCCTCCCAAGTTAAGTAAATTAAGGGTGTAAAAGTATCCACTAGACAGAGCATAAAGGAAGTGAGTCATTGGCGATTATGGCAAAGGGCTTTCAGTACAATGAGGTAGGAGGATGCAAGCCTAGGTACCAGAGGTTGGAGAAGGAAAGGGAAGGAGATGCCAATGCAGACAAATCTTTAAGAAGTTTGGGTTATGAGCAAGAGAGATTCAGTGGGAGCTGAGGGTAATCAAGGAGACAAAAGGCTTTATTTTTTCAAATGAGAGAGTTTTGTTTGCGTTATAATGCAAATGGAAAGGGAGAGGATGATGATGAAGGAAAAAGCATAAGAGAGATAGAACTACGTTCTGAGGAAGAGACACCTTGTAGGGACACCTTTAGAGGGAGGAAGAACAAAGTGGAGATGTGGATGTGAAAAGCTTTGCTGGCGTGTAGTTGGTGGCATTCTGAAAAAGTGAGTTTCATTTCCTCTGTGATGTAGAAAGCAAAATCATCTGCTAAGAACTAGATAGAAGGCAGAAGTCAGGGGTCAGTAAAAAACATGAGCAGAATGAAGAACTTTTGAAATAACTCTTGGCAGAAAACGAGAGAGAATAGAAGTGATTGAGGAAATACAGGAAAGGCCAAGTTGACTTGAATGCCTCTGAATTAGTAGTGACAGAAATCTGTCCTCCAAAAATGTTGAACAGACCACGCTCAGGTTCAGAAAAGACAAACATGTGGCACATTTCCCAGGCTGGCATGATGGAAGAATAAACTGTTGGCTCACAAACTGGATCCCATACAGAGAGGGCAGGGAGAGACCAAAGAGATTCAGGCCACTCCAGCTTTGTAAGTGTCAGGATTAAGTAACTAAGGGAAATTATGAGGCTAGTCTTGGGTGGCCACAAAATGAGTAGATTTCCACACACACCAGTATCTTCAAATTTTATACAGAAACCTTAACAGGGTTCAGGCACACACACTGTCCAGTCTCAATATCCATCAGTCTTGTTAACCTTAAAAATGATACTATCACAGATGGATTAAAGATGGCAGCGTGAGAGGAGAGACAGAGGCTTCCTCCTAAAACTGGAATTAAATTAGAAAATTTAATTGGCGCAACTAATCCTGAGAGAGCAATAGGAAAGCGACCCAAGTGCACACACCTGGAGAAAAGAGCAGACCTCAGCGAACTGGGGTAACATACCAGAGCTGTGGCTCTGCAGGACCTGTGCCCCTCCCCCACCCCAGCTCGCTGGTGGGAGGAAGACAAACTGAGCAGGGAGGGAGTGGAAGGCCTTGGATTGCTGAGTACCTAGCTCCGGAGATCTGCTCTGGGAGCACAAACCCACATTTCATGGTGCTTTCATGAGACTCGCATGAAAAGTTAATACAGGAAGAGTTCCTAGGGAGACTGGGATTCCGGCTGCTTGTGGAAAGCAGGGATCCATATCTGGCTGCTCTGGGACAAAAACTTACACCTGTGTGCCCAGCCCACTGGCTCAGGCAGTGGAGACAGGCACAGGAGCCAAGAGGTGGGGAACAGCTCTTTCCTCTCCCCAGGCACCAGTACCGCTCCCCTGCGACCCCCGACATTGCTTCAGGGGCTGAGTAGCTCCAGAGTAGAGCTTCTGGACGCTAGAGGGCACCATATACAAACATGAAACGCCAAAGGAACCTTGTCCAGAGTAAAATTGTTAATACAACCCCTGAGAAAGATTTAAATGATATGGACCTCATGACTCTTCCTGAAAGGGAGTTCAAAATAAAAATAATCAACATCCTAATGGAGGTATGGAAAGACATCCAAGAACTCAGGAATGAATTCAGGTCAGAGATCCAATCGTTAAAGAACACAATGTAGGGTATTAAAAGCAGGTTGGATAAGGTGGAGGAGAAAATAAATGAAATAGAAACTACAGAAGAGGAATACAAAGAAGCTGAGGCACAGAGAGAAAAAAGGATCTCTAAAAATGAAAGAATATTGAGAGAACTGTGTGACCAATCCAAGCGGAACAATATTCGCATTATAGGGAAACCAGAAGAAGAAGAGAGAGAAAAAGGGATAGAAAGTGTCTTTGAGGAGGTAGTTGCTGAAAACTTCCCCAATCTGGGGAAGGAGATAGTCTCTCAGCCATGGAGATCCACAGATCCCCCTACACAAGGGACCCAAGGAAGACAACACCAAGACACATAGTAATTAAAATGGGAAAGATCAAGGATAAGGACAAACTGTTAAAAGCAGCCAGAGGCAGAAATAAGATCACATACAAAGGAAAGCCCATCAGGCTTACATCAGACTTCTCAGCAGAAACGTTACAGGCCAGAGGGAGTGGCATGATGTATTTAATGCCATGAAGCAGAAGGGCCTGGAACCAAGTTTACTTTATCCGGTGAGATTATCATTTAAATTTGAAGGAGGGATTAAACAATTTCTAGATAAGCAAAGCTAAGAGAGTTTACCTCCCATAGACCATCTCTGCAGTCTATTTTGGAGGGACTGCTATAGATGGAAGTGTTCCTAGGGGTGGATAGCTGTCACCAGAGGTAGGAAAATTATGGTAGGGAGGGTGGAGCAGCTGATTGCGAGGCAAATTCAAAATTAAATTGACTATCCCCAAAGCCAATCAAGGGATAGAGAAAAAGTATAGAATCTGATACCTAATATATAAAGAGTGAAGGAGGAAGAAAAAGGAGGAGAAATAGAAAAGAACCTTTAGATTGTGTTTGTAACAGCATACTAAGTGAGTTAAGTTAGACTCTTAGATAGTAAGAAGAGTAACCTGGAACCTTTGGTAACTATGAATCTAAAGCCTGAAATGGCAATAAGTACATACCTATCAATAATCACCCTAAATGTAAATGGACTGAATGCACCAATCAAAAGACACAGAGTCACTGAATGGATAAAAAAACAAGACCTATCTATATGCTGCTTACAAGAGACTCACCTCAAACCCAAAGACATGCACAGACTAAAAGTCAAAGGATGGAAAAACATATTTCAGGCAAACAATTGGGAGAAAAAAGCAGGTGTTGCAGTACTAGTATCAGACAAAATAGACTTCAAAACAAAGAAAGTAACAAGAGATAAAGAAGGACATTACATAGTGATAAAGGGCTCAGTCCAACAAGAGGATATAACCATTATAAATATATATGCACCCAACACAGGAGCACCAGCATATGTGAAACAAATACTAACAGAACTAAAGGAGGAAATAGAATGCAATGCATTCATTTTAGGAGACTTCAACACACCATTCACTACAAAGGACAGATCCACCAGACAGAAAATAAGTAAGGACACAGAGGCACTGAACAACACATTAGAACAGATGGACCTAATAGACATCTATAGAACTCTATACCCAAAAGCAACAGGATACACATTCTTCTCAAGTGCACATGGAACATTCTCCAGAATAGACCACATACTAGGCCACAAAAAGAGCATCAGTAAATTCAAAAAGATTGAAATCCTACCAACCAACTTTTCAGACCACAAAGGTATAAAACTAGAAATAAATTGTACCAAGAAAGCAAAAAGGCTCACAAACACATGGAGGCTTAACAACATGCTTCTAAATAGTCAATGGATCAACGACCAAATTAAAATGGAAATCCGAAAGAAGATGTGGTACATATATACAATGGAATACTACTCAGCCATAAGAAGAGGGAAAATCCTACCATTCGCAGCAGCATGGATGGAGCTGGAGGGTATTATGCTCAGTGAAATAAGCCAAGAGGAGAAACAGAAATACCAAATGATTTCACTCATCTGTGGAGTATAAGAACAAAGGAAAAACCAAAGAAACAAAACAGCAGCGGTATCACAGAACCCAAGAATGGACTAACAGGTACCAAAGGGAAAGGGACTGGGGAAGATGGGTGGGTGGGGAAGGATAAGGGGGGGAGAAAAAGGGGGGCATTAAGATTAGCATGCATGGGGGGAGGGAGAAAGGGGAGGGCTGTATAACACAGAGAAGACAACTAGTGATTCTACAACATTTTGCTATGCTGATGAACAGTGACTGTAAAGTGGTTTATAGGGGAGAGCCTAGTAAACATAATATTCTTCATGTAAGTGTAGATTAATGATAAAAAAAAAAAAAAGAAAGAAAGAAAAGGGGGATTACTCCCTGATAGGATAAAACTAACTGTAAATCAAAGATTAATGCATGCTTTAAATATCCTTAATTTTGATCACTTAAAGGGTGTTAGATGATCAGCTATGGAGGTACATTTTTCTGATAATATTCCTTTCTCTTAAAAAAAAAATAAGCAGTTCCTGTGTGGTGACCTCCAATGAGTTCTACACAATGGTATAAAGGGCATATCAAAGTCTGGGCAAAGGGTCTGTTTGTTTTTATAACAGAAGATCAAGCCTAATTTGGCTACCCAGAAAATGAACTAAGATACAATATGAAGAAGAACTTCCAACATCAGCACTCTCTGGAAGAGTCATACCAGAAGATGATCATCAAAAAAAACCTCAACAAAGATCCAGGCGATGCTGCAGTTGTAGCTGCATTCATCCCACCAGTTCCTGGACTTGCCATTGGAATGAAGAAGGAGATATCTAAGCTGGCCTGTGCATACAGTAAAACAACAAATTTGACTGGATCTATACTGTTGAAACTCAACCAAGAAGTAGGAGAAGTGCAAGTTGTAGCACTCCAAAATCTTACAACTACAGACTATCTACTGTTAAAAGAACATATGGAATGTGCACAGTTCCCAGGAATGGGTTGTTTTAATTTGTCTGATTTCTCTCAGACTGTTCAAGTACAGTTGGACAATATCCATTATATCATAGACAAATTTCCACAAATGCCTAGGGTGCCTAACTGGTTTTCTTGGCTTCACTGGAGATGGCTGGTAATTATAGATCTGCTTTGGTTATGTAACTGTATTCCTATTATGTTAATGTGTGCGCACAATTTAATTAGTAGTTTAAAACCTATACATGGTTAAGTTACTCTACAAGAAGATATGTCAAAGAAATATTCAATTTTCCCATGTTTTCTTCTGTCTGCTACCTCTATAGCTTTTCTTCTTCCTTCCTAATTACAACCCTTAAATAGAATTCGTGCCTCATATCGAATAAACCAAGTATCATAATTCTTCCAAGTGGTAAAGACACCTCAAGACAAATACGGGGCATAAAAGCCACAGGGCATAAATCTGCAAAGAAGTAAAAAGCTAACCTTTTCAAACAATATTGCCTCTCTCTCACTTACCAACTTTACATTTCCCTGTATGGCCCCGGAAGATGACTGGTTAGCCAGAGACGGGTAAGATTCCTCAAGGGAGGAACAACTTAAGACAGGCACAGTTGCAGGGGGACATCAGGTGAGAAATTGGGCATCAACAGAGGTGAGGCTTAGAACCTCCCCCCCCCCTGTTTTGAGAGAAATCTTCTGCATCTGTGGATGTTTGATGGCCCTTGTCGAGCTTGGATTAACACTTAGTCTACAGGCACACACCTGATCATCTACACTTGCTCTCTTACAGCACTAAACTATGTTTTCTACCTTTATCTTGCATATACCTACCACTTCAGCATTTTATTAAAAATAATAATAATAATAAAAATAAGGGAGAAATGTGGGATTCACATATAAATCAAGTATAAAAATCAAACAAATATTCATATTTGACCTGATTGTCTGTAGTTCATAATGCTTGATCAAAACCAAAAGTTTCTGTGATGACTGCCCTTGTACTGTTCACCATGTAAGAACTTATTCACTATGTAAGAATTTTTTCACCATGTAAGAACTTGTTCGTTATGCTTAAAAAGATTGGAGACTGATGAGAATTAGGCTTGGGGTGAATTACTGATTGTGCATTGAGCATTGAGTCCCCTATACAGAATTTTATTGTTGTTAACAACCATTTGATCAATAAATATGAGAGATGCCCTCTCAAAAAAAAAATGGCAATCCAGCAATATATGGAAATAAATGACAACAATAACACAAAGTCCCAACTTCTGTGGGATGCAGCGAAAGCAAAAGTATATAGCAATTCAGGCATATTTAAAGAAGGAAGAACAAACCCAAATGAATAGTCTAACGTAACAGTTATCAAAATTGGAAAAAGAAGAGCAAATGAGGCCTAAAGTCGGCAGAAAGAGGGACATAATAAAGATCAGAGAAGAAATAAACAAAATTGAGAAGAATAAAACAATAGAAAAAATCAATGAAACCAAGAGCTGGTTCTTTGAGAAAATAAACAAAATAGATAAGCCTCTAGCCAGACTTATTAAGAGAAAAAGAGAATCAACACACAACAACAGAATCAGAAATGACAAAAAGGAAAAATCATGACAGACCCAACAGAAATACAAAGAATTATTAGAGACTACTATGAAAACCTATATGCTAAGAAGCTGGAAAACCTAGAAGAAATGGACAACTTCCTAGAAAAATACAACCTACCAAGACTGACCAAGGAAGAAACACAAAATCTAAACAAACCAATTACCAGCGAAGAAATTGAAGTGGTAATCAAAAAACCACCCAAGAAAAAAACCCCTGTGCCAGATGGATTTACCTCGGAATTTTATCAGACATACAGAGAAGACATAATACCCATTCTCCTTAAAGTTTTCCAAAAAAGAGAAGAGGAGGGAATACTCCCAAACTCATTCCATGAAGCCAACATCACCCTAATACCAAAACCAGGCAAAGACCCCACCAAAAAAGAAAATTACAGACCAATATCCCTGATGAACATAGATGCAAAAATACTCAATAAAATATCAGCAAACAGAATTCAAAAATATATCTAAAGGATCATACACCATGACCAAGTAGGATTCATCCCAGGGATGCAAGGATGGTACAACATTCGAAAATCCATCAACATCATCCACCACATCAACAAAAAGAAAGACAAAAACCACATGATCATCTCCATAGATGCTGAAAAAGAATTTGACAAAATTCAACATCCATTCATGATAAAAACTCTCAGCAAAATGGGTATAGAAAGCAAGTTCCTCAACATAATAAAGGCCATATACGATAAACCCACAGCCAACATCATACTGAACAGCGAGAAGCTGAAAGCTTTTCCTCTGAGATTGGGAACAAGACAGGGATGCCCACTCTCCCCACTGTTATTACATAGTACTGGAGGTCCTAGCCACAGCAATCAGACAAAACAAAGAAATACAAGGAATCCAGATTGGTAAACAAGAAGTTAAACTGTCACTATTTGTAGATGACATGATATTGTACATAAAAAACCCTAAAGACTCCACTCCAAAACAACTAGAACTGATACCGGAATACAGCAAAGTTGCAGGATATAAAATTAACACACAGAAATCTGTGGCTTTCCTATACACTAACAATGAGCCAATAGAAAGAGAAATCAGGAAAACAATTCCATTCACAATAGCATCAAAAAGAATAAAATACCTAGGAATAAACCTAACCAAAGAAGTGAAAGACCTATACCCTGAAAAGTATAAGACACTCTTAAGAGAAGCTACAGAGGACACTAACAAATGGAAACTCATCCCATGCTCTTGGCTAGGAAGGATTAATATCGTCAAAATGGCCATCCTGCCCAAAGCAATAGACAGATTTGATGCAATCCCTATCAAATTACCAACAACATTCTTCAACGAACTGGAACAAATAATTCAAAAATTCATATGGAAACACCAAGACCCCGAATAGCCAAAGCAATCCTGAGAAAGAAGAACAAAGTGGCGGGGATCTCACTCCCCAACTTCAAGCCATACTACAAAGCCATAGTAATCAAGACAATTTGGTATTGGCACAAGAACAGAGCCACAGACCAGTGGAACAGATTAGAGACTCCAGACATTAACCCAAACATATATGGTCAATTAATATTCGATAAAGGAGCCATGGACATACAATGGGGAAATGACAGTCTCTTCAACAGACGGTGCTGTCAGAACTGGACAGCTACATGTAAGAGAATGAAACTGGATCACTGTCTAACCCCATACACAAAAGTAAATTTAAAATGGATCAAAGACCTGAATGTGAGTCATGAAACCATAAAACTCTTAGAAAAAAACATTGGCAAAAATCTCTTGGATGTGAACATTAGCGACTTCTTCATGAATATATCTCCCCAGGCAAGGAAAACAAAAGCAAAAATAAACAAGTGGGACTATATCAAGCTGAAAAGCTTCTGTACAGCAAAGGACACCATCAATTGAACAAAAAGGTATCCTACAGTATGGGAGAATATATTTGTAAATGACAGATCCGATAAAGGCTTGACATCCAAAATACATAAAGAGCTCACGCACCTCAACAAACAAAAAGCAAATAATCCAAATAAAAAATGGGCAGAGGTGCTGAACAGACAGTTCACCAAAGAAGAAATTCAGATGGCCAACAGACACATGAAAAGATGCTCCACATTGCTAGTTATCAGAGAAATGCAAATTAAAACCACAATGAGATATCACCTCACACCAGTAAGAATGGCCACCATCCAAAAGACAAACAACAATAAATGTTGGCGAAGTTGCGGAGAAAGGGGAACCCTCCTACACTGCTCTTGGGAATGTAAATTAGTTCAACCATTGTGGAAAGCAATATGGAGGTTCCTCAAAATGCTCAAAATAGACTTACCATTTGACCCAGGAATTCCACTTCTAGGAATTTACCCTAAGGATGCAGCACTCCAGTTTGAAAAAGACAGATGCACCCCTATGTTTATCGTAGCACTATTTACAATAGCCAAGAAATGGAAGCAACCTAAGTGTCCATCAGTAGATGAATGGATAAAGAAGATGTGGTACATATACACAATGGAATATTATTTAGCCATGAGAAGAAAACAAATCCTACCATTTGCAACAACATGGATGGAGCTAGAGGGTATTATGCTCAGTGAAATAAGCCAAGTGGAGAAAGAGAAATACCAAATGATTTCACTCATCTGTGGAGTATAAGAACAAAAGAAAAACTGAAGGAACAAAACAGCAGCAGAATCACAGAACCCAAGAATGGACTAACAGTTACCAAAGGGAAAGAGACTGGGGAGAATGGGAGGGTAGAGAGGGATACGGGTGGGGAAGAAGAAAGGGGGTATTATGATTAGCATGTAGAATGTGGGGGGTGGGGGAAAGGGGAGGGCTTTGCAACACAGAGAAGACAAGTAGCGATTTTACAGCGTCTTGCTATGCTGATGAACAGTGACTGTAATGGGGTTTGTGGGGGGTACTTGGGGTAGGAGAGAGCCTAGTAAACATAATGTTCTTCAAAAAAATAAAGATAAATAAATTTTAAAAAATGATACTATCAGTTATTTCATCAGCAAGAAATGGATTTGGAAATAGCAGACAATTGCAATTCAGGACAAGCAAGTTTTGGCAAAGCAATAGGCAATTCCAGAGAACAAAGGAATGCTCTTTTATGGAAGAAAGTGTAAAGTTGGAAGGAACTGTTATAAATAAAAATTCCATTGTAGTAGTGTGAGAGATGGAAGTACAGTGGTTTTTCCTTGGCTGAGTTGTGACAGTCTCTCTCTCACTGGCTGGACTGTTGCTAGGGGAGGAGGAAACCTTTCTTTCCTCCTCCTGGATAGTAAAGGAGTATATAAAGCAGTATTGTCTTGCAAGGCCCATTCTCTTCTGGTTGTGCTTGCAATTGACAAGTGGTAGTGTGTGAAAGCTCCCATTACTGGCCTCCTGACTTCACCATAGTGAAGTTTCCCTTTGTTAATTTTCACATCCCCCCTTTTGATCAGGATATTTCTTTAAAAGCATCACTGATCAAGAATCAGGTTTTCCATGACTCTTCAGTGGTTTTGTCCCTCTGCGTCAAGAAGGACCTTTCCTGATTGTCATGACCTTCGTCAGAGGGAAAGTTCATAGCAACTGGAAGCCACACCCAAATAACTAGGAAGGTTAGGAGGGAGAACTCTTAGGCACTTCCCATCTTTAGTCCGTATTTATCAAGATCATAAGTATTAGAGATCATCTCATCATTGGGTGTGTCATCTTTACAAAAATTTGACCAGTAACAAAATATAGAACTTAAAAAATTATACAAAACAGAAGAAATAACAATCCTAAACTGCACACTGGTTCTAAACCAGGACCCTAGGTCTAAAAGTAGCCAATTGAAAATATTCATTAACGCTTATTCTGACTCAGGAGAGATAAGTTCTTACTACAGAGGCAAACTCAGAGTTATGCATGCCTCCTTGAAGTCCCTCCTTAAAGTGGTCTTGAAAGCATAACAGTGAATTCTGCAAGAGCACACTGAAAGAAATTAACTGAGTGCATTTGTGTACTTACAGTAAAAATGTAAACATGAAGCAATAGCTGATGAACTTTTCACAAGCAGAAAAAGTTAAAGACATTTTAAAGTAGTATTGTTACCTCAAAAGAACTGTTTGGAACCACCTTATCAATAATACAGTCTGTATGGTTGCAAATTCAGACACAATGAATTTGGATAAGAATCCAGAGTCAGATAATAGTTCAGATGAAAGAAAGACTTAAATGAATTCTGAACCTTCTACTCTTTTAGAAAAATCTCACAGATCATGATGAAAAACCAAAATCAAAAGAAGTTTCTTCCTTTTGCAAGAGTTTGGGAAATGCAGACAAGGACATTTTATTTCCAAAAAAGAGAAGCTTAAAACAATGAGAAAAAGGTATACATACCTGGTCTTGGCATCTTGGGAAAGCTGTCTTGTAAGATGTTGTCTGCTTCAATCCCTGGAAATCTTTACTTTCAGGTCACCAGATGGAGCACAAGCCAGTCAGTATTTGATGATTCTTTTTAGGTGTGCCATGTGAATCCAAGAGTCTGTACCCTGCAGTTTAGTGGCACAAAGGTTGGTTAGCAGTTCTTGATAAGGACCTTTCCAGTGAGGTTGAAGAAAGTCTTTGTGGAGCTATCTTTTCCAATAGAAGAAACCTCCAGGCTAGGATGCATAATGCTTAGGGTCTAAATCTCCTGGAAATTGACTGTGAAAAGATCGCTCTACCAAAACATGATCATTTTTAATACAGGCAGTAAGGCCTTTACAATATTGACGTATATCTCCTTTACCAGCTGTGAGTCTAAGGAGGCAGGGGCCAAATGTATTGGACATCCTGTGAGTATCTCAAAAGGTGAGAGTCTATGAGTTCCAAAGGGGGTACAGCTGAGATTTAGAAGAAGTAATGGCAATGTTTTTAGCTGAGGTATTTGGAGGGTCTCTATAAATTTTGCTAATTGATTCTTAATAGTGCCTTTAGTATATGCAACCAACCTGAGAATTGAGGATGGTATACACAATGAAAGTGTTGCAAAACCAGCCATACAACATACATCTGTCAAAGCACCTGACCAGTAAAATGGGTTCCCCAGACAGAGATAATCTTTTCTAAAAGAATGTCAGCCACAGAAGCAGCATTGGCCTATCAGGAAAGCTTCAGTTCAATAAGGAAACATACAAACCATGACTAAAACATACTTATATCCATGAGATGGAGGTTCCTATATGAAATCCATTTGTCAAACCTCAAATGGCCCATAGGGCAATTTTAAAGGTCTGGATGCGGTATGAGTGGGTTTCCCAGGATTATATTTTGGACAGTGGGACAAGTGAGGTAGGCACATTTTTCAGCCTTATTAATATTTCCCCATCAATTTTGGTTCATGAATGCTCTCATTTTGTCAGTAGACCAATGGTTTAATACAGATACAGTGGTAAGTCATGGGAATTTTAGAATATTTTGTAGGGCTAAATTGTTTTTGGTCCAAACTAGAGTTCTTTTTATCAAACCAACTATTATTAGATTTCCGATATTGTTTTTCCCTCTCTAGGGCCAATTATTGGGTATCCCTTGTCATTTTTCCCAAGTATCATTTGGGAAAAGATCCCTTTGGAACATAACAGGTTTGGGAATTTGTTTCCTTGAGAGCAGTGTTTCTGGTGGATATAACCAGTGAGATGGGTTCCTTTGGCCTCCAGGAAGTTGAGTCTAGAATACCCAGAACCTTAATAACCAGAGCTGCAAACAAAAGTATGGCACCTAATACATTTGGGGCATAGGAGCCATTTTTAATTTTTATCCCCTTTGGAAATAACATTCCAAAGTCATGAGCTACCCCAAAAGCAAACTATCAGTATAAATATTAACGTTTTTACCCTCGGGTAAGGTAAAGCTTGAGTTAGGGTGTATAACAGCCTGTTGGGCCAAAGTAGCCAAAGACAAAGGTGCTGCTGACTTCAAAAGGAGTTGCAATAACACACCCAGCACAATATTTCTCATTTTCATCCTTTTAATGGGAACCATCATTAGACCATGAAAACTCTGCAGTGCTTAGAGAGGTTTCTTGTAAATTGCCACAGGGAGTGGAAAAATGATCAGCATTAGGCAGTTGTGAAGAGTTTCATCTGGATCCAAATTAGTCCTGAGATCAGATGGCCTAAATATCAAATCAGAGTTTGAGCAAATTGCAATTTTTCTTGGGAGCTTTTAAACCCAAAAGTTTTAACAGGTAAATACTGCCTAAGAGATTTGAGAAGGGGAGCAGAAAGGCAAATCATCCAGGTATTGTAACAAAGTAGAACCTAAAGAAAATATCATATGAATCAGCTTTTAACTATTGTGAAAAGTAAAAAGGACTCCTTGAGCCCTGGAGCATTACTGCCCAGTTGTATTTCCATTCGTTCCACATGGAAGCAAAAAGATATTGGCCACCCTTATCACCTAGAATGCTAAATATGTGCTGCATAGATCAGTAACAGTGAAAAATTTGCTTTCAGTGGGAATGGATGTCAACAGCTTATCGAGGTTAGGCAGAAGAGGGTGCCAAGGGATAACAAGATTATATATTGCTCAGAGGTCCCAGACAAACATCCATCCTCAGCCATTAGGTCTTCTCACAGGTCAAATAGCTGTTTTACAAGGACTAGTGCAGGGGTTGAGGCCATAAGCCTTATTATCTTCAATATGGGATTGATGCCTTTAAGAGCATTTTTATTTATAGGGAATTAGTTCTGGGGGAGAGGATTTGAGGGATCTATTTTAACCTTCATGGGAGGCGCACTGTGGGTTTTGCCAATATCAGTTGAAGATTATATCCATAAAGAAGATGGTAGCTGTTCCAATAGGAACAAATGATGAGTGCCCCCAGACCCACCTATAGTACTGTCAGAGACAGAGCAAATTAAAGGTTGTTTAATTTCCCCAAATGGCTGTTTTCATTACTACTGCCAAATTTTAGGACTATTTCCCCCTTTTTGGAGAAAAAAATTCCATCATGACATATATATCTTTAAGAAATCTCAGCCCAATAAATGAATAGGGGCAGAGGAACTGAGGGAAAGGATGTGTATTTCTCAAAGGCCTAGACAAAAAGGAATAGTTTTAGAGACAGAAACCTGTTGAGGTTTATTTAAGACCCCCACTATTTGAACTATTTCAGTACCCCAAGGCTGGGGCAGCTTTAGCACAGTGGAGTCGAGCATGGAGAATGTATCTTCAGTGTCCATAAGGATAGAGAAATTCATTTCCAATCTAGAGTGGTTTTTCTCATACAGTTAAAGAGGAGGACTGGGAAGAGCTCCTGTGGTTCCTTGGGGCACCATCATTGAGAATTAGGATGACATTGGAAAGGCTGGCTAGAGGGCTGAAGGCACCTGAAGCACTAACATTTGTAACAATTACAGTGTCAAGGTTCTTTGCAATAGCAAAACATATTAGTTTTTGGCTTTGTTTACTTTTACTGGGGTTGACAATTTTAGCAGTTTTTCCTTCAGGTAAAACTAGGGTACAAGCAAGCTGTTTTACCCAATTAAATCTGGAGTGGATGTAGTTTCCCATGCCATCCTGGTTCATCCCACTAACAAACAGAATGAAATGCTACCCAGGTAGATTCAAGATCTAAAGGAAGACCAAAATTTTCTTTGGAAACAATGTGATGTCAATCTAAAGTTAATTGTAATAGTTATGGACAGAGTATCAGGTTTTGTGCGCAAGCCTGAATTTTGTTCCAATCAACAGGCTTAGGAAAAGCTACTGTAATTGCTTTGTGGAAATTCCTAGTCAGTGTTCTGATATTTGGCCAAAAGTTAAGGGTCTGTTTCTCTAAATCCCTTTCAGGATGTTCCCATCTGATTGGTTTCATCCAATGCTTGGCCTGGCCTTCATCAATAAGCATCTGGACCAATTGATATGGTCTGAACAACCAAGTTGGTAAATTTGAATACTATGTTAAATTCTTCACCAAACCAATGGGGAACTTCAGTCACTTTAGGAAAAGGATCTTCAGTCACTTTAAGAAACTGAGTTTGGCTCAAAATTCAGTCTTATTCCAGGGAACATAAGAAATTTGGGTTTTATTTGGATCCTTTAAAAAGGCAGGTTTTAGCAGTCTCAGGAGAGGTGAAAGCAGGGAGAGATTTGGAAGAAAAGGGAAATTAGGCAAAAGGATCAGGATGAGGGAGAAGGTGTAGAGGAGATGGCGGACAGTGTAGAGGGATAAGAGGAGAATGTGCCGGAGGCAGGGCCTGAGCACAAGGCAGCTGCAGGTGTCTGGAGACAGAGAAGATCGGGGAGGAGCAAAAGACACCTCAGAAGCCAATTTGGCTTCTTTCAATTATTTTGTGCCTCAATTTAGAAACAGTATTCTGCAAAGAGGCAAACAGAATCCTGAGAGCATTTGGAAGCCTGGAGATATCAATTAAAATAGGCATCACATTCAGTATTTTTGTTTGTTTAAATCACTGCTTATTTAATTTTGAGAAAAACTATTTTGAGATCAAAGTTCCTCCTAATGGCCATTGGTGTTCTAAATTACTTTTGGTTAAACTGATCCATTCAGTTAGAAATTCACATGAGGACGGACATTAGTTTTTTAAACATAAAATCAGCAGGAGTCTCAGAAGACGGGAGCACCTTCAAAGCATTTTTAAAATTGGGATCCCATTTCTTAGAGGTTTTTCTCTAAAGCAAAAAGAAAAATTCCTCAACAGCACAGTTTCAACAGAAGCGGCCTGGTTCCAAAAGGAAATCAGACCAAAGGCCAGCATAGTTCCACTATGCACAGTTCAGTTCAAAATAGGAGTCAACCAGAGGCCAAATGAATACTCTCAGAAATGACAAGGCCTTAAAACAGATCCCAAATAAAGCCCATAGAACTTAAAAGAGCAAAGATAGCAGAGCTCAAAATCCAGCCGCCTTGTGCTCAGGCCCTGCCTCCGGCACATTCTCCTCTTATCCCTCTACACTGTCCGCCATCTCCTCTACACATTCTCCCTCATCCTGCTCCTTTTGCCTAATTTCCCTTTTCTTCCAAATCTCTCCCTGCTTTCACCTCTCCTGAGCCTGCTAAAACCTGCCTTTTTAAAGGATCCAAATAACCTTACCCTCAAACTCCAGGGTCATTAAGAGAGCAGTGAGCTCAACAGGCTCTGTGAGTAATGGCACCTGTTTGCTCAGCAGCCTCAGAGCTGTTGGTGGGTTTTGCTGGATCCCACTTCTGATCACCAAGTAATGTTAAGCTTAAAAATAAAACTGTCAGTTATTTTCACAGCAAAAATGGGTTTGTTCAGGAATAGCAGAGAACTGCAATTCAGAACAACCAGGCCACAGCAAAGCCATAGATGAGTCAGGAGAGCTAAGGAAAGCACCAGTTCTTTTATAAGGAAGAAGTTGGAAGGGGCTCTTACAAACAAAGAGTCCATTGGAGTAACGGGAAGAAGTATAGGGGCTTTTCATTGGTTCAGTTAGAACAGTCCCTCATTGGCTGTTCTGTGCTGGGGGAGGAGGAAACCCTTCCTTCTCCCTGCTGGGTAGTAGAGTAGTAACTAAAGTGGAATTGTTTTCCAAGTACTTTCTCTTCTGGTTGGGTCTGTAATTAACTGGTGGTAGTGCATGAGAGCTCCCCCTGCTGGCCTCCCGGCTCCATGTCAGTGATGTTTCCCGATTAATTTTCACATTCTCTCAAGGTTGTGTCCTTGAAAATGGCTCCAGCTATGGAAACAGTGGGCAGAGTGTACATTCCGAAGGGGGCAGAGGGAAAGGAGCCTCCAAAATCACCGGCCCAGCTCACAGATCAACTGGGGGTCATGTCTTCTTTATAACCTCCAACAGAGCAAGAAAATGGAGAATTTGATGAGTGAAATTGAAATAAGCAATCTCAGAACCTAAAATCAATAGAGCGTGAAAGAGCTGTTAAATGGGGAGAAAGTAACTGTTAAATGAAGTGGGTGGGGGTCTCAGTGAGAGCTAACATAGCAGGAGAAACTGTCAAAGCAGAAAGGATAGGAGTGAGGGTACTGCCTGTGATTTCAGATGTGGAGCAGTTCTAGTCATTGGCAAGCCCCTGATGTGGCCATGGAGGAGCAACTTCGGCTATGGATTGTCAAGGAACTGAGTTGCTAAGGCTATGGCTGTTCAGACAGTGCTGAAGAAGCATGGTGGAGAAGAAAACTGGGAGCTAAGGCCTCCAATGAATCAAGCAGGAGACAAGGAGAGAAGATGCTATGAGCCTCAGATCAGTAAGAATCCTTTCTCAGGACCACAGAGGATGAACGTTGCAGACCCCATCTCCTCAATTTGGAATGTGGAAGGTTTAATTCCCCATGGGAACAGAGCCTCTAGGCAGAGACAAATTTCACTAAAACCTGCAGGTAGGGATAGGATTCAGAGAATAAGTTAAAGATGTAGAGTGCTTTCTTAGCCCAAGGGAGGGCACAGTGAAAAGATCTGAAAGCCAGTAGAGGACTGGAAAATTCAGTTAGCCAAGAAGAAGCAAAAGTCACTTTGAAAGTAAGAGTATGAGAAGCAAAAAACTTAGCTCCAAGGCTGACACCACAGGCAATAACCAGGAGATTAAAGGTGCCATTGGTTGAGTGGCTGCCAAAACTCATCCTGCAGTTCCCAGTGGTTTAAAAGGAGTTTAGGGTTCTGGACAGAAATCTAGCACCAAATGGACTGCTTCATGGAGCGTACTCGTCCACATGAGCAGGCCAGTGAGGGACAGATGGAGTCACAGCAACAATTTAAACAGAGATAAGCTGGAAAATTCAGCCTTCCACTTTCCACACTTACCCCTCCTGCACACTTTCCTTCTTCATTTCCCCACTGTCCGTTTACCCCAACCTCAAAAGCCATAATCAAAATAAACAAACATCAGGGTACTCTGACTTTCATTCTGTGGGTTAGTTTTTCATTTGCAGAATCCCATCTCTAAATTTGTCTTCTGTGAGGATTCTTGCCAGAATTATGGAACGAGAAACAATTTTTATAAAAATTGGGGCAAACACAATTCTTTTGTATGTGTCAGTTATTGTGATCGAGCAGGAGGAATGTGGCTCCTGGGACTGAATTCCCATAGTAATTCTTCTAGTAACCAGAAATGTCACCAGCCAGACTGAGGCTAAGATGGGATCCCCATCCTCACCGATCAGGTTAAGACTAGCTCAAAATCCTGACAAGAATTGACATATTTCAAAAAATGTTAGGAATGAATTTTAGATTAGATGTGTTAGACCACTAGCTCCCTCAGATTATAAAAAGGCACTTTTTCATGCCTTTTACTGTCTCCTTTAAAGATTTCCTTATGACTTTAGTACTTAATTTGGTTAGAGCTCTCTGTATGCTTTTGATTTACTAATCTACAAACATTTGAAGAGAGTATCTGGGAACAGAAACCGGTTACCTCAGTTAACCAAATATGAAAGACCAAAAGGAGAACAGAAATTGACTTGCTGATATTTTGGTTCCCTGAGTGTCAAGTTGCGGAGTACTTATGATCTTGTGTTTTCTCTCATGGTTCAGATGTATTTTGCTAAAATGACTTTATTAGATGTGAACCAAACGTTTGCTTAAGGATTTTGTGTCCAAATTTGTGCTGATTCTAAAGGAATCTTTTATGAGAAGATAATTTATTTTCTTTTAAAATATATTGTGTAAGCCTATGTAGCTGCTAAGTTCTGACTTGTTTGCTGTTGTTTGTTACCACTTACTCTTTTTACCTCCTGCTTTTGAAACTATAGCATGCGTGGAAGGAAGCAGTGCTGGTGTGAGTTATACGTGCTCCTTTTGAAGCAATGTGGCAGCTTTTTATTATTGTGGGGTGTGGTATGAGGTTGAGAAACTCAAGTATACAACTTAAAGCAAAGTCCAGAATCTGGTATTCTCTCCCCTCCCTATGTCTTTCTCTGTGAACCTTTACTCACCCTCATCTTCCTTATCTTACTCAGGCAACAAATATTTCTTGAATACCTGCTGTGCTCCCTGCACTGTTCCAGGCATGGAAGACACAGGGGGCAGCCAAGATCACAGTTCCTGTTCTACTAAAGAGAACAAAACTAGCAAGAAAAAAAAATAAGCATACTAATAAATAACTTGTTTATTTCAGATGATGAAAATCGCAAGAAGAAAATGAAAGGGGGAAATGGGAGAGACTACAGTCAAGGAAACTATCTGAGGAAGAATCATTTGAGCTGAGACTTGACTGACAAAAAGGAATCAGCTTTTCAAGGATGTCAGGCAGGAATGAAATTCCGAGGAAGTCGGCGAGCTAGGGGCAAGGCCTGAATGTAAAAATGAGTTTGACATATTCAAGGGTCCTGCTTCCTCTCTGGCTCCATTTCAGTTTATGATTTCTCCACCTTATTAAAATAAGGCCAGGAACATAGTGAGAAAGGATCTTGTTTTAATAAGGTGGAGAAATCACAAAATGGAGCCAGAGAGGAGGCAGAAAAGCCAATTAGGAGCCTTTTGGAGTAGGTCAGGGAAGTACAGTGGTGGCCTGAATTTGGGGGAGCTAACGGAGATGCAGAGAAGGGGACAGATGGGGAGATATTTTAGAAGAAAACCTGCTGTGTAGCAGATGGTTGCACCTTTAAGATAGGGAAATCAGGCTGGAGAGGAATAACACTTTTGAAGGTGTTAAGAAAATTAAAAACTGAGTTGAAACATGTTAAGTTTGAGTGCCTATTAAAATCCAAGTGAGATGCTGAGATAGGAAGCTACATGACTCTAGGTATAACTCTGGTCAAGGGATAGATTAGAAGTTCATCTATAGATAGACGGTAATTGAAGTCATGAGATTAGATAGAATCATCAAGCGAGAGAGAATAAGGAGAAACAAAAAGAAATATGGCCCAAGGATCAATCCCCAAGGCTCTGTTTTCTCTTTAAGGAAACATCAAATTCAAAAATTACATATTTTGTCAACCCTTTAAAAACAAATAGTTATTCAAGTATAGAGTTACAACAGATATCTCAGATACAAAAGGACCTTAAAAAATGTGGTTGAAAATTCATGCATGTGGTATTTGTTTGTGAAAATACTGAACTATATGGACCAATTCCCATAAAAACAAATAACGATGCTCTTTTATTACTACACATTCACCTTTGACTAATCAAAACCAGTCTGGTAAAGTACAAATGGTTGCATTTAGTTTATTTGCACACTAGAGGGAGATATATTCAACTGCAAATCAAGGAAAAATCTTTTTTTTCCTATAGAACCACTTTTCTTTGGCCATTGAATCATAGAATATTTTAAATTTTGATATTTTTGCAATCATCAAGAAATAAGTCATGTTTTAAGGCTTAAATAAATCATACATGTTTGGAAAGTGACCTAATCTCTGTGTTAAACTAGAGACTAAAAGCTGTTTACTTTCATATGCTTAAGATATGTCTTATGTTTATGATACCTTAGTCATTTTTCTCTAGGGCAGTGTGAAACAATTATATAAAATCAGTTAATTTTTATTTGGAGAAACATCAGTTCTTCCTCCTGGTAATATGCTCATTGTAAGCCAAAGTGTCAAAAGCTTTGACTCTTGACCTTATGTCTATCGACTTTGGAAATGTGCTGTACTTCATCACGTGCAGCGTTTTTAGGTGGCTTAAAGGTCACTGGCACTGACTTCATTCTGGACTTTTTACTTACTTAATAATTGCTCTTCAAGCTTGTTAGGTAATCGCATAGATATGTAGTGTTTTCATAATTGCTTGAGGCAGCTAGAAAACTTTCTCTTTATTTACTTTGGTAATCTTTCCAAAGAACATACTGTAAGGCGTCCTCCTTTCCTGATCAAAGGTTGAATGTGAACCCTATTCAACAATTATTAGCCTACCAAGTGCTTTCTTTGACTTTAACTAATAAGTCATCTTTTCTGTAACTTCAATACTGAAATGCTTCTGGTAATTAAAGAGGAAAAATGCGTTTTCTATCCCTACGAAGGAGTAAGAAAAGAGGCTATTTTCTAGAATCAGAGCTGATATGAATCCTGACTTTTGATGGATGTTAACTAACCTTATTATGGTGATCATTTCACAATGTATACATATATCAAATCTAAAAACAAATACAATGTTATATGTCAATTATATCTCAAAAATAAAAATTCTGACTATATAGTGACTCTATAGCATCTTACTACACTGATGGACAGTGACTGTAATGGGGTGTGTGGTGGGGACTTGATCATGGGGGGAGTCTAGTAACTACAGTGTTGCTCATGTGATTGTATATTAATGATACAAAAAAAAAAATCCCGACTATCTCTCTACTGGTTGGTGAAGGTTAACAAATTTCTTTGCATCTCTGTAATAACATTTTCTTTTCTCTAAATTAGAATCACAAACATTTAAAATGATTGCAGGGACTGATTCAGAAAATATATGAAATGCATCTAGCTTAGCTCCTAGTAAAAAGCAGACATTCCAAGTTCCCTGGTCATTCCTCTTTCCTTCCGCATAAACGTCTTATAAAATGACCTTATAAGTCATGTTCATAGATTATGTGCTCTGAAATATTTGTCAGGTGCTGGTGATATGTACAGAATGTGACCTAGGCCACATTTGCACGGCAGTCTTGCAAGAGTACAGCATGTGATTAGAGCTATATTACCCTGTGATCTACATGACTTGGCTAGATAAAGGGCCTCACTAAAGTGATGAACCACTCCTAACAATGAGCTTGTGAGCAGGAAGAGAGGAAGTGAGGCACTGAAAGTCTGGTGAGGATGTTATCCCTGAAAGGAATGACTTACCCCTTCCTCTGCACAAAGGTAAATTCCACCTTCTCACCCCCATAAAGTTCCAGTTCAATCTTTCTCTCTCCAAGAGATATTCCCAGTCTAAATGAACTCACCCCTCCAAACACCTATAACGTTTATCCAGTTCAACCATCTGGCAATTCTTGGCTTTCATTCCTACTTAAACATCTTATTTGTATGTGTCTCTCCAAGCAGGTGGGTTCTGGTGAGGCATGGTTGCTACTGTGTCACTTTCTGATTACTTCATTTTAACACATTTCACAATGCACCACATGCAGCAGACATCGATACAGTATTTCTATGTCAGCTTTCCTTCAACTTACTTTGTTGCATGCAGTTTGAAGATAGAACTCATCAAGGGAAGTGTGTAGATACAGTTTAAATCACTGGGCAGACAACATCAGAAAATTATTTCTTTTCTTTAAATTATAGATTCTTAGAAAGAACCAATAGTATAAGATATTATGTTTACATTTGTGCTATTTTCTTTGGTACCCATGCCATGATTTTTGCTGTGTATTCACTTTCAGCTGGAACAGATTAGTAACCATGATCCAATGGCTGCCACTTACAGACAGAATACAGCGTACTGAGTGTGTGTGAAACGTTTTTATCACCAGCGAGCCATTTTTTTCTTCTTAAATCCCATTGGTCATGAAATGTATGAATAATAATTTGACACCCATAAAGTTCTAAGGTTTGCATACATAACTCCATCTTTACATACATAGAACTGAGACAGACAGTGGGTCTCATCATTATTTATTATTCAAACTTCAGAATAAAAGGATTTTTGAGCTGGAATTAGTGTCCTTCAAGGTCATGAAGGATAAAAAATTACACATGAAATGGATCACCTGTTCCCCAAGTGTAAAACCATAACACAGCAAAGTCATAATCCTAAATCTTGACTACTTAGCAGTTCTGTGATGTGACACACTTGCAAAGTGACTCTACTTTAGGGTGGCTCCACCTTTCCTCCAAGGAGCACCTAGTCAAAGTTACATGTTCTTCAAGAGGACAACACAAGAATGTACTTTCAAAACTAATAATTATATTTGAAGCAACACTATTTTCAAAAGAGTTGCATGGTAATGTATTTTTCAAAGAATGTTCAAGTAATGTCTACAGTTTTTAAAAAGTAAATGCAGAAAAATACATGGGAGCAGACTCCTTCCCTTCTGCTTTCAAACATTCAGAAATCTCTTAGCTGCTAAACTGAACATTTAACTGACATTTTCCTCTAAATTCTACACCAGTTCTCCTCCTTTCATGCCCCAAATCTTCAAATGGATGGTCTTTACCCACTTGGTCCATTTTCTACTTCCTTGCCACTGATCTCTTTGAAAATCTTCTATGTCTGGCTTCTGTTTCCACAGTCCATTGCGATAGCCTTGGTATCACTAGTGACCTTCACCCACTTCTCATTTTCTTAACCCTACTCAGAATTTGATGCTGCTATTACATCCTTCTTAAAATGATCTCCCTCCTGGTCTTGTGTGATGGCCTTGCCTCATTCTTCTAGTTCTTGTAAACCTTTCTGGCTCTTTTTCCTTCTCTGCCCTTTGTAGACCTTCCTTAAAGCCCTGATGGTGCCCTCTTCCCCTCAGTTCCCACGCCGTGCTTGGCTCATCTACTGTTGAAGTTTCACTTATCAACTTGATGCTTATGGTAACTGAGTCTTTGCTTCCTGCTATGTTCCCTCTCACTTGAATACTTGCTTCTTGTATCCAGTTATCTACATGATTTTCCCTTTAATTACTCTGTTGTCCAAAACTAGAAATCAAACATTGATATTCTCTTCCCAATCTGTCAGTCGTACCTGCAGCCTCAACAATCTTATAGCTCAATATCTTGGGCTTATCTTGGTTTTCCTCCTTGCCCTCCAATTCCAAACCCAGTCATTGGTTTCTGCTATTACTTTTCCACAGAAATGTCTTAATTGATCATCTCTTCCCTCTACTCCTACTGCCAGTCTTTACTAATTTATTTATTTTTCAAATTATAGGTTTATTTTGAGACTCCTAGTGAAATTAGAGAGTCAGGTGTTTAGATGATTAAGAGTGTGACTACAAGCATTAACCATTAGTGAATACAAAATACTTTGAAAACCTAATTTTAAAAAGAAAATTTGTTTTCTTAAAAAAAAAGGCCAACATAATTTTTTATTATTGCTATTTATATTTCAAGACTAGTAAGTCAGAAAAAAAAGGAAAGCCAAAAAACACCATGGTTTAGGATTGGGATATAAACCAGAGAAATCTAAATATTGTTTTTGTACTTACAATACTACTTTTCAAAATACATTTTTATTGAGGTGCAGTTGATAGGCAGTATTATATTGGTTTCAAGTGCACAACATTGGACAGTTGTCTACATTATTAAATGCTCACCCCAAGTAGTGTAGTTACTGTCAATATGGAAAATTGTTATAGAACTATTGACTATATTCTCTATGCTGTATTTTCACCCTGTGACTGATATTATGATTAAGATTTTGTGCCTCTATATCTCCTGCACCTATTTAACTCACCAACCCCCAGGGTAACCATCAGTCACTTCTTAATGTTTATTAGTCTACTTCTCGTTTGTTCATTTGATTTTGAGATTCCACATATAAGTGAAATAATATGGTACTTGTCTTTCTCTGCCTGGCTTGTTTCATTGAGCACATTACCCTCTAGATCCATCCATGCTGTCACAAATGGCAGGATTTATTATGGCCAAATAATATTCCATTGTGTATATATACCACCTCTTCTTTAACCATTCATCTACTGATGAACATTTTGGTTGCTTCCATATCTTGGCAAATGTAAATAATGTGGTGATAAACACAGGGGTGCATATATTTTTCCAATCACAGATTTTGACTTCTTCAGGTGAATTCTTAGAAATGCAGTTACTGGGTTGTATGGTATTTCTAAGTTTTTTGAGGAACCTCCATACTGCTTTCCATATGGCTGTACCAATTTACATTCCCATGAACAGCAGAGGAGAGTACCCTTTTTTCCCACATCCTTACAAATGCTTGTTACTTATTGTCTTTTGGATAGTGGGCATTCTAATTAATATGAGGTGATATATCTCATTATGGTTTTGATTTGCATTTCCCTGATGATTAGTGATGTGGAGAATTTTTTCATGTGTTTGTTGGTCATCTGTATTTCTTCTTTGGAAAATGTCTGTTCTGGTCCACCACTCATTTTTTAATCAGGTTGTTTTTTGAGTATTGAGATGTATGAGTTCTGAATATATTTTGGATGTTAACCTCTTACCAGGTAAATCATTTATGAATATACTCTCCCGTAACTTTTTGTTCTGTTGACAGTGTCCTTTGCTGTATAGAAGCTTTTTAGTTTGATGTAGTTCCACTTTTTATTTTTTTTGTTTCCCTTGCCCGAGGGGATGTGTCCAGAAAAAATTGCTCATGTTTATGTTTTTCTTTGAAAAGTTTTATGGTTTCATGTCTTACATTTGGGTCTTTAATCCATTTCAAGTTTACTTTTGTTTATGCAGATGCAGTCACATTCATTACAGAATGAATCCAGTTTCATTCTCTTGCATATAGCTGTCCAGTTTTCCCAGCAACAGTTATTGAAGAGGCTGCCTTTTCCCCATTGTATATTCATAGCTCTTTGATCTTATGTTAATTGACCATAGATGCATGGGTTTATATCTGGGTTTATATTCTGTTCCAATGAACTGTGGGTCTGTTCTTATGCTGGTACCATACTGTTTTGATTACTGTAGCTTTGTAACATAGCTTGAAGTCAGGGAGCTTAAAACACCCATCCCTGTTCTTCTTTCTTGGGATTGCTTTGGCTATTCGGGGTCTTTTGTGGTTCTGTATGAATTTTAGTATTATTTGCTCTAGTTCATTGAAAAAATGCTGTTGGTATTTTGATAGGAATAGCATTGAATCTGTAAATTGCTTTCAGCAGGATGGTCATTTTGACAACCTTAATTCTTCCTATTCATGAGAATGGAATAGATTTCCATTTATTTATGTTTTCTTTACTTTTTCTCATCAGTGTCTTATATTTTTCAGGGCACAGGTTTTTCACCTCCTTGGTTTTTTATTCCTAGGTATTTTGTTCTTTTTGATGCATTTGTAAATGGAATTGTTTCATTGATTTCTCCTTCTGCTAGTTTGTTGTTAGCATATATGAATGCAAGGGATTTCTGTGTATTAATTTTGTATCCTGCAACTTTGCTGAATCTGTTATTAGTTCTAATAGATTTTGATCGAGTCTTTAGGGTTTTCTATATATAGTACCATGTCATTTGCAAATAGTGTTTTATTTCTTCCTTACCTATTTGGATGTCCTTTATATCTTTATCTTGTCTGAGTGCTATGGCTACGACCTCCAGTAATATGGAGGTCAGATGTGTTGACATCCTTATCTTGTTCTTGATCTTAGTGGAAAAGATTTTAGGTTTTCACCATGAGTATGATTTTAACTGTGGGTTTATTATATATGGCCTTTATTGTGTCAAGATATGTTACCTCCATATCATTTTCTTGAGAGATTTTATCATGAATTGATGTTGAATTTTGTCAAAGGCTTTTTCAGTATGTATTGAGATAATCATATAGTTCTTTCCTTCCTTTTGTTACTGTGGTAGATTTATGAATATTGTACCATCTTTGCATCCCTGGAATAAATCTAACTTGGTTGTGATGGATGATCCTTTTGATGTATTTTTGAATTGGTTTGCTAATATTTTACTGAGGATTTTTGCATTTATCTTCATTAGGGATAGTGGTCTTTAATTTTCTTTTTTTGTAGCATCTTTGTCTGGCCTTGGTATTAGAATGATGCCAGCCTCATAGAATGAGTTGGGAAGTATTCCATCTTTTTCTACTTTTTGGAATACTTTGAAAAAGATGGGTATATTTGCTCTTCTTTAAATGTTTGGTAAAATTCAGCTGTTAAGCCATCTGGTCCTGGACATTTATTGGTTGGGAGCTTTTTGATTACCAATTCAATTTTGTTACTGGTAATTTGTCTGTTTAGATTTTCTGATTTTTCCTGGGTCAGTTTTGAAAGGGTGTACATTCCTAGGAATCTGACATATTGACTTACAATTTTTCATGGAATTCTCTTACAATTCTTTGAATTTCTCTGGTGTCAATTGTGACTTCTCCTGATTTTCTGATTTTAACTTCTGATTTTACTTGTGTCCTTTCTTTTTTCTTTCTTAATAAGTCTGGATAGGAGTTTGTCTATTTATTTTCTTGAAGAACTAGCTTTTTTAAAATTGATTCTTTCTATTGTTGTCTTATTCTTTATTTTCTTAATTTCTGCTCTGATCTTTACTATGTCCCTCCTTCTATTAACTTTGGGATTTGTTAGTTGCTCTTTTTTTAGCTCCTTTAGTTGTATAGTTAGATTATTTGAGATTGTTCTTGTTTCTTGAGGTAGGTCTGTACTGCTATAAACTTCCCTCTTCAAACTGCTTTTCTTGCATCCCACATATTTTGACTCATTGTGTTTCTGTTTTCATTTGTCTCCATGTATTGTTTGATTTGTTCATTGAGTCACTGATTATTTAGAAGCATGTTATTTAGCCTCCATTTGTTTTTGGATTTTGTTTGTTTGTTTGTTTTCTTCATGTAAAAAATATCTAGTTTCATACCATTGTGGTCTGAAAAGATGTTTGACACAAGTTCAATCTTTCTGAATTTATTGAAGCTCTTTTTGTGTCCTAATATGTGATCTATTCTGGAGAATGTTCCATGTACACTTGAGCAAAATGTGTAGTCTGCAGCTTTTGACTGGAATGTTCTGTATATATCTGTTAAGTCCATCTAGTCTATGTTTCATTCAATGCTATTTGTTCTTTGCTTATTTTCTATCTGGATGATCTATTCATTAATGTAAGCGGTTATTAAAATCCACTAATATAACTGTGTTGCTTTCCATTTCTCCCTTTAGGTCTGTTGTTATTTGTTTTATATATTTAGGTGTTCTTACGTTGGGTGCACCTCCAATGATTGCTATATCCTCTTGTTGGACTGATCCATTTATCATTATGTGATGCTTTTTTTTTCTCTTGTTACTTTGTTTAGAAGTCCATTTTGTATGATATAAGTACTGCTACTCCTGATTTTTTCTCCCCTTTATTTGCATGAAATATATTTTTCCATCCCTTTACATTCAGCTTATGTATGTCTTTAGGTTTGATGTGGATCTCTTCTAGGCAGCACAGTTAGCTCATTTCTTTATCCATTCTCCCACCCTGTCTTTTGATTGGTGCATTCAGTCCATTTACATTTAAGGTAACTATTAATAGGTATATACTTATTGCCATTTTATTAATTGTTTTCTGGTTGTAGTTCTGTTTTTTTTCTGTTTTTGTAGTTCTTCTCTGTTCCTTTCTTCCTCTCTTATACTCTTCTCTTGTTATTTGATGGTTTTTTTGGTGTTATGATTGGATTCCTTTTTTAAAAAATTTTCTGTGTATCTATTATAGTCTTAAAGTTTGTGGTTCCCATAAGGCTCATATATATCTTCCTAAATATATAACAGTCTATAATAATTTGATGGTTGCTTGATTTTGAATATATTCTAAAAGTACTAATTTTTTATTCTTCTTCCTCCTCCACACTTTATGTATAAGATGGCATAATCTACATATTTTGTGTATCCCTTGACTAATTTTGTGTTTAGTTGATTTTATTATTTTGTTTTTTAAACTTCATACTTGCTTTGTAAGTAATTGTTCTACTACTTTTACTACTTATTTTCACTGATGAAAAATATTTAGAGTTGAGAACATTTCCATCTAAAAAAATTCCTTTAACATATCCTGTAAGTCTGGTTTAGTGGTAGTGAATTCTTTTAACCTTTATTTATCTGAGAAACTTTTAATCTCTCCTTCAATTCTGAATGATAACTTTGCTGCGTAGAGAATTCTTGGTTGTAGGTTCTTTTCTTTCAGCACTTCAAATAGTTCATGCTACTTCCTTCTGGCCTGTAAAGTTTCTGCTGAAAAATCTGAAGATAGACTTACGGAGTTTCCCTCTCTCTTGCTGCTTTTAAGATTCTCTCTATCTTTAATCTTCACCATTTTAATTATTATGTGTCTTGGCATTGTCTTTCTGGGGTTCATCTTGTTAGGGGTTCTTTGCACTTCCAAGACCTGGAAGTCTATTTCCTTCCCCAGGTTGGGGAAGTTTTCAGCTACTATTTTCTCAAATAGATTTTCTACACTTTTGTCTCTCTCTCTTCTCCTTCTGAGGCCCCTATTATGTTAACACTGCTTCATATGGAATTGTTACACTGCTCTCTTAGCATCTTTTCATTTTTATAAATTCTTTTTTCTTTCTGTTCCTTAGCTTGGTTACTTTGCAGTTCCCTATCTTCCATTGCACTGATCCTTTCCTCTGATTTTGGCAGCCTGTTATTTATTCCCTGTATTGTACATTTCATTTGTTATTGTATTCTTCAGCTCTGAATGCCTCTTTTTCATGTTTTCTATCTTTTTGTTTAAATTATCTTTGAGTTCCTAAATTGATTTCTTCATTTCAATAACATCTTTATTACTGTCACTTTGAATTATTTATCAAGAATATTGCTAATCTCCATTTCATTTAGCTCTTTTTCTGGTGTTTTATCTTGTTCTTAAGTTTGGAACATATACCTCTGCCTCCTCATTTGTTTGGGTTTCTGTGTTTCTTCCTTTGTATCAGCTAGATCAGCTATGCCTCCTGGTCTTGAAAGTAATGGTTTTATGAAGTGGGTATTCAGTGGTGCCCAGATACTCACCAGTGCCTGGTTCTCTTTTTCAGCTGAGCTGAAGTTGCTTTTGATGGGCAGTGGGTACAGCCTACCTTTCTGCTTGTCTGCTGGCCATGGCTGATACCACAGCTAGACTCTGTGTGCCCTTTGTGTAATGTGAGGCAGTTCTGCTGGACTTTGTGTGGGCAAAGCTGTCCTCTGCCTGCTAGTCAGCAATGGTAAACCACTGTTGGACCAAGAGTTATGGGTAGGTCGGGTTGCTGTGGGGCTCTGGGTTGAGCCAATAGGGCAGGTGCAGAGTTTATAAAGCTGGTTCCTGCAAGTTTCTGGCCAGTTCAGCTGAGAGAGGGCCAGAAAGCTGGGAAAGCATGTCCCCCCTCTGTCTGCCAGTCAGCAAATTCAGATTGCTGCTGGGCTATGCAGGCTGGGCTGGGTGGGTATGCATGAAAGCGCTACTGCAGGGTTTGAGTCACCAGCCAATGAGATGGAGAGTTTTAGAACTAGCTCCTGCAAGTGCCTGACCAGTTGGGCTGAGGGAGGGCTGGGAAAGTGTCCACCTGCCCTTTCTTCTCCAGAGAAAGCTCCCTCCAACCCCTGCACCTCTGGCACACTTCCTGCTGCTGATAAATCTTTCAAAGTGTCAATTTGTGTTGGGTCTCAGCAGGACCAACAGATCAGGCCTGCTGTCCACAAGTGATAGGAGACTCACCCCCACAGTTCTCCAGCTCTGGTGTCCAGCTCCACTAATCATCAAATGTGGACTTGTATTTCCCAGAGCAGATATACAGGGCCAGGTGTGCTGGGTTCCTGAGCATTTATCTCCTCTGCACTCTGTTCCTCTCCCTCCTTCTTGTGGGCTTGGATAGGGGAAGGGCTTGGGCCCCATCTATCACAGTTCCCCCTTTACAATACTCAAGAGGTCTGCTCTTCTTCCCCAGTGGTAGATGGTCTGTTCTGCAGCCCCTCAGGTCGTTTTCCCTGTTAGTTGTATCTGCTGTTGTTTCTTCCTTGGAGTGTAAGTGGGAGGCGGTTTTCACCTTGCCATCCTCCTCCACCATCTGTAGGCAGCCTTTCCTACCACCACTTTTAAATCTAAGCTCTGACTGCCTAGATGACTGTATGAATCTTTCAAGTATTGTTTTGTTTTTGGTTTTGGTTTTTTTGGGGGGTTGGTCCCCAGTTTATCCAATATACAAGCTTAAAGACAGAAAACACTAAAATAATCCAGAATTACTCCATCTTGGGTTTGATATCATCAAACTCTATTTCAAAAGACTATCAATTCCTTCCTCCTCACCGATCCAACCTAACTCCCACAGCCCTCTTTCCTATGCAGAGTCTAGATACTGTATAACATAGAACATCTACTCAGATTGTGATCCTCCATATCTTTCCTGAGTTTATTTTTTTCTTTATCTAACTTTATCCCAACTTAACTCAAGGCACCCCATCAATTTAGCTTTTGTTCAAACATCCAACAATGGTCTATTCTTTTTTAAAATAAGAATTCACATAGTATACTCTTCCAACTTATTAACTATTATCGTTTGTATGAATGTTGTTCTCTCTTCTTTACACATAGTATATTTTTTTCCATTTCTACTTTCATATTAAGTCCCAGTTCAAAGATCACTTCCTCTACAAAGTCTTCTCAGACCATCCCAGGCACTTGTGACTCACAAATGTACCTGGCATAGTTTTAGCGTGTAATTGAAAAGATGCCAAAATCCTCCAGTTGATTTACATTTTGACAAAGAATGACCTCAGTCAAATTAATTGTTTCTCAGACCCAGAGGATATATACATAATTAACAGGGAAAGATGATATTTTTCTAGGTTAAGCCTTTAGTATTATTAGTAGAAGCAATACATAGAAATGAACTCTCAGAATTATTTTATTTTCAGTGAAATTAAAAAATAGCATATCACTATAGTCTCTGAAATACATATCTCTATAGTCTATATATTAATCCTTATTTTCATTGTTATAGCTTTTTTTCTAATTACAAAAATAACATTCACACAATCATGGTGAATATATCATTATACATTTGTCAAAACCCTTAGAATTTAGAACACAAGGAGTGAACCTTAATATGAACTATGGAGTTTAGTTACTAATGTTTTGAGATTTGTTCATTATTGTAACAAATGTGCCACACTAATACTAACAGTAATAAAGGGGGAAAATTGGGATGGGGAGATTAAGGAGGAATATAGAAACTCTCTGTACTTTCCACTCAATTTTTCTGTTAACCCAAAACTACTCCAAAAAAAAATCATCTGTCCAATTTTTTTATAATAAATGTTTATCTTAGAAAATAATGTCTAAAAAAGCATGAAGAAGAAAATTTAAAATATCGTTAAGCCCTCTATTATTGCCGATATTTTGGTATGCTTTCAGTTGATCATTCCATCTATCACTGGATGATATCTTGCCCATTATTATCAAGTGACCATTTTAAAAAAATATTTAATCATATGTAATAAGCATTTTCTTTATCATATACAATAAGCACAAGGTATGATTTTTGTGTTTGTCTCCTGTCATTAAATATCCTCCTACATAAAATGTTTAATAATCACATGGCATGAACATGTTTATCTTGAAGCAATATTTGTAAATTTCCCTCAGCTTTAACTTCTGCAGCCTAAATAAACATTTCTACTTTCTAAACCTGCATTATTGTTTTCTTGGGATTCGTATCTGAATTCTTGATATCCCTTTTTCAGGATGCTCTAAAGTGAGTTGTTTATAATATTTCTTGATTTTCTATGTAATAGACTTTACACATAACTATCTTCTTTTCCTTTTCTTACACTGACACTTATTTTCTGATCACATTGACTTAACTAAGAGTAGTTTTAGATATAAAGCAGCATGCATACGGTTTATACAGCACACTAATGATTAGTTAGAACACACATTAAAGTATGCCAACAAATATAAGATCTTTTTTTACCTGGTACATAGTTTCCATAACATATGATATGGTCCTCATTTACTATTTGGGTTTACTTTAGCCAGGAGCTTGGAAATGGAGGCTGGTTAGAAGTAGTACCATAGAATACACTGCATTTAATACACTAGCATTAGTGCAGCATACAGAGTCTCTGAATTAGTGCACAAGGATTCAAGTAGGATGAATGATGGGTCAAAATGTCTTTTGATTCTGGGTTGCGTTGTTATGGAGAAGTCAGCAATTATTCATAGCATTGTTCAGCTATATGTAATGTGCTTTTCCTCTGACTGCTTATAATGTTTTCTCTTTTTATAGGTTTTTAGCAATATGATTATAAGGTATGATTTTGTGTTTGTCTCGCTTCCTATTCACTCATTTCCTTAGGTTCTATCTTTCACCCAATTTGGAAATATTTGACTGGTGTTTTTAAAAATATTTCTCTGATCCAATCTATACATCTTTTCTCTGATGATCCAGTCATACATACTGAGTGCCTGATCTGTCCCACGGCTCCCTGAGGCTCTGTCCACTTTTTTCCCACTCTGCTCTCCGCTTCAGTTTGGATAGTTCCTGTGCCCTGTCTTCAAGGGGTTTTTCCTGCAGTGTTAAGCCTATCTTGTGATGATTTCATTTTACACGTTGTATCTTCCAGTTCTAGATTTTCTACTTGGTTCTTTTTAAAGATTTCCATCTCTCTGTTGAGATTATCTGTTGTTCTTTCACTGTGTTCATGCTTTTCTTTTAATCTTTGAACACATTTAAACAGTAGTTCTAAAGTCGTATCTACTAATTTTATCAATATAGTTATTTCTTTTTCTATTTATGCTGGCAGATAATTTTTTCTCTGTGTAATTTGGATTGGCATACGTGGCAGCCCAACCATCATGCTGGGTCCTTGATCTTGGAGTAAGACCTATCATATTGGGAAGGCCAAGAAGCCTTTAGAACTCCCCTCCACCCCCAGCAAAGAAGGCATATTAATAAAAGTGTCACATCTTGGAATGGGGAGGTGGTATGTGGGTAGATGGCAGAAATTAGTGCCACCCTAGGTATCTAAAGGAGGAACACTTTTACCAGAGCTCACAGCAATAGTTTCATTGAATGATAAGCTATGGCTTATGCCTTGGTGTGTGTGTTAAAAATAAAACACATCAAGACTGAAAAGAGGGGCAAAAGTACATTTACAGCAAATATTGAAACAGAAGAAGTCTTTATGAATGATGTCATGTACACATGTTTAAAACCTAAATGATATGGATAAATTCCTAGAGAAATTTTACCAAAATAGAGTCAAGAAGTAATAGAAAATTGGAATGATCCTACAATCATTGCAACAGAATCAGTAATTAAAAGACTTCTCAAAAGGTAATCATCAGTACAGAAAGTTCCATATGTGAATTCAATGAGACATTCAGGAAACATATTCTAATCTTAAACAAACATTTCCTAAGACTAGGAAAAGAGGGAAATAACCCCATCTAATTTAATAAGCCCAATTAAATCTTGCTAATAATATTAGACAATGACAATATGAGCAAGAAAAATTATAGTCCATTCTCATCATGGGAAAACCCTAACCATAATATTAGAAGGCCAAACTGAAAATATTTGAATGCAAGAATTGTTTAACATTAGAAAAATTCTATTAATGCAATTTACTTCATTGTGGCATAATAAAAAAATATATTTGGTCTTGGTCCTATGTTCTTGGCACAGATCTCCTAATATCCCTGGAATTTCCTGAGAGATAGGAGTGTCCTTTGTCATTCATAACAAGCCCCTTTCTACCATACTTTCAGGACGGGAACTGGTCACCAGGAAGACCAGACATAGGATTAGAGGCTTGCAATTTTCAGTCAGACCCCACAACCTTTGAGAAGGGGAGGGCTGTGGGGCTGGAGACTGTACAATAACCAATGGCTAATGAGTTAATCAATCATGCCTACTTAATGAAACCTTGATAAAACATTCTTGAACAATGAGGTTTGGGAGGTTCCAGGTGGTTGAACACATCCGTGTACTGGTGTGGTGGCATGTCCGGAGAGGGCACAGAAGTTTTGTGTCTGCCTTCCTCTACCTCCCTTTACCTTTCCCTATAAACGTCTTTCATTTGGCTGTTCCTGAGTAGTATCCTTTATAATAAAACTGTTCGTAATTACAGAGCTTTTGTGAGTTCTGTGAGTCATTCTACTGAATTATGGAATCTGGGGTACAGGGGGTTGTCATGAGAAGTCTCAAAATTATAGCCAGTCACAAGTATGGGGAGACCATTAAGACTTGTGACTGGTGTCTGAAGTGAAGACAGTCTTGTGGCATTGAGCCCCTACCCTGTGAGGCCTGTGGTAACATGAGGTAGTTAGTGACAGAATTGAATTGACTTGAAAACCCAGTCGGCATTACAGAATACAGAATGGTGTTGGAAAGAAACCATACTGATTAACAATCACAATTGCCTCAAAAGTAATAGGAAGAAAATAGGTGGCAGATCCCTTAGACTTCTTGCCTAGATCCCATACCAGTGCACATTGATGTACGAGAAATGGGTCACAGGTGAACCAAGGTTGTGAAGTCCGTGAAGGCCAGAGCTCCTAAGCTCATTGCTTCTCCAGCTTCAAGAAGTATCACCCACGTTTTCTATTGTCTTGTATGAATAGTGTAATTATCTACATGTGCTGTCATATGAAAAAGTATTTTTTTTAATATATGAACTTCACTCTAATGGGTAACTCTTGTCCTATTGTTCTATTCACTACTCATTGGTAGATGGAATCTATGGGTGTCATTTGAGTAGAGCTTCTCAACTTAAAAATTTTAAAATCTGTAACTACAAGATATTTGCTCTTTCCTTCCCTCCATGACTGAACTAATGTGACACAAGAATCTTGGGTAATGGTGTGCTTTGCAAATACTAACTTTCCTCAGTTGTGCTGAACCAAGGCCAAGATGGAGGGAGCAGAACGTTAGCAAGCCTATTTAATGTTAGACATATCCTCAAATGTAATTGTTTTTAATGATCAAGATGATATTTTTTAATCTCCATTGGTCTGACTGGTCAGAAATTTAAGAGGAAAAGAGCTATTTTATTTAATGACCTCTTAATATGCCAATGCATATAGTTTCTAAAATGGGGGTTATTCTGAGCCAAAATCAATACATGAATCAAAATCAAACGTTAAGTTCTCTGATGATTTTCAAACTTTCCACCTGCTATAAAAATGTTCATAAATGGCCCCTCTCCTATTATTCTCCCTAAATTTTCACTGAAATATCTCCTTGAAAATTTTTTCTTTGATCAACTCCATTCTAAGCCACCTGCCCTTATACATTCCTGCCCAATAAGAAGACACTGTGACCAGTGTCAGATGGGCCCCTTAGAGCAAAGCTTTTTGCTCTTCCTTCTCCTTGTCTACCTCCTTCTTACACTATAGGAATCTTCCTTTCTTAAAGGATTTCGATAACAACTCTGTCCCATGGAAAGAAGTCAAGCTAGTGACTCACCAGCTTCTTTTCTGTTGTTTCAATCCTCATTGACCAGGAGCTTCTTCTGGAAATCAACACATCAAGACTCTCTTCTGGAGCATGTATCTTCCAGGTAACCTACACGTGGAGCAAACTTTGAGAATTGCAGGCTCATTTCAGCAGCATGGTATTGAGCAAGCTATTTGGAGTTGTTTATTTAGTGTTTCCCCTCTGAAAAGGGAACATTCCATCTGCATAGAATTTCCACTGGTTATATTTCTGCTAAAGCTTCATCCCATCACACCTTTCTACCCTGCCACTCCTCCAATACACATACACGCTTGCTCACTCTCTACCATAGCAGCATCCACGGTAAACACTGTCTCCACACGTACAGATACAACATGTTTTTATGTTAACGGATTGGTAACATTTTCTTTTGTCACAAAACCATCATCTATATAGGGTGGCTTTTTGGATTTTTATTAATAATCTTACATATAGTATACTTACAGAGGGCATAGTACCTATTCAAAGATATCCAGAAGGTTTGTTGACAAACATTTTTTCTTGGGTCAGAGCCTTTATTAAATCCTTCCCAGGAGCTGATATTTTGGGAAAAAAATATCACTGGTAAAGAGAATCATGTGAAGTTTTCCAAAGCAAAAGTGTACATAACCAAAGAAAGGATAAAATTTCAATGCCTGTACAGTAAAGCAGCTATTAGATGATTTACTGGAAAATTCCTCCAAAAATAACAGAGGCTTCCTTATTACAAAGGGAATATTTTCCTTTAAGTCTATAATAGTAAAGTTCAATATGTTATGTACTCAAAGGCCTCTCTACTAAAGTCTAGGATTTTCACGATAACCTCCACCTTAGGGACTTGACTCTACACCCCTCTGAACAGCCAGGGCACCAGTGGTGTGTGTTCATGATGTGTGTTCTGAACTCCAGAGACTCTTTGCTTCTGTGCAGTTTCCAGTATCAATAACAGAGGCTAGGCCTTCACTTCTCAGGCATACCAGTGACTCATGCTAAACCAGGCAAATCAGATAACCTCTCACTTTCAATTAGAGAAAGTATCTTAGACCTGCCAGCAGGGCATCATGTGATTTACAAGGCCATGAGGACAACTGAAAACAGTACTTGCAGGGAGGGGTGGAGATGGTGTCAGAGACAGAGAGAAAAGCAAACTGTTTCCAGTACCTTCCTTAGCTCTCTACATGGATGAGCAGCATGTGGAAGGCCTTTCTCAGATGCTCTCACCCCTGAACATTCTGGCCAAGTCCTGGTGGAGGCCAGGAAAAGCGACAAGAGACTGAAGGCGAGTGCACAGTGCCGAGCACTGTTGCTGCTCCACAGCCCAGAACGGCGACCTGTGGGGGCACCTGTGTGACCGAATGGGCCAAAAAGCTCTTATTATTTCCCCAAACCCAAACTTGTCCCATTTAACCTCCTTCTTGACTCTGCTGACCCAGAAGATCATTTTTTTAGGGCTCATCAGAAACCTCTCGGACTCTGTAATGTTGTATTTACATGAAAAATACCTTCTGGATTAAACTACAAGGAGGACCCTGCCTGTGCAAAGGGTTCTATTGAGCTTGCTGAGGGGTAATTATTCCCAAGATTTTGACCCATATAAGAAAAGCAGAAATGGCAGTAGAGAAGAGACACTGTGATGCAAGCTACTGTGTGCAAAACACAGGGCGTTTCCTGCCAGCTTGCCTCCTTTATTATTTTGAACACGCCAACTAATTCTAGCCCACCTGTCCCTCGGTGTGCCAGAAATGTGGGCTAGGACTAGCAGGGAAGTCCTGTTCAGCAGATAGCTCTTCATTTGGCTACTGATTAATGGTGAGGAGGCTGCCTTTAGCTTTGTTTGGATGTTCAGACGGTAAGACAGAATACTTGGCTTTAACATGCACATCGTTTTGATTGAAATTCCAGACTGGACAATCCTACTTTTCTTAAGAACTGAACATGGAAATGGTCCAATGGCAACAGGAACATTGAGGCAGGAATGGTTTGCTCAATAACTAATACATACAAGTCAAATGTCCAGAGTTTGATGCTGACATAAGCCCATATTGTGGGAGCAGGAGACTGCGATATCTGAGTCCTGGCTCTGGCCTGGACTGAGTCCAGCCTCCTGGCTGCTTGGCAGTGAAGGTTTGAGTCCCTGGTCACTGACTCAGCTCAGCTCTGCTTGGGAAAGATAAACTAGGTACCCCATGCTTGGTAAAATAGGTTATTTCGGGAAAAATGTAGAAAGTAACTTCAAAAAAACAATTTCAGTCAATATGAAAGGTCCCTATCTGAAGAGGTACATATTGTCACATGAGGAGAACTTTTTCCTTCCTGATGAAAAAATATCATCTTCAAAGTTGTGTAGAACTGTTATCTATATGGACCTTTTGGGTTGCACTGATAAGGAGGGAGTCAAACGTCATTGCTAATGAAACTCTGCTCAGTTAAAGTGACAGCATGTCTCCTGCCTTGTGAGCAGCCAGCCCAGTCCTAACTGAGGAGCAGCTGTGAAGTCTGTTCTGGATCACAGAGCCTATTAGTTCCAAGTGGCAGGAGAATGTTGGGATCAGTTACAGAGCTATCTTTTCATATGTGTTAGCATCTGTTCTGAACTCCGGGTGTGCGTGCCCCTGAGAAGGCATGGCCCTCTTCTCCTTTTGCTAAGAGACGCTGACCTTGTGGAGGAGTCAGGCAGCAATATGTCCACAGCAGGCAGGCTTAGGCCCAGGAATGAGTCATGTCTGGCCATTCCCCTTGGCCGGTGATTGGTATAAGGATCAAGCCAGAAAAGAAGGGCTGTTTAGGGGCTTTGGAAAAAGGCTCTCCTCCCTAATTAAAGGAACCTTGACATGACTGAGCAGCTGAATTAACCCACCCTGTAATCCTACCTCTGGACTTCTTGTTTGGGGAGAGGATAAACTCCTTATTGCTTAAGTCCCATTAGATATGGTGAAAATTGCAACTAAAAGCATCCTAACATCCTCACTGGTAGGAACCTGAATATACTTTATATTTCAGGAAGAGTTTTACAAACCATAGGCTATCGGCTACTATGTAAACAGAGAAAATGAGTACTCATGGTAAGCTCTGTGAATTGAGGGAATTGTTGTTGAATTTTTTCATCTGTAAAGTGGATATAGCAGTAGTTACAGTTTCATAGGTTTATGATGATTAATTTAGTTAGTACAAATAAAGGTCTTCAAATAATCTATAAAGGCTCAATTTAAATGTCAAATATTACTATTATGGAGATGACGCAAGTGGGATTGATCATTCCAGGCTAAATGATGGCTGCCAACTAGGAACCAAGACATCACTTGCAAAGAGAAGATTGTGGCTGAGACTGATAATATAAAGGAGACAATGACAGCCTGTTAACAATGTCTTCACCCTGCTTAGCCCTTCCCCAAGAGTACATGGATGATCTGGCTGTGATAGCAGCCCTCATCCCTTTTGTCTCCAGGGTGGGTTCATCAGGGTTTACCTGATGTTGTAGGCTTACCACAAAGATGTCCTTGTCCTAATCCTTGGAACCTAGGGCTATGTTACCTTAGATGGCTAAAGCGACTTTGCAGATGTGATTCAGATAGGAATCTGGAGATGGGCAGATTATCCTGGACTGTCCATGGAGGGAAAATGTCCTTATAAGAGGGCAGAAGGAGGTCAGGGTCAGGAATGGGAGAGGTGCTGATGGAAGCAGGAGATTGCTGTGATGACAGGGACCATGGGACAAGGGCTCCAAGCTGACTCTAAAAGCTGAAAAGGGCAAGGAACTGATTCTCTCCTCAACCTCCAGAAGGAACACAGCCCTGCCAACAGTTTGCACTTAGACCCCAGAACTGTAAAAGAATAAATGTGTATTGCTTCAAGCCAAAGTTTACAGAAATTTAATTCACCAATAATGAGAAATGAATATTTTTGGTAGGTGAGAGATATCTCCTACACCCCTGCATTAGATTGGATGTCTCTGCTGCAAGTAACAGAAGCCTCATCTCAACATGGCTTCAACAGTATCATGTCACATATAAAAAACAGAGTAACAGAGTCAAGATATTAAAGGTTGGCTAATTCAACAGCTCAATGGCATTATCAGAGATCCAGATGTTTTCCCAAATTCCTGCTCTCCATTCTCAGCATGCAGTTTCTTCAGGTGATCGTTCATAGTCCAACATTATAGCCCTAACCACTATATCCTTACACAGTAATATCCAAAGAGGTCATTTCTTTCTCATGTTCCTTTTTAAGTACCAGAAATATTTTCCCAGAAGTCTCCCAGTAGACTTTGCCCTTTGGGGAATTAACAAGAATTGAATGATTCACCTGTTTGAAACCAGTCACTGGGGAGGAGATTGGAATCCGAATTCACCTGCTGGGAGAATGGAAGGGCTAGCCCTTCCTGTAGGACTTGACAGTCTACTTTCTAGATTGTATTAGTAAGGAAAAAAAGGGATGATAGATGGCACATGATTGTATTAGTAAGGAAAAAGAGGGATGGTAGATGGTATGTGTAGCAAACATATATCTCCTATACATCCTTGTCAAGGAAAATTTTGAGCAGACAACCCCATCAGAGAGAAAAATCTTCCAAAATAGAGGAAGGCTATCCTTTCAGTAAAGAGTGCAACTTCACTGTAACACTTAACTTTTTTCACTCAAAATCTTCTAACCTGGAAATGCATTCAATTATTGCTTAGAGTAGTCTCTAAATAATATTTACTGAATCAAGGATCAGTAATTGTTTTTTTTGGGCCTCTAATGGTATTATTTTTTCTTACTGTTTGATTCACAACAATTGGGCAAATATTTAGAATCTATTAGAGATTTAATTAGCATAGACATTTGTATCAGGCTGAATAAAAATAAAAACATTAACCTTACATACTATTTTCTCTGGGTCAGTCATTATACTAAGGACTTTGCATAACTACTTAACCTTAGATATACATAGGGTAACTGTTTTTAATCCCCATTTTATAGATGAAGAAACTCAGGCACAGAGATGAAAACCATTGCTAATCCATAAATTTAAGCAATATCAGATGACATGATATTGTATATAAAAAACCCTAAAGAATCCACCCCAAAACTACTAGAATTAATAACTGAATTCAGCAAAGTTGCAGGATACAAAATTAATACACAGAAATCTGTTGCATTTCTATATACTAATGATGAACTAGCAGGAAGAGGAATCAAGAAAAAAAACTCCATTTGCAATTACTTCAAAAAGAACAAAATACCTAGGAATAAACCTAACCAAGGAGGTGAAAGAACTATACCCTGAAAACTATAAGACACTCATGAAAGAAATTAAAGATACCAATAAATGGAAATACATACTGTGCTGATGTATAGGAAGAATTAATATTCTCAAAATGACCATCCTACCAAAAGCAATCTGAAGATTCAATATAATCCCTATCAAAATACCAACAGCATTGTTCAGTGAACTAGAACAAATAGTTCTAAAATTCATATGGAACCACCAAAGACCCCGAATAGCCAAAGCAATCCTGAGAAGGAAGAACAAAGGTAGGGTTACTATGCTCCCCACCTTCAAGCTCTACTACAAATCCACAGTAATTAAAACAGTTTGGTACTGGCACAAGAACAGACCCATAGATCAATGGAACAGAATAGAGAGAACAGATATAAACCCATACATATATGGCCAATTAATATACAATAAAGAAGTTATGGATAATCAATGGGGAAATGACAGCCTCTTCAACAACTGCTGTTAGCAAAACTGTACAGCTACATTTAAGAGAATGAAACTGGATTATTGTCTATCCCCATACACAAAAGTAAACTGGAAATGGATCAAAGACCTGAATGTAAGTCACAAAACCATAAAATTCAGAGAAGAAATCATAGGCAAAAATCTCTTAAATATAAACATGAGCAACTTTTCCTGAACACATCTCAGGCAAGGGAAACAAAAGTAAAAATGAACAAATGGGACTACATCAAACTAAAAAGCTTCTTTACAGAAAAGGTCACCATCAGTAGAACAAAAACACATCCTACAATATGGGAGAATATATTTGCAAATGACATATCGGATAAGGGGTTAATCTCAAAAATATATAAAGAGCTCACAAGTCTCAACACCCAAAAGACAAATAGCCCAATTAAAAAGTGGGCAGAGGATCTGAACAGACACTTCTCTGAAGAAGAAATTCAGATGGCCAACAGACACATGAAAAGATGCTCCACATGGCTAATTATCAGGGAAATGCAAATTAAAACCACAATGAGATATCACCTCATACCAGTTAGGATGCCAGTATCCAAAAGACAAGGAATAACAAGTGCTGGCTAGGATGTGGAGAGAGGGGAACTCTCTAACACTGTTGGTAGGGATGTAAATTAGTTCAACCAGTGTGGGAAGCAATATGGAGGTTCCTCAGAAAAACAAAAAATAGAAATATACCATTTGACCTAAGAATTCGACTCCTAGGAATTTACCCAAAGAAAACAAGATCTCAGATTCAAGAACATAAATGTACCCCTATGTTTATTGTAGCACTATTTGTAACAGCCAAGAAATGGATGTAACCTATATCCATCAGTAGATGAAAGGATAAAGCAGAGGTGGTACATATACACAATGGAATATTATTCAGCCATAAGAGGAAAACAAATTCTACCATTTGCAACAACATGGATGGAGCTGGAGGATATTATGCTCAGTGAAATAAGCCAGGCAGAGAAAGATAAGTACCAAATGATTTCACTCATTTGTGGAGTATAACAATGAAGCAAAACTGTAGGAACAAAACAGCAGCAGACTCACAGACTGCAAGAAGGGAATAGCGGTTACCAAAGGGGAGGGTGGGTGGGAAGGGAGGGAGAAGGGGATTAAGGGGCATTATAATTACACTCACAATATAGGTAGGTCATGGGGAAGGCAGGATAGCACAGAGAAGACAAGTAGTGACTCTACCGCATCTTACTAGGCTGATGGACTGTGATTGCAATGGGATGGGTGTGGGGACTTGGTAATGTGGGTGAATGTTGAAACCACAATGTTGGTCATGTGAAACCTTCATAAGATTGTATATCAATGATACCTTAATAAAAAAAAGGAAATAAAAAAATGTAAGCAATAGCAAGGAGTGGCTCACTGAAGATATTTTAAAAAGAAGTAAAAACAAATTAGGAAAAATAGCCTGATACATGATATAAACTCAGGACAATTTTACACTATATTTTAAAAAGATCTTTTTGATGTAAAATTTAACAACATAACAACAACATCCTAACCTGAACTGGGGGTAGATGAAAACAAAATGAAAAGTTCTTTCATTATGCTTCAGAAGATTGGAGACAGTTGAGAATTAGGCTTGGGGTTGATTAATGATTGTGCATTGAGTCCCCTATACAGAATTTTATTGTTGTTAACAACCATTTGATCAATAAATATGAGAGATGCTCTCTCAAAAAAAAAAAAAAAGTTCTATGGGTCTGTGGGAAAGACCGATAGGGAGAAAAGATAAACTTTAAAATTGTGATCTAACACACATGAACTAGAGAAAAAATGTGAAATTTCAAAGAGCTAATTTAAAATCAAGATCATTTGGCTTTCCTTTTAATGGTTTGTATGTGTAGAATTATTTTGACCTTTCTCTGAACTAACTCCTTTTAAAAATGTGTATGGGGTATTGTGCTACAACTGCTCTAAACCAAAAAGGTCTATATTATGTTTTGACTATTGGGATTTTCTAATCACTATTTACCCACTTTATTGTTCTTGGATTCAGATATAATGGAAAAAATGATTTCATCAATTCTTGTATATAGAATATAATAAATTTCATGTCAAATTCATGGTGATTCCCTCCAGGAGAGATGAGGATGCCTGCAAATGCTGGCACCATTATGCTTATGCTGGTTGGCCCTGCAATGGAGATTGAGGTGCTTTTTAAATAAGGTACAGAACAGTAGGACTTTCTATACCAAAAGAATAAAACTTCATTCATTCAAATCCTATTAGAGCTAACAAGGGTTTTAGTGAAGTTAGTTAGTTAATGATGGGACACTGTCGATTTCATGATGCAAAGTAAACCAAAGAATGCCTTCAAGAACACAAAATCCTGAAATATATAAAGGGAAGTAGGAGGCTCACTTATGGTAAATGCAAACCAAGGAAAACACTTAGCACAGTACCTGACACATAGTTAAATGATCAATGTTAAATTCCCCAAACCAAACAGTTTGCATTGTGGAGGTATGTTTGTTTAATTCTGGTTCTACTTAAATGGATAAAATATCCAGACAGATTGAAAATGTTGATCATTTATCTGGATAATGCCAAATAGTCAGATATTTGATAAGAGAGGTAAAACAGTAATGATCCAGGTTTTCGTTTTATAGTAGTCGATGTCTAAAATTGTTCTTGCTTCACCTATTTCTAAAAAGGAGTTATTAAAAGAGTTCATTGATGATTGTAAATGTACTTCTCTTCTGCATTTAGTTTTTCCAGACCAACTCATTGTTGCCAAGCACATCCAGATAGGCTATTTCCTCTGAATATCCAGATCTTAAATTGGTGTTTCTTTGACAGTCTGAATTGTTGCTGGTAGAGTTTGAATTAGTCCAATGCACTGGAAACTAATCTGACAGTCTGTACAAGAGTCCTACAATAAGTGGGTATGTGACCGAGTTGTTCTGCTTATGGAAATAATTTTCAAGACTTAACAGAAAATTCAGAAAACATATTTACGTTCCATAATGTTTGCTTATATGGTAATTTTGTGAGCCAAGATGAGATTTAATCTAAATGCTTAATAATCGCAAGAGAATTAAACAAATTATGATATATCCACTGAATGAGATGTTATTGTCTCTAAAATTATAATAATATGAGAAACAGTTTTAAACACAATGACAAGTGTGGATGCAGGCAGAAGGCAAAAGCTAAACTGTTTAGCATTCAATCATAACAACATTTACAAATGCATATTCTTAAAAAAAACTCCAAATGCCCAAATACCCAACAAGAGAAAGGGTAAATAAGTTGTCATATATGCACGTGATAAAATATAAAATGTTTAAAATAAATGAACTTCAGTTATATAAGCCAATATGGATAAATTTTAATAATATATCTTAAAACAATATATCAAAATAAAGTAAATATTATATTATTTAGGTACGCATACCTATACATGTGCATAGCAAATAGCCAGAGGTCAGGTACAGGTAACATTCTATTTCCTATGCAGAGCAGTAGGTCTTTTATGATGTATGTTATGATCAATAAATAAAATAAAAGTTTGGCCATGCATGAGCCAGTGAAAATGGTGTGCCACCACAACCAAGTATTAGGATTTGTCCAGTCCTCACCATTGTTAGAAAATGAGATGTTTCTTTCTTTATACAATTCCACAATTTCTCATTTCCATGATTAGCATTATACTTGCAATTTTTAAAAATAATTAACTGATGATCTAGAAATCCTATAGATATAAAAATTCAAAAGACATATTATACCCATGTCTAGATGAGCTAGAATTAACAAATTAGGTGGGACAATTGAACCAAAATCTAAGTTTTAATTAACACTAAGGTGCAGTTAGCAGCTATATTATTTAGCCCTGATTTTCTTTCTTAGTCCTGATGATTCAGTCTTCTCTGAGAATGGGACCATACTAGGGCCTAAATGTAAACATCTACAAGTATTACATTTTCTCATAATTATGATAATAACTAGCATCAATTATTACTATGTGTCAGGTACTATGCTAAGTGTTTTCATCCATGGTTGGATTTAATGCTCACACTAAACATGATAGTTACTAATATTCAGATCCGACAGATGGAGAAACTGAGACTAAGTGCTAAGACTAAAGAAGCTAGATGCCTTGCCCAAGATCATACACCCTGTATATAAGGGAACTCAGAATTTGAGCCTAGAATTAATAGGGATCAAGCCTTCTCCTGAGAACAACTAAAATCCTATCAAATGCTGATATTAATAAATATTTATTTACCAAAGTGGAAGTATAGAAGTTTGAGAGTAGAGCCTAGAGTTTGGTTCTTAGAGCCACATGTAAGGGTAGACTTAGGGGCATAGTTTCCTAGGGCATTAATCTGGAGACAGAAGTTGAAGTATGGATCCCAAGGATATTTAGGAGGCCTACTTGCACAGAGCTTTGAGAACAAGGTCAAGGGCTACAGCTACTTAGTTTTATATCCAGGCTTCACGCACATTAGCTTTGTGACCTGAGAAAGTTATTGTAATTCCCTGAGCTTCATTTTCCATGATTGTAAAATTGGGGTATAGTAGTACTTCCTTCACAGAATCACTGTGCATATTAAATGAATTAATCTATGTAAAGCACTTGGAACAATCTCTGGCACATAGCACCCACTAAATGTTAGCTATTATGATTCTAGTGTAAATGTTCCCAATATGTGATCTTTATTCTTTCTCTTATTGTACATCCACAAGTTGCTTTGAATTATATAGAAAGTGAGACAAGGCATAAGTAAATATAGAAAGGAAAACAACCTTCATAATATTAATACATTCACTTTTATGATGAGAAATTAAGGCTTAAGATGCATAAGCTGGTTTCTTTCATGGCTGAAAGAACACAATTTAAGAAAATGAGATCTCAGTTCAGGTCTTGGCTCTATCACTAACTATACAATCTTGAGTAACTCTCCACTCTGTCTTATCTGAGAGTGGAGGCAATAATGTTAGGGTCACCTAGCTAAGTGCTTTCTTCTGGTGTGCCTTGGTAGGTCTGTTCTTTGATTCTGTGACCCGCATTTGGTGAACTGCACTGTGCTAGATTTTGTGCTAGAGGTGGGACATGTAAAGTCTGTTATCTTGAGGAACTCAGGGTAGAGGAATTGCAATCCTGGTCTGGGAGTGTGCATGCCTGTGACTGTGCATGGGTGGGAAGGAACTAGAAGTGAATATTTCACTTGCAAATGATGATTTTCAAAGCCTGAAAAATACACCAACCACCTAAAGGGGAATAATAGCTGGCATTATTGGCCATTCAGGAACAGGTCTTTTTTGACATGAAACATATGCATGTTTCTATTGGACTGTCTACCTATAATTGCCCCCATCTGATATGTTTATTTTGCATTTGTTTTGGGTCCTTTAAAATTCCACAAACGTTTAAATCAGTTTCTCAGGATAGAACATTTGTATTTGTTCAGCAGAAATTTCCTCGCTGTTCATGTCCAAATTATTAAGTTAGTTAGATAGAAAACAATGATATTACTACTCTTCCATGCTTTTATCACCCTTGACATTTTCATAAATAGAAACTTTGTTCATTGGCTGAAATCCTGTTTTATACTATCCAATGTCAAAGGTAGGATTTGCTGCACCACTCTCCTTAGAGACAAAGATGTGAGTCTCTAATTCATTTACAGATGGAACTGAATTTGATAGCCTCAGACTATTTGCCAATAATATTTTTGTAGCCACAAATAAACTGGCGAGCATTTTGGTTTTGTGTAAGGTCAGAAAAAGGCCTACTTTGGGTTTTATTAGTCATTCGATTGTATATTCCTTTAGTGCCCACCATGTGCATGTCCATACAGAGAATAAGAGCCTACCTTGCTAACCAAAGCCACATCAAGATGTCAGACATTAATGTACTCTTCAACCCTAAACTTTTATGCTGTGGCATCTAAATAAAGGAGATGGACTATTGAAAAAAAATAATCTAAAACTTTTTTGTTAACTACCATCATAATATTTGGTATTGCTTAGACTGAACTAAATTTTTTTTTAAATCTTGCTTCTCAAAATGTAATAAAATGAGAAATGCAAATAGCTGATAAACCACGAAAAGATGCATGGCCTCATAGCAATAGAAGAAATGAAAAATAAGATAGAATATTGTTTTTCCCCTATGAAATTCATAATTACTTGAAAATTGATGATACCCAGTGTTGGCAAGGGAGAAGTAAAAGGCACACTCACTTAACTGTTGGGCCTTAAAATATTACTACAATTTTTCTAGAAGATAAAACACCCTAATATTTTGTATACCCTTTGACCTTGAAATTCCACCATTCAGAAATTATCTTGAGGAAATAATTATGAATGTACACAGATTTACCTTCAAGTATAATTAATTACTGTGCTGTTATTAATAATGAATAGTTTAAAAAGTTAGATGTCTGCAAGAGCATATTGGTTAAATAAAGGATGCTATACCCATGCAATGACATAGTATGTAATCACTAAATATATGTTATGTTATAATATTTTGTGATAAGAATATATTTATGATATATTAAGAAAAAGAGACAACACCATGCCTAACTACAGGGATCCAAGGTGATTTTTAAACACTTTTCATTTTTCTGTATTTTCTATGGTGAATACATTTACCACTTTAACAAAAATATGTAAAATATAATGTAATTATTCTTAAACTTGTATAAGCCTCTAAATGCAATTAAAGCACAGATATTGGCATTCATCTTATGATCCCTGTGAGAGTAACTTTATTAAAGTTTATATTTTACAAGATTTTATCAGTTTAATTCCAAATAATATAGAAATAATATTTGTTGAAGATTCTGTAAACACACAGGATTCTAGTTAACATTAGACATTTTGTATAATACCTGAGGTGGTAGTGCACTATTTCAGTGGACAGTTGTGATTTGCACACTTGCATTCCTGTCCATGGGAAGCACGTGGAAATAATAAGAGCTGGCAGATGTAGATACTTTTGTAGTTGAGTCCAAAATAATAGGGGAAGAAAGCCAACACCCATCAATCATTGGGGTGGCCTGCACTAAATTCCTGCCTGTTCCCCACTGGCTGTGTAACCTTAGCCAACTCATTTAATTCCAGCAAAACAAGGATTATGAGAATATCTATCTCTTCCAAAGGTTTATGAGATTAAATGAGAAAAGGAGTGATAAAGGTAGATTTTGGATTAGAAGTAGCAAATTAGTACTCATTCAATAAAATTTAGGTATAATTCATCAATAGGTTCATCATGTTGTTGGTAAGCTGAAGACTCCTGCTCAGTCCTATGTGGCCAAACCTGAGGAAGATTTTCAAATAAGCATCAGTCAACAACTGTCCACATTCCTCAACATTCCCCAGGCATAGAAAGCTCAATCCATGGAAGGGAATTGAACTTGGAAATGCCCTTGCATTCCTTCGTTTTTTTTGGTGTATGTGTGTTAAGTGTGTGTGTTGTGTGTTTGTCTTAATGGAATACTTTTGTTTGAAAAAAAAAAAGCACTAGAAGAAAAGAGGCACTGTCCACCACAGTTAATATTGCAAAGCCTTGGGGAGTAATATATTCACTGCTTTGTGATCCAGATCCCAACAGGGGTTATGCTTCAGGGGATCTTCTTTGAATTGCGTGACTCTTTTTTTCCTCTTTAAAGTTGTTTAAATGTTACCAAACTTTTAAGTCCCTGGATGGATGAAAATCTCTGAGCAAATTGGTAAATGTTGCTGAAGCCCAGAGATGAGTGACCCAACACAAAGAAGGGCCTGATTTATTCAGAGCCCTGAGCACAGGGAACAATGACCATTTCATATGGTAAAATAATTAACCTGATAAAATAATGATCACTTACAGGAAAAATGTAAGAAAAGGTTACTGAAACCGGGAAATGCTGGTGAGTTCACTATTGCCTTCATGTAGAATCAGTAATTGAAAACTCCAGTTCCATGTTCCTATAGTAAAACCCCTCAGCACTGAACAGGACTGAAAAAAAATGACTTCTTAAAAAACACGAAAGTTATTTTTTTCAGATCTTAAAAGGAGAAGTAATTTAGAAAAGGGATAATCACAAGCAACACTTTCTGCTGAAAACAAAAAAACAAAGCAAAAAAATATGGGCATTCCCCCGAGAAACCACTATGGCAAATCTTACTGGAACTTTAATTCATGTGGAGGCTTTGAAACATCAGCACACAGCAGGAAATGAAAGGACATTTGAAAAATAAAGGACAAGTCCAGTTTCTCCTCCAGTCATACCCCTATAAATTGCAAAGAAAAGTCCTTATTTTTAGCAAAATTGCTATCCTATTTACAAAAAGCAATTCTGGACAAGTGTCCACAGCTCTATGCCAACATCACTGTATTGCTGTGGATCCAAATCTGCAAGAACATTTTGTTTTTCGAAAGTAGGTTTGCCATAGAATACATTCAAGTGTAGAGTAGGGAATGAGAATTCTCGTGGATAATGAGAACTCAGACCTGAGAACAAAAGAAATCTGCTAGAGATCTGAAGGAGTATACTATGAAGAAACATTCTTTTTTAGCTCCCAGTGAATTCCTCAGAAATTAGTGGTTTGTCTTGAAACGACGACAGTTGCAAGAACTGTGGCCAGAGAGCCATTGCCTGCCTACACCATGGGAATAACCATGACCTCTAAGAAAAAGAATTATAGTTCTTTTATAGCATAGAGTTACAGTGCATAGAGTTATAGTGGTACAAAATCTCTCTTTCAAAACTTCCTGGACCTCTCCTTCAATGGTATCCAAAACAAACAACCAAAACATAAGCAGAGAAAAATTGTCCTTAATCAGGATTTCACAGATATTTCAAAGTAGAGGTGTGCATGAACACTACATTCTCAACAAGAGAATATGTTTCAGTCTGCTATGCTACCCTCCAAGAAGTAACTTAAGCACGTAAGCAAATGAAGTCCAACATACATGGTTGTGGGATTTTATAGATAGATGACTCAAACTTCCTGGCATTACTCAAAAAGGCATAATAAAGTGCCATGAAAAACCATATGCTTCCAAAATCATCAGAATTCATAAAAGGCAGTGTATTATTTTAGTTTGACATTTTTTGTGCTACTGCTAAGACAGCTTTGCTCCTCCCCTATCAAATGCCTGATTATAAAAGAAATGCATGCTTATTGTAGATAACTGGAAAGCCTGGGGGAAATATCACCTATCACTCCACTGCCCAGGTGCTGACATGATTAACATACTGGTATATTTTTTTCTTGACTTTTTTCTACGTATTTTTTTAAACCTACTTGAGATTATACTGTGTGTGTTTTCATTTAATATATCATAGAAATTTTCCAAGGTCATGGAGAACACTTCACAATTATCATTCTGAAGGCAACATAATGCCTCATCACATAAATACACTATAATTTGCTTAACTGGTTCCTGTTATTGTACATTTTACATATTCTTTTGTACATTTGTATACTCTTTCAGTGTTTTTTTATTGCAAGTAATGAGAAGCTTTTCTTGTTAAAACATGAAGCAATTGTATTTTATATTTATTTGTTTGTATAATAAGTATATTTTAATTTTGGGTGCTGACAGTAGACACTTTGATTTATATAATATTTACTTTCTTCGATGCAGTTCCTCAAAAATTAAGGAGTCTTGTAAAGATATGCAAAGAATATCTAATATCTAGAATATGTAAAGAACTCCTAAGAATCAATAATAAAACATACTCCAATTTTAAAATGGGCCAAAGATTTGAATAGACATTTCTCCAAAAAAGATATACCAAAGCCCAATAAGCACATCAAATGATGCTCAACATTATTCACTATCAGGGAAAGGCGAATTAAAGCCACAAAGAAATACTAGGCCTGCTAGGCCTATTTCAAGCCTGCTAGGATAATCAAAAAGACAATAATAACTATGGGATGATATGGAGAAATTGGAACTCACACTGCCAGCTGGAATGTAAAATGGTATAACCACTTTGAAACAGTGTGGCAGTTTCTCAGTGGTTAAACATAGTCATTCTATGACTCAGCAATTCCATTCCTAGGTATATACCCAAGAGAAATGAAAACGTGTCCACACAAAAACTTGTACATAGCAGTATTATTCTTAATAGCTAAAAAGTGGACACAACCCAAATGTTGATTAATTGATGAATGGGTAAGCAATATGGGATATATTATATGGCAGGATATTATTCAGCAATAAAAAGGAATGCAGTACTGATACATGCTACAACATGGGTAAACCTTGAAAACATTATGCTAAGTGAAAGAAGCCAGTTACAAAAGGCGGTTTATTTTATAATTCCATTTATATGAAATGCACAAAATAGGCAAAACCATAGAGACAGAAAGTAGTTTACTGGTTGCGTAGGGTTGAGAAGGTAGGGAAGAAATAGAGAGTGAATGCTAACAGACAGTGTTTCTTTGTGGGAGATAGAAATATTCTGGAATTAGATTGTGGTAATGGTTGCACATTCTGTGAATTAACTAAAAACCATTGAATTGTACACTTTGAATTGTATAGTGTTTAAATATATTTCAATAAAACTATTATTTAAAAAAGGACTTCATGGCATATTATGGAAAATGTTCAGATATTGGCTCATTTTTCATAGTTTAAAAGGTACCAATAATGGATCTACCATATTCTTGGCAATATAGTTTTCCTGGCTGCAAAGCACCCTTTAGTATCAAATTTCTTTATGTGCTTGGGATGATCTTGTAGCCACAGGAGACTACTAGTAAAGTTTCTAGTCAGGTTTCAGATGGTTGACTCATAGATACAATCATCTTTTGGAGAAATTAACCCAATTCACAGGCTTTACTAGAATTTCAAAGCAAATGTGGGCTTTCCATACACAGGATTGGAATAACATTTATTTACATTTGAAGCTCAGACACTGCAGAAATTTTGACAAAAACTCTTAACATATAAAGAGTTTTCTTTCATTTCTAACCTTTCTAAGAATAAATGTAGTCTGGCTAGTTTGATTTAGTTGGCATTTGTTTGTTTTTTTCATTTTTTCACAAGTACTTTTGATAGCTCACAAATGACACCTATTTGTGCAGTCACACAAATAGTAGATGGTAAGGTCTGGTAGAACATGAGGAATCATAAATATTTTATGTTACTTTTCAGAAAATACAATCTGCCTCTAGGGATAACTTTGAAAGCTTATATTAGTCACTTTCACTTTTGCATACATGCATTTCTGTATATGTATGGGATGGTTTGTATTCCATTTAAAAAATTCTGAATTCCTTATTCTTCATCCAATCACTTTTCTCCATCCTACCTTACTCTTTTCTTCTCCCAACTACATCCTCCTGAAGACTTGGCTTCAAAGCCAAGTTAATATGACTCTAATACGGAGACCTAAACTATAAAGACAATGCAGGGCATTGCTCAATTTCACAGGCCTACTCCAAGCAAATCACCTCATTCAATCTATGCAAGGACAACACCTCAGTTTATACATCCATGGCTGGCCACACCTTTATGCTCCAAATCCATGTAACCAAAAACCAGCATCTAGGTCAACACATCCAAAACCAAACATCTTTCCTTCAGCCCTATTCTTCCTCCAATATTCCCAATATGAGTAAATTAGTAAAGCCAACCCTTCAAATGTTGCTGAAAAGAAAACTTGAACATCATCGTTATATGCTCCCTCACCTTATTCATCTGATTACTTGAAGAACTCTCTATCAAAGTCTCTATCAAAGTCTCACTTGAATCTGTCCATTTCTCTCAGTTTCTTCAGCCACTACCATCTCTTGCTAGGATGACTCAAATAATCCTCTTAAGTGGGTCAGATGTGCACCTTTCAATGCATCCTTTACACAGTGTCCAAAGGAAGATCCATCTAAAACACAAAATACGAGTATGTAAAACACCCACTTAAAACTCTTTAATAGCACCCCGTGACCTTTAAGTAAAAGCTAAACTGGTTAACATGGTCCCTGCCTGCCTCTCCAGCTTCTTGCCTCATGTCCCTGGCGATCTTTAGTTCTCTGAATGGGCATTTCCTGCTTCACAGCCAGTTCTACCTGGAGAAGGATTTCCTATGAAGGCTAGTTTTACAAGAAGTTTCTGAGACATTATAGATAAAGAATAATGGAAGATTCATTTTATACCAATTTCTGCTTCAAAAAAAGCACTTTGTGTGTGTACATAGATAATGTGTACAAAACCTATTTGTATAGTACAAATGACTAACAAAGAAACACTAGTGAATTATTCATGTTTCTCTTTTCTATTTAGCAAACACTGTTTTGTAAATATGTAATATTTATAATTTTATGATTATATAAAAATTGCAATTTAGATTATTCTATCCTAACTTTGACTTTATGATACATTTTAAGTTTTTAATCAAACACATATAAATTATCATTTTAATCCAAAAGTTTTTTTTAGAGGAAATGGATTCCAATCACTTTCTCCTAATTTTTTCATTTAATTCTTGAAAATTTAACTCAAATCTGGTATGCTGGAAAGGGCAAAGAAGGCATTTGAAGCTGGGTGGGCCTGAGCTCAAATCTCATGTATGGTAATATCAGGTAACTTTAAAAATTGCCTAGCCTCTTTGAGAATCATTTTCCTCACCTACCAAATGAAGATGGTATTTGATTTGCAAGGTAGTTGTGAAGATTAAATGAAACAGCACGAACAGAAGAGCAAAATATAATTTCTGATTCATAGTGGGTCCTAAGCAAACTTTATTCTTCCTCCTTTAATTTATATCTTACATATCTCTGACTACAGACATACCCACAGGCAATACTTTTTTACATAAACACACAAACAACCATTTTATAAACATACACTGTAAAAACCTTCCAAAATTAAACCAGTACTTACAGTGTTGTAAGACTATTGTGCATGTTGTTTGGGACATTGGAGCAAAGCCAAAGTAATTAAATCTCTTACAAATTTAGTAATATAAAAGGCCCCAGGCATTGCTTATTGTAATTATCCTATTTCTGGGAAGAAAGGAGACAGGTTTATTTGCAGTATCCCATGCTTAATCATTAGTATTAAATGAATTAGGACCAGAACTAATCAAAGAAGCAAACAGCTGATTACTGCTGTTTTGTAAAAGAAAGAGGTAATTGATGTTCACCCAGGTTAAAGTGTCCAGAAAGGCTTCTAAATAAATAGCCCAGCTCCTATTTTCTCTTTATAACTTGTTTTCAATGGTCTTTAGTCTGTGATTACTGAAATATTCATTTATCTTAGAAGCCCTTTTGTGCAAATCCCAATTAAAAAAACAATCACGTTTGTAATAAATTGGTCTAACAACTTCTTTCAAAGGAAGAAACAAATAAATCACAATGTTTCATCCATAAAATTTGACTTTGTATATGACTATATAGGCAGTTAATTAAGTTACAACCAGGGAAGCTCATGAAGCCTCAGATTTGCTCATGATGATTGAGTTATAGGGGAAGGGAGGACTGTGTATATGCCTACAAGACATGGAGAATCTATTGTTTCATTTGTTCAATAATTTTATCTTATAGTTTCCGGCTTATTTAACACTTACCTGTTTACTATTCAGTGTGACTAGAGTAACTGCACACTTACAGTTGGGTCTGTAATCGGTGACCCAGTTGCATTTTATGATCTGGCTAAAAATATTGGTATAATTAGCATATATCTTTCTTTTGGCCTTTCAAAGGGGTATTACAATTACTAAATTTAAATTCCAGTGGTGAGCCACAGAGGGCAGAATCCTCCTGCCTAATTATAAAATAACCCCCTTTTCACGTGTTTTGAATGTTGACCACAACATTGGGTTGGCATAGGGCCTAAACATGAGAGATTATTCATTTGATTCTGACTGCACTTGCACCCACCCTGCCTAGTAGAGAGATTCTTGAACTCTTAGTAATATATTTTAAAGGATAAACTCAACTGATTTCAATAAGCTGGCAAATCAATATTTTTCTGTAAGAAAAACTTTTATTTTCCATATAAGAAGATAGAAAAGTGTGTGTGTCTGTGTGTGTGTGTATTGAGCAAACTATGTGTAAGGGAAAATGTTGGAACTTCTCCATTCTTAAAGGAAAGTTTTGACAAATAAGGAAGATGTCAGAAGATATGGAAAGGCCCACTGATGGTTTATTTTATGTGTCAACTTGATAGGGCTACAGGATGCTCAGAAAGCTGACAGAACTTATTGCTGGGTGCGTCTATAAGGGTGTTTCTGGAAGAGATGAGTATTTGAATTAGGAGATTGAGTAGAGATCACCCTTACCAATGTGGGTGGGTATAATCCAATCAGGTGAGGGCCTAAATAAAACAGAAATCCAGGGGAAGGGAGAATTTATGTTTTGCTTGAGCTGAGACATCCATCTTCTTCAGCCTCAACACCGGTGTTCATTGTTTTTCAGTCTTCAGCCTTGGTCTGCAATTATACTACCAGCTTTCTGGGGTTCTCCAACTTGCAGAGGGCAGATGGTAGGACTTCCAGACCTCCATAATCACATGAACAATTTCCTATAATAAATTTCCTCTTACATATACCTATATGTCTATCTGTATTTATCTATCATCTATCTATCTATCTATCTATCTATCTATCTATCTATCTATCATCTATGTATGTATGTATCTATCTATCTATCTATCATTTATCATCTATCTATCTATCATCTATCTATCAATCATCTATCTTATTGGTTCTGTTTCTGGGCAGAAACTAATATAAGTCCTTTGCTTTAGGGTGGAATATATTACAAATGAGTTAAGTTGATAGAGATGAAGGGCGGTGAGAGTGCAGTCTGCTGGTTCTAGAAGCCAAGGCATGGCCAAGTGAGTCCCCAGCAGAAAGACATGCCAATGATTTTCTATCAAGAAAACATCTTCAAGATATTGAAGGCCCATGAGAATCAGGGTGTTGTATCAGAACCTAATGGTGATTTTTAATAAAGATATGAAGCTTACAGTGCTACAAAGAGGGCTACTGCAAATGGTCTTTTTAGTACCTTCTCCAATGCAAGAATTAGTTCTCACAAAATACCTTGAATTCTCTGGATAATTTGGACTGCATTGCTTTGGCATCTAGCACAGTGTTTTACAAGTGTCCATGGATACTATACAGAGAGAGGTCAGCATAGTCAAAGTAATTATAAAACATACCACATACTGGGTTCCTCACTTGAAGATTCCCAGTGTAAATGAAAGCCTCCAAGGAATTCTGCAGTTAAAATGCATATTTAACACTGCTGAACATGGTATTTCCAAAACATAATTGAGTACACATGTTTTTTTCTTTGCCACACAGCTCATAACATTATGAGGAATGTGAGTTTGGGAAACATTGATGATTTGTGTCAATTAAAATGCTTTCAGCTACAAATAACAGAAAACCCAAAAGAGAGTGGCTTAAACAACTAGGACATTTTTAAAAATTACATACTGAGAAGTCGAAATGACTTCTGCCATTGCTTCAGTGGCTTCACTGTGACAGTCATGTCAGGGCCAGCATCTCCAGGATTCCCTTGTCCTTTCCCTCATAGTTGGTTACAAGACGGTGGAAACAGTTCCCATCCAAGATGGTGGGGAGGTGCGGGACTGTTAGCATTTCTGGTTTTCTTCCAGAAATTGAAAGCAGTTCAGAAGCCACTCAACAGACTACCTGTTCCCAACTACTCCAAGTGAGCTGGAAGAGCCTCTTTGATGGGGGCAGGCAAAGGAAAAGGGGCTAGCTATGGCTGGTGGGTTAGCCTATCAATGGTGTCTTCATCAATGATAGAATTAATTTAAGACTTACATTATAGTTATATGGTTACACCTCTCACCAAGGGATACTGTCAGAACCAGTTATATGAAATCTGTTTTTCTAGTAAAAGCATTCTGTCATGAGGATATTGTCCAAAGCAAAAAATATGCTCTAATACAGACCCACATGAGACACTGTCATGCTCAGTGCTATCATCTTCCTCCCTGCCATGCTTATTCCAGAGACGCTGCTTACCCCACACAACCCTTTTGGATCTACCATAGTCCTAGAAACCATATTCCCAGTGTTAAATCATTCCCTACAAGGTCCTGCAATTCTGAACATGCAGTGGGAACTGTGCAAAGTTCTTTTTGCTCTGGGACCTATAGATTTCTCTCTCCTTGTTACTCTCTGAGCCTTTTCCATTCTTTTGAAACTCTGTTTTTCTCAAAGCATTTTATTTTTTTTAAAAAAGCCCCAATGGATCTGTTTTCTCTCTTGTAAGTGCTATTATATGCCACCCTTGATGCAGAGAAGCTCAGTCTACTGATAAAGAAAAAACTAGGCTAAAATTATAAATTATTACAATAATTATTCACCACTTTCACAAATTGAGATATTTGATATTAATGTCTGTCTTGCCTGATAGATTGCAAGTTCCACTCATTTAACTAACACTGTTCAAGGATTCTTCTGCTCCTTACCTCTTACGAGATTTTCACTCTTCAAGCCACACCTTCCTCCACTTCTTTTACTCTCAGCAATTAGCTGCAATCCTCTTTGTAAGGAGAAACTAATCAACCTCTTACTTCACATCTCTATTGTCATTCATCTGCTTTTTCTTCATTCTTGTCTGTGAGGAGAAAATGTTTTTCCTTATTCTAGCCAAGGTTGAGCACCCCTCCAATTTGTGCTTGTGATCTCATCAATTTCTCTAGCATTTTCTATCACCACTTATTTTCTCTTGTGCATTTCAATTGCTGCCTCCATGTGGACTTCTCTTTGCCTACTAACATTTTCAAGTCTTCCTCATCATAAAACATTTTAAAAAATAGTCTTATAACAATTGTTTTCCTCTCCCCCTAGATTTCTTACTAGACTGAGAAATTTCTCAACTACTTCTTGCAGACTCACCATTCTAGTGAACTCATTATATCCAGTGACCATTTTTCAGTCCTCTTCCTCTTGGGAGTCTGCTTGTTCAGATGAGACACTGTCTTCTCTCTTTCTGGCCTCTCCTCCTATCTCAGTCATGCTAGAACTAGGAAAATCAGATAGTACATCATTGTAATAATAGTCTAGCTCAGGGTCAAAAACTAAATGCAGACTGTTGTCTATTTCTATAAATAAAGTTTTATTGGCACACCCATTTGTTTACACATTGTTTATTGCTGTGTTCATACTTCCACAGAATAATTGAGGAGTTGTGACAAGACACTGGCCTTCAAAGCCTAAAATATTTAATTGGACATTTATAGAAAAAGTTTGCTGACCTCTTTCTAGAATATCTAGGTTAAAGAATGTGTACCACTACTAATCAAGAAGAAATGACTATAAGACATAAGGAGATAACATGGAAATTAATAATTGGAAGAGGTACTGAAAGGAAATTTATAGAACACCACATAGAAATTTCCAGTTGTAATGTGTGGGTAAATAGTGTGTGTTAACTAAGGGAGGTTGTTAACCTACAACCAAATTATAAACTTCTTGAAGAATCCCTTATTCATTTTTATTTAAAATCAATTTATTTACACTAAACAAAAAAAAACAAAAACAGTTCCCCCATTTCTGGGTGAATAAGAATCCCTTCTTCATTATTATGCAACATGTAATGCACTGTCATTCATTGATATTTTCTAAAAGTTTCTATTAATACCAGAGAATAGACCTTGTTTTCAAATTTATGTGGCTTTCCCAGAAGACAGGATCTAATAAACATACCTGTACTGGAAAAGGAGGTCAAAGATGACGTGAGTCAAAGCTAGAACGTCCAGGCCAGGTTTGCTTTTAAGAATAAATTTAGAAATACTTTAAAGCAAAAAGACAACCACAAATCTAAAAGAGTGCTTTTTAATTTTTAAACAAAAGGATCATTAAGTTAACATACTAAGTTTTATTACTGGAGTATTCATAATAATGTTGGTCAATATGCCTTAAGCAACATGACTATTTAATGAAAATTAGGATGGGGGGCAGTTGTAACTGTATGAAATTTACAATTACAGTTCAAAGTTCTTTAAACTTTTATAACATTATAAGTTGATAATTACTCCCCAAATTGGAGCTCAGATTTAATTTTAATACAATTTGAAATTAAAGTATAATTATTTACACAACAGTGAATCAGAACAACTTTCCAAGTCAGATATTTATTTTCAAACTGATAATTCAAAAATAAACAGAAGAAATGTAAAGGTATAAAATATCAACATTTGTGTTGTTTAGAACGAAGCTATTTAAAGTATGTTCTGTGAACTATTTATAACCCATCCAAAATTAAAGAAAGAGCATGTGCCATAATGAAAATCAATTATATTACTAATGACTTTTTTATGGCAAGACTTTAAATAAAAGAAGCAATGTGTTGATCTGTATTCTGGCATAGGCATCTTATCTCATTACAGGCTAGGGAACAGGTACTGCTCATTTCTTTAAACTGCCATTATAATTTTACTGCTCAAGTCAAATTAATTGTAGGGAAAGAAAATGACAACTGTTACTGGCATCAATACCTCATCCATTTTTTAATCCCATCTAATCAGGGATCTATCGAAAAAGCAGATTAAATGTTATAAACTCAACATAATTTAACATTCATCTTTAGGTGTATTTAAATGTTACTAACATCTATTCATCTCAGTGGGACTCTCCAAATTCCTACTATAATGAATTTTGATAGACATTTGTTTTCAATCTTGGGGGAAAAAGAGTTAAGAATTGAGTAATTTGTTAGTAAGTTCTTGCTAAAGATTGGTTTATTTTCACATTTCAATCAGTAAAAATATTTAAATCCATCTTTATGAAAAAAATTGAATTCCTGTAGTTTGCACAATCACTTGCTTTTTACAATAAAACTTATTAGAAAAAAAGGTATGAAAATTTACAACTCTGTATATTCTATTAACTAGGGGAAACCTAAACCATTTTAAGATTTCTTAGAGCAAACAAAAGATGGTATAAAATGTTTTTTATTACTAGCTTATCAAAATTCAAATATTTCATTTTATTTTTTAGTATGGCATAATTCCTCTAGAAATTTAAAAACATAATATGGTCTTCTGTAAAACTAATTATTTTATCTTTCTCCAATGACTCAGTAAACTTTACCTTCATTAGCTTAATACTGAAGGCATTAAATGGACAATCAACAATTTAGAAAAACTCATCAGTTTTAGATACACAAGAGCCCAATTTAGCTTCTGCGATGGCTAGTTTATTGAACCAACAAACTATTTCTTAAAGAATTTAAATGTATATTTATATGTCACAGGAAGAGAACTCCTTTGGCACCTGAGTTGAACACAAAACAATAGAGCAAAGAACCTCTAAAAAGTTGTCTAAAGACTTTATTTTATCTATCTATACATATATACATACATCTATATATATACATATACAAATATGCACACAAGCACAAGTAGATATAAATTTTCCTTTAAAAAGTATAAGATGTAAAAGGAATTCACCATTTAGCCAAATAAAGTGATCTGATGGTTATTAAAAACTTTTTTATTTGGAGTCTTACCAAATTTCAAGAAGTTAAAAGTTTTAGAATAATATGTAATTCAAAGGAGTAAATCTCAAGGATTTTTTTTGTCAAAATACAATTTCTCTTGATATAGTAACATGGCCATGAGGTTACAACTATCTTAACATGATAAATATTAGACTTTTTAACAGTCACCAGGTGGAATGTCATCAACAAGGAGTAAATTTCCCTTTATTTGGACTGAACATAGTCACTGGCCACTGACCAAACATTCTGCTGTCCCTAGACTCTTACCTGCATTAGTCTCAGCAAAAGACTGTTAAAGGCCACTGGAGATCACCTTCTGCTGAGCCTCATCACTCACTGGGACTCTTACACAAGAACTTTAGAAGAGCTTGATGTCATCATGTTTTATGATCACACCCACGGTGCTACTGCTGACTCTGGCATTGTATTAATAGTCCTACTGGTGCTGTGATATTTTTTATGCATACTTTTAGAACTGTGAATGACTGGCTTATATTCTAAGACTTAGAAGACATCTAAAATTCTTTAAGTTACTAAGTCTGTCAGCATTTTCTTCTACATTCAGTTAAGAAATATGTTTGGCTGACTAAAAACATAGCACATTCAGTTTTACCTAAGTATCTTCTACCTAGAAAATCTGGAAGGTAAAAATCCTCTATTTTATGTACTATCTACTCTCAATCTTTTACATCTTATTAATCTGTAGTATATTGAGAGTGGGCAAAAGACATCAGAGCTAAAAAATAATGCCATTCTACTCTTTTTTTCCTGCTCCAATTGTATGGAATATTCTTAATTAGGTTTCTAACTCTCTGCTCTGGTTAAAGGACCTATATCATATAGCAGACCATGTATAATGGGAGTCTTAGGCAGTTTTGAAGTATTTGTGATTGAAAAACATTTTCAAATGTAAAATATCTCTTGAGCTTCTATAAAATAGTATATATTCTTACTCAAACTTGACACTGATATCCTAAACAAAACTTTGTCAATGGAGGCATGGTATAGATAGGACTTAACCTTGGAAAACCTTTAAGTTCAAATGTCTTCATTTGTTCAGTTTACATTAACTATAATATAAACCAAATTGCTTTTTTTTCCTGATATGTAAAACATTTTGATAAATCCATCTGAACTTGAATTATTTTATTAACATGTAAACTCACACGCACAATTTTATTTTTTGTCATATATTTAAATATTTTCTTCTGTGCAGAATTGAGATCTAAAGATAGGAAATGAAATTATGCTAGTAACTAGTAATTTAGCATTAAAACATTTCCCTAAATTCTATGCAAAAGTGCATTTACATTATAAACATACCACATATGAAGCTACAAACCACAATCTCACACTAGAGTGGATTTCAAATTCAGTCCAAATAAGTCAAAGAGAAAAGTGCTAACAGAGCAAATCTGAAACGAGTTCATGGGGACTGGGCAATGAGTCATCAAAGCGGAATCTTTTGGAAACCATGCTGCTATCCTCTGGGATATTCTCTTTGTCTTCTCGGTCACTACAAGTTCCGTTGCAAGAGGATTTAGAAGTCTTGTCTTCCGAGGACCTTATCATATGTTCCTGACTTTGAGAGGAACTGGAAGTTTCTTCAGGATGAAACAAGTTTCCAAAGTCCCATTGCTGTAGCCACGAATGAGAAAGGCAGATTTCTGCTGTTGGTCTTTTCCTTTGAAAAAAAGCACCAAGGGAAAATTGAAAACTAAAAATCACGTTGGAAACGTCTGCAGTTCTATATAATATACTTATTTTTTAATTCATTATGAAAATAACACTCATAGTACAGAAGGGAATAATAGGGAGACTGAAGTACTAGAGTTTCTTTAATTCTGATATGCTGAAAATTTAATTTATCATGGAGTTTACAGATGAGACTATCTAGTCAAGAAGATTGAGGACATATGAGAGCCTTACAGATGAAAATTAGTAAAATTATAGTCTCTTGAGTTTATAAACCCTTTAAAGGAAAATATATGTAAGTAATTCATAATCTCTATTATTATTTTGTGTTCTTAAAGACAGTAACTGTGAAATCTTGAAAACAAAGGCTACTTTTCAATGATGTCTGCCTGACCTTTTGAATTTTTACATTTGTTTTCTATTATGAAAATATAGTCAATTATCACAATATATCAAAAAGTAAGAAAATACTGATCTACACTCAGAACTCCAACCTTAACACAACCACCATTACAATTAGAATGTGTTTCTTTAGTCTTTGTTTTTAATGCTCATTTTTTTCTAATTGTAAAAAAATTAATGTGCTTATTATAGAAATTTTAGATCTAGGTTAAAAAGTATTTAAGAAAATAAAAATTGCTTATAACCAGAAACAAATAGTAGTATAACGATTTCTACTAAATTCATGTGTAATATATAGCCAGAGCTATATGCAAGTTTTTTGAATTTGCATTAAGCTACTTAAATAATTAACAATTCTATGAGGTTTTTTCTTAAACAGATAAGGAAATTGAGTCTACCAGGAGATTAAGTAATTGTCAGAGATAAAAGACCTGACAAATAACAAGAAACCAGGATCCCAGCCCAAACACTATATCGCAGCGTCTGCATTAGGTATAGCTAGGCCAGTTTAAAGTAAAGAGAGGTAAAGAAAAAGGAGGTCAGCTTTTTCTTCCCTGCTTTGAAGTTGCCAATGAGTGAGGTAAGAGTCTAGTTTCAAGTCCCTTCTTTACAAGGTTTTCAAAGAACATCTGATCCTTAGAGATGCGACAATCGGTAATTTGTACTTGTTATATAACTGCAATTATTTAACTACAAATCATCAACAACAAAGTCTTATCAACTACACTTCAACTTTAAAAAGAAGTCTTATCATACTCACCCATGTGTATTATAAACCTTCTATTTCTAATGATTTTCTGGAATTTCAGAGATTAGTAGCCGGTTGAGGGGAAAAAATCCAAATCTCTTCACTCCAAAATTTCCTGTTGTATATTTTATATTTCTATGTTTGAAGTTACAGATTTGTTATTTAATGATCTTTCATACTACCTCTCTCCTCATTTTACCTGAAACTTGAAAGTATACTTCTAATAATTTTATACTGTTTTAGAATGTATTTTTCTTAATATTATTTATTCTGTAATAGCATTTAAGCAAATTAATATTATTACTTACTCTGGATTCTTTACTAAAAGGCTCTGGATAAAGTCTGTGGCCAGCTGTGAAACTGATGAAAACATTTCTTCTGAATAATCTACATTAACTTGAGAAATATTGAGGTATGTTTCTTGATTATCTTCTCCCACAAATGGGGATGTATGAGTTAACAACATATATGCTATAATACCAATATTCCTGAAAAGCAAATAAGAAAGAAGAGGGGAATTTAAAATATGTTAATCTTAAAACATTTATATAAAGTAAAACTGATATATTCCTGTCCTCAAAACTTATAAATTACAGACTTACATAGCTTTTTGAAGTTCCTATATTATTAAAACTAACTGTATTATTTCAAAGTTTGTCTCACAGAAAAAGAATATGAAAGGAATGTACATGTGCATTATAGAATTATAAATATATTACATGTATATCATTATATCTACAGTCAGTCCTTCACACAGACACCTGTTATGGAGTGGCTCAGAGAGCAGCATTTCCCAAAAGGAATCTAATGACACAGTGATGATCTGTGAGACATAAACAGGGGTTCTGTGCAAATAGTCTGCAAACTTGATGAAGCACAAAGTTGGGCAGACAGATTTTTTTTACTGCAAAACTTTTCAGAGCCTTAAATATGTTAATGACAAGTCCAGTGCTCAGGAGACCCAAAAAGACAATACACACAATACATGTTTCACCCACTTATTTATCTGCAGGATCCTTTTTTCTGGCAAATGCATTATAGTCCCATGGAACACAGGTATTAAGACTAAATTCTTCCACTTGGTCTATGGAGTCAGTCCCCTACTGTGGTCCCAAGTTTCAATATCAAAGCCAGTTCTATTCCCTATGATATTTTTCTCTGTGCTAGCCACAAAAAACTCCCAATACCCTAGAGAGATAATCTCATAAAATTAAAATTTTCCATGAACCTGACCTTATTTTTCTGGTTAAATACCATCCTAATCTTCTAGACCTGGATCAAATGTCTCCCATCTGTTACTAGCCTGTTGCTTCTCCACGCTTACCCAGCATTTTACCTTTATTATAGAATCTGTGGCACAGTACCTTTACTATTTGGTTCTTTTACTAAACTGAGTCTTCCTCCAGAAAAGCAATTTTCTTATTTATTTCGGCTCAAAGCCAAATGTTACTTAAAAGGAAAGGACAGCTAAATGTTTTCATGTGGCATACTAATGATACTTAAATAAAATATTAAAGAGAGCCGTATTACTTACATTTGGACTAAAAGAACCCTTGAATATGTATACTACCCAACTTTTAATAAATGCATTTAGGTAACTAACAAAATCTTACCACATATCAGTTGCTGTGGTAATAGGATCATAGTTTAGGATTTCTGGAGCTGAAAGAGAAAATAAAATTCAAATTCAATATTGACAAATTTAAAAACACAAAAATTATTTTATATTAAATTAAAGCTGTATTTAATTTTAAAGAACCAGTAATATAAGAGCAATAGAAATTTAACATATTATTAATTATCCAGTGATTTGACATTTAAACATACCTAATATTGAACAAATTATATAACCAAATGGTTCAAAAGTACAAATAATGTTCTTATAATAATTGGTAGCTATTTAATTTTTTTTTAAAATCGTTAACAGTAATCTCCAAAAAAACAATTATGAATAACTAAAGTGTTAGAAGCTAGAATCTTTTAAAAATTTTACTTTTATTACTCTTTTAGGAATTAGTTTGAGTCAGTGTATTAGACTGATGTGAATTTTTCTCTTCAGGGTAAATAGAATAGTATGCATTTACAATGACATAATGAGCAAATTATGCTTCATGGAAGATTTTCAAGAAGATTAAATATCTCTTAAATTATCAAAAAATTTCCTATGTCTTCTCCTCTGCCAAAATTCTTTGAAGAATACAAAATAAATTTTCTATACTTTGTAAACATTACCATAAATTTCAAATTTAGTACAGCCCAAATTAGGATTTATGCTTGAATCATAATTTTATTTCACAGTTTGGTTTCAATGATTTCTTCAAAAAGAAATTGTTTCCTAAGCCTACCATTTTTGTTACTATATAAAGCCTTTGAGTCATATATATATATAGTCAGCCTCCATTACACAACCTACAACTGTTATATACTTCTGTGAGCTGAGTTATCTATAACTACAATCATTTATTCTAGGATACTATAGCTCCTATTAACATTAAAAAATTACTAATCTGCTTTGTTTTCCTTTTTGGAAAAGTCAGCAGTCTTGCTAAGTAGCCCTTGTTCTTTTTAGTTGTATCTTTTCAATGCCTGCCTGGAAGAGCAATATGAGAAACAGAAAAAAGTGTAAAAAGATCATAAATTAATATACCTTAAATTTATGTGCTGCTTCATACAATTTAAAAATCTTTCATATGAGTCATCTAATTTGCTGATTTAGTACAATATTTCTAGATTATCTAATCCTAGGTTCTTTCAGGAACCCTTTTTCTTCAAAACCCTTCTTTGACAGCCCTAGGCAAAACCTTACATAAAGTAGCAGCAACAAATGGCAAGGAGTCTTGCTAATAATCCCTGTAAAACCAAAGATACTTGTATTGTAAACAGCTTCAGAGTTGGGACCAGGACAGTAGATGTGACCTCTATCCAACAGCAGGCTTCAAAAGCAGTAACAAGTCAACTGATTCCATTTTCCTCTTTTTCCATTTTCTCCTATTCCTTAACTTCCCTTCTACCCATTTTTCTTTATGAATAACACCCTTCCACACAAATGTTAAACTGTTAAACTTATATGCCCAATGTCACCTCAACTGTTATGAATATCTCAATAATACTGCATTTACTAAAGTTCATTTAATTGTATCATAACCAAATTCCAATACATTAAAATACAAAATTTATTCTGGAATTACATGCTCTAAAATGTATTTTTATAGAGTTATTACTTAGTTAATAAATTTCAAAATGACAAAGAGAATAAAAGGGAATTCTTACCTAGGTATTCTGGTGTTCCCATGATTTCCCGAAGTTCACATGCATTCCCTATTTTTCGAGACATTCCAAAGTCTACAATTTTTATGTCCCCAAGAGGGTATATGCTGCTCAATAATATATTCTGTGGCTAAATAAAGCACAACAAAAAACTCATAAGTAATATATAACAATAAAAGACTATTAGTCTCAGATTGAGGTAAATTCAGTGGAATTTATTGCTTAGCTGTTACACATTTCATTGAGTCATTAATCAAACATTTATTGAACTATTTAGGAGGAGCTCTATATTCAATTATACAATAAAAAATACACTCAAGGTATATTCCATTTGGAGGAAAAAGAAGTTACATAAGTTGCTTAATTGATTATGAGCTATAGACTACTCAATAATAAAGATAAGACTACTTAATTCTTCCCATTATAAAGTCCAAGAAGGCTTTTCTGTAGAGATGATGCTTAAGCTGAACCTTAAAGAATAAATAGGAGTATGCCAGTGGGAAAGGTGCTCTGGGGAACAGAAGAAGGCGTAAAGGAATAGAAATGCATACATTTCCAGAAACAGAATGGTTCAGTATGGTGATTCTAAGTCTGACTGTTCCCAGGTTTTTAGCTTAGACAGTAAGATACATGGTATGATGCGTGGAAGGTTTTGCCCATTACCTCCTAAAAACATGCACCTTCGCTTTACTATTGCAGGGGTGGGGCTTATTACAGAGTTCCCTACCTCTGTCATAACCCATATACTTGCCAAGGTGCTGCTCCAAAGTCTGAGAAGAATCATAAGTCCTTTAACTTTGGGAAAACCCCATGTTTGTTTACTATTAAATCACATAGATCATTAGAGAAGGTAAGGGTAATTAGTTTTGTTGTTGCAAATCACAGGCTTTATGATATATAAAATCAAGTTTATATATCATCCCTGACTTTAAATGCTGTATGATACCACGTAATACACTTTGGCAGAAACAATTCCTAAGAGGAAGTCTGTGGAGGGCATGACTTCCCTGGCATTTACCATGTTGTTATTTTTCCAGTATCTTATCAGTAGGGGATGGCAGGACTGCTAGTTAGTAAATACTACCACTCCTCCATAGGGTGCCCAACACAAAAGGACAGATTTTTTTCTCCCTTAGGAAAAGGGGTAAGATAAAGAGGGAAAGGTAAGCATAGTTTGAGACATGTAAATTTTAAAGTTTCTGCATGATATCCAAATGGTATCTAATCTAAAGTTGGAAAAAACATTTGGAAATGAGGAGAATTCTTGGGCTATAGGTAGAGATCTGGGAGTCATTATTATTATGAAAGTGGTAGTGGAGGACAAAGGACCACCCAGGGAAGCTGTATTATGAAAGAGAAGAGTCCAATGTTCAAAAAGTAAGAGACAGACTACTAGTTCAGATATTAAGGTTTTTGGATGGCTGAAGAGGAAGGATAACAACACGAGATGAAGTGGTATTTTAGGGCCTGGGTAAAGGGCCTGAATGAATGGAATGGTCTGAGGGAAAAAAAGGAAGAACCAAAAGACTAAAAATCTCAAGAGAAAGATGAATGAGTATAACAGGAGCAAAGGAAAAAGGACTAGCAGGAGATTATTTTCAGAGATGGAGATCAGAAATGAGTAATTTAGAGGAAAACACTTTTATAAAATGAGAAGATCCAGGATGTAAGGAGTGGGATGGAGATATGAATGACCGCAAGATTAGAATATAGAAGGATGATGTTTTGTTTAGAGCTCAGTGATTAATTTGAGCTGCTTGCAAATGCAGTCTTCTCTCTGCCAATATAAAATTAAGTCCACTTGGCACCTAGGTAAACAGAAAGCACCCAGTGCAGTCCAGAGGAGCATGCATGATCTGACTGTTGTTTCCTACCAATACTAGCTTGCAATTGTGCATACCAAGAAAAGAAGGAACAGAGAGGTTGTGTTACTTAAAATCACAAGTTACATTACCTTTAAATCAAGGTGTACAATGTTATTCTGATGTAGATAATAAACTCCTTCAAGTATTTGTTTAATGAGTCTGACAATGTCATTTTCAGAGACCATTTCAGCCAGCTCAGGTAAACACAAGTTGAAAATCTCTCCACCTGCAGCACTGAAATAAGATTCAAACAATAGAAACTTGAAAAATCGTTAACCTAAAAACGATGACTTTGAAATACTGTATACCTTGTTAAGTAAAAGGCACAAAGCCACCTAAACTTTAGTCTATATCTATCTATCTATCTATCTATATATATATATCTATATACACACATTTAAGGAATCAGGGTAGGAGGGAGATAGGGATGGATCTTTAAGGAAGAAAGCAAATGACAAGAATATGTCAAATTCTGGGTGCTGATACTTAAATAATTAACAAATAAAACTGAATTGCTTTATAATTCAATAATATTACAGCTAGCCTTAATGCTGCAATAAAAGTAATTGTTGACACTAGGAGTTCAGCTCTGCTTTATGTCTTCATTTTGTTCACTTATATATAGATATCAATATAATCAATTTTGTTCCTCATGACAGTGTAAGATGGGAGGTTATTATTCCCATTTTACAGATGATAAAACAAGAACAAAGAAGTTAAATTACTTGTACAAGGTCACATAGTAAAACAGGGGGCCAGAATCTAAATCTGTATTATTGGTGAGAAGCTGCATCCTTAACCAATATCCTGTATTGCAGCTTCACAAATCTTTTATCTTATTGAAGAACTAAAAATCTAGAAAATGTTGACAAAGGCATAGTGAAAACTCCCTAGGTTTGGAATCAAATGATGTAAATTTAAATCCTGAATCTGTTATTTACCAGCAATATAACTTAGGGTCAGTCATTTATTAGACTTTCCTCATTCATAAAAGAGATATCATTGAACTTAATAGATTTTTTTAAAGGACTAAATCTAAATAATAAGATAAAACTTGTCAGAACATCATGCAAAAAAAAAACCTAGATGGTTATTCATCCCGTTTTATAAGGTATGTCTGGGATTATCACAAGTAAGTGTTTGTTGAATGAGTGAATAATGAAATAGACAATTATTCTTCAAAGCAGCTGAAAGTGAAATTCAGAAATCTTGGTGACTTGCAGGAGGAAGAAGCATGTCATATGTATTAGGAACCATGAGAAGAAAAAATAAGCACTGATGGTCAAAAAGGAGTCTACATTGAAAGTAAAAGGGCTGACCCTACACACTGCAGATGTAACTCGCAACCAAGCCATCTGTACAGTGTGCCAGTTACAGGCTGCAGGGATTTGCTGCTTTACACTTTAAAGTATTCCAGAGACACTCTGTGGGATAGCTGATAAGAATACCTGTGGAAGTTCCAGTCATGGATACTTCATGCTTCAACTCTCCCCATCCCACAAAACTCCCAGAAAATGCATAAGAAATTAATATCTGTGAAAAGGTATCATGGCAAGGACAATCTAAGTATGAAAAACTTAGTTTGCTCTTAAATTTATAATGGTGGACTCCAAAGTAAGGTATAGAAAAAGATTAGGAGTTTTCTTAGAAATAAATTAATCTTTATGAATGGTTAATATACAGACTACCCCCAGTTGCGTCTTGTTCTGCATGTCTGATGTTGACTTGTCACAACCCTGCTCAAGGTCTCCTGAGGGAAGAGGGACCCTCTAGGCCAGGCTGCCAGTGATACCCTCACTCCTTCCCTTTTTGTTCACATTATTTAGTTTTAACAAAATAAATCCTCTTAAAACAGAAAGTGATTTAAATATAATCTTACAAAGATACTGCAGATACTACTACTAATGCAATAGTATAAGAAAATGAGACAGTGATACTTTCTTCAGGTTCTCTTAGAATGAATTGTTAGCCACTTGACAAGATACATCTGATAAAAAATCAGACAAATTTTAAATTATAAGAAAACTATACAACATGTGGATTGTGGATTATATTCACTATTAAGATATGAAAAATACTGGGAGGATCTGAATTCTTCATATATACGGCAACATAAATGACTTAGGTGAGAAATTCATTCTTGAACACTGCAATAATTTATATGGCAACAATTTATATTACATTTACTAAGCTAATTCAATAGCTAGAACCCTCCATTATATATAAAATTCAAAACAAAATGCAAGAAAACAAAGAAATATGTAAAGCTCTTTCCAGTGCCTAGGACATAATAGAAAGGACAGCAGGCTCCTTATTGGCGTACCTACTGAAATCAAGACTGACTGGGTTCTATTCTGGCTCTGCAACTAAGTAGCTGCATGAATTGGCACAAAATGTGCCTCTGTTTCTTCTACCATAATATAACAAAACAGATGAATAATGATAGCTCCTATTTCATTGGGTTGCTATAAGAATAAAATTAGATAAGCCATATAAAGTACTGAGCATAATAGATGTTGTAAGGATAGAAGCAGGTCATCTGTAAGTATCACAGTGTCTAACACTGAGTAGATACTCAATATTCATTATTATAATGAGTCAACAAATATTAACTCCAAATCTAGCCAACATCCAGCCTTTCTGAATTTTGGGGTTTCTTGTTAAACTCTGATTTTGAAGGCAATTTAAAAAGTCTAAATTAAGTTGCTAAATTGAAATTCACTTTTAGAAACACTCTATCATAAATATGAAAAAGCACACAATATATTCTTAGGTGAAAAAAAGAGGGTTACAATAAAGTACACCCAAAATCACAATTTTTTTCTAGAGGTATATATACATAGACCAAAAAATAAGAATTATTTAAAAATACAGGACTATGCCATGAAAGTAACCATAGTTTATATATGATTTCTATCCCTATTTCTATTAAATTTAACACAATGCATAGGCATTACTTTTATAACCAGAAGTATCCTAAGGGTTTTTTGTTTCAATAACAAAACACAAATACTATGTCAGTCAATCAGACTGTCTCTTCCTTTTAGTTTGCCAAGCTGACTGATATCTTTTATAGGACTGTTATTTTTTCCACAAAAGAGGAACACAGGTGGAGCTATGGCAAATGGAAAATCAGGAAGAGTTAAGAGAAAGGAAAGAACAGATAACACAAGTAGACTGTAGAAGTTTAGCAGAAACTGATATAAATAAAATCATTGAGTAGCATAAAAGCAGATGCTTTGTTAAAACAAGCCACCAAGGAGCAGTGACTACAGAAAAAAAGAAATATCTCTATAGTTATAAAAACCACCTATATCATTATCATTGCCCTGGAAGTTACATTGAGATATTCTACTCTTTCTCTGTTAGAAGAGTTTGCCCCCTGACAAGACATCAACCAACAAAGTTAGCAATCTGGAGCATTTGCATGCATGTGCTTATGTATTCATATATGTGTTGTGTGTGTGTGACAACAATACCTTAGTACAGTTACACTGTCATGTAAACCTATGTTACATACTTTCAAATGCTTCAGTAAATATGGTAAAATGTCAACAATTGGTGAATCAAACTGAGAAGTAAGATTGTTAATTGTATCCATTCTTTTGACTTCTCTGTAAACTTGAAATTTTGTAAAATAAAAAAGTTGAGGAAGCAAACTGAGTATGTAGGATGATTTAAAGAAGGGATCAAATTGGTAGTTGTTATTAGAGTAAGATGCCACTGTTTTATTTTCACCATATAAAAAATTGTGCCCTCACTCAGAACCTCACCCCCCCTGTTTTGAGAGAAATCTTTTGCATCCGTGGATGTTTTGCTGCCCTTGTCTGGCTTGGATTAACACATAGTCTACAGGCACACATCTGATCATCTACAATTGCTCTCTTACAACACTAAACTATGTTTTCTACCTTTATCTTGCATCTACCTACCACTTCAGCATTTTATTAAAAATAAAAATAATAATAATAAAGGGAGAAATGTGGGATCAACATATAAATCAAGTATAAAAATCAAACGAATATTCATATTTGACCTGATTGTTTGTAGTTCATAATGCGTGATCAAAACCGAAAGTTTCTGTGATGACTGCCCTTGTACTGTTCACCATGTAAGAATTTATTCACTATGTAAGAATTCGTTCACCATGTAAGAACTTGTTCGTTATGCTTCAGAAGATTGGAAACTGACGAGAATTAGACTTGAGATGGATTAATGATTGTACATTGAGCATTGACCCCCCTATACAGAATTTTATTGTTGTTAAAAAAAAAAATTAGGGGGAAAAAAAATTAGAGATACTCTTTAACTTCCAGGATTGTGGTGAGATTTAAGTGAGATGATGTATATAAAGTATCTAGCACACAAATAATCCTAAATGAATGGTAAAAAAAAAAAATCAAACCAATAATCATATCTGACTTGATTGTTTATAGTTCATGATGCATGATCAAAACTGAAAGTTTTTGTGATGACTGCCCTTGCACTGTTCACCATGTAAGAACTTATTCACTATGTAAGACCTTGTTCACCATGTAAGAACTTGTTCGTTATGCTTCAGAAGATTGGAGACTGTTGAGAATTAGGCTTGGGGTTGATTAATGATTGTGCATTGAGTCCTCTATACAGAATTTTATTGTTGTTAACAACCATATGATCAATAAATATGAGAGATGCTCTCTCTCAAAAAAAAATTGTGCCCTCATATTAAAATAATAAACCTGTCCAACCAAATTTTTACCTTTGATAAGATTGTCTGATTTGACAATGCCACTCCAAAAATGACAGTCATAGTAAACCAAAGTCCTACTAATAGATTTTAATAGGTCTTAGTTGCTCTGGTAAGAAATACATTAATCCACTCACACATTTACTGTGTGCTTGTTACTTTTAAGCCATTAGGTACAATTCTGCCTTTAAGGAATTCAGTTAACTAGGTAGAATACCTGAATCAATTTTCAGAGTATGAACCAATCCATAACATTTATCAAAACTTTTAATGCATTTTGTTGTTGCTATTTATATGAACCCCCAAAAGAGGATTTTATGAAAATGGTCAATGCTTCTATCTATATTCACCCTTCAAACCTATTATTCCTTTGCTTTTCTGAAAAGTGTAAAATGCTTTTCACAAATTTCAAACATATAGTATCATGTAAGTAGGTAACTTTTTAAATTTAGCTAGGAATCTGGCAGAAATAACCACAAAATGTATGAAAAATGGAATCATATTAGTAGTATCCTGGGTTTTTGCAATTCTAATTTATTTTGAAGATGCTATAATACTCTGATTGCTATGTTGGTAGTCTGGGAAAGGTATATAACAGTCATTTTTAAATGAACTACTTGTTAGTTTAACATTTTTCAAAACAAGCCTTTTCATTTATAAGTTGATTCCAGGCAACTGACTTTCCAGTACAAAAATATATTGATTTTTACAAACATAAAAACAAACCTCTTTATTCTTAAAATAACTTAAAATTAGGCTAATATACTTCAAATTCAAAAAGGCAATGATGCCGGTTAGCTACTGAAAAGAATTACTATATTTATAATGAATTTTTTGTATAATAAATACTTATCTCTTTGTTTTACTAGAAAGTAATTTCTTTTATAAAAATTATCAAAACCTAACGCATACTGAACATAAATTGAGCCGATCTCTTCCAGTTGTTGCAACTGTTGCAGATGTTCAAACACATATTTTACATACTTACAATAACTGTGTCAGACTGTCATGCAGTGAAGGCACTATTTTAGAATCACATGTCAATATACTAATTAATAAACAACTTAGTTGAACCACGCTCTATACCCAACTGATGAACTGTTAAATATTTGGGTGTTTTCAACTTTTCACTGACTTGTGGGAAGAGATATATTCTGTCTTACTGCTATAATTCCTAACACAGTGTTTCATACATACTAAATAAACGTGTTTCTTTAACAAACAATATAATAGGCATACCTTCACCTTCATGCAAGCTTACCTTTCCATTCTCCTTGGATCATTTCCTTGGATGTGTTTTTCAAAGATGGACAAAATATATAAATGATTTCAATTCTATTCACCCATCAGACTGTTTTGTAAAAAAACTCATCAGTTTTCTGTGCCATTAGCAATGAAAATATACTCATTTCATTACATTTCCAGAACATTGTACTACCATCTGTTTCTTTTGTGTTAATTAGTTTTTGTATTATGTACATGAGCTGGTATATTTAGCTTTGTGAAAATACTTGAATATACAGTACATCCCTCTAATACTTTATCAACAGGTTATGCTTTTATCATTTTTGTTGACATTTCAAGTTGCCTTATTTTACTAATTAAAATAGGTGCTATAAATTTACTTAAATTTATTCAAGTGCATACTTACTATTCCAATATCAAAATAATTTCACTTGTATTTTCATAGACTTCATGAAGATTAATCACGTGGGGACAGGACTTTGTCAGTTCAAGCACAGCTATCTCATGTAGAATCTCTGCTCGACAATCCTGTCCTCTTCTTCTCTTCTTCAGAAATTTTGCAGCATATTCCTGGCCAGTAGATTTTGATATGCACTGTCTAACCACAGCAAATTTTCCTCTGAGGGAAAAATGAGGATGATTAGCTTTAATTTTTCCATAAAGAACAATATTAGTATAATACCAATACAGTTTTAAAAGTCAATCCTTTCAAATAACCATGTCATTAGAAATTTAATCTTTGTTCTCATAACTAAATCAAATACTACATGTACTATAAAATCTACAATACTATGACATTAAATGAAAATGGCAAATGTAATAACAGGATAAGAATTATATTTAATGTTCACTGTTCGTATAATACATTATCATTTTGGGGAGATCTCATTTGCATACCAACTCCGTGCCATACTCTTGATACAAATTATTGTGTTTAATTATCACAACAATCCTATACAGTAAATGCTATTCTGTTTTGCAGACCCCAGAGAAGATGTGTATCTTGGTCTATTTTCAGACTGTACCCTTAATAGGGTATCACTTTAACTCTCTAACAAAAATAGCCTTCTTTCAAATACAAGAAATTAAAATGAATGCAAAAATGGGTACTTGACATTTAATTTTATTAGTGTAGTCATTCTGCCTTTCAACACCTCTTTTAACAAGCTTTGAAGCTTTCTATCACAATTTGCCAACTGTTTTACCAGCAAATCAGTGAAGCCTGTAACATATACCAAAGGTATTTATGCCCTATGGAGGGTACTCAAAGACACTTCATGATAAACTAAGAAAATTAATGGTTTTAAAAGCTATGTACAAACACACCCAGCATGGTCATGTTTATCATTTTAGGAGTAAGTAAGTGATTGGCTCTCTGCAGTATAACTGCTCAACATCTCAGAAAAATTTTAAGGGACACTGGCAAATGTGTGTATTCTAAGCTCATAGTTGCCCAAAATCGAGTTTCCCAAAGACCTAAAACTATTTTGAGTTAAGACTATTTTACAAAACTAATAAGAGTTACTGACCGCCCACCTAGAAAAATGTACAAATGCCCTTAAATAGGAAGTTTTACTTAAAATTCCAGAGAGTTTTCAGATTTCTAAGCCCATCTATAAGCCTTCTAAGCCTGAATCCAAGGGATCCAAAATTAAGAAACTCTATCCTAAGTTCAAATTGCTGTATAGATACTAACAAATCAGGACTAAATAAAGGCTCTTCAGAGAATACCTTCTGTTCTACAACACCTCTTTCCCCAATTTCTCTTAGAAGAGACTTCTAATACAAAATATCAGGTACTTAGCAAGGAAAACTATTTTTAATACACTTGGTATTTGGAGTGGGGGATAAGTGAATTTCCTGATTGTTATTTTATTTGTTATTCTCTAGGACTAGGAAAGCAAAGATTCCCAAATTTCCTCAAAATTGGTGCCAATGAAAAACACTAGAAACCAAGCTGAATAAGTATAACTATTTATGCCAAAAAAAGGTGACCAAACTATTTTTGCATGCACAAACCTGATCCTTTGAAAGAACTTTTCATTTAAGATTTGAGAAAATGTTTAAACTATACTTTCTTACCTTATACAGAAGGAATACAATTGATGTGTTTCAATGAGCACAGAAAAAATGTCAACCAATACCTTTACTCTGTCTACTTACTTTTTCAAGCCACCCATGTTTTATAGATTTTATGCTGGATAAACTGAGTCAGAGTTAGATTAAATGATTCATGAAAGGTCATATATGGTACTGGGAGTGCCAAGAATTAAATGTGGAATGTGAATTCCTAGCTTTCTGTTCTAACCGCTACAAAACAATTCCTCCCTTTAAGAGAGTTCTTTTTTTAAGAAGTGCAACTCACATGTGCCAATTCTTACCTAGATTTAAAAGTGAAAATTTGTCTAAAACAGAAAGGAAATGCTGAGTCTTATGAAGGAATTCATTGTATAAAACTTAGGAAACAGAAACTAGTTAGCCAAGAAAACTGTCCAACTGAAAAAAAAATGCCTATGGTATCAATTGTGACAATCTAATTCTGCTGGAATATTATGATTATATATACAAGACACAATTTTCTCAGGAACAAAGAGCAAAATTAAATAATAACACTCTTTTTATCTAATTGTTTCAAGTATTCCCAAGAACAAGTACAGTACTCATTAATCCAGGGCAAAGGTGACCAAATGATACCAGTGATTATTTGTCAGTGTTCACCATTAAATAAAAGTCCCATGAATTAAGAGACCCTATCAGTCGTAATTACTATAGAAATTACAAAATCTATATTTTGCTAAAACGTAATAGGAAATGAAATAGCTATTGAATGAACTGAAGAGTTATGCACCTACTATAATACCATATATTGTGTTATTTTTTATCCTGTATGTAAAGCATTTATATTTTTAAAGCTTATTTGAGATTCCAATAAAACTTTATACATATATTCACTTATATACTGTAAAATAAGGTAAATATTTTTACCATAATTATCCCTAAGGGAAAAAACAAGTTGTTTTCTATTCAAAAATGCTAATTGTGGTTTAGAACTATGAAAAATAATCTTTTATACATAACATTCCTGTATCAGATTTAACAGAAATAGTTAAGGAAATTTAAAACCCTTAACAATATTTAATTCATACCCTAAAAAGGCAAAGCTGACTAGATTTCCCAGCACTGAAAAGGTCTAGTAGTTACCCTTCTGCATTCTAGAACAGACAATAAAATGTGAGGGAAGGGGGAGGATAAGCCACAAAGGAAGCTGACTTATTTCTGCATCTGCCTCACCCTTCTAACCACAAGAAGGCCTATGAAGTCTTGCCTCAGTTGGGGGAAGGGTGGAAAAAACTTACCCAACATGTTAAAAAACAGGAACAATGCAAAGTTTTTTAGAATAGTCAAAAATGAACCGTTGACTTTTACATACTTTCTTTAAGCCTGCTAAAGGAAAATATATTCTTAAATACTAACACTTTAAAATTTTAAAAACAGTTGATTTAGAAAGATCAATTTGATTTACAAAGGAAGAACTTTGTAGTTCATCACATGCTAGAATTAAGTTTATATATTTTATAATGTATAAACCTCAGGAGAAACAAGATAATGATTCTAATTTCCATTTCCAAATAATATAGTATAAGAAAATTGGTCACAATACTGAAATAACTTAAAGCAAGAGTTTGGCAGATGAAAGGTCATGATTTGCAACTTACCAAGGTTTACTAATTAGATATATATATATATATTCTTCATGTGATTCATCAGCCTGTATCAATTAAAAGATAAATGTATGTCTCCTCATGAAGTTATTTGAAGATGGGATATTAGCAATCTGAATTTGTTTTAGTCAGATACTATCAAGAATTTGCTCTAAAATGTTAAAAATTGTAAGTTTATGATTGTTATTTATGATGGCAACTTATTTATAAAACAATTTGGAATTATTAATATTATCCTCCTCAAAGTTTAAGCTCTCCAAAACCCCCAAAGAAAAAAATTATAGACTCTCTAGCTCCCATAATATCCCTTATATTACTAAATTAATTTAATAAATGTATGTACACTTATCCATCAAAATATAACTTAGAAAAATAGAAAATAATTCCCTTTATTATGTGGTACTGTTCAAGGCTTTGCATATTCAGTTATCTGCTCAGAGTAGTTTTCAAACATTTTTGCAATAGAAGGAAACTCGGAGACATCTAGCCCACCCTCCCATTTAAAGAAAAGGAAATCAAACAACTAAGTATCTCATACAACTTTAGATTTAAAGACAGGTTAACTGACTTCCAGCATAGTCTGTTTTTACTAATACACTATATGACAATATTTGATATGGCTGTTGGAAAAAAAAGAAAGAAAAACTCCTAATGGAGTCTGCCTAATGGAAGACTACCTCAATAAAGTATTCTAAATGTTAGGATATTGACATTAGTGTGTTCATTCCAGGCCTCTTCATTTTAACATAGATAATGAAAAATGCAAAGTAGTCCAGAAGAGGGTAACTGGATCAAGGAAAGCTGTCTGGAAATCAGGTCATGAGTATTTAAGGAAACTGACAATGTTTAGCCATATTCAAATCTCTGAAGGATTTTTCACATGAACATTACAGAAGGAGAACCACATATATCGGGTAGACGTTAGCAGAGGATAAAAGAGAACCTTCTGTGCCTAAAAGGCCCACAAAATGGAACAGACACATTCTGAGGCAATGAGTTCCCCATCAGTGAAACATTCAAGTTGAGGCTAAATAAACAGCTTGTCAAGACAATTGCAGGAAAGACTGCTATACTGCATAAAAAATTATATTGGAAAGCCACTGAGCACCGAAGTTTTTTCCACTGCAAAGACTGAATGACTATTCAATATGAGATATAGGCAACTATAAGAAAACTTACTCTTTCCTGCTATAATGCAAGGAGAAATAATTATAGATTTAGATGTAAACAATTTCTTAAAAACATTCTGAAAGGTTTTTAAAACTGTATCTCTTAATACATCATGAAAACACCCAAAACTAAAGAAATTAATCTGCTAGAAATTATGAAATGTGCTTTCACATTCAGTTCTTAATCTGATGAGGTAGATATCATCCTTATTTTGCAAAAGAAAGACAGCATCCAATATCCAACAACTGAAAAAGCTAGGACTTGACTTTACCCTTTACGTAAAAGACCACCACCAACAGAATTATTTTTCATGGTCCAGTCAATTTTTGTTTTCACACTGAGATTTTCAAAGATAAAAATCAAACTATTTTACTGTACATTTATCAATACAAATGTGGACTTTGTAAATAAACCATTTTAACATAAGCCAATACATTTGCCTCCAGAACTAAACTGAAACTGAAGCTAGAAACTGATTGCCATCTTCAAGCCTTTAAGTGCCTCTTATTTAAAGCTCAAAAATAGATGTTCAGTATTCAACATAAATAACTTGGTATATCTTTTATAACTTTCATATATATTAACATGGTAATGCTAAATGGTCTCATAATCTCAGGACACACTTTACATCTTGGATAAATTAGATTACTATTAGTGTAAGGATAGGGTTTTACTTACATAAGATGCATTCTTTTTCATACAGAATTATTACTATCAAATTTGAGTTAGTTCTTTCTGTTTAATTTAGGAAAGAAGAGGAGACTTTATTTTTTTTATCCCCATGCAATATCCTATGAATTTTTTAATTGTTTTAACAAAAACTTACATAGCAATCTATAAATACTTTACAAATTTTAACTAATGTAAAGCTCGAAACAACCATAAACAACCGTATAAGACAGATACAGTTATTTTCATCCCCACTTCTCCGCTGAGGAGCCTATACAACTAAGAGGTGCAGTAATTTAGCTGAGGTTGCACTGCTTGTAAATGTGGGAGCCCAGATTTGGACTTGGCAGTCAACTATGCTAAGCTGCCTCTTCCCATGCACAGCCTCAAATAAGAACCCTGACCTTTCATAAGGGTCTCTGAAGGTAGGTAAGATGCATCATATAAGCTCACTAATCCTCCACAGATTTGATTTCTAAGTCAATTAAGCCTAGATCCTGTATACTAACAGCAGAGATGATGACTTTTCTTTCTAATCATTAATGATCAAGTAAGTTTTATAGAACTATAGGCACAGAAATACAAAATGTGAATTTAAACAGCATATACATCATAAAGTTTTCTTACCTTCCTAGCTCTTTAGATGTAAGTGTATAAAAATTATTAAAGTTTTCCATTTTCATTGGAGTTTGAGGCATCGTAGTTAGCAAGCCTGAAATACTTCGGCAATCAAATCTTCTCCTTGACATGTTAGATGACTCCCAGATGTACTCTTTAGTCACTTATTTTTACCTATTTAAAAACAGAAAAGATACAGGATATAACTTCAAAGCAATTTTTAAAAAGATGTTGTCTTAGTGTATATTACATTATACAGCTCCAACTATAACTGTAAGATACAAACGCTACCCTCCCCCCCAAAAAAAATAAAGAGAAAAAAGATTTAAAGAGCACATCCAGTCCAGAAGGAAGAAAAACAAAAAGCACACAAATGAACTGGTATCACCTCTACGGTACTTGAACTAAGTTACTAACTTCATTTCAGAATCAAACTATCATAAAAATCCTGTAAGAACTCCCAAATTCTTTTAAAAAGTTATAATAAAATTTTAACATAGCAATCATTTAATTTCACTTTTCAACTCTTGTTCTTTAAAGTTATATCTTCCTATAACAAGATAATTTAGCATAGCAATGTAATGATTATTCATTTTAAATTTAATTTCACATTTTCAAACAAATTTGGTGGTAAATTCACATTTTATGAGTTATATTACTGACATCTGAATGACATAAGAAATAGAACTCATTTCACATGCTGTCTATGTTTCAATACTAAATTTAAAACTTTCATAGGTCTTTAAGGGTATCGTTTCTTTGGCAGAACCTAGCACAGCTATGTATGAAGAACTCTATAAATTTTGTTGGGTGAGTAATGGACCATATCTAAAGTCTTATTCTGATGTTCTAATCTATATCTGAAGCACATATTTATCTGGAACTTTGTGATATTTACATGTATTCAATTGCAACATCAAACTACCATTTCACATAAATTGAATTAAAACAGTATCAGACTATATATTTTAAGATACTTTTGATTTTCTGCCATGCCTATTTGATAAAAGATTCAGTATTATTCTTCCAGCATTCCCTTATAATAACCCCCTAGGCTTTTGCTCCTCTTCACATTCTTCCTCCCCTTATTTCCTACTTGACATGTACTGTTCTTTATCTTTCTAAATACAAATGCCAACTGTACTCAACTCAGCACATAAGCAGTGTGATTAAAGTTCAGTGTTTTCAGTTTTTATATATTCTGACTTTTATTCTTAAATCAGCAATTTGTTTTCTAAATATCTTGATATTTGGAGAAACAAAGACCTAACTAGTTTTGGGGTATATCTCTAGTAGTCTAAGGGTTTGGTGTAGCATTCTGGAAATAACATTTGGACTGAATCACATCAGCATCTGAATTCCATTTATCCATCATACCAGCTATGAGACCTTAGGTAAATTAGATCTTAACTAAATTATTTAACTTTGCTACTGCTATGGACTGAATTGTGTCCTTCCCTTCAAAATTCACATTTTAAGTCCTAAGACCCAGTTTTTCAGAAAGTGACTATATTTAGAGATAGGGTCTTTAAAGAGGTAGGCAAGTTAAATTGTGATCAGTTGTGCTTTTACAAATTTTCTTTCTAAATTTAAAAGTCTATGAATATGCATGCTTATGATAACATTTATGTTACACACATACATACAGAAATAATCTAATAGGACTGGTGTCCTTAAAAAAGAGGAGACTGGGACACAGAAACACACAAAGACCATGTGAAAACACCAGGAGAAGAGACAGACTTCAGAAAAAACAACCCTGTCGACACCTTGATCTCAAACTTCTAATCTTCAGAATTGTGAAAAAATTAATTTCTGTTGTTTTAAGTCACCCAATCTGTAATACTTTATTATGGCTGCCTAGCAAACCAATACAGCTACTTAAAAAAAAAGAAAGACTTCAAATGCATAAGAAGGGATACAAATATCATAACAGACACTTGCTTTTTCAATCTTAATACTTTGCCATATTTCATTTATATTAAAAGTTAGGAAACCATAGTCACAGCTAAAACCAGTCCCTTCTTTCTACCCCCAGTTTACATTCTCACTAGCACTGGGTGGAGCACTTATCATTTCCTTGCCAACATTTGCCCCATTCAGACTTTTAATTTTGGCTATTCTAGTGTGATGGAGGTGAAATGGAATGCTGTGATTTACTTTGCATTTCTCTGAGTAGCAGGGAGGAAAGCTTCAATTCTGTCACCTCTAAAATATGGATAAGAATAGAATCTATCTTGCAGAGCTCTAAAGATGAAAAGTTAAAATATGATAAACTCTTATAGAATGGCACTGGTACAGTGATAGTCATGAGAGCACATCATGATTGTTCAATAAATAAATATTAGCAATATTCCACCCAAAATACTCTCTTGCAGTCTCCTTTCATTGCTGAGTGGCTCTACTCTATTTCCATATACAAAACTGTCATCCCAAGTAGCTTAAATTCAACTCTTAAAATTATTTTTTATTCTGCTTTAACTATTTGTGTACTTTCTTAGTTCTAATGGTACTCAGTTTCGTTGGTCACATATTCATCTCCAAAAATTCAAAAGTTACCAATTTCCATACTCGGTGTATTTTTTTCAGGTCAAGTTTGGGCTTTTACTATTTTCTTCTAAATTTTAAAGTCTATGAATATCTATGTTTATGATTGCATGTTATACACATATATACAGAGAGAAGAGATGTACCTTTATCATGGATACAAATTGGGCTACATTCCCAACACAGTTCATCAGTCAGGACTTGGAAAACACAGGAACAAGAATATGTTAAATTCAATCCCAGATACAGAATATAGGCTCTTGATTCTAAGATGTTCACCTCATTCAGATTCTAGAATCTAAGATATTTATCTTGTGCTGTAATATACGAGCTACAAAGTGAACTATTCCTAAGAACTCTAGTAGAACTAAGATGCATTTTATGAACAAGTATTTTCTGCTGTCAAGTTTCAAAAGAGTCAATATGGGTTTTAGATGTCAAAGATTTATATTCAGTAAAGCATGATTTATAACAGTGAAACATAATTTTAAACTTCCTGAATCAAAGAACCCCAAAGTCTAACACAGGGAAATGGTTAAATGTACCAAAATAAAAGGATATTATACACTCAAAGATTTCACTTTCAAAGAATATTTTAAACTCATATAATAGTAAGTGAAAAAAGACACAAAACTTTATATACAATATGATAATTCTGTGGAAAAAAATGAAAGTAAAATAGAAGAAAAGACTAGAAAACTATGGCTAAATGTTAGTGGTTATCTTTAGGTGGTCCTGTTACAGCAGTACTTATGCTTTCCTCTGTTTAAATTATCTACACTAAGCAGGTACTACATTAATAACCAACAAAAATAAATAAATGCCTTTGGGTAAAAAAGATGGCTGTGAATATATATGACTAGACTTTAATGCAGAAACTCCATATTTCTTCACACATGAAGGGCTTACCTGGCTAGAAGTTCAAGAGCCATTACTGCTAAGGTTTTTTTAAGACCTCAACATTTTCTCTGCATTAACATACAGCAGATGGTGCTCATTATCCAAGTAATATGTCAGTTCTTATGGAGAAACCATATAGGCATTTTGAGTAAATACTAAGGAAGGATTAATGCCTGGTTTAATACTGCATAAAAATATAAATAAATTCAGAAGTAATGTTATAGTTATAATTGTTATAGTGAATAACAATTTGTAACCTTAAGACATAAGCCTTTATTATGAGTATCACTTGTAAAATTCCAGACTCACTTTGGGTGTCTGTGGAAAAAAAAAATCCAAAGTGTAATATTCAAATGTACTGATAAATATTGAGTTTTGTAATTCATATTATTTAGATATATGAAAAGGAAAAAGTGCTTAGCTTAGCTTTAAGAAAAAGGATTGAATTGGATAATGATAGTATAAATAGGGCCTTATGAATCAAGCTAATAGTAAAGATAAAGTAAGACTACATAGTAAAGTATTTCTTAATACTGGACATTGACTTGTGTTTAATTTTTTTATCCTAACAAATTTTCTTCCCCTCGTATGTACTGTTGGTTATCTTAATGGACGAATGTACCATAGGTATTTGTATGACTATAAATGTAGCTGAAAACGGTATTGGGCAATCAGCAGTTTTTAAATACATGTTAATTCAAAAATCATTTTTTAAGTTATGATACATTTCATTCTGGCTTTGATAATGCTAGGACATGAAGCCATGTCTCAGAAAAAAGAAAGCACATTTCTGAAGACTGAACACTTAAACTTACTTACTTATGGCTAAATATATTACAACCACTTTAGGAATCCATATAACATCCTTAAATAAATTTTCCTTCTATTTACTGCACTCGAACCAGTGCCATAGTCTAGATATTTTTCCATTTCCTCTTCTTTGGTCATTTTTGCATATAGTGGAGCATGAATGTCACCTTTGTCCACCAAACACTCTACAAACATCTGGTTGCCCTTTATATAAGATTTAATCCTTGGACACATGAAGGTTATCAATCAGCTCTGTTTCTCCTTGCATGTGACTACGTTTCCCACCAATTTCTCTTTAAATCCAACGAACAATCCCAGAACTTTTCTTAATTTCTACCACAGTTCACAGACCTATAACTGATTCTAATTACCAATATGTCTCACTCCATTTGAAATTCATTTCATAACACTTTATTAGGTTACACTAATAAAAAAATCTTAAGAGACTCAGTAGGTAAATTTAGGTAAAAATATTAAGGAACTCAGTGTGTGTGTGTGTGTGCATAAGTACACAATTATAGACACAATCAGGTGTTATAAAAAAATAAGAAGGTAACAGAATGCAAGATACAATTAAGCTTTCAATTTCACAGTACTACTAGAAATAATGGTATCTCAAGCTTATTTTCAAAGTTTTTTTTCATTAACTCCCATTACAATAATTACAATGAGAATTCAGATACAGATCAGTAAAGGAAGGAACAGAAGGAAATGTAAGGCTTGATCTAGGCCTTGACTTAACTTGAGGGAGAAAGCAAATGTGATGAGATTAAAAGTAGACAGAATCCCTGAAAACCTCTAAGTAGTACTACTTTTAAAATATTCATCATGATATTTATCTCAAAGTTATCAAGTAAAAATCTTTTATAAAAATAGAATATGCCAATACAAAAAATGAAATCTAGAGAATTAAGTTGCCTACTTTGATCCCTTAGCTCCCCAGTACCTACAAGCTAACATCCTTATAGCTTGACACACAAAAGCCCTTGAACCCAGATACACACCAAGATTCATTTCCTGCCATGCTTGTACTCATTTTTTGCCTCATTTCTATTATACTTTTCTGCCTAAAACATCCTTTGTATCTTTCCTTAAATGGCTATCTCTTCTTATGCAGCCTTCGTATCTCAACTCACATGGCATCATAGAATGTAATCTCCCCCAGGAAATTTTGACTAAAAGCCACAGGTTGGATTAAACGCTTTTTTCTTATGCTTCAAATAGGAGGACCCTTAACATACCTCTTTACCTCAAAATGTAACAGGTTAGATTGCAATTATGTTTAGTATTTAATGGGCAGCAACCATTTACTTGTAGTATCTGGCAACTGGTAGAAATTTTTCTTAAGTTTGATGAGCTGAATTATAAGAATTATGAAATACAGCAAGAAGAATTTTTAGGTAAACCTCAAATTAAGCAGAACTTGAGATCCATCTAAAAATTATAATATTGGAGTTTCGAACGTGGCTAGTCTCTGCTTAATTCAGTATTTGGCTAGATAAAATAAGAAATATTTTAAATTGCTATTAGAGAATTTCAATTCTAAACAGAAAGCCATAAAAGTCTCAAAACATGAATAAAATTATTTTATCATGTATTGTAATATAATACCAACAGACCATGTATTTTGTATTTACAATTCTTTCCAGACTAGGTGGTCACCTAATTTAATGTAAATACCTATGTCAGCTTAGAACATCAATATTCTAAGGGCTATCTCAATCAGGAAATTCAGACACTTTTCCTGTTAAAGACTGATAAATCTAGACCTTCATAAAGTAAACCTGAAGGCAATGGAAGCAAGGTCAGGCACACGATTACAGGAAAACAACTTCCTACATCGGCATTCATAACTACCAAGTTTTCCCAAGGAAACAGAGGAATTGGAGATATATTTACCTAGTATAAATCAAAATAAAGGAAGATCTTTCTGAGTGTGGCAGAAGGTATTGTTTAGGGATAGGGATGAGGATGATTCTCATGTTCAAGGAAAAGACTTCTTTCTACTAACTATTCTACTAATAGGTTTTATTTTTAAAAAAGATTGAATAGAAAGTATATTCAAGAACCTAATCCTTTGAAAATCACAACTGAGTCTGGCTTTAGTATATGCATACTGTCCAAGAACTGAAGTCCAGGTGACAACCCCAGTCCTGATTCTGTGCCTTGACAGTAAGGCCCAGAGCGATCCCTGTAATTGTGAACCAGAATAGGAAGATGTTGAAAACGGAAATATAGTGGGCCAACAACTACACAGTGCTTGTCATTCATCAGATGGGAAATTAATTTTCTGTTGTAAAATAAACTACTATTTACTCATGGCATCACTCAAGTACTGTTTATTCCATAACTATAACAATGAAAAATGGAATATTGATCCTTTATGGATTACAGATCAACTACCACCTCATTGTTAATATTAAAAATTTTAAACTCAAAGTATAACTATGCCCTCTTTGGAGAAAGCTGTAAAGGGTTAGGAGTATACCAAAATATGCTGCATATAAACATTTAAAGACACTGACTAGCTTAGATGTTTAAAGCGGCACTGAAGTTGAAGGTGAAATAAATGTATTTGGAAAAAACAAGGATAAATAAATTTTAAAAAATTTAAACAAGGTATGTCTTGAAAATTGCAACATCTATCACGACATATTTGGATAATTGGTGTTTGTGACTTAATTTAAATGTACATTTGTTAATTGAAATACTCAAAGAAATATTTGATGATCATCTACTATAGAATAGAAGCTATGTAAAAATAAAGTTACTGATTTTGTCATCAATATTGTGGAAAATGAAAGCAACTAAAATATTTACATTTTTCCCAAGTGGACAGGAAGTACAAAAATGACTGTGAATGCTTCTGACATAATCAATACTTGCAGAATGTAAAATAATTTTTTAAAAAGCAGGAATCAACCAAAACTCTTTAAAGGCAGTAAATCCAGGAGCACTGTTTTATTAGCTGCCAATTTTAAATAGGAAATATGCCCTACAAATTAATATTCATGCAATTTCAAGACAAGTTTAGGATTAAGTGAAAATGTCAGCACTTGGTTTCCTTGATTCCTGGGTTTTTAATTAGGTTTCTAAGATTAAAATGGGGAAATTTTGATGAGGAAATTTTCTCAAAATTATTAAACAACTTCAAAACAAAGCTTTTAAAACATTTAAATGTTTACTTAACACTGGTAAAACACTGTCAGTCAAGCTTAAAAATAAAATTGTTTCATTAGAAACATGCCATAAAATGCTTGTATCTTCATATTTGTTATGAATATGCTGACACTGACCAATCAAGTTTTGACTTTCCTACAAACTGATGCTGTCTTAACCAAACTGTAATTCATTTTCAATAAGAATCACAACCAGTGTCCACACACAAAAGAGAAAGCCCTTCAAATTACTACACAACTTTTACTTTTCAAACTTAAATATATTGCCATCTAAACACACTTCACTTCAATTTTAGATCCATAACTTAGAAAAGTGATCTAAAATGTATGTTATGTATCTCAAAAATAAAGTAGCTATTCATAACAACTCCATTTATGAAAATATTCGACATTTTAAAAAATTGAACATCTGCTCAGAGGAGGCTGGCTGAAGGTGTAAGAAGAGAGGTCTTAACACTAGGGCACTGCTTCTGTGGACCAACTTTAAAAAAAATACACAATTCTAAGCATATGTGGTTTAATATTTATAAAATGAACATTTTAGAAGATGTTGAAAACTACTGGATAGTTTACTATGAACTATAAAATAGTGTATCCATCAAAAAGTATGTTCATTATCTTTTCTTTTAGTAAAATTGTGCTCCTGGGCCCAAAATATCAGGTTACATATGCTGTCGCTGGCCCAGTCATCTCTGCAGACAATGCTTTCTCAGAACGCACATTCTTAAAGACTTGGAAACTTAAAGGGGGCACCGCATCAAACATCAAACATCACTTAAGGTTCATCATTATCATTGGTACCACAGATGTAAACACTACATTGGAAAAATAATCAGCGAATGTGATACACAGACCTAATATTATAGAAATTTGATGAGTATGTGGCTGTATTTTTAAAAAGTTTTTTTTCTTTAGTTTCAATTTGCGAATTGATGTCAGAGCGCCTCTAGTCCTATCACAGAGGACGAACAAATCCCCGCTACCAGCTGCCACAAATTCTCTTTCAACTTTGTCTCTGCTTATCCCACTGAGGGAACTCAAATGAAGTGCTTTTCGCTACAATAAAACAAAGCTATGTAAATGTCAAAATCGTAGCAATCATGTAGCTGAACAGTTTGAAGATGAGTTGTATACACTTAAGTGGTTTACACCGGTCAAAATAAAATCAGGCCGCTTAAAATTACTGAAACAACTGTAGTTCAATTTCACCACTCACTGATATTAGCACACTGTTCCCAAGCAGCAACTGAGAATGCCCCACAAGATGGGCACAAACTTTCCCTGGAGTGAGGCAGCCGCGAGCAGGACGTGTCCACGCGTCTAGATACGAGCGCCTCCTGCGCGCACAGCACAGCTGTGACCTCGGAAGGGACGGGAAGGACCACGTCGACCCGGGGCGGACGGGGCGCGAGTGAGCCGCTCGCGGAGGGGCCCCAGCGGGACGCGCGCCGGGGAGATCCCGGGCTGGGAAGGGCGTTGGAGCACCTCCGACCGCCCCCACGCCGCCCCCGAGAGACCTGGGGAGGCGGGACACCGGCCGGATGCGGCGAGGGCCCCGCAGCAATGCGGCCACCCCAAGGGCTGCAGAGTCCGAGCCCATTTCCAGCAGGCCGGGGTCCGAGGGGGCCCGTATCCACGTCCACAGCCAGATCCCTCCACAGAAGCCCCCGCGCGCACACTCGGGAGTCTCTGCCCAGAGGAGAGAGGGCTGGTTCCGGAGCCCACCCGCTAGTCGCGCAGGACCACGGTCGCGCGAGGCGCAGGCACTGACCGTTCGGCCGCAGCAGGTTCTCCCGCGGTTGCCCCCTCCGAGGGGGCTCCCGTCCCGCCCCAAGCCGGCGGCCGCCGCCACAGGACGCGCTCTCCCGCTCCAGCCCGCTGAGGCGCCGGGCAGCTCCGAGGTGGCAAGACCCACTTGTACTCTCCCGTACAGCGTCCAGCAATTGAGACCTGGCCCCCGTGAGGTGGCTCCCGGCGACGACAGCGAAGTCGGGGACCAGGGCTTACAGTTGAGGTTTGAAAACTGCAGCCGCGTTGCGGGGCAGTGCCCAGCGCTGAAGCCGCCCCTCGCTGGCAGAGCCAATCCGAGAGCGCGTGGAGGGCGGGGCCGCCACGTGACGGGAGGGGCGGGGTGTCGGCCGGCCGCGCGTGCTGCGGGGCGGGCCTCAGCCGGGAGTGGGTGTGGCCCGCGCCGGGCCAGCCAGCGGCCCGGCAGAGCCGCGGAGCAGGTGCGGCGCTGGGGTGATTGCCGCGCGGCAGAAGCGAGGCGGGCGCTGTTAGAACTGCGCCCAGGGATGCAGCACTCACAGGGTGCGCCACCCCTGCCTTCAGCGCGGTCATTCCAAGAGGTGTGAATATCTGCGAACTGGAGAGAGGGAAGAAGCAAAGTGAGTTCCAGCTAGTTTCGACTTATCCCCAGATTTCTGTGCCTACCAAAGGCCTGTTTTTGGACTCCCCTGTCATCTTTCCTATGACCTGAACCCACCCGTCAAATGGAGAGCCCAGTTTGCGACGGCAAGAATCAACATCCTTTGCGGATTTATGGAGCCAGGGCCCAGCCACTCCAGTCTGCTCCGGTGCAGAGTCCTTCTGAGTCACGGCTGCAGGCCGTGTAAGGAGAGTCGGAATAGGATGAATTGCTGACTTTGCATTTAGAGTGCTAAGGGAAAATACGAAGGCCGACAGCAAACTTCTTGGGATCTGTTTACCCCTTGAAGATAATAATAAATGTTGGAAGTTCTGTCTAAGACACACTTGAGTTCTGTTTACATGATTTAGGGTTGTTTGCAGAGTATACTCCAGATAATTGTAGACTATTGGAAAACTATATTGAGAGGGGAATCGTTCTCTTTCAAAAGAATATAATAGTCCTCACATAAAAGGAGGTTTTCTTTTTCAATCCCAGTTAGATAAACAAATTCCCATTGAGCCATCGTTTGCTCTTCCATACTGTTATTTTCCCAAAATAAATGCATAAAATGCCTCACATTTAATGAAGTCGGTTTATTATTACTTAACTGACTCATCCTAATTTAATGTGTGTATTCTCTTAGCCTTCTCACTTGGAGAATATTGCTTCTGTCTAGTTTCTTGTTGCTAAAAATTGGACTGACTGGAGAAGGCTAAAATTAGGATGGAATCCAAAAAAAAAAAAAAATTCCACGCGCTGAAAGAGACTTTTCAGCTATCATTATCTATGAGTCAACAAACCAAGAAGACTGTTCCCATCTCTTTTCAAAACATGGGGGCAGCATCCAAGAGGTTTCAGCACCAGCACTGAAATCAGTAACCCCAAGGGACTAGAATAAAGAGGGCCCAAATAGACTGCACCACCTCTGTGATTTTTGGTGTGTGGGTGTGTGTGTTTAACTCTGGACCTCTTCAGTTGCAACATTCGATCAATTGCCAGCTCTTAGCAGTCTCCTGACACTCAATCTGCCTTCCCCTCTGTCTCTAACCCAGTCCCACATCGCTTCATACCTAGATGAAAACCTTTCTCCATCACAGCTTTAAACCAAGCAAACAAGCCCTCTGCTCTAATCAATCAGCCTCCTGGGGTCTTTTCTTGTCTCACATTTTCCTGCCTCTGCCTTGGCTCTAGCTTTTCACCCTCCTCCTCATCAGCCTCTGGTGGTCATCAGTTCCAACTTTAAGAAGGTTACCCTCTCCAGAAATCAGAAATCTTTGCTGATTTCTACTTTCCACTCCCAGCTCTATCACCTCTTTGCCTTGCATTCCTAGGTGTAGGGCTCACATTGTAAATATTTCATGTGTTTCTCTTATACCCCTGAATATATTGTTAACCCTTGTGCCTGGTGTCAGCTTTGCCATCTAGGATTTAGCACACTATCCCAAGGACGTTCGACTATACTTGCTTGGTCTCCAACAGTCAAGGAATTCTCGTGCTGAGGAGCAGGTTATACTATCTATGGCCTTGCAATAAAATCCAGGAGTCAATGTGTTCCTCCATCCTACTTCATTTACTTAAAGTCATTCATCATAGCCATGTCAAATGTTCTTGTTTTCACGCCCTTGAGTAGGAAATCCCCACGTGACCTAATGGTCATTCTGTGGTCATTGCCTCTGACTACACAGTTCGTTAAGTTGATTCTTGAATGCCACATACTGACCAGGGATGGTGGTTATTATGGGCTAAATGTGTCGCTGACAAATTCATATGGTGGCGTCCTAACCCCCAGGACCTCAAAATGTGGCTGTATTTGGAGATAAGACTTTAAAGAGATAATTAAGGTAAAACAAGATTATATAGGTGGGCTTGAATCCAAGATGAAGAGATTATACCGTACCAACTACATGAAAAGTCAACCTACTGAATGGGAGAAAATATTGCAAATCATGTCTGACAAGGGGTTTAACATCCAAAGTATATAAAAAACTCATACAATTCAATAGCAAAAAACGAACAAACTGATTTAAAATGGGCAGCATGTCAGGATAGACATCTTTCCAAAGAAGACTTACAGATGGCCAACACATGAAAAGATGCTCAACATAATTAATCATCGGGGAAATGCAAATTAAAACCACAATGAGGTATTACCTCACACCTACTAAACAGCTATTATTAAAAAGACAAGAGATAACAAGTGTTGGAGAGTATGTGGTCATAAGGGAACCCTTGTGGAGTGTTGGTGGGAATGTAAATTGGTGCAGCCAGTATGGAAAACAGTATGAAGTTTCCTCAAAAATAAAAAATAGAAATACCATATGATCTAGCCATTCAATTTCTGGGTATTTAACTGAATAAAATGAAAATATTCACTTCAAATATATACATCCCCATGTTCATTGCAGCATTATCTACAATAGCTAAGATATGGAAACAACCTAAGTGTCCAAGGATGGATGAATGAATAAAGAAATTGTAGGTTATAGCTATAACAGAATATATTCAGCCATAAAAAAAAGAATGAAATATTCCCATTTATGACAATATGGATGAACCTTGAGGGCATAATGCTAAGTGAAGTAAGACAAAGACAAATACTGTATGATCTCACTTACATGTAAAATTAAAACAAACATATAGATATAGAGAACAGATTGGTGGTTGCCAGAGGCAGTAAGAATAGTGGTAGGAGAAATAAGTGAAGGGGGTCAAAGATACAAGCTTCCAATAAAAAATAAATAAATCGGGGATATAACATACAGAATGGTGACTATGGCTACTATTACTGTATTGTATACTTGAAAGTTACTAAGAGAGTAGATCTTAAAAGTTTCATCATCACTAGAAAAATTTTCTGCCTATGTAAGGTGATGGATGTTAACTAGATTTATTGTTGTGATAATTACACAATGTGTACAAATACTGAATTATGTGTAGCCCTGAAACTAATATAATGTTATATGTCAATTATATCTCAATTTAAAAAAGATTACAACAGACAACACAGATTCAGGGATGCCCATGTGAGGGCACATGGCATCACCTGTAAGCCAAGGAGAGAGGCCTCAGAAGAAACTAAACCTGCTGGCACCTTGATCTTTGACTTGTAGCCTCCAGAAGTGTGAGAAAATAAACTTCTGTTGCATAAGACATCCAGTCTGTGGGTGTTTGTCGTGGCAGCCCTAGCAAACTAATATAGTAGTCCCCAGTCACCTCCAAGTGACCCGAGACGGTGGCCTTTGTGATCATGTGATATTCATCACATTCTATCCAGGGAAAGAGACCCTCCCCAGTCACAGCACACCAGTCACCACAGGCTGACCACATACTTGCCAGGGAAGGTGACCCTCTCTGATGGCACATTTCGCCCAAGAGGTGCAGAGGATGAGGGTGGAATTTCAGACAGAGAGGAAGGCCCCAAATTCAAAACTCCTGCCATCGACATATGCTCCTTCTGAAGAGGAGCTTACCAGGTATTTTTGTATGGCCAGAAAAATTTGTGGCCAGGATAAAGGCAGCCAGACACAAAGGGGGACCAATTGCCTCCAAAGGAGCTTGGCTCAAACCTCCACTCTACAGGGGTACACATGTTGAATGGAGACAGCGTAGCCCAAACAGAGGTAGGAGGGCTAGGTGTAGTCAGACGGATAAGTTACAGTGCATTTATCCATGGTGCCTACAGCACATTCCAATTTTGAATGCATTTGGGGACCACAGTGATCTTGCATCCTTTGGCTCTCTTAAAGCAAAGCCTCTTAGCAGAAGTAATTGGGAAAAGTCTTCCCTTATAAGAGTTATGACTCAGACTGATAAACATGACTCCCTCAGAGGTGACACAATTCTATTCTCCAAAGCACCCATGATTGACTGGATCTAGATTGCAAATCAAGTCACTCACTCTAAACTTCTAAAACCACCCAAAAGAAATGTCATGCAGGCTATGTATGTCATTTTAAATGTTTAGTAGTCACAGCTAAGAATAAAAACAGATTATATTAATTTTAATAATACATTTTACTCAACCCAATATATCCAAAATACAGTCATTTCAACATGTAATCAAAGTAAAAATTATTAATAAGGTATTTTATATTTTTTTATTCATATTGTCTTAAATGTGGTGTATTTTACATTTATAACATATCCCAATTCAGATGCTAACTTTTCATTGGAAACACTTGATTTGTATTTAGATCATAAAAAATTTACCTTTGAAAAAAGATTCACATCCCTACATTATTTCAAACATAAAAGTTTTCAATAACTGAATACTGTATTCGTTTCTTAAATTTAATTAAAGTAGAATAAAATTCAAATTAAGTTCTGCCAGCTACATTTCAAGCACTCCATAAAAAACACATGGTTGGTGCCTTTTGTATTCACAGGTCCAGAGGGCTAGAAACATGCCTTCTAATGGCTTCTAAGCCTCAAATTGTTTAATGCAGTACTCAGAATAATGTAGGTTCTCAATAAATCATAGCAGTTTGGAACTTCAAACATCTGTAAGGCTCAGTAGCCCATTTTCCTGTTTCAGAAAGGAGAAAACCTAGAATGAGATAAGATAAGGGGCTTGCAGAAGATCACACAACTGAACTAAATTGTTCACATCTGGGCAAGAATTTTGGTCTCCTGATTCTTAATTCCAAGGTCTTTCCACCTCATTACATCAGACATACTTCACAAAAACATGATCTTAAGTTTTTTTGAATAATCATTTAAATGGTATGGGCAAAGGAAGACACATTACATCCCGGTTGCCTTTACATAACCTGATAAAGACAGCACACCCTAGAATACTTCAGGCCTCCTTCCACTGTGGCTTGGGGTCTAGGTAGTTAAATCTATCAGCAGCTCTACCTTGGCCTGTCACTTCTCCTTCTTCTTGGAGATGCCTCATTGCACATCCATCTCACCTGCCCCCAGAACATCCGGCCACATTTTTCTGTCTTCATCTGTCCCCTCCCAGCTGGTTACCACAATTTATTTAAGGTGCTTCAGAGCATGCTTTGTATTTGCAAATCAAAGTATTCAGTAGAAACTTCAGCCAAGTTGCAGAAGAGCTGCTACCCTCCAGCCGCAAAGCGAGCTAAGGTCCTACCTTATGAGAGTTGTAGAGAGAGAGAGATGTGTGTGTGGTTAACTGTGTCGCATCAGACAGACGTGTATTCAAGTCCCAGGTCTAGCCATTTCTAGTTGTGTGACTTTGGGCAATCCTTGATTTCCTCATCTGTAAAATGATGACATTTAATAATAGCAACGTCTGTGAGATTTAAATGTGATAAGGCATACACAGCACAGTGCCTGACAAAAGTAAGCCCTCAGTTCATACAGGCTGTTGTTATTGTCCAGTGGTCAGCAGGCTCCCTGAGGAGGAAATGCTTGAGACATAGTAGGTCCTAAGTAAGTATTTGTCGAGTGACTTTACTAATGATTTCCCTCAACTCTTAATGTTTGATGTTAAGAGATGTCATTGGGAAAAGATACGGAGAGAGAGGTGGCTGCTTCCTCCTTTAGAATCTACCCGATGGAGGCTACCGAAATGCAGCTGTACTGTCCAGGACTGTTGGTGATAAAGAAATTAGAGTCACCGGTATTTAAGGGAAGCATATATTAAATAGAACAAAGAAATCAATATAAGATATAAAAATGGTCATTTATTTGATTTGAGTAGGTAAATCTCTAGCAATTCTCCCCAGTAAATATCCTCCCTTTTCACTTTCTTAACAAACTTCCTCTACCAACTGCATACTCCATGAATCATGACCTGGTGTCATATTTCCTAAGAGCATATGGCAGGTAAGAAACAGTAAAGCTTCTAAAAGTAAAGGAACTGTTCACTGAGTCTTCCTACAACTGAAAGTAACAGATATAGATAAAGCAGAGCTAACTTTGAACGCCTACCAACTCCCTTGTTGGAGGTAATCTTTGCTTCAGCTGACTTAAGGTGACAGCAACAGCATTGAGAAAGCCAATTTTCCCCACTAGCTAAGTGCTTTGCATGGCATGAAAGTGTTGGTAATGTGGGACATGGTAATATTGATGATTATCATAATATCCCTGACTGTGAGAATATTCACAGCATCCTTGAATCTTTTCAGATGTTAGCCTTACCTTTAGATTTATAGAGAAGCATTTCATAGCTTTATTTTTACAGAAAGAGATACATGTATAGAGCTGTTCAGAAACATGAAAGGGCACAGATTATTAGCGTGAGTCTGTAATTTACTAGCTGTGAGAACTTAAACTGGTTGTAATATCACATGGAGCATGCCTCTGTTTTTTCATCTGTAAAATGGAAATAATAATATACTTACCCATAAGGTACATAGTAACAATAGCTCATAAATACTGAGCCTGGCACTGTTCTAAATGTGCTGTTATTTTTTTTCTAACTCATGTAATCCTCACACTCCTATGAACAAAGTGCTACATTTTCCTCCTTTCAAGATAAGAAAACTAAGGGACATGGAAGTCATACACTTCCTCAGAATTACCTGAGTTATTGAGTTATTAGTGGATTAGTAACTGTGTAGCCAAGATTCAAACTCACCGTCCACTACACAGTCTTGTGGCTGTGAACAATGGGCCCAGGTTCTTGGGTACTTAATCCACCATAGTCCCTGGAGTCCCTGCTCTTTTCATTCTTTTGTTTACTCTCACACTTATCATTCCCACATTTCTTTATTGTTGAAATAACTTTACAAATATGTAACAAATGAAAGATTCAGGAGGAGGCTAGAATGATCCGTGTGACAATGGATTGGAGTTAGAGACATTGGTATGAACCAATGTTTAGGTTAACATAGACACAGATGTTTATGTACAGAAATCTTTATATATATATGAAATATTACATACACATATCTCCTTGCTCTGCCAGCTGAGAACATGTAGAAGCAATGACATCCAGGAGCAATAAGCACACCTACTTCTAATGCCATTCTCCAGTTAAAGGAGCCAAACTCCTTGGAGAAATTGATGCTTCTAGAACTGGGGCAGAAGCATACAGAAGGGCCAGGAACACTGTGTAGGGACAGAAAGAAAGAAGTGCAAAGAAACAAAACCACCACAAAATGGTGGGGTAGGTCCACGGGCCCCAGGAGCCAACTGAAAGAGCTCCCAATGGCCAAAACTGGGACAATCTGAGCAACACAATAAATAAATTAAGTGGTATTGGATTATAACTCAGAAAGTATAAAATAAATATCTGCTAATAAATATTGATACAAACAAATGACTGAATAAATGGGAAGGCATAGACAAACCTTCCATGTAGAAGAGTTTATATACATAAACTACATAATTATCTACATAATTTCTGTAGATACTCCACCATCAAGCTGTGGATAACTCCCCACTCCTAAGTGTGGGCTGTGCATAATGACTTTCTTCCAAAGAGCCCAATATGGAAAGGGAGATAAAAAAGAGTAACTACAGTGCAAACACCTGATAAATAGTATCTCAATCCAGGTGATCAAAGTTAACAATAATTATGTCATATTGGTAATATGTACCCTTAATATGACATAATGAGGATGACAGTCTGCCTCTGTTGTCTTTATCCTCAAAAACCCATAACCCCAGTTTAACCATGAGAAAAGCATCACACAAATCCCAGTTGTGGGACAGCCTACAGAATACCTGACCTGTACCCCACAAGACTGTCAAGATCATCAAAAGCAAGTGAGGTCTGAGGAACTGTCATAACCAAGTGGTGCCTAAATGTGATGTGGTTCCCGAATGGGATCCTGGGACAGGAAAATGACATTGGACAAGAACTAAGGAGTTCTGAATAAAGTATGAATTTTAGTTAACAATAGTAACATCAATTCATTAATTGTGACAAATATACCCTACTAATGTAAGACACTAATAGGGGAAACTCGTTGTGGAGTACTCTCTGTATTATCTTTGCAATAATTCTGTTAATCTAAAACAAAAATAAAAATATTCTTTAAAAAAACGAATGTCCATCATTGCTAAAAATACACAAATTCAGGGTGTCTTGCCAATGGGTTTCAGGCCCGGGCAAGTTGACTATAGATTCAATGTGACCAAAGAAATGACAGTAGAATGTTCTTGGGGTGAAAGGCTTATACCCAACTTCTTTTCCTCGGTGCCAGGTCAATCACTAAAATCCCGTTCAGAGCGAGTCAGCATGCAGCAAGCCGGTCTCTGCCTCTGGACCTCTTTGCCTGCACAGTCATCCTCTGGGCCTCTCTGCTCTTGGCGCTGCCACCACCCCAGCCTCTTGCTCTGCTCTCCTGCAGCCTTGCAGCTGTGCCACCGTGTCAAGCACAGCACTGGGCAGGGCTCTTTATATAGTCAATAACGACGCATTGCCCACACGTGCAGTGAGGTAGCCAACCAGGGGCAGGTGAGAATTCTGGCCACAGAAACCTTCATTTAATCCACAAGGGAACCTTAAAATCAGAAATAAGAGCTGGAAAAAAACCTTTGAGATTAAAGGAGAGGATGAAATTCCATAAACTAACCTAAATACAGTCCTGCTGTTATTTTTGCAGCCTGTTCAAAATACCTTTATATTAGTAATTTGATGCATGCTCATCCTGTCAATCTCCAAGCAAAATTTCTAAATCTTAGATTAAAATAAATGTGACAGGAATGCAGAAAGAGATCCAAAGATTGTGTGTTTCAATATAATATATTTTATCTAATTCCAATCACACAAAGTAAACTTTCACCTAGCAATTCTCAAACTGTGGTAGGGAGACCCCAACATATTTTCAGGAATCCCCAAAGTCGTAATATTTTCATAACAGTACTAAGATATTTACCCTTTTCACTCTTTTCTCTCACAAGTGTATTAGTCAGTTTTCCAGAGTCTACAGAATATGTGGTATTACAAGTGTTTAATGTAGAGGCAGATGTGAGATTCCAAATGCTTTTTCAATTAAGCCAGAAATTAGAGATATTGCAAAAATGTTAAACAATGCCACTCTTGTCATTCTTTTCTTTTGTTTTAATATAGCTATTTTTGATGAAACACTTTATTTCTGTTAACATGCAATTGTTGCTATTGTTAACATGTAATTGTTATTTTAAGTGAGTTAATACATATTTTTAAATTTTCTTTTAATTTCTAATATGCTCACTATTGATAGATATAACCTACATAAACAAAAACCCTTTAAGGTCCTTAGTAATTTTTGAGTATAGAAAGATTGAGAACCATAGTTCTCATCATGGTGACCAGTTTATTCTTTCAACTTTGGGACATTTGTCCCTCCATGGTCACTTTGTATGTTAATCCCTTCAGCGTTTGAGAATTCCTCTTCTGTGGAGTCTATGGAAGCGAAAACGCCAAATCCTCACCTTCCCAGCCTTCCTTGCAGCCAGGACAGGAGCAGTTACCGCAGGTTCTGTCAACCACCTGTATGCACTTGAGCCTTACAAACTGCAGTATGTGAGGCTGGGGCCAGGATCAACTTCGTGCGGGAAGCAGAAGTGGCAGGAAGATCAGGTCCTTGAAGAAGTAGTTCTAGTGGCACCTCCGTTGCCCACTGTTAGTGGTGCTGACAGCACAAATCATAGTGCAGAATCTTTTGTTTCAGCAATAGTGCTGTCTTCACCAGAACAATCCACAGATGTGACTTTGTGCATATTTCCTGGTTGTCTTGTCCTGACCCTGGTTCTCCAGCCCAGATCTTTGTACTATGAGCTACCCAATATCTTTTAAATACATTCCTCTTCAGCCTCAATCATCCAGGCATATTTAATTGTTTGCCATTAACAGCTCTGATTGATCCTACCCAAAATTGGTTTCTCATGTAACTCCTGGAGTTATACATCTTGACTTGTAACATCAGTCTTTCTGAAATTCCACAAATAAATCATAGTTAACTCAAGGAAAGCAAAAGCAAAATGAACTTACCTTTTGCCTTATCTGCTGTAAGAAACATGCAACTACGTAAATAAATTTAAATGTTTAGCATTTTGAAAGATAAAAAAAATGTTGGTCTTCTACTCTAGCTATAAAATTTTACCTAAATTTTGAAATTTTGATCCAACTTCCAACCAGCAGAGTGTAAGATTTTCATTGTGTTACTTACCAGTTATGCAATTTCTGTAAAACAGGCAAGAGGCTCTGAAGAGAATGCCTGATGACGCCATGCCATGTGCTCAGTTTGTTATGAATCATTTCAAGTACTTTACAGCCATACTGAGCCAATTGAAACAGAAATGTTCTAATGCATTTGAGAGTATCTTGTTTTATAGAGTGCTTAAGAAAGGCACAAAAAGCACACTAGATTTCAAATGTACCAAATTATCCAGAAAGGATTTTGGAACTGGTTCCTATTAGGTTACTTTTTGTTATTCTTTAATGTGATACGTAAAAATATAATACTTTGCTGTTTGAGCTCCTACAGGCTGGAATGGTTCTGCCTTCCACAATTCTGCAAGCAAATATCAAAAGATTTTTATTCTGGTCACCTTCTTGCTAGACTTCAAAGGTGAAAAGTATGTGGGCCAGTTTGGCCCTTCAGATCTTCCATTTTCATGTTAGCTCAGATTTTTAGGGTCTTCAATTAATTTTGACTAGAAAAAGCATCTTCTACAATTGAAATGCTACCTCAGATTAAGGATCCTTTGAAGTAGTGTCTTGAAAGAATTTAGGGAAAAAACATATAAGAGAAGCAACCTGTTCCTTTTTTCCTCTCATGCTTTTTGACTGCCGGTTTGAATTCAGGGATTCCTGGATTTGGAGTCTGATATTTTCACTGCCAACTTCTCAGAGAAAAGGTTTGTTTATAGAAGAAGTCAACAGAAAAGCATCAATCAGCCCACTCCACCTTGAGAGCAGATTGAGAAATCAAAACCCAGGCACATGTAATGGCCAATGAATTGTATTTTTTGCAAGCTTAAATCAATGGTGTGTGTTTTAAAATATGAGGTTTTTGAGGACTTTGCAGATGATTATCTTGGTGTGCTTGAGAGAAGCTGCACAGACAAAACCACGTGTCTTTATTTCTTCCTGTCTCTCACCCAGGATATTTGTCTTTTTTCTCTCTACTTGCAAAGAACAGGAAATTGCAGAAATAGAGATTTGATCAGTTATTTCAATGAGCCTTCCTCAGTTTAACCTAGGCTAACATCAAATTTATATTTGCCTAAATAAATTACACAACTTATCAGAATAGGCTAGTTTTGTGGGGTTCCTAATTATCTTTTAATCTTCCGGGCCTCAAGTTCTTCTCACTGTTAAGTCTCTAAGGAGGTTGCTCTTCCAAAGTAAAAATAGGCTGTACCTTTGAGACACTTTCCATTACTTATTGACCTAGAAAAGTCTCCTTCTAGTACCTCAGTCCTAAGCAGATCTAAAAAGCTTCTAGGCCAGCCATGTTGGCTGAATGTGGTACAAGATACATGAATGGTAACAACACCTCAAGTCTATACAGCATTTTAGAATTCATATAGAGTTTTCAGATGCGTATTTTCTCTGAGCGTCAATAATCCTGAAATGATGGTAACCAAGGTTAGAATTACCACATTTTACAAATGAGAAGAGAGACACTAAGAGTTACTTTCCCAACTGAGGTCAGGGCTCAGTCTAGAAGATTGTAGACACTTCTGGGCTACCCCTGAGAGACAGGACTCTCCAGAGAGAAAAATGTATCCTCTTTCTCACCCTCATTCTTTCTCTGAAACATAGGAGACCCTACAACAGAGCAGGGTCAGAGGCACAGAGACCTCCCGCAGAGGAGTAAATAAGGCCTTGTCAAAGCCAGTCCATGTTTTGACAACAGAATAGGGCTCCTTTAGGTAAGGAAGTTCCCACCTCATGTAGGAGGTCTGATATCAAACACCTGCGACCACAGCCATCATATTTTGAGCACTTTCTATATGCCAGATGTAGTGTTTCATACACTACAGAATGTGGCAGTTAGGACTGCTGGGTTGAAAATAACAGAATCCAACCTGATTATTAGTAAAGATTAATTTATTTAAAAGATAGTTCTTTATTCTGAGATTGCCCTTCTCTTCAAGTCAGTGTTAAAATTTATTCCATTTCATATAATAATGTTAAGAGTGGTGATAACTGCTAACTGCTGTAAGTAAATGTTCCTTTTAGCCACATTTAAGCTCACAGCACTAAGCCATTCTCCTTTCCCCACACCCAAATTTTTTCTTTTGGGTTGTGCATGGGGCTGGGTTTTATTGCTACATGACACTGAGGTGGGAAAGCCACTGCTTCATACCGTTATCTAAATCATGGGCATTTTCATCCTTTTATTCAAGAAGAGCTCTCAGATTCTCATCAACATCTAATTTATTAATGTAGCAAGAATGTTAGCTGAGCTTGTGTGAACAGTTTTACATTATTATTAACTGAAGTCCATACTTTATTCCAATTTCCTTAGTATCTGCCTGATGTCCTTTTTTCCATTCTGTGGTCCTACCTACACACCATTTAGTGATTTGTCTCATTAAGCTCCTCTGGGCTGTGACCATTTCTCTGCTTCTCAGATTTAACTTGGTTTTGATGATCTGGGTAGTTTTGAGGAGTACAGGCCATGTATTTTGTAGAATGCTCCTATGTTGAAATTTGCCTGAAGGTTGAACTGGGGTTACACATTTTGGGAGGAAGACCACAGAGGTAAAGTGTCATTTTTATCACATCATATCAAGGGAACATAATATCCACATATTTATGACTATTGATATTGACCTTGATCACCTGGCTGAGGTAGTGTTTTTCAGGTTTCCTAACTGTATTACTCTTCTCTTCTTCTCACCTCCATTCCGTGCTGTGCTTTTTGGAAGGAAGTCACTGTGGACATCCTACATTTAAGGGTGGAGTATCTAAGTAATTACTTGGAATTCTTCTGCACAGAAGATTCGACTCTTCATTCATTAATTATTCAATCATTTATTTATCAGCATGGACTAGTGGATATTTATTTTATATTTTGTGTGATATTTGATACTACTTTATTTATTTTGTTTTTCAAATTGTTCATGCCCTGACCACTGGAGCTCTTTCGGTTGACTCCTGTATCTCATATTCTGAACTTTGGGGCTTTCTTTTTCGTAAGTACTTCCTGACTTTCTAGCACTATAAGATGCTCCAGGATTATCTTGTCTATTTCCTAGAATCTGTCATTTCTCCAAGGAATAGGGCTAATTTTTGAAACATGATTTAATATCTTTTTTTATTGAAGTATGGTTGATATACAGTCTTAAATTGGTTTCAAGTATACCACACAGTGGTTCAACACTTACCCATATTATTTAAATCCTCACCCCTACTAGTACTGTCAATGTAAGAGTTACAGAATCATTGGCTATATTCTCCATGCTGTACTACCATCCCCGTGACCAACTTACACTGTGACTGTGAATGTGCTCCTTTATTCCCCTCATGACTCACCACCAAAAGAACAAATAACCCGATTAAAAAATGGGTGGAGGACCTGAACAGGCATTTTTCCAAAGAAGAAATACAGATGGCCAACAGACATATGAAGAGATGCTCCACATCATTAATGATTTTATATTTTAACTAAGGGCCTTAGTTTGGGACAGATCAGAGTCAGCTAGAAAACATCAGTTTACTGACAAGTATATGTAAACCATCACCACATCCAAATTGTGTGGCTGGTTAGAAAAGGCCCGTACATAAACTCCAGCCACAGAGCTATTGGTATTCTTGCTTGGTTCCAACATTCAGACAGCCTGTTATCTTAATTCTGCCTTAACATCGTTATGAGTGATATAACAGACAGGTTAATTGCAGATGAGAGAAAACAAATCTGAGCAGTTTAGCTCCACCTCATCAGTGGTAGTGTATGAGGAAAACACTCTGATGATACAGACATTGCTTTTCAAACACTGAGTGTACACCCAGAGTACATAATGGAACAGGCAAAATCAAAGTGGTTATCTTCTTGGATCACCAAATTTCTTTAACATTTGGGGGAGTGGGGACTAGTTGTTATTAAAACTAATGGGGGAAATTCCTATTTTCAAATTAAAATCAAGTTATGTGACACATGAAAGTTTTACATAAAAGCAAATGAAGCATACAAATAATTTTTTATTGGAAGGACCAGCTTCAAGCTACATTTCCATATTTGGAGGGTCTCCTATCACCATTGGTGATTTGATGCAACATTTCAGAAATGTTGACATGTTTTCCTAATTGAAACTGTGGTGATAGTAAATTATCACTAACTGGGCAATAGTTCTTTAGCTAACAGTTAATAATGATGTGTTTTGTTGTTTTGTTCTGCGAAGCCAATCATTCCGGAATAAAATTGGCTCTCAGAGAAAAGCATGGCTCCTCTCTGTTCTCCCCCACTTGGGCCCAAAGAAGGAATAGGGGCCTGCACTGGTCAGCTTCAGGAACCCAGACTTGGGCCTTGTTCTCCTTTGGGATTTCATCATTTGAGATTTCTCTTCCATTTCCAGGCCAGGCAGCTAGAAGATAAAGGGAGCTCCCAGCCTCAGTCAGGTCTGCCATCTAGTTTCTGGGCTTTCCCATTTTAGTGGACCCATCAGTAGTACTGATTCCATTCAAGGGCTCCTCTGCCCTGATAAGTGGGCCATCTGGACCAGCTCCCAATTCATATATTGTACATCTAGATTCATATATAAACATATTTTTTCTTTATTGGCTATTTTTTCTCTTCTTGGAACTCCCATCTACGTAGGATATAAAAGAAAATGCTCTAAGTGTGGATTTAGGAAGAAACAGGTGTAGGGAGCTTCTTTTGGTCTCTCAGAACTGACTTTTCCTGCAAAAGATATCCATCGTGTGTTCTAATTCAACTCAAAGGAGACTGCATTGGACACTGGGCCAAAAGCCTCACAGTAATAAAAAGTAGGCCTTGACCTTGGCCTAGGAATTTGGGGGTAGAGGCAGGGAGCAGGATGGACTGATAATGCCATGACATGGTTGAAGAATTTGGACTTGGGGTCCATTTTCCAATGCCATTGAATACCAGCTAGAAGTGAATTAGTACCCTACCTAAGTATTTTGTGTAGTAAGTGGTAATATTTCATAACATTGTTATAAATTGTCAAAGAAGGATGTATTATTTCAGTGATTTATGCTTCAGGAAATTGTGTGCTTTCCCTTTCTAAATGAACAATCAGTGGCTAAAAATATCTGGAGAGGCTCTGTACTAATGGGGCAAATAAAATGTGTGAAGCTAATTTCTGTCAGTGTAAACATTATATCTTTATCAGACATTCTCATTTCAAATTATTGTTGTGATTCCAAAGTTTACTTTGGTTGGCAAATGGAGTACTAGGCAACCTAGTATGTTTAGAAAGAAGTATCTGTTTAGAAGAAAAAAGCCACTAATAGGTAAACATTTTTGATCAAGAAAAAGAGGAAACTATGAAGAAAACCCTTTTCCATTCTTTAATAAAGAGGTTAACTGCTTTCTGGTTAAAGGATAGAAAAAAGAAAAAAAAAAAACACCAAGAGAGTTCCTGGGGGTGATTAGCAGGATGCTAGAATTGTGCAGTGTTAAAAATTCACTAATGAAGTGGATTTCAGGTTTTATTAAAAGAATAAAATGAAGAAACATTTATAATAACAGCACACTGAGGCCAAAGGTTATAGAGGGAATGAAGGACACAAAAACCAGAAAGTCAATGTCGCGGATGCTATCTCTTGTTCTTCCCTTTCAATAACAATGTCAAACTTTCGTCACTTATAGAGGCTGTCTGATTTAACTGCTCTCCTGTGATACATGAAATGCATTTCTAGTCTAAAATACAGAATAAAGAGCTTAACACACATCTGTTCCATGAAATTTTGACAGGAATCTTTAACTCATATGTATTATCACAAGTTGGTTTTCAGAAAAATACTGGTAAGCACAGATCATTTTCAAGAACATCCTTTAGTGATTGTCAGCCCTCCTGTTTGCCTTTCTCCTGTCCTGATCTCTTTCTATTAACTGTCATGGCTTAGTAATATTTTATTTACTTGGTCAATTCATTTACACTACCAATCAAGCATAAAAGATAATGTTACTGATTAAATGGAAAGTTCCAAATTGGTTAATATGCAAGGCAAATTCAGCCTATTGACATAGTTGCTTTATCCACCTTTTATTAAAAAATCTAGAAATATCACATAAAATTTAGATTTCTGGGTTTCTCTTGATAAATCAGAAGATCTTTCAACACTGGACCTGAATTTTATGACATGAATCTGCCAAAACAAAATATTAGAATGTCCCCGTTAGGTAAACCCCACTTCTTTCTGTTGCTTAAACTCAGACAGTTTCACTCACTAAACACCTACTTAGTCCCGGAGGCTTTTGAATTTGTTTGCTGTGGGTGGTAATGGTGGTGGTGGTGTGCATATGTGTTTATGAAATCAGCATTCAACTAAGATAGCTCAACAGTCTCAACCCATGTGAGTTAAGAGAGATTATGATCTATGTTAATTCATTTCTTCAACATTAATTGGTAGCCTATCAAATAGTAAAATATTGTTTTAGGGATAAGCAAAATAGATTCCTAATTATAAATACCATGACAGGACTTCCTGTATCTACAAAGCTGCATACTAATCCCATGAGTACTTTAACCCTACTTTGTTCTCTTCTGGCTTGAGTTTTCTCTTCTTCAAATGTATCACAGAAAAGTCACAATGCATTTTTTAAAGAAGATTTATTTTGGATTAAATGATTTCATGATGCAACATGGTTTTAAACAAAAATAGAGATCAGTATGAAAATAAAACAAATTGTACACATTAAAATATCTTTCCCTAAAAGTAATTCAGAATCATAAAAAAATACAACACAAAAGTCAGGGGTTTAGGTGAGGATAAGAATTCAGACTTTCCAGAAAACAAAAACTAGTCTACATTTCAGAGTCCCAGGCTCCATTTAATACCACCCACAAATCATTTCTAGAATGTCACAATCTGCATTGTTTGCTTTGAAAAAAAAGATGACATTTAAATATAAGGTGAAAAGAGAGCTGTATAAATTTAATGCCAATAGCAAATACCTCCCATTATTATTATCTACTAAAAGTCACAATGAATAAATATGAAGCTTCAATCAACTCAACAAAAATAGAAACATAATATAGTAGACACAATGGGTGGAGTTGATGAAAAGAAATGGAAAGCCTTAAAAAAATACACCACCTGTGCTCTACTGAAATCTTAGAAATAAATATTTTTTACAGAGCCTTAATATTAAAAAGTAAGCATTATTATAAAATTAGATTAATACTTTCAGTAAGAGGCAAGAGAGATGCATGTATTTTTATTTACTTTGGAATGCCTGCATCCCTATTATAAAAATGTGTAATCTTATTAACTTTCCAACATATTAACAGTTTCACATTGTACTTATGGCATAATATAAAGAAAAATAGGTTCTAATGACATCTTTTAGAGCATTAGGGTCCTAAAAGAACATTCAGTTGTGTGTGTTTCCTGGTTAATCCTTCCAAAGTATTTCCTAAAGCATTCTTTTTCACAGAAGGTGATAGTAACCAGAAGTTTACTGATGATTCATTTCCCTGCATCAGTAATAGCTGATTCAGTTTGAATCATACAACAAACCTATCAAAACTCCTCAGGGTTGTAATATCTTAAAAGAAAATCGGATAAAAAGATATCACCTGCCCAAGGCCACTAGATGTAAAAATCACATATATAAATTTAATTTTCCTGTATTCCCTAGAAACAGTACAACTAGGGCCTTCCAATTCTGGTGACCTGTTAGATCATGAAAGCCAAATAAACTACTTTGCAGATTAAATCTAAGCAAATGTGTTTTCAGTCTTGATTAGCTTCCTGAAAAATTGGAAACACTGATTAGGTCTCCATTTGCAATTCAGTAACCTAATTCTTAGGTTTTTGCTTTCTAAGGGAACATTTAAGTTACCGTTAGATACCGTGAAGATGTCTCAAAAGCTATTCTAATGTCAAAGAATGTCTGCTAAGAAACAAACTAAGCATAATAAATGTCATTACCCCCTTTTTATTTCATGTACAAAGTTCAATGATAGTAATAATTCTTGAGTTAAAAAAATCCACAACATAATGTAATGCTAAAATATCAAATCTCCTGATTAAGCTATGGTTAGCTTTAATACTTTAAGGCCAAATTTTGTTTTGCAATACAGAAAATGTTATCAACCTACTGAAGTCATAAAATGAGGGGATTTCCCACCAGGTGGATGATCAAGCCGTGCTCTCCTTAAGCAACAGTGGTCTCTTCCTCAAAGTCGAAAACCAACTGAAATATATATTTCTCCACTGACCAGCAAAGCCTAAAATGGTCCTTTTACCCTTGTTTCAGCCTTCTGTCTGCTACAGGCCCATCTTAACCGTCTGCACGCCTGGCCCAGTTGCTATGATAGGGTGGCACACATAGTCTCATATCCTTTGTGCCAGCTTGTTGGAATGCAATTACCCACTCCTGAATCTTGACAGTTGGTCAATAATTAGCCTTACATTCTTGGGTGGGGAGGGGCACAACTGCTGGGCTCCTCTTTTCCATTTTTTTGTTTTCTCAACCTTCTAGTGGACAGTAGTTGGCCTTAAGCCACAATTTACAAAGCTTTACTGTCTCTGGCATTCCTTTGCTTCCATGTTAGACAAACAAATCTATCAGGAAAGCACAACTGAACTAGAAAGGTAATAGGTTTTGTGAAATTAGAATGTGATTAAAAGTGACATTCATTTAGACTCAAATCATATGGAAGTAAGGTGTCTAGGATCTAGAGTGTTTTCACTCATCAACTAAATCAGAAAGCACTTAAGAGAGAACAAAAAGGTCTGAAACTCAGACTCAGCTTGGACTTTAGGCCACATTCTTCATTTGTATTGCACTGTGCAGGGTTACAGATGTCTCAGCACCATTTCACCCGCCTTGGCAATTCCTGAAGAGGGCTAAATGGGAAAGACTTCTCAACTCTTTGTTATAAGATGCCTGCCTTAGTTAGAGGTGGTCAAGTCACTTTATCCACATCACTGGAACTCTGCTATCCGGGTTTCTAGATCCATTCTTCTTCAAAATCAAAACATAAAATAAGGCTTATGATCAAAGTGGTTTTTTTTTTCATTATCTTGTTTCCAAATAAAATATTTGAGGAGACTAAACTACCATACTATATAAATCCACCAAAAGCAACCAAATTTTGCATTGTTTTTAATTTCTCATAACAAGTAGTAAAATGCAGATATTACATCTATGAGAAATTTTTCCATGAATATGCTAATTTCTTTAAGGACTTATTAAAAAGTGTCAGGTTTAAAAAAGGTTTGAGAAAGTAAGGGTTTGAGTAGGTGGAGCATGTTGCAAAATCACAGAAAGTGGAATATGCTGGTGGAAACAGTCTCCACATTGCTTGAGATGAAACCTAGAATTTTAACTATAAAGAACTGAAAGTGATCTCACAAGCCATCCAGGAAAATCAGCCTCAATCCAGATGGAACTGGATAACTTCTATTCCAGGAAGTATATGAGGATCAAAAGAGATGATGCACCTGACAGCACTTTGAAACTAAAGCACTGTACAAACATACTGTACCATTACCATTAATTGTCTGAATGCAGTTTTACCATTTCTGGTTGTTTTGCAGGTGAAACTGATTTCCCTTCACTTATTACATAATTTATACTAAATTATAAACACAACATATGCTAGAAATTGTGACTGCACTTCTTTGACCAACATCCATTTATTTTGTGCACAAGAAAAACGTTTTGATCCCTGAAGTGGGTTGGGCTCGAGGACTGGGATCTTTCACGCTGAAAACCAAAGGTTCTTATTAGTGCAGATGAGAGAATCGAGGGAAAACTACCAGACTTAATTTTGTCATTTCCTTGATAATTTGAAAATCCTTGAATTGCTCCTTCACAGTTCACCTCCACACCTGCACACTTCAAACCCTGGTGTGTAACTGCACCCTGGACTTCAGCACTTAACCAATATTACATGCCATTAGAACCAGCAGAAAGAGTGTTTATGTGATTTTTTTTTAAGCTACAGTATCTCCCACGTATGAAAACTTCATTGGGTTTCCTGGATGGAACAAGCTAGTATTGATTGTAGAGAATACCACATTTTATTACAAATAAAATACTTTCTTGAATATTGGTGTCTACTCCACTAGACTGTGAGCTTCTTAAGAGCAGATTTTGGGTATTGTAAGTCCATCATCAAACATGGTGGCTGGCACAGAGCGAATGCCAACAGTGTGCCTCTTCTTATCTAAGAGACATTCTGTATATATGTGTCATGTATGCCAATGTATTTTATGATGTATGATGTACGTTATAGTGTAAGACAGTATAGCATTAAGCATCACTTATGAATCCTTTAAAGAAAACAAGACCATATACCCAAGCCATCTGGGTTCACAGTCCATAAGAAAATATTTATGCATATTTCTATTTGTAGAGTTTATTAAATGTCATGCAATACATATTTATGTATTATGTATTGCAATAATAACTACTGGACTTTTTGTTTTGCTAATGAAGAACAACAGATCAGTTATCATAGTATTGGGATATGCTAAGTACATCTTCGGTAATTCCAAATTTAGAGATGAGTATACTGTTATTTGAGAAAAAGAAACAACTAAAGAGATACATTTTATTTCAAACCCCTTTTACCTAATAATGTGGAATATGGTCACAAAGGATCACAAACCAAAATGAAAGCTAACATGGTCTGTAAAAGTATTTTTGAAAGAGATGCAACCTTCTCTATCAGCTTCTTGGGGAATGCCAGCTCTAAAACATCTTATATACCATCAAAAAGGTGGTTTTTAAAAAAAGGATTTTACTTTTTCTTTTAATGAAAAAAATACAAACAAGTACAAATAATTTGCAGAATTAAATATATGCTTATATTCATTAGTGAATACAAACTAACATTTCCAGTTAATTTTTTTCTCTTCTCTTTTTTTCTGGTCCAATTAAAAGTACACAGATAAATCTACCTTTCTTATTTCCAGATTTTGGTAACTTTTTTTGGGTGGAGGGACCATTTCCTCACACTGTAGTACCTGCCTTAAGGGCAGAAATGCATTGTGAGTGGTATTCCTCTTGAAGGTACCAACAGCAAGCATAGCTAAACCAATAGGAGAGCAATCAGTTCTTACATCTAACGACAACCATACATATGACCTCTATAAAGTGTAAGCTTGCCAACATCCATAATAGGAATTCCAGGACTGCTTATGAGTGTAATTCTCAAAGAAGTATTCAGGCAATTCCTGTAAAGCTATAGGCTGGCAAACCAAATGTTAATCCAATGTTTTTATTACTCACAATTTAACTTTACTTTATTGAATGTCTGATTAGTTATGGCCACCAGTCAAGAAGCAAACAATGATGTAGAGTAACCCCTAAAGCAATAAAAATGAAGGACACCCTCTGATAAAACTAAGCAGAAATAACATTAGTGATGTCATGCAGTTTCTGAGATACCATAGAAAAATTTTTTCTTAATATTGATAAGAAAATTATGCATCAGTGAAAATGCAGGCTTAGAAATATAGTACTGAGAGTTTCGATTCGTGTGTCTCCACTGACGAGGGAAAACGGAATTCTTATTACTAAAGAGAGATGATCTCTTGGGTGTTGCTGATGGCTCCCTAACTGAGCTTAGTGTTTAATGATGCTGTACAAATAAAAAGCAGTTGGAGAAATACGAAATATCTGTATTAAATGCCATCCTGTAAAGTATTTGATGGATGGAAGAGAGTCTAATGCATTTTAAATAAATGCATATCATACTATCACACATAGTGAGTCTTACAAAATTATTACTGAGATGCACAGTCCTTGTAGTGGTAGACATGGCACTGTGAAGGAAGTTTGATTCAGAATCTATTTTCTATTATACTTGTCAAGTGATGGAGTTGCTGTAAGTCACATCATAATGTCCCTTCAACTTTGGTACATTCAGTGCAAAATATTTTGGGGAATTTTTTGTACCTTTATAAAAATAAAAGGCCCTTTTGTTCCCTTGAGAGTGCTTAAAAGGATATATACTAGCATGATGCCCAAATAAGCATGGAACATGAAAATGGGACAGGTGATACATATGGCATGATAGGTAGGTTCTTATATACATCTTAAAGAACATAAATATAATGAACTTATGAAAAATAAACATAACTGTATTTTTTCCTGATATGCTGTGATTAATTGCTAGTTATTTCAAAATTGTTTTCATGCATTATAAAGCATAAAATCTGTCATTAGTAATCATTGTGTGACAGTTTGTCTTCAGCCATAACTACACACATACTGTTTTGCATATACATTGTCACAGACCACCTTATTGCAAATCTCTAAGTTACCTCATATTGACTTGGTTTCATTTTCACTAGTGTCCCATGAAAGCTGAAACCTATGGTGCACACCATGCAGGCACTCATAAGCAAGAAAATGAATATTCTGTTTTAACTTAGGGCTTAAATGAATGTATTTTCAGTAAATATATTTGCTTTTATATTTATTATTTAACTTGAGCTAATTTGGAGATGGGGCCAAGTGCTGCCAGTTTGGCTTGAACCATGTTCAAAGATAAGTTTCAAGATTCTCCTGAGTCCCTAAAAGTTACAACAGAGCTGATCATGTACAGGTTCATCTTTGTCTTGGAACATAACAATGGGAAAAAGTTTGGCAGTCAAGAACTGTTGATTGAAAGACTGTTGGGTTGTTCCCTGGGCATCAAGCTCACCCAAATCCTTCCAAGAGGACTCATCACCACTATCCAGTCCCCAAATGTAACAGAGCATATGTTCCTGGAAAATAACAGCACTCGGCTAATGGAAGTGTACTCTTGAAACTTCCCATGTGAAGCCATTCTTGTAGAGGGCAGCTTCTAGCAGTGCCTGTCCATACAGAGCAGGGCATTGAGTTTCCGGTCATTCAAGTCCAAAGGTACTGGTCTCTTCAACTGCTGTCAAGAGTTTTTCATAAAGCATGGAGAAGGATGGGTATGGGGGGAGATCCAGACGGTTAAAACAAGTGTGAGCTCTGCAAACAGAAGATGCAGGACATAGTTTAGAATGTGTTGAGTAAAATGAGATTGGTGTGTGTGTGTGTGTGTGTGTGTGTGTGTGTGTGTGTGTGTGTGTGTGTGTGTGTGTGTGTGTACACATGTGCTTGTCTTTCATATTCAAACTGGTTTGTTGCCAATTTTCACACTCCTTTTGAAAAAACTGAAAACAGACATAAACAAATTCAGAATCGCATTTCTCTAAGGAAATTGGGGTATTTCAAAAGCATTTTCTTTATATTTTCACAACCATTTAAATCTATATACCATACATATCCCTATTTGTTTAGTTGTCTACGAATTACAAAGACAAGTTTGGTTTTTTATTTCTCTTTTGATATTAGCTTTTTTCTTTAAAGACATGAATATAAGCTCTTGCAAAGTAATTCATTTTCAAAGTTGGCACTTGCCTACATGTTTCTCAGAATATCTACGGTTTCGCATTTTTTCATTTTGTTGGACAGGGAAGAGTACTGAGTGTCTCTGAAGACCTGCCTCATGACTTAGAGTCTTGGGAAATTCCCTGGCTGGACTTTCCTATCAAAGTCAGTAGAGCATTGTTACTTTTTTGAATCCCGTGCTATAATGTGTTTTCTCCTAATTCACAATGCAAAGTAATGGCCATTTAAATCACTACATTAAGTATTCTTCTTTAGAAGTATGTCCCCTTGTGCCAAGATAGGAAAAAAAAAATGCTTTCCTGTTATTTGCACTTGAGTCACAATAAAAAATAACAGTCTCCAAGTAGTAAATCTTATCAGGAAGCCAATCTGCATTTTTGACATGGAATAGGAAGCATTTCATTCTGAATGCACAACAGCTTGTTTGTGGGGGCTAAACAACTTGGTCTTAAAAAAAAATACTCCTGTATAAATATGGAATTTTAGGAGCTATGATTAGCGATGGGCTATTTTTAAAAAGTCACATGTTTAAATTTTTACTCTTATAAATCAGTTTAATGCTTATTAAATAAATACAAGTATATTCCTAGACACAGCGTAGCATAATGGGAGGAGCAGAGGTTTAGACTTGGGTATACGTGGGTTTGAATTCCACCTCTAACAACTAGTTTTGTGATTTGCAGTGCGTTATTAAAACTGAGACTCAATTTTCTCACCTGTAAAATTTGAATAGTATAATTTGTCTCAGAAGGATATGAAAATCAAGTGAAATAACAGCAACATGCTTAATAAAATGCTTCACATGTAGTGTTTGACAAATAAGATATTGAGCTACATTTCATTACTATGAAAAATATTTATTCTAATTGCCTTCATTAAATTGCAAAAGATAATTATGACTCTTGGAAACTATGAGACAACAAAGAGATAATAAAGCACATATGTGGCCACATGGTTTATTACATCAGCAATGCCAAGGGGCACTATTATATTTTAAGAATAGCGGTTTTAGGAAGTAAAGATAATACTGGCTCAGGATTTTCCACTCTACTTATCACAAACTCCTGAATATCTTTGGGGAATATCATCTAATTAGTCTTTGAAGCCAAGCACTTTTTTTGAATATAATAAACACTTTCAGGGTGGACTGCACTTAGTATAATTCTTATTATACCTTCCTTACACTGGAACCTCAACTTGGGCCTCAAGGAAAAGGTTTTACTTAAAAAAATTGAACTAGCATACTAAAAGACAGTCCTAAAACTGGTTAAAAATATATCTTGCATGAAACACTGGGATAAAAATATTAAATGAAGAACTTTATCTCTGTTCTAGGGAGAGGGGAGGAAGAAGCAGAGGAGAGAGATACGGTTTGAATATAACTATATTTCAGATTTTCTGTTAGACATATAACATTCATTATCCCATTAGACTAAAAGATGGAACTTCTTTTAAATGAAATTAAAATTTTTTCATTTCTTTTGTTATCAACAAGGCTGAGCATCTTTTCCCAGTCAACTTACTCGTAACATTTCCTGTTTTGTGATCTATATGTTCATCTCCTTTGCCCTTTAACTTTTCTTTTAAAAATATCCTTAAAGTGATAAAATATGCATCTCAAAAGTTACCATGTAAACAGTTAGAAGTGCACAGTTCTATAGCATCAGCACATTCATGTTCTGTGACCATCATCACTACCCATCTCTAGAACCTTTTCATCTTTTCAAACAGAAACTCTATACCTATTGAACACTAACTCCCATCCTCTCCTGCCCCTGCAGCCACCATTCTATTTTTTTTGTCTCTATGAATATGACTACTCTAGGTACCGCATATAAGTGGAATTGTGCAGTATTTGTCCTTCATGTCTGGCTTATTTCACTTAGCATAACATTTTCCAGGTCCATGTTGTAGCATGGGTCAGAATTTCCTTTCTTTTTAAAACTGAATAATATTACATTGTATATGTACAACATTTTGTTAATTCATTCATCCATTGATGAATGCTTTGGTTGTTTCCATCTTCTGGCTATTGTAAAAAATGCTGTTATAAACATTGGCATACAAATATCTGTTCAAGTCTCTGTTTTCAGTTCTTTTGTGTGTACTCCCAGAAGTGGAATTGCTGGATCATATGGTAATTCTGTTTTTAACTTTTTAAGGAACTGCTATACTGTTTCAATTGTGGCTGCACCATTTTACATTCCCACAAGCAGTGCACAAGGGTCCTCATTTTTCCGTATCGTCACCAATACTTATTACTTTTTGTTTCTTGCTTTGTTTTTATAATAGCCAGCCTAATGAATGTGAAGTCCATTTATCATTTAAAGCTTTAGGATTTCTTGCTGATTTGTAAAAACACTACAAAACAGAGGTTAAATCTTCTATTACCTTCCACTACTCTCTTCCAGTCTTTTTTTTATTTGGTTATGCATTTTATTTACAGAGCAATATTAATCTGGTTACTTATCATCCATTTCCAACACATTGCCTTTCTCTCTTCAGGGTGTTGCTATGATAAGAAACGTTGAAACGATGACCTCTATTGTTTACACCTAATAGGCTTTTGTCTCTTTTTTTCTTTTGGTAGTGTTGATGTTTCAAAGGGTGTGGTAGGCCAACTCTTCTTAAAAGAGTAACTAATAATTGTAATCTTGAATAGAATATGTATGAATTCATTTTTGTGAATTGAATCATATTGGGTAAACTAAGAAAAAAAGTAATTCAAAGTGACCCATTCTCTAGGTAGGCAATAACCCCTAATTAATGTTTTATTTGCTTAGGACAGAACATGACTGTTGGTGTAATGCACCTGTCACACCCTTGTAAGCCTGTTCCTTCCCTCTTGACAACCAAATACTTTTTCTTAACTGAGGGTTAATTTTAGCTAATCAAGAGCTAACAAAATGGTCACAGACATGGGGAGGAGATTTCAAAAACAGTAACACTTGACATTCCCAGTTAGTGTCCTGCACATACTTAGATTGAATGTGGAATTTTAATTCCTTGTGGTGTGTGGTAGGCCAAATGCTACAGAGAGTCACCATGACCCATGTCTTTGTGTAATCCCCACCTCTTGAGTGTGAGTGGGACCAGTTACAGTGGAACTCACTTGTGACCAGTGGAAAATGGCAGAGGTGTAAGTATGCTGCAAATGTAAATAAAGCCACTAATCAGTTGATTTTGAGTAAATCAAGAGGGTGATTATCTTGAGTGGGCTGGACCTAATTGGGTGAGATCTTTAAAAGAACATCTAGAGGTTAGAGCCTCTCACTGTTGCTGAATTTGAAGAATTAAGCTCCTATGAATTCTACAGCTGCAAGAAATGAATTCTGCCAATAAACTAAGGAAGCTTGGAAGTAGGTCCTTCCCCAGTTGAGCCTCCAGATGAGAATACAGTCCAGCTAAACCTTCGTTTCAGCCTTGTGAGATGCTGAGCAGAAGAATCAGTTGTCATGTCTATTCCTGATCCACAGAAACAGTGATATAATAGTTGTGTGTTGTTTTAAGCGGCTACATTTTTGGTAATTTGTTATGCAGTAACAGAAATTCATTACAGATCTCCAGGTAGTAAGACGGTCCAAGAAAAGGTGGTAAGGGTGATAAATGTGATACAGTAGCATCACGCCTATCAAGATCAGGTAGCAGAGGAAAGCTGGGAGTAAATGGTGTCCTTGTGTTTTCCCAGGTTTCTGAGCAGAGAAATAGGAACTCTGCATTTTCCTTGTGTTTCTATAGTATCTCTGTGGATACTATATATCTTTTCCAGTAAATCCATAAGCCTCGGTATTCTTTTCTTTAAAAATTCAGTTCTCAAGACAAAGGGAAGGACTTTTTTGATCCTCTTTACTCATACGACAGGCTTTAAGGAGTTTTGAAATTTTTGCAAGCACCAAAACACTGGTGCAGAGAGCGAATGTTGATATCTTATTTCTAATCCACTTGATGTCTCTCCAGTAGTGGAGACCACCTGCATCAGACTCACTCAGAGTGATTGTTAACAAAAAAAAGAAAACCTTTTTTGATCCTCTTTACTCATAAGACATAATCACCATTACTGATCCATAACCTAAGGCTACCTTAGATCAACTGCTTCCAAATTACCTCTGTGTAACATATGGTAACCATAATAGAATTTTCCATCTGAATAAACTGAACAGCTCTTCTGGAAAACATTTCATGAGAATGGAGGAAGTATAAATTGTGGATGGGGGGAATTGCAGAAAGATTAAATGTTTTTCCCAAGGTCAAAGCTGAGTCAGTGGCCAAATCAAGAATAGGAACTCAACCTTGGGCTCCTAGGGAAAGTCCAACATGAAGCTGAAAGCAGGGAGACTGATGTTCAACAGCTCTATTCATTCATTTTTAGAAGCCTGGGTGTTCATTTCATCCCACCCCTTACTGTGAACTGCTGGTCTTCAACATCCTACCAGATTACAAACATTTTGAGGATGGGGATTAGCAAAATAAAGCATCAAATTTGTTTAAAATGAATGACTCAATCATAATGTACAGTAGTTCTGGGGAAAATGGTCCAGATCGGGTCATTCCAGAAAACCCTGGGAGATACCAAGGGATTTTTTAGGTGCTCAAATCATTTAGCTCTATCTCTGGCTCACCAGAAAGCAGAGATAATCAGAGGGATATGCTGGAGTGCCTCAGAATTACTCTTTACTTTTTACAGTGGAGGCTTTTGGCTGCACCCCCTGCTTCTAATTCAGAGGTTTGGGGTGGGCGGAGGGATCTTCATGTTACCAATCACTCCAAGTGAGTCTGATGCAGGTGGTCTCCACTACTGGAGAGACATCAAGTGGATTAGAAATAAGATATCTACATTGGCTCTCTGCACCAGTGTTTTGTGTGCTTGCAAAAATTTCAAAACTCCTTATAAACAAGACAGCATTGCTAATAAGGAAATTGAGGAACAGTGTGGTTAAATAAATTGCCCAATATTTACCATCAACTTGCTGTGTGAGCCAAGAAAAGGAAAAAAAAAAAGCAAAACAAAACACAATCCTCTGAGGCTTTCCACACCCCCTCTCCCACCCCATTCCATGTCCTAAGAAAACTCCAGCAGAAAATAACAGCAGGGCCCTTGGATATGTTGATATTGGCAGGAAAAGGACATTCAGTTATTCAGTCTCAATAAAAGAACATTTTTCAAATCTTTCAAACTAGGCTATAATGAATTTACCTCATTTTTATCTATGTAGTCAGAACCACTCAAGGAGGGCAGGTCTGAACCCATCTTTGGGAAATCATGTTGGCGTCAGTATAAAGGAGATTAAAAACTCCTCCAGATATCTGGTCTGCCTTAATATGTTAACCAGGAGGTAATGTGTTTGCCCTCCCTTCTTTCCTATAGAAAGACAAGTTAATTATCCAAATCCAATGAGCCAAAGTATCACAATTACATATAAATACTCACAGATCAATTAATTGATGAATGTATCTATATGTGTGTGTGTAGGTGTGTGTGTGTATGTATGTACTTATTTATTACTTTATTCCCCATTTTCCCAGAAGTGATTTTTGGTAGTTTATAAGAACTCAAAATGTAAGACAAAGAAGAAATTACAATCAGGATTTTAAATTGAGAGACAGAGAGGGTGGGGGGTGGGGGTGGAGGGAAAAGGAGAAAACATGGGCCCCATTTGATCCAGTATATAGTCCCAGAAATAAAATGTATTTGATCTAGTAAATCTCTTTTATTTGCATTAAACTTTAGAAAGTGTTTTATCAATAATCTCTTTCTTTTTCTATTGGTAATGGTGTCTCATCCTTCAGATTTCAGTTTCCTTACTCTTATCCCCACGTCTTCATCAACTAATTAATTAATCAAAAATAAACACTTCAAAGCATTCTGGAAAATTCTGAAGGGATCTTAGAACATATCACTTTTTAAGATCAAGACTTGTTTGGAAATAAGAGTATTCCTGACCCAATTCGCCTGTCAAGCCCAAAAGTAACCTATCTGAGCAGTCCACAGGCTTCCCGCTGAGGGAATCAGGTGCGCCTGTGGTGCTAGTTGTCAGGGCGTGCTGGAGGAAGGGCAGAGTCGGCCCGCAGCAGAGCTGTGGAGCACAAGGGGCTTCCTTCGGGCTCACTGGGGCCCTTAACTCAGGGCCAAATGAGTTGAGGCGGCACCCAAACCCATTCATCTGTAGAATCTCTTTTCCTATTTTCCCCCTTGAAGATGGGATATTTTGGAAGTTTGTCATTCCCATATAAAGTACCCTGAGGAATAAACATATTTCAATTTGCATTACATTTCATTTATTCCTTCATTCATTGAACAAATATTTACTGAGTTTATACTCCATGCCAGGCATTGAGCTGTCTGTCCTCTGGTAGATGGAGATGAAAAGTCTGGCCTCTGCACACAATACAGACAATATGCAGACCAATGGGACCCCGAATAGATTCTGCAACCTGTGCTCTGTAATAGGGGATCTGGCTAGAGCAAGCAGGCATTGAAATCCAGCCTATCTTTGGCTCTGCTTGCCAAATCATGTAGGGCACTTTTCTCCAGAAGACTGTGGGACACCTTTGTCTAATTAATCCAAAAGATTCATATGGGCTGTTAGTGACCCTGCACACAATTACAATACAGTGAGTTATAAGGCTGCTCAGCATGGTCAGGAAAGGATGTACAGAAAATGCTATTTGTGCCAGTCTTGAAAGATTTGTAGGTACGTGGGGTTTTTCTGGATCAACAAGGAGGAGGTTGTTCCCAGCAGACTGGGTATAGGGAATGAAAATGGCAGGGATGCCATTAAACAAGGTAGGGAATATAGGAAATGGGTAGGATATAGATGATGAATTTGAGCTTGTAAGCAGCACAAGAAATCCTAAGTGACCAATCATGCAGAGTGATAAAATTCCACTAGAGTAATCCAGTGACTGATCTGTTAGCCTAGATAGATTAATACAAATAAAGGTGTGACTTTTTAGGATTTTTAAAATATTCACAATGTCTTTAATATCATTAATACCTTCTTAAACCAGGAATTCCTGCTTAGACTAGTTCACAAATATTTGTACAACCATAGCGGCGCATAACAGTCTCTGATCCTCACGGGTTTTCAATAACATGAACTATTAAAAGGAATTTGATAGCACTTACTGTTCATCACTACCCATGTGTCATATACTCTTTGGTGCCCAATGTTGTTGGTTATCTCTTCAAATATCTATTACTTCTCTCTCTGTGTTTTAAGGGCCACATGGACAGAGATGAATTTATGCATTTCACAATGTATCTGAAGGTTTTTTAGAGGAATTACATCTACAAACGAATTAATGTCTCACCCCAAAGTCTAATTAGGTCACCTTGTTAAATGCACCTGGATCTATAAATACAAGGCAGAGTGTTCCCGTAGTAGGAATGCCTGCATCAGATGCCTATTCAGATGAAGCTCTTCAAACTAGGCATTTTAAGCAGGTGACTTCTTCACCTGTGGATCACTCTGGGAAAATGATGAAGAGTATGTACTTTTCAAATGTAAAAATTTTAACCCTGTAGAAGAAAACCCAGTGAAGAACAGTTCTAGGATGAGAACTCTTGGAAATCCAAACATAGATATCCTGGGTAGATATAGCACATTTCTTGCCACCTGCAGGTTGTAAATGCCATGCCAGCTCTGAAGGCTAGATATTAGGAATAATAGTAATAATGGCCAAATTTATTGAATGATGTGTTAGGCCTCATTTAAAGCACTTTGCATGTGTTATTTCTCTTAATCTTCAAAACAACTTTGTAATGTAATTACTAGTATCTGTCTTGATTGTTCAGATGAGGATATAGAGATACAAAAATGATTTTGGCATATCTTGTCTGGAGTGGTCGGTCTAGAGTCAAGTGTCAATTTAAGAATTCACTAAGAATATTCATTGAGCACAAAGTATGTGCCAGGACTGAGTACCAGAGGCAAAGCCATATTCAGTCAAACAAGGTTCTTCTTCTCATGAGATTGGTTATATCCTAGAAGGGAAGATAGATAATCAACAAGTAACCAATAACTAAACATAATGATTGAATTGGAGTAAGTCCTATAAAGGAAAATAAGTGTGACAAAGAGACAGATGCACTGTGGGTAGAAGCCTGGGGGCCTTTCTGAGGAGATAACATCTGAGCCTAGTCCCTGGGATGAGAAAGAGTCAGGCTGGCGAAGAACCAGCAGAGAAGAGTTTGGGCATCAAGTACCAGGGTCCTGAGGTACAACTGAGCTTGGTATGTTTGAGGAACAGCAACAAAGAGGCCGGTGGCTATAGCAGGTAGGGAGAGGGTGTATGTGTTGAGGTTGGAGTGGTAGGCCACAGCAGGCCACCTACCTGGAAGTCTTTGGCAGACAGTTTGGGTTTTATTCTAGCCTTTGGAGGTGTAAGCTGAAAAGGAGGTAGTCTTGAGACGTCAGAACGTTGCTGAGTGCAGAATGAACTACAAGACTTATTGAATAAAGCAGAGGGTTCAGCCAGAAGGCTGCTTCAATAGTCCAGGTGAGAGGTGCCAGTGGCCTAGGGTGGTGGAAAGGGATGACCACAAACTAATGTTTGCTTCTGAGGCCAAGCATAAGGGGCTAAGCATTCCCTAGAAGCTGTCCTGCCTCTCACAAATATACACATTAATATACAACTTGATCTCAAAGACCATTAGTTTGACCTGAACTATTCTATTTTCCGTTGCCAGCAACAATTAACCCTCCTTTCATTCCATTAAATAATCACAAATTCTTTCAACAGCTCTACTTGGAAATCTACTCTTTATATTACTGAAGAGTCCCTTTTTTGATGCAAAATGGTTTGAGGATAATGTAACAGTCTCTGACCCTCACAGGTTTTCTATAATATGAATCATTAACAAAACCATTACTTCACAAAGTAATGACCAATTCCAAAATGTATAGCAGGTTTAAGGATTTTAAATAAGGTATTATTAGTCATCACTGGCATAGTCTTATTACTATATCCTTATTCAATGGTAGAATAAAATAAAAAATTTAAATACTATTGTTAGATAGTGAGAACTAAGGAGAGAAGAGGGGAAAAGACTTGAAGAGGGCATTATATTAGAGATTAAACTATGGAGCAGACGATTACATGAGAATCCTTTGTCAATTCCTTCTCAGACCACTGCCACCTCAGCTACTCGCAGGCAGTCAGGGTTGGGGACACCAAAGAAGGACACCTCAAGACAAACATAGGAGAGAAACACCACCATGGAGTCCTTCCAGTGACCAGCTCATATTCTAAATCTGGTTTTTTTTAAGTAAGCAAAGTGACCCTGTGTTACAGGATTCCTCAGTTATTTTCCTATTCCCTAGCTGACAGTTTGCTTTGACAGGAGACAATGCTCTCTGTATTAGAAGAGGAAAAACTGAGCTATTGATGACATTGTAGAGCAATATTTAATGACATGGAGAGATGGTCATAATTCACAGAGATATTTGCTAAAAAAAAAAGCAGGTTACAAACAGTATAGCAAAAATTGTATTTTTGTTTTTAATGTGTGTTCTGTATATGTGTGTTTAGAACTAAGTGAAAGAATAAGCTCCAAAATATTAACAGAAATGATCTCAGTAGTAGAAACATATATGACAGTAGATAGTAGTAGACAGATAAAATTTTAGCATTTTTTGTCATCAGAGTTTTAAAAATAAAAAAAGCTGTCATATCTTTAAAAAATAATTGTACCTTTTTAAGTTCTAGTACACTGGAAAAACTGTCTCCCTGAGACACCCACTTCATAATTAAATCTTATTTCTTAATTTGAGTCAGTATTCATTCTTAATAATCTCCAGATATAGTTGTTGTAAAAAATAAATGTTTACCCTCTTTGGCAAAACCAACACTTCCCCATCATGACTGTAGCTCCCACTCTGTCCCATCATCCTACTTGGCAAGAACCTCTGAGATAAACATATAAGCTCCACACCACACTGGGAGAGAGGATTAGCCCTGCATTTTCCAGGCTGGCATGGTAGCAGCCTGTTTTTTTTGAATGTTCAAGAACAACTGCCATAAAGTGAATTTTATTGTATCCTAAGTCCATCAGGTGCTAGGAAATCCACAGAAATGCAAAATTCAGAGCTGACTACCAACCATGAAGCAGGGGAAGTGCAGAAATGTGTTCAGACTATAAGCCTCCATGGAGACATCCGTCTGTCTACATCATTATTTATCACCTAGGTCTCTGGATACTTATTATCACAAGAAAGGAAAAAGAGCCATGGGTTCAACTTGTACTGGCTTCAGAGACAACCCATATACTTTAATACTTCTTGGCCCACATACTGTGGCTAGCACTGCTCACTGCCACCACAAAGGGAGACCTGGAAATCTGAGAAGAGAGTGAGACTTGCTTTTGCTTGCTTGAAAGGCTGAAAGGCCCACAACCCACCCACGTCTAGAAAAACCAAGACACCCTCCAGTGTGCTGGGACTGCCCCGCGCTCACCCTTCATGGCAGTCTGACTTCCTAGGCTCCAGCCCTTATGCCTGACACAAGACGTTGCCAGAAGGCTTACAGAATACATTTTCTAAGTAAGAAGGACATCCATCCATTTTGTCTCCAGCATGTACAATACCACATTTTCAATGTTAAACATGATCTCGCTAATAAGAAAAGAAATACCATTGGTGTTGACCTGCTTGAGACAGACCAGCTCTTTAGTTCTGTAACTTAAACTAGCAGGAAATAGCAGGAAAAAAAGTAGCTTCAGTATATCTATTTTGATGGCAGGAGAAATGGACTCAGCCATATAAAACAATCTCTTTAGACCAGAGCCAATCTTACAGGTCTTCTTACATGTAAATAACATCTCATATTTCATAAAAGGTGATGAGTTATCGGTGAAGAAATCACTTGGGATAAAACTATATGGTCATGCATTGAAGTTCTCCTTTTTATTTTTTTCCTCCAGATGTATGTTCATGGTAGAGCACATTTTAGTAGTTACAGCATCATGGGGGCTTATTGAAGATTCAGGATAGAAGGTTAAACAGAACAAAGAAAACCTACTATCCCTATGGGCTTTCATGTACATTATCTTAATCACTCATCACATATACTGTTTGAGCATGGCATTGTTATCCTTACTCTTCAGAGATCTGGGCTCTTGGTTAGGATCACATGGCAAGTGTGTCATAGGCCTTAGGTCTGAACTCATGCTTCAACTATGTTATGTAAGTTGACTAACTGTGAAATAGAATAGCCAAGTAGCTCTTTTCTCCTATTGGACTTAAAAAGTTAGGGCTTGTTACAGACAGGGTATGCAAATAGTCTATTTGCCTGATGTGCCTTTATTTATATCACCTTTATTTATGTTAGTTTATAATCTGGGTAAAACTAGGAGTCTAGAACCAGACTTAGGTCATATTGGACACCGGAAGAAATGACAATGCCTATTGCCTAACTGTGTGTACGCAACGACACTGAGGAACACCACTGATCCTGAGTCAGCGAGTGAGCTTCCTGGTGCTCCAAGGGGGAAGTAGAAAAGTGAATCCAGCCCAACCCCCAAGATTTTTCAACAACCTGTTGGTGTTACTTCTTGCTGCTCAACCGAACCTAATAGACCATCCCCTCCCTGGCTCAGTGACTAAAGGTGAACAACTGCATATATGCTTTTGCTTCACCTTTAAGTAAAGTAAAATTCCATCCACTTTACTAAAGTAAATCCTTACAAAAACAAATCAAGAGAAATGTGACACAATTAATCTGCCCTTTCCTGCCTCCTTGATGCTAATCCTTAAGTTTCTCATTGGGTGAAAGACGCTACTCATATAGTGTGAATCTGCTTTGAGATACAAATATGTACTTGAGTAGAGGGAGAAGAGGGCATGATTCAGGTATAAATAAAATAAAAGAGTTTTTAAAATAATGAAATTACAGTCTCTGAAATTTAGATCAGATATGTCAGGTAACACTTAGGTGTTTAGTGCCTCTGCTCCCAGGGTGAGGGGCACCCCAGGGGGCAGCAGGGCCTTAGGCCAGCCCTGACCTTGCACTGTTCACTGCTCTCTGTGTTTATATTTTCATTGTCCCCTTTTTCATGTGTTGATGCTTAGAATATAATTCTTAAGAACTAGTATCTTGTAATTGCTAAGAAGGAATCTTGTTGACAGGTTTCTTGAAGTTGTACAAAGTTTCTTTTAACTCAGGATGGCATATTGAGGTTCCTAATATCCCTTGGGAGGATCATTTAACCTCTCCTGATTGCAGTTTTATTAGTAGTGAAATGGGAGGCAAGCTGAAGTCCTCTTTAACTCAAAAATTCCATATGATTATTTTTGAATGGATAAAGGAGTTCTAAAACCAAATCTTCTCTATTCCTCTTTTGTTCATTTGCTCCCTAACTTCTTTTGCTTCAGCTCTAGTTATCTCTACTCAATTCCAAACACCTATTATTCACAAATGCTACCTTACCAGACTATATGAGTAGCAGCAGTAAGACATTTTGTTTTCCACTCCAAGGAAACATATTATCTTATTATGAATGAGAACACAGTGCAGAGGGCACTCTGGAATTAAGGCATGTACAGTATAAACTAAAGAGGTACAGACCACTTACACACATCTTTGTAATCTTTAGAAACTAAGGGGCTCTAAATAGTTATTAATGTAAATGTAAAACTTAGGGCTTCTGGAAATATCTATATCAGAGCTACAATCACAGGCAGCTACAAGTATGATGACCCATGTTGCTTTACTAAAGGTAAGAAATACTCTTGGGATTGTTGCATTTTGTATTTTAAGATATGAATATATGCATTTTAAGTATGACCAAGAAGAAAGGTGATGAGAGAGAAATTCATCCTAAAGGCTTTTCCACTCTCCCAAACTTTTAACATATGAGCAGTAAGTAATTACAGGAGATGTGTAAGTTAAAGTACCTCTAACACTCTGTAGTGACAGTAAAGAAATACTGTTTTCTGTTTTACCTGGGAAGAGCAGTGATTTTCCCCCACTTCTCCACACAGAATCTTCTCGGGCCATTACTCCCTCGGAGCGAAGCAAATCCTTCATAGGGAATGCTGGAAGTGCCTGTAACGAACTACCAACCCGAGAGAACAGAGGGAGAAGGTGAAGCCGAGAGACCACTGTGGGGATGGGCAGGGCATCAATCACATGCACAGCTCCTGGGGAAGGGCAGCAGGCAGCTCGCTGGTGGGCAAGATCAAAAGATGCCACTTTATAGGTGTGGAACAACCGTAATGCTAGGATTCCGACCAAGAGCCGCAGAGTACACACAGGGCACTGCCTTGTAAAGGGAGAGGGGATGTGAGGGTTTGTAGAAGATAAAGCATTCTGTACCACTGACCAGCTCAGAAGCTTAAACCAGGTACATTTCCCATTGTAGATTAATAAAGTGGGTACATCAATCAACTTAAGTCTACTTAGCATCAGCCCCTGATCAACTTCAGGTGAATTAAAAAAAAAAAAGGAATTTCTGGGTCTGCAAATTGGAGACCAGATTCTTGATCCAAAGAAGCTAAGACCCAGTGGTCTTGGGTCTCAGCTCTGCCCGAGCATCCAGAAGGTGTCCTCATGTCTGGCATTTCTTTAGCTGCAATGGACCAGCAGTTGCCCTGGTGACTGTAAATACCACAAGAAATAATGAGTTGGTTTTCCCAGTGTTGAACTTCACAGTTGTCTCAAATTTGTGGAATGTTAGATGGAGGAAGAAAAGGGACTCTTTACTAAGGAACTGGGTCAGTTCTTACAGGAATAATGGTTATCTCTTTCTCTTGCTAGGGATGCTGGCCTGCAGAGCACCCTAGGGCTTCTTGCTGAAGGGCCCAAACTGCCTGAAAGCAGATGTTGCTCCCAGGATTTCTGGACCGGAGCTGGTACTTCCTCATAACTCTAATGAAATGCTTTGACTTGGTCAGGCATGCTCTGCATAGTGAGGGAGCCACAGAACCATGCAATCAGAAGAATCTGGAAACAGTATATTCCACATTTGCAAATAAGCATGGGACGTATTTACTGAGTATACATAGCAATTGTTAAAAATATGTAATTCCAACAATAATTAAGTTAAGGCGTTAAAAAGACTAACTAATGGCATCTTACCTGCAACAACCTTAGTCGTTGTTCATTGTTGAATCTTTCCACTGCAGCCCAGAACCACCGAATTACAATATGATTGTCATGATATCCTATCAAACCAATCATGAAAGCCCATATTACTTTGAGTTGTCTATCTTAAACCACCATGACATGTCAACAAAAGACCCCAGAAATAAATCGTCATCTTGGATTCTTTAAAGGTTGTTTATAATTTCAGGCTAAGGAATAACACTGCAAATACGATCACGTGAGTGTCAAGAGTCAAACAAAAACAACACTTAAATGAAACCAAGAGGTCCCTGTTTCCATTTAGTGGTCACTACATGAAGCTAGTGGAGAAAAGAACAACAAGTAAGTTATTTTAACCATATCATTTATGAAAAATATAATTGCTGTTACTGGAAATGCTTAACTCTTTTGGCCATTTATTAAAAAAAATAATCTGAATACCACTATGCCAAGCACTGCACTAAGCTTGGAGTTCTATGGCAAAGAAAATAGACCCTCACAGGGTCCTGGTAAAAGAGAGACACATAATCAAATACATGATTGTAAGCTATTTTAAAATTATATGTAGTGTTCATATTTTAAAATTAAATACTTTTTTTAATAAAAAGGGAAAAGTAACTTTATTACTCTAATTCCGTCAAGTCATAAATTCTAAGTAATCATCAACCTAAATGTTACTTTTAATCCACATGAGCAGAATTTAATAAAGTGTCAAAAGTATGATCCCACAGGTAAATTAAGGCAACGTTGCAGATTCTAAAATCTTTCAATAAAAATTAAATTCAGAGAGAAGGTTGACAAGGATTAAGGTATAACTTGTGATTCAAACCACTTAACTGATACATTCAATGTGCATAAGGCTACTCTACCGAAGTAAGAAAGTAGATAGAAACTACTTTAAATTCAGATTTTCCTCATCTGTTTTAGTGTTTGTAGTTTTGGGGGGGAATCTTGCCTTCCTGTTTATTATCTGATCAGTGATACTTGTCCTCTGGGGAGAAAGGGATCCCAATAAAGGGTAAATATAACTAGACTGGACATAGTGGTGCATAGGTTTCCTGTTCTGCCTTTAGCAGAGCCAGCTATATGGTGCTGAGCAAACAGTTTTCTCACCTATAAAGTAAGTACATTAGCTCTTGATAGCTTTAAAGTTTTGTGACCTTACGAATTGGCCTTTTCTACTTTTCCTGTGCTGTTTGTGCCAAACTCTTTGGAGGAGGAGGAGCGAAAGTGTCTCATCATATTCTCTATAAACAGCTGTTTTATGAACAGGTGGCAAATGGCAGCAACCTCTTCATTCAATGCCAACTAGCTGGGTTAGCAAACATGGCTGCAGGAGCTCGCCCTTTCCTGTGTCCTCCCCCCACACTCTCCTCCCAAGGATTTCATTTGATAAGACTTATAGTAACCATAGAAATACGGCCTTGTTTATTTACAGTGAATAAAAGCTTATACTATATAAATACAAAAATGGCTGATTTGATTAACACCACTGCTATTAGAATCTCCTGGGGGTGAGGAGTGAATTCATAATGTTTATGGTACAAGGTAAGTTATGTTGCATGTTGGATAAATCGTTCTGGTTAGTGAAAACAGCTTGGATAACAAAATTATAATAACCAAGGCCATATATAAATTACACCTGGGGCCTACTGGACAAGGCTTATCATGGCGGTTAGACTGCAGAAATAGCAGCAATGGAAACCACAATTTAGAATTGCCTTTCAGAGCAAATGGGCGAGTAAGGCCGGCTCATGGCAGCACTGAGGAGTGAGAAAAGCCAAGCACAGGCAAAAGCAAAAGCAACTTAGCAAATGTTGTTTTTCCTTTTTTTAAATCCAAACTCAAAAAATTTTTGTTTTAAAAAAAATTCTCTGTTTCAATTTACAGACAACTGGAGGACTCGTCAACTCTCAGTTTATTCTGCTAAGTGGTTAATTCAATGACTTAAAGTTTATATTTTTTCATTCTCCAAGTTCAGAACTACTGCTCATCTCTTATATTCTAAGTTAAATAACCAAAACAAAAAACAACTGTCATTTGTTACTACTTTCTGAAGACTTTAAATTGTCTCAATAAATTTCAGAGGATGTAGTCTTTCTTTGCCTATAGTTATGGATAAACTTTCACTCTGGGTTGCCTTCCGATCCCTTCCAAGGTGTGGATCCAGCAATGAAATTTCAAAGGTTCTGATCCCAATCACTAATTATAAATTAGTTTCAATCGACAGAAATGTCACTTCTAAAGCTTGCCACGTGGCAAAGTGTCACTACAGCAGTTTCCTTTTTTGTGAAACTTAATGCATACATTTAAAAGGGCTTGTTCAAGAAACTTCTTGAATTTTTTTGAAAAGCATGTCTTATTTCATTCATGTGTTTCAACCATGAATTACAGCTGATCAGCAGTTCAGTGAAATGTAGAAAAACTGTTCATTAGGAAGCTCAGAGGGTGTGCCTCTTCAAATTTTAGAATGAAGGTAGAAGAGGTGGAGTTTGACCAGCTGGGTGTGAGCTCCCTGGTGCCTCACTAATAGCACCATAAAACAATTAATCAGTGTTCTTAGGTCACATTTCTTCACCAACAATTAAAAGTTATAGCATCTTTAGCTGGTGTGTAAACAGTCCTTCCTCCTCTTGACAGATGAGGTAACTAGGAAAAGAAGGGAACGTACCTTGCCCAAGGTCTCAAGAGACTACTACAGACCTATGTTTACAGAGTGGGAGGCTTTTGCCTGCCTGGGGTTCAGACTGGCATGCCGAGCCATTTGCCTCTCTTTAATTTGAACCTTAAAATCCAGCCGTCTATAAACCAAATTTCACCTCCTCGATATTCGGTGTTGTTTCTCCAATCACTTAGGTCTATTTCAGCTGTGCCTGCGATGACCAGCTCTAGTTCTCTTGCATCAAAAACAGATACCAGCCTGGCATCCACCACCTGTGGAATAAAAAGAATACAGGGCATGGCTAAAGAATCTGGAGACATCTCAGCTATTGTAAGACCTCATCGGAAAAGGAGGACACGAGGAGTTTTGGGAATACTGTGAAAGTGCTCTGGGTAGGCACATGAAAAACCGTAAAGCTCTCTATAAAACACAAGGTGTTTTTAGTACAAGGGTGATGAGATTTTCCTCAATGGAATTTTTGTTTTACAATTGACCACTGATTAATCTACTTTGGGTTTCTCTTTTGAAAAAGACCTAGTGCTCCTACAGAAGAAGTCACAGGGAGTACTTGTAACAACCACTCTGACCCTCGGATACAATCATTTTCCATATCTAGCACAAGATTTGATTTCCAGTATCTAAGCATAAGTAAGACAGTTGACTTGAATGTTATCAGTGGCCACTAAATTACCAAATGCTACTTGAATTCAGGTCATTTTATTTCAATGATCTCTTTCAACAGGGTATTAAGCTTCATTTTTTCTCACTTTGATAATCTGCTTTTTGTGCTCTTGAAAAACACCAACAGTAAATACAGAAAAAGAAAAATGGAAATACTGCATAAAGTACAGTAAGATGAACTGGGTATGAGAATATAAAACCCCACTCCCACTGACTGTGTTTACCTCATAGAAGCCACGCACTAAGCTCTCTGTTTGTTGTACAACACCCCTCTCAATCCTCCATTTCACCATCCTCTCGATGTACTCCTTCTTGTTCTTCTCTGTGACTGGGATATTGGCACCCCCTGGTTTTAATTCTCGTTCGGTAATCTGAGATTAAAAGACACAAGCACTGACCATGAAGCAGGACTGATGCTGTAAGAACACTGCTGAAACCCAGTGAGCTGAACCCAGCGCTACCCCTGCCTGCCCTGGCCTGGGCGCATCGCACACTGGGGGTGGGCGCGGAGCCCAGGCACACGCCGATGCTCACTTAAAAACTAAGCATCCAGCTGATGCCTGAAAGCCTCAGTGGTTAATAAAACTGCAAGTACTGAAGATAAAGTTTTAAATCCTGACTAAACAAATAAGTCCTTTAAATGAAAATAAATTGGCTCCAGGTTTTGGCCCACCGCTATTTGAACGTTGGACAAAAACATACTTTCACAAATTCCTTTAGGGTTCAGAATCAACTACATACAGAAAGCCAGTACTTAAGTAAAGATTTACTTTAAGGAAGCAGAATTACATTCAAGAGAATGTTAAGTTGAGAACTTCTTCAGAAGACCAGGTAATTAGTAATGTCTAAATAAGAATATTACTTTTGAGTTAGTATATAATATCTGAAACCTTTAAACCAACCCTTTTACCAACTTTGAAAAAAACAGTATTTTTTCAAACCTTTACCAAAGTATTATTTACTTTCCGTCAACTTCAAAACAGTCAATTTCAAATTCTTAAATACGAATAACAGTTAAATGTAAATGCCAATTAAATAATTTAATATTCAATTCTAAGGTGACATGGACTTTTAAAAACTGTATTTTATACAAAGCACATCTTAATATCATGTGGCTATTTTAGCTGGAAATAAGAAGATTGCTTACAATACACAATTAGTTATCACAATCTGTACATTAGAACATCTTAATCTGTAGTTGGCATTAACAGAATCTTTGTAACCAAGATATTGTAACTGTACATAAATCTGGATTTAAACCACCTGACAAGCCACAAGTAAATAAACATGTGATCTTAGCTACTGAATTAATTCTTTTCCAACCAATAGTTTTTAATTAACACATTTAGTCACCAATTATTCACATACACAGACCTGCCCAAAAACTTCTTCATTCACAGTGAATGTGAGGTCCAGGATGTCATGGATATCATTGTCTTTCATCCACTGCAGGCTCTGGTGAAACTCTTCATCAAGGTACTCTAGATCACTCAGGTCACACAGACTAAGATAATAAACCGGTAGAAACAAATAGGTAGGCATGGCGATGAGCAAACCCCAGAGTCATGACAAAAGAAACTAAGAATTAAAGAGCATGATCAACTAAATAGGCAGTAATTTCTGGAATATTCTTAGTCAAATTCAATAACTAAACCAGTGAAATAAATCAGAAATTTGGTATAACATTTAAAAATCCTGAGTTATTATACAAAATGCCTGAGAAATCACTCAGCCTTTCCTTTCTTTTATGGACACAGAATTGGAGGTGCAAAGATGTGGCTGCCCTTTGCACAGTCACCCACAATTAGTGCCAGAGTGGGAACTTGAACTTGGGTTGACAACTTGGGTTTAGTATTCTTTTGGCTACATCATACTACCTAAAAATATTGTTCCCTTAATTAGAAATTCTTTATGTATTTCTATACTGTACTTTAACTGTTTTTCTCCCAAATACTAGATTCTGTGATCCACATTCATATATATCCCCTTTTTGTTCAGGGTTCTTACTCTTTCTGTGATTACAAGTCACAGAATCTCTCTATAATTACAATGAATTTTTAATATTTCTCTCCTCTTTTATCATTACTTACAGAGTATCTGCATGAAGTGGAGTTGCTATTAGATGGCCCTGTTGGTAGGTACAGCAATTGATGTGCTTTAGTTGTTCTGAAGTCTCCTCCCATCAGCCTAATGTCAAAGGCCACTTTGTTTGGGTCTGTCTAAACATTTATTAGGCATCAAGTATGTGCCTGACATCTTAATAGCTACTTTAAACAGTTATTGCCCTCAAAGAGCTAATGATCTAGTTGGGGAGGCAGGTAGATAAATAGGTAAGTTAATATAAGGCTCTAAATGATAGTCTAAGGTGGGTAACAGTTATGATTTATGTCCCTTTTTCTAATATATTTTAAACTGCAATTAAAACAAAGATAAGGAAGATATAGGGAGCTATCACAGTAAAATGTAGGACATTTACTTCATACTGGAGATTCAGGAAAAGCTTTTTGGAGAAGATGATACCTACATTAAATTGTCCAGGCTGTTTAAAAGCTAGAGAGGTAAAGCAGAATGGATGAAAAAGAGGAGGATGGGGAAAAGAGAGGAGAGAGAAGGGGAGAGCAACATGAACTAAGTGCACAGGCCTGGAGCATGCAGACTACTCCGTGCATACTGACTATACCAGGGTTAACACCCGTGCAGAATGTCCAGAGAATGAGGCTGGAAAGGGAGCAGGGAGCAGGCCTTGAATGTCACTTTGAAGAGCATGGTGATTCAGAACTACTGAAGGGTTTTAGGACAGGGAATGGTATGATCAGATGTGAGATGTGACTTTAAATTGTTTCTCTGGAAGTTGCACTGTAAAGGATTAAAATGGGGGGTGGTGGTTATTATTAGAGACTGATTAATAGACCACAACAGTCATCTGGTCAAAATAAAATAAGGGTTTTAATTAGGGCACAGTTATTAAGGTTGGAGAGGAGAACATTTAATAATTATTTAGGAGGTAAATATGGAAATTAGTAAATGGCTTTACTGGGGGATATAAAGGCTATCTAAAATAGAGGTGCAAATGAACTCCTGTTGCAAGCCAACTCCGATTACTTGCCAGGCTTAAGGGCTTATGTTGAAAACATTCCTGAGTCCACCACGAGTTCTGCAGGAAGAAGTACCATAAAGAATTTGTGAGCTACACCATGGGAATGGGGTGGGAGGTAGGGAAAAGAGGAACCTGTGCTGTATATTTGCCACCTCTGATTTGAGGGTGACTCCCAATTTCTGACTAGAGTGACTTTATAGTATCAGCACCATGAACTATGACTATGGGAGAAGGTATATTTTTAGGTCAGGGGAAATCAATGGGTTTAGTTTTAACCGTGTTGATTTTTAGGTACCTGTGAGACTTGCAAGTGGAGATATTCAGTGGAATGTTGACCAACTGAACCTACAACTCAAAGGAAATCAAGACTGAGGGTACAGATTTGAGTCAATGGGACATGAGATGGGTAAAGAGATTTCTCCATGAGAGCACATGGAGAGAGAAAAGCAGAGGGCTAAGAATGGAAGCTTCAGGAATAATTTGGCTTAAGGGTAAGTTAGAGGAAAAGCCCTCAAAGGAGATACAAAAGGAGAACAGCGGAAGCACAGTGTTGTGGACACCAGAGGAGGAGATTCATGATGCATGGGTGGGAGCTGCAGCGGACAACTGTGTCAAAAGCAGTAGAATGGTCCATTAAGATAAGGAATGAAAAATATTCTTGAAAAGCTTCCAGAATTTACTAGTGGAAAGAAGCCAGGCTAAAGTGTGTTGACGGTATGTCAAGAGTTGGAATAGACTACTCTTTTGGGAAGCTCAAGTGAGAAGATGGGAGATAGGGCAATGAGATGGGAAGATACAAAATGGGCCTAGGGGAACTAGGGCAGCAGATGGCCAGTGCCCAGTTGCCTAGGGCTTCCTCTGACCAGACACCAAAAAGGGGAAAAGCAAAGTCTACTGACCCACTTAAGAGCCCGTTTGAAAAATTTTGTTTTCATTTGGGGTCTAGGCTTCCATTTTACAGAAAGCAGGTATGTCAGAATGTAGAATATAGCCAATGATTCTCTAACATCTTCCTATGTTGACATATAGTAACTGCACTAGTGGGTGTAAGGATTTCATAATATGGGTCACTATTGAACCACTGTGTTGAATACTTGAAACCAATATAAGATTGTATATCAACAATACTTCAACTTAAAAAAAAAAAAGACATGGGAATGATAATTGCCAAGCTTAAGATTATGGTTATCTCTCAAGAGCAGTGAGGAAAATGCAATTGAAGAAGTGTGCATTAGAAGCTCAAACTGTATTTATAATGATCTGTGTCTTCAAGTAGTATGTAGAGAATGATCTGGCAAATGCTTTGGGGCTATTTCTTTTATGACAAATAATAAATCTGCAAAAATGTTGAAGCATTTAACGTATTACTTGATGTATATGAAAGCAGAGAATAAACACAATAAACGGCAAAAAAAAAAAAAATGCAGGTACGTAGCCTTTGGTTAGGGAATGAGGAGGACAGAACCAAGCAATCATTCCGTGCTTCCTCATCACAAGTTTGAGCTACTACCCCACCCTACAGACAGTTGCCTGCTCCTGTTCGGCCTTGTAAATGACTACTGACTACAGGACAGAAACTGCTTGTTCTACATCTTGCAATAATTGCAATCTTTCACTGTAATAACAATGAAAAAAGTTCTGTGAATGTTGAATTTTCATCCGCCATCATAAATTATACTGTCTTGCCTTTAGGGAGGTCTCAAGAAAAATATGGGACTCTCACTGCTAATGAAGAAATAAACAAAAATAAGACAAAAACAAAAGAGAAGGAAAATTTGAACCAAGAGTAAGCAGTTGAAAGTATGCACAAAGCAAAATATAAAATGCATCTAGTAAAGGAAAGGGGGCTGTGAGTCACCAAGACTAACCCACAAATAAGTTACTCTTAATCAGCATTAAGGATACAGGAATTCCAGTGCTGCATTTGAAACATAAATGTGTTGAAGAAACATGTGTTGCCACCAACAAGAATATTATTTGGAGTAGAACAAAACTAAGATTTTGGCAGTGAGATGAGAATAAAGGATCAAAAGAAGGAAAACTACAGTAATGTATTTAAAATTGTATTCGTTTCAGAAATCTAAAGCACTATTGTTTAATAACAACAGATTTGAGAATGAGCAGATAAATGATATTTGTAAATGACCCTTTTCAATAAAGAAAATATTGCATTCTTACATGCTAATTACATAAGCAATAAAAATGCTCTTACATTCTGAGAAGAGCCTTATAAAAGGGCCGTGTGAAGAAGGCATCCAGCAGATACTGGTGTATTAGGGCAAGACCGAGGATCCTACCGCTGAACCGGAACCTGTGAGCGGAAAGCAGGAGATAGCTTACATATCACCATGTGTCTAAATGGTTCTATTTGCTTTCTAGAACACCATCCAGATCTAACCATCTAAGTTTGTCCAAGATTAATTGCCTAATAGGTCCACAAGTTTGTATGCATTGTAGGCTGTCTTCATTAGGCCAATAATCACAGATACTTGTTGAAGAAATCTGTTTCACTCTGATATTTAGAGGGACTCAGAGTGAGTCAATAATGTCCCCCATAGAGCACCCAACATGGCCAGGATGAATTCCCCATTAGTGTGCCAGTGATTTCCCCAAACCACTTCTAACAGATGTTGACAGAATGAGACCAGTGGTGGTGAGGAAAATGTTGTCCCCTCCTAGTCCGCCTGCATGAATATTAGTAGGATTTCTCTAATACAAACCCAGAAGCAATTCCCTTTTGAGCAAAAATCCAATCTCAGAATGAAACAATTCCTTTTGCTATTTTCTTTCAAACCCACTCCTGATGGTAATTGTCACCCTCTAAGAACTATGCATGTGGACATTTGGGGGAGTTTCCTCATGGGACATTCTGTTCTCTAAAATTTCAAGGCTCAATTCTATTCTGAATCACTTTGGAAACTTTATTCAATATATCTCTCATGACTGGGTTTGCTGACTGAGATGTACACTTATTTTCTCTATCAAAAGTATTCAAGTTTCTAGCTCTTTGAAAATCTGATGTCTTCCAAAAGTATAAATCCACACTGAGGTTCATACTGTCAATTTGTAATTTTGGTATTAGGCAGCTGTTTCAAGATTAATGTCCAGCAGCTTTGTTTTTCTTTATTTCCACTTACGTTAGCATAACTGCAATAGCTGTAGCTAGGAGGATTCCAAATTGTAGCTAAACGGATGTCAATTTGAAGAATAAATCCTAAACATTAACACCCTTCACCTGCCAATATTAACCTCATGACTCAAAGAAACTTCTTCTGTGAGTCCTATTCATGTTCTTCTTTGACTACTATCAGTGAAAATGAACAGAAACAAGCGAACAGGGGTTATAAAAATATTTCAAGTTTATAAATGCAGGGATTTAAAAGAAATATAAGGACATTTGAGAAGAAAATCATAATTTGTGATTTTCTGAATGAATAATCCCCAGATGGGAATCCTCTACCAGTTTTCCTTGATGATTTTGTATGAGAATTTAGGAAAGGGGCAATCCCTGGTTACCAGTTTCAAATGGCTAATAGGGTAAGCAGCCTCTGCCGGAACTCCTGCACTCCTGCCTTCTGCCGGGCTCTCTCCCACCTTGGTTCCTCCAGGCTACCCGGCCTCTCACTACAATACCATCAGGACCTCAGCCAGCAGCCCAGCTGTCCTGCTTCTCCCACCAGTGTTGGCCACTTCCCCAAGGGCTGCTCTAGAAGCTTCCTAATCTCTGGGTCAGGACCTTCCCCTACTGACTCCATGCTGCATCAGAGCTCAGAGATGTCCTAAGGTGCAGAGGGACTTAGGGATCTCACCAGGAACCTATCATCATCTGTAACTTTCTTTCAGTGGGAAAACCTTTTGAATTCCACCCAGCTCACTTAAAATTGGTCTTCTGGAACATAATCTATTCCTAGCTTGGAGACTGTCTATATATTTAAATTTGGCAATGAAAACATTTTACTTAACTAAAAATACTATTTCCTCCAAAGAAAAAAATGTTAAAAGAAATTTGGGTTCTTATAAAAACTATTATCACAGAAATTCAACTGAAGAAAAGATTAGGGGAGAAGATACTTACCACTCATGGTGATTGTCAACAAAAGCAGACATGGGACTTATTTGTACTGTGTATGTATCATTGGCTGAATATTCAAATAAGCCATAATATGGGTTAAAGAGTTCTCTGGACACCAGGAAGAAAAACTCTCTGGAAGGTCCACTGTAATCCAGCCTTTTAAAAAATCCACACACAAAAAAAACAGTTAACATTTTTTTCTCTATATTGGGCACATTTCCTACAGCTTAGCTTTCTATAGAACACTCATTACAAGTCTAACTATCCAAAATAAACCGAACAATGATGATTCCTGAGCTCATCCACGTCTCAACCCAAACTAGCAAAATGGATATTTTTGCGAAGCATACCCAAAGTTAACATCACATAATGAAAAAATAGACAATATGCTAATAAATTTAATTGTATAAGTATGTCTAAAGAGGTAAATATTTTAAATGTCTGCAGTGAGGGTATGGGGGAAGGGAGTAAAGTGGGAATGTGTTATTTAAATGGTAAATCTAGAGGGCATTGGCTACATATACACATGGGACAATGTGTTTGCATGGATCTCTGAGACATTTTTAAATGGAGAGTGAAAGACATGTTAGGGAATTGCTGAGGGGATATTACAGATACTAGGCTAGGCTGCCTAGGGAAATCAGAGGCAAAAAATGGAATGATAAGGATCAAGTGAAAACTTTAAGTTATAAAACACCAAGGAAATTATAGACAAGAAAAATGAGGGTGTCTAAAGCTTCCTAAGGAAGGTATTTGGAGAAGAAGCTGAAACTCTAGCACCTAAAGTACAGTGAAAATTCCATTTTACTTACAAAGACATCAGGGTCAAAGTGAAGTATGAGAAACAATTGGGTTAGGTTTGAGGAATGACAAGTGGCCAAGAAGGTCGAAAGCAAAATATGTAGTAAAGAGGAGTAAAGCAATTTGATACGCTGAAATTAAAGTGAGAACTACCCTGTGATAAAAAGTTCACCCATGGGATCAGAGACAAGAAGGAATGCTGAAGGAGGAATGAAAGCAACAGATAAGTTGGGGTGGTAAGATCTTATAAGACTTCTTTTGTCCATTTTTTTTTTCTCTTATGGAATTTCCTCCATGGGCATTACTGTGGGGGAAGTGTGTGTGTGTGTGTGTGTGCGTGTGTATGTGTGTGTGTGTGTGTGTGTGTGTGTGTGCGAATGAAAAGAAAAAAAATCATCTGAGTCTTGTTTGTTCAGTGATGGGATTGTGGGGTAGAGAAAAATATCCTATTATAGGTGGAAGAAAGAGTTGGAATACAATAAGAGAAATAAAATGGCTTTTTTATGTCCTAGTTGAGAGTTTAATAGAAACTACTTAGAGCTGACTTTCTTTCATATTCTCCTTTTTCAATTTTTGCTATATCTGTATATGTATATACTGTTATTTACCTATTATTTTTCATTAAATCAACTTTAAATTTACTTGCTTTTCCAATGTCGCCTTGTCTTCTACAATATTTATGAAATTATGATGTGCCAGCTTTTTTTCTAATACACAATAATACACATAAATGTTAATAATACACATAAATGTTAAGATAAAAAAGTCTGTGTAGTAGCTAAAATCATCTCACACATCACCAGCCCACACTGCACTCGGGGAGATGACAAGTGTAGACTGACAGGAAACCTATGTGTGCAGAAAAATGCAAACATGGGACGACTCTCAGGGCCAAAGAGGCCTAAAGGCGATGACACGGAACTGCCTTCCAGGGCAGCTGAAGAGAATGTGGCTACCCTGTGGCCACAGGCCCATGCTCAGATTCCCCCGGGACTTCCGAAGCAGGCACACTCTGGCTGCCCACCCCCCACCCCGGGGGCAAGAATGCAGACTCTTCCTCCTCACAAGGAGGCCCCTGCGCTTTCCTGGCTTCCTGCCGCGGACCTAGTTCTGGTCTCTGACGCCACCAGGAACGAGCAGAATACTTCCACTTGAATGTTCTTCACATACTTACAGGCTTTCTTTCAACAAATATTTGAGTGCCTATTATGTATGGGGTACTAATCTGGACGCTAAAGATATAAAATTTTTGAAAAGTCATTTTTCTGTAGGAATTCTAAGGTTAGCAGTTTCTGTATCCCTGGTCTCTACCTGCTCAGGCCTCCTTGTCTACTCCTGACAAGGCCACTTTTCTTTCAAGGCCGGGCTGGGAATTCCCTAGCCACCCTGGTCTCTCTGCTCTGGACACTCTCCAGTAAGTCAAAGTCTGACCTAGTACTGATCACAACACTCAAGGTGTGGTCTCGTCAGCACAGAGCTTAGAAAGGGCTCTTGCCCTCTCTTCCTGGATGCTTCTCTCCACTAATGCAGCTCAAAATTACCCTGCCTTGTGGAGCAGCCACTTTACTTTGTTGACTCATAATGAGCTAGTCATCAGCTCAAACCTTTCACCTATGCTGCTTTAACCTAGGACTCGCCCATCCTTTCTGCATGTGGCTGTACCTTTTTAACATAAGTACTAAACTTTATACTTTTCCCTACTAAATTTTGCTGTGTGAGACTTAGTCCATGTTGTCTACCCGGGTCCCTGTGGATGCAAAACATGTCTCTAAATTTCCTATCCATGGTGAATTTCATCAGCAGACCTTGTGTCTTTCCAGAAATAGAGAATGCCAGTCAAATGCATCTTAGAAGTTTTATTGTGTGCATCCTTTCATTTCATTGCAGAGAAGAGTAAAGGCTAGGAATAGCAGGTTTTCTTTGAGTGTCAACTCTCAATGTTTTAATAATTCTGCACTTGTTAGAATGCATTATAATTATTTGTTTAGGTGTCTGCCTCTACTATACACACACCTAGACTGTAACCATACTAAGGGCAGGGACTCTGTCTTTCTCATATTTATATTCCAAGTATTCAGCCTGATAAACAGTAGGGGTTTTCTGTATATTGTTAAATCCATGAGTGGAGCTCTCTGATGCTCTCTAAAGACAATCCAAATATTTATACTGTTATTTGACATCTAGCGGAGTGAATAATTTTGCACAGGTTTGCCTTTGGGTGGAATGTTGATTCAATACATCAATAGGTTATGCCAACGCCCAAAGGACTACTCAGCTGGCACACACTGTTAGAATTCACACAAGTGAGTGATGTTTAGAGAGTTTGGTGCTTGTCATTTCTAGGTCTGATATCTTCTAATATGGGAAAATTTGTTAAAACAACAAAGATGGATATCACCAATCCGTTTTTTATAATAACAGTTGAATCTAGCTGAAGTTCCCTGAGGATTTAGGTTGAAAAGTAAAACTTTTTTCCCAAGAGAGAACAAAGCTAACAGTTCCTCTAAGAGGAAAAAGTATCTTCCTCAACTGGTCAGGTTTTTATCTGCTGGGTTTTAACTCTGGCAGCACTGATAGAGTCATTCTAAAGCCAAGACAGCCATTAGCTTGATTTGATTATAATCCAAAACCTTCAACTACATATCAGACAGCAGGTTGTAGATTACACATTATGTATGTCTACCTAATTCAACAAGACATGTCCTAGCAGAGTACCTCCTGCTTGCGCTTCCTGTAACGTCTTAGCAACCATGTCCATATAAATAGTTAATATGACTCATATCACAGGGATCATTTGTTACATTCCTGTTTTGCCAGTTAGGTTGGTTCCACAGCTAAAGGCTTGGCACGGAAATATGGAAACTCTGGACAATGGGTGTGTAGCACACAACAGCTGCATCGGAGGGCATTTCGGCATAAGCACAGATGTCTTTAGGGTGACAGTGTAATTTTGAGCCCCCTAACATGCTGATAAAGCATTTTAAACACCATCACGTTATTGGACCAACCACCCAAATTGTTAGTGGCCTCCAATATTGGTTAAAATAATTAACTTTATCCTCCTGTTCTTTTTTTTTTAACCAAAAAAATGCTGAAAACAAAGCATTTCAGTGGAAGCAGACTATAAAATCAAAGACATTGGCACTGGGAAGTCATACGGTCACTTCCTACAAGACAGAAAGCTTTGCTTTCTTACAGGCTGGTTCAGGCAAGGATGGCCCATGTACTTTCTGATTCACTTTCAGATATTTACAGCAGCAAGGCATTAGTTCTTGAGTCACTTAAGAAGGCCTGGTTGGTAAGGAATTTGGTGACCAGTTAATATGACAGTTTCACTTAGTGACACCAAGCAAAAGCTGAGATACAGAAGCACCCTTTTCCAGCAAGGTTTGGGTCATTTACACTATCCTGCCAATGTCTCATCTTGGAAGAAAAAAAGCATCATTATAAAGCTTAACATGATGCTTTACACATTTCTGAGGAAGAAATGATTAAACTCAGGACCCCAAACAACTTCTAGTACGGATGAGACCAGTCATTCATAAGAGCTACTGGCCATTTTATATGCAGGACGCGGGAAAACCATTTCAGACCCCATCCTCCCTAGCTGCTTTCATTTGCCTGTCTCAGGAGAAATATCACAAAAAGGGCTCATCTGTTTTTAAAACACCAAACCAAACTGCGCACATCCTCTTCCTAGGCTAAGTGTGGCTTTGCAAAACAGATGATTGATGTCATATGGATAGCACCTTACAAATAGTGGACTCATTCTTTCTTAAAGAAAGGTGCCTTTTTACAGAGTTGGCCATGGAGGAAAAAAGGTGAGGCAATCACAGTGTAAACATCCTCTCTTTATCCAGGCCATTATTTCCTTACTGTTTTGGATACTAAGAAGTTAATGGCCCAGGATGCCTTATCAGAACACAAGAGTTTACCTAGCTATCTTTTAACACCATATAAGCTTTAGTTGCTAGGAATTTTAACTCAGCAGAAAATAATACACTAAAGAATACGTGGTGCTCTACTGGCCCCCTTTCTAAAGAAGCAGCTTCTAGGTAGACCAAGGCCAAGAGCAGAGGCAGCCACAGAGTGTGGTTTTCCCCCACATTCATCACGCTGACTCAGTTTCCAGCCACTCCACCACTGCTGACACCCCTTCCTTCCCTCTTTGCAAAGGCAGAAAACCAAATTAAGTTGAGGGAAATTTTAACAAGAACAGAACTTCGAATTCTGCCCAAATTAAATCACAGTGGTTTGCTTAGAAATTATCTCTTTTTGTAAGAAGCCAAGCATTTTCATGACATGAAGCATTATTTTAGTGAAAAATAATAATTAGTTAATTGTCAATGAATATGTTTGCATTAACAGGTTCTAGGATTATTTGTGTATTTTTAAAATAAATATAGGTATCCCTAACATTCTGGGATTACTTCTATTTCACATGTAATTTGTAATTATCCCATGAACTTCTGCCTACATATTTTCCCATCATTTCTTTTGACTCAGCTCTTCCATCTCAGAAGTAATCTCTATCATGTTTCAGACCTCAGCGAAGAAACAAAGCAGAGCTAAAGTCTGTGAATCTGCTAATTCACACCTTTTTGGAGTACAGGCAGATATAATATTCTTAAAAATAAATCCTCTCTTTCTATTATAAAGAAAGACACTGATTATGATAGGTAGAAAATATAATCATAGAGATGGTATCAATAGGAATTGCAAAGTATTTTTTTCCCTTATAGGTAACATAAAGTGGACATCAGAAACACAAAGTAATATACTCTACATGGCAATACCCCTACTAAATTGGACTTTCCACAGAATCAATTGCATATATATATATATATATCTTATAAATATATACAATATATATAATGTTATATATTATAATTGAAAATATATATGTATTTACACACGACACACTTATTACTCTACTGACCTCAAGTGTAGAAGTAAGTATTTATACACATACTAAAAATTACCCTGGTGCCAATCACTCATCAGACAACAGGAAAATAAGAGAAGTCATTCAGAGAAACATTTCCCAAATCTCCCCAAATCCTGACTATATGCTTTCTTTTAATAAATATCTTATTGTAGGATAGTTTTTGATTTACAGAAAAGTTGCAAAGATAGTGTGAAGAATGCCTCACAACAAGTTTTTCTCTTGTTAGCATCTTACATTAGTAGAGTACCTTTGTTAAAATTAATGAACCAATATTGATACATTATTATTAAACTAAAATCCATGCTTCATTCAGATTTCCTTAGTTTTTACCTAATGCCCCCTTTCCATTCCAGGATCCCATCCTAAATACCTTATTATATTTAACTGTCATGTTTCCTTCAGCTCCTCTTGGCTGTGACAGTTTCTCAGCCTATTCTGGTTTTTGACAACCTTGACAGTGTTAAGGAGTACTGGGAAGGGATCTTGAAGCATGTGCCTCGAATTGGATTTATTTGATAATTTTACTTTGTGATTAGGCTGAGTAATGGGCTTTTGTTAGGAAGACTACAGAGGTAAAGGGCCGTTTTCATCAAAGCAGTAATACTGAGTACATATTAATACGATGTATCACTGTTGATTTTAGCCTTGATCACCTAGCATCTCTACCAAAGACTTACTGCTTTTTCCCCTTCCCACACTGTACTACTTGGAAGGAAGTCAATACATGGAGCCCACAATTATAGGGTAGGGACTTATGCTGAATTACATGGAATCTTCTGCACAGAAGATTTGTCTATTCTCCTCCATTTATTTATTTATTCAATCGTAATTATATCAGTAAAGATATTTATTTTATACTTTTGCTTATGACCCAATACTACTTTATTTTGTTGATCAAATTATTCTAGTTTTAACTATCATGAGCTCTTTCAGTTGATCTTTGAGTCCCTTTGACATGCCTCTCTCACTGTGGACATTTTTTAACATTTCTTTACTTTCTGGCACTACAAGATACTTTCAGCTCTATCTTCTACATTTCCTGACTGGGTCCTAGAATCAGTCATTTCTCCAAGGAGCCCTGGGTCCTTTTATTGGAGACTCATGTTAGAAACCAAGATCTGGGCACTAGGTGTATATGTTTTTAAATACCTATTACTATAGCCAGACAAGAAGAACTTAGAAAAGGACACATTTTGAGGGCATTAAAATTAACTAAAGGAAAGTGACAGAAAACTTCCAGCTCCATTTTTATAGTTACATAGAAAAAATTAGGTAGGTTTTTCCACTTTGGGAACTTACTATAATCCTGAAAGAAATGCTATAAACTTTAACTTTAATGTGATAGAATCACTATGTTTGAAAAAGGGCTAAGGCTAAAATAACTTCTAAATTTTATGTTATTTTAAAGTTTCTTTTTTTCCAGCAACAGTACTACTTTAATCTTTCAAAAGTGTACATGCATTCTCAATGATTTAACACCAAAATAAAGTTTGTATCTAATAATTTACATGTATGATATTGACATGACAAAGCCATGAGACCAGAAATTTCCTAGCCCCATTCCAGCTTCAACAAGCCACACACAGAGGGGCCTGATTAAGTGATTGGTCATGATGGCCAAGGTCACATTTCAAACTGTTCTCCCCCTTGTTTTCCCTCTGGGGTTACATGAAGGAGACAGGTGAGGGAAGCAGAAGCATTTGGATATTAGGGGCAATCATATACAGAGGTATCAAGCCCCACTCAGGCTAGGCCCCCTCCTAGCAATGGACATCATCAGTCCAGATCACAGGCAACTGCTTTCAGAAAATCAAGCATGATAAGCATCTGTTCTATTCAAATATAAGTACCAGGGCCACCAAAGACTCTTCCCCATATCTCAGAACCTCAACAAACAGTGCTCCAACACAGAAGGAAAGCAGCTGGAGTTCTGAGGGAGGAAATGCACTCCCATCCAAACCAGACTGGTTATGTAACAAAATACTTGGAATCCCATGCATATCTGTGATTAGGCTAAAAGCATTTGGCTTCATTTTCAATTGTGCACCTGCATCTTTAAGCCAACGAACACAGCTAGAAGTGCATTAACACATGTCAGAAATGGAGGCTCCAGTCTCACGCAAGCTTCTGCCCAAATGTTGTCATGTTACATTGTTTCCCCATATAGTATTTACTTTAATCTAGTCATAGCTGGAAGACTATAAGCAGTACATGTGACAAGAGCAGAAGTTATCAGTCACTGACTCGGAAGAGTGAAAAGATCCATAGGTAGGAAAAATTCACAGAGATCAGAGTTCAGGAGTTCTGGCTGACATCCCTGTGTTGGTCCAAGAGTCTCGGATGAAAAACAAAAGGCTTACTTTTGAATTCCAATTGTGTTGTTATCTAGTTCCATTAGCACATCTAGTTATTTTAAACTTTGGAGCCTCTGTTTCTTCAACTGTATGGTTGAATTTGATAGCTAACAATACTCCAATTCCATAATCTAACACACGTTATTCCTGGGCATGACTGAGGGGGCAGCTTTAAAACGATCCAAGTCACCGGAGTGAAGGCACCCAGAGCCCAGGTCATGGCTTCTTAAGCACACTCTGGAATTGGCTGGCTTACAGAGAAGCTGCTGAGACTCTCCTCAGACCTGTAATGAGGAAAGAGGATGGGGTCTGGGAGAGATGGGAGCTGTCATCTCCTGGAGTTATATAACAACTGTTACGTCTACTTGGCTGCAGTGAACCCTGTGTGGGAGTCCCCACTTCTGCATTTCCTAACCCTTATCTATATGCGCACACTCACGAAAGAGTCATGGAAGGTTGGAGACATTTGTTTATGGCAGGTAGGAGGGTTGCCAACCTGGAGGAAGAGGAAAACTGGGGCAGAGAAATAAGAACCAAGGCCCAAGAGTTATTGCAGTGGAGGCTTCCTGGTAGAGCAGCAGGAATCTGATTTGTGATTCCGAAACTGAGCTTATTTCACAGGTGAAGTGCATCCACTCATATCTCAGTGTAGGGAACAAGATCAGATGTTAGAATGCAGTTCTTAATTTTTTTCCTCAAAGCCTCACTTTTTCTCTGTGAGAGAGAAGAAACCAGACTTCTGCTCTCAAAAATGATCTATAGTTACAGTGTTTACCAAAGAATTTCTATGTCAAATGATTTAAAAACCAGAGGAAGGCTTAAAAAAAAACCTGAGAAGTTGAAGTGTATGAGAATGGCATTTCCTGCCAGAAGGATTTCCTGTTTCAGGCAACCGCAGCGACCATGTGGTGAAACATCCGCTCCACAGCCTCAGCCTGTGTTCTCCAGGCCACTTCTCTGTTCTACTCACCCTTCCTCCCCGACGAAGGTGACATACAGCTTATTTCTCTGCAGGTCTTTTCTGGAGTAGCCCATAATCTGATTAAAAGCATCTTCTAGTAAGTGATCTCTTCTGATAATTAACCTGTCCATAAAGAGACAATTTGAAAAATACAGATTATTTTCTAATCCTTACCTTTCTACCATTTACCATAACCAGCTAAGTGAAAAGTGAAGTGACTTAATCCAACGCTATCTGCGATGCAGACACTTTGTTTGCCTTTAACTGTTAACAGCATTAGTAAAAGTTATGTAAGAGAATCATTGGTAAATAGAGCACTCCACCTATGACTTGTAAAGACAACTCAAGTCCTTCCTGAATGGTCCAATCAATTTATCCCAGAAGGAAAATGATTATAAAACAACACAACTTTGGTTTAGTAAAGGAAGAACCCTATGAGGTAATGTTTGAAGCCTCCATGCACCTAGACAAGGAATTCAGTTTACTAAGTGCCCAGAGAGATAGCTGAGAACAAGAAGAAAAACAGTTCTCCACATCCTCCAAAGCAGAAGGGTCACACTTGTGCTTAATTTAATTTCAAGTTAAGTGACTCTCGAGATTCCCTAAGTGACAGATACAAATGAATGACACTTGCCACCAATTAATCGACCTGTGATGGTGACAATTGAAGTCATCCTTCTGCAAATATCAGTTTGCCTTTAATGCCAATAGTACTAGAAAGGGAGCTGATAGGGAGGCCAAATACAGGAAGCTTGATCAAGACCTTCCTCAGCGAAGCGTGAGAAAGGCAAAGCTCAGAGGGGTACGGTGCTTGGGCAGGTTGACGTGTTCTGAGGGTGATGAAAGCGGAACTTGTGAATAGAGTCAAGCCAGTCCTCTCTGCGGGGTGTTGGGCTGGTTGTGGACCTCCTTTCAGGCACCCCAGGCAGTGCAGCCCCTCCCTGCTCTGTCCTCTCTCGGTGGCACAGTGATTGATCTCTAGTGGGCACACGGGACAGGGGTGGAGGTGGAGATGAAGGAGGTAAGGGCAAGTAGGGAATGAAGACAATTCTAGCCCAGACAACATGATGATATTTAAGTGTCCTCATTTAAGGGAAGCAAACAAAGAAAGGCAGAAACAACATTCATGACACATTTCACTGGACAAGTGAAGTTAGAACTGAGCACAGGGTTCCTACATGCAGGTCAGCTCAGCAGACAGTGATGTGCAATAAAGGACACTGTGGTAGCCTTATTATAGCTAATGAATATACTAAAAGACAACAAAGAAATACTTTCCAGGAGAAAAAAAAATCAACTTTTTATTTTGCTGTACTTTTGCATGGCATGTGATAGTCTTCACTGTTTGTTTTAAAAACCTTAAGCTAAATCATGCTTAATTCCAGAATTATGTTTTAGATGATCCAGTAATTTATACATGCCAAAATAATCATGCCTACTAGAACAGAGACTGGTCATCCCAAGTTACAGTGAATTTCCCAACTGCATCCCATCCTTTCACCATCAACAAACCCTATGGTTTGTATCACTTTGACTTACTTTAATTTCCCTGGGCCTTGTCCATATCCTTTAGTCTCTAACTTCCTGTAAAAGTTCCTTAGTTTGGCCTCAAAATCTCGCTTGTAAGGGGCTGGAGCCCGGGCATTGGCACGCTGAGTACCTACAGCAAACCAGAAAAAGAGAAGGGTTTGGATTTGTACAGTGTCCTGATGTTCATCCCAACACCATGAAAAATATAACCATGGGGCTGAGACCACCACAGTCAGCAAGTAAAAGGAGGCAATCCTTTTAGTTCGCCCACTTTTCACTTCTCCAAGTTGAAGGCTGTAACAGCCTAACAAAGGTCTTTAAGGTTGTCTTCTTTTGGCCTTTTGCTTAAGAGTAACAATTCTGTCTGGATGTTACAGTGATGCCCATGTGTTGGTCAACTGTTTCTTCTTTCAGTCCAAACTGAGTCAAACAGAGTTACTCATGTTTAATGGTAACTGTTCAGGGTGGAATATTTTTGCTTGCTGCTGAGATGCTATCATAGCAACTAGACAGGAAGTCGCAATGTGAAAGTAGGTGGTATATAAAACAAGAATGGTGACTTTCCATACTTCATGAAAAACCTACAGAAAGTACTTTTAGATAAATGCTATAAAACTCAGAGTTATTTTAGACACATAATTATATATATTTCATATTGCAAGGTAGAATAATCTTGATATAAAAACAGAAATTAGACATATTTGCAGAAGGCACATGTTGCACAAGACACATGTTGCACACTCCTGATTGCATGAAGAATAAATAATACTGCTACTCAATATTAATATGTGCCAAGTGCTGTGATTATCTACGGATTTTCTGAAGATGTTTTATATGTCATCCAATGTCAAGTATCACTAATAAGACATAAAAAGCAACACAGTTTGTTCCTCTTTCCATTGAAAAATCTGGCTTTATGTCACCAGGTGACTAAGCTGAGATACAGAACTGATGAAGAATATGGGAGTCAGACACAGAGCCAGGACAAAAACACTAAATATTCCAATAAATATTTCACAACATAATGAAAGAAACCAGAGAACAAAAATTTTGAAGTCTTGTGCATTACCCACCATATAAACTCACCAAATATTTCTTTAATGAATCAACTAAGTTGATGGCTCATTGCAATTTCTCATTGCTAATACTGTGTTAGATTCAGCAACAGATGCTCAAAATGAATAGGGTGGGGTTGCTGGAGTAGAAATTTTGGTTGGGAAGACAGAAATAAAACATGTCATATAATTAGAGAAACCATTAAGTCCTAAACTAGATGGTATACAAGATATAAAGCGGAGACAAAACTGTGCTCTGAGGGTGTATCCAGGCCTAAAGATCTATTTTGTTTGCCATACAATCATTTTTAAAGATTTTAAATTAATGTCCAACATTTAAAACTAGGAGATTTCAAGAAAAAAATAATCTAGATTTTTCTCTTGAAAATTATGTGGGAACTCTTGCACCACTGGCTTCATTTTCCCATTGCCACAGTAGGTAGCTGCTCCATTAGATAAAGCTTGTGTTTTCCATATGCCACAGCCATTCGGTGACACTGGCTGCTTGGCCCGCTTGGTATTTGCATTTAGGATCAGGGTCACAGAAATAATAAATGAGAATAAGTGGAGATCAAAATGGAAAAGGCCTGGGAGAGAGGCTTTATTGGCTCAGTCCTTATAAATAGAGGGCAATCTGTACCTATACTGGGGCAGGGCAGCAAGAGCTGGAAGAAGCATGAATGCATGTTCACAAGCCACCAAGGAGACCCTGCTAACCTAGAGCATAGGGGGAGCACAGGGCAGTAACGGGAAATTAAACTGGTCAGAAGGTTGGAGCCAAATTATGAGAGGAATTAAAAAAAACCTAGCTAAGGAGTCTGGACACCATGAAGTGAACAGTGGGAAGCTTTACAGGTTTTTGAGCAAGGGAATAACATACATATGATGTTATATTTGAGAAATGATTTTCAAAGTATGTGGAGTGGACTCAGGATGAGAAGGGGGGAGGGAGACTGGAGGGAGTAGACCTTGCAGCAATGCAGGCCTGAGCAGTTGAGGCTTAGGCAGGACAGTGATTGCTCAGAGAAACATGTACAATGTGGAATGAGAACTGGTAATAGTAGATCAGTGAGGAAGAAAGACAGGAAGCTCTGATACATAGCACAGTTTTTAAACAATAACATAGCTTTCATTTGTTAAGTGCCTGCTATGCACTGGGACCAAGCATTTCATATTGAGGATCTCGGCAAACTCTAAGTCCATGAAGCAGGCATTATGATTAGTACCATCATCACTACCGCTTTGTAACTACAGAAACTGCAGTCATATGTTGGTGAATGGTAGGTTTGGGGTTTGAGCCAGGTCTACCTGGTGCTACAAGGAGTGTGGAAAACAATGCTGTTGGACAGAGACATGTGAAGCTTTATACATACTAAGCTGGAGTAGACAGCTGTTCAGGTGGATATATTAACAGGCAATGGAAAATACAGTATTGGGATTTTGATGAGAGATGAGGGCCACAGTTGGGGATTAAATGAGTGAGTGTATGTATGGCGCTTTGCACAGTGCTTTCAGGTAAGAAAGAAGGCCCATACAGTTGTTAGGTGTTATTGTTATCCATATAGAGGCAAGTACTAAAGATAAGGGGAAACGTGTTGGGGTTTTAGGAATGAATTTTAATAAAACTGGCTAGTGATCAATATGTCCAGAGGTTTATTTGCATAGGTATGAGTCTTTTGCCCAAAAAACTAAGAGCTGTGCCATAAAGGTAACATATAAACTTGACATTAAAAGGTCAGGGATGCAGAAGAGACTCCTAGGTAGTGGTTCTCAATCTTTACTGCACAGTAGACACACTTAGGCAGCTTTAAAAATTTTTAAATGTTCAGGCCACATCTAAGTGAATGACAGCAGAATCTGAAGGGGTGGGACCTAGGCAGTAGTGTCTTATGCAGATCTTCAGATGACTCCAGTGTGCAGTCACAGTTGGGAGCCATTATCCCCTACAGAACATTCAAATGCAACCAATGAAACACCTGGGCATCATCCAGAGACCAACAGGGGCGAAGATTCCAGTATACTTGAAAGGCATCATTTGCAGCATGAAGGAACATGACCTCTGGGAGCACAAGCCTGCTCTCTTGGAAGGTCAAAGGACAGCGCAGTGCAGCACAAGAGGATAAAGCTGTCAGGGCTGTGGCCTGAGAAACTGGAGACTAATAAACCCAGACAGCTCAGAAAGTAGCAGTAATGAATCAGCTTTCAAGAGGAAAATCACTGATGGGGAAGAGGACAAGGAAGAACAAAGGACTGAGTGAAGATCTTTCAGGACTCAAAAGAAACATGATTCTTCAAGAGTTGATTACCTTAAAAAAATGACAGCACATATACGATTGCTGTATAATTTAAGATGTTTAAAAGGGTGTGGGAAATGCCAAAATGCATTCCATCAATACCAATACAGACCCTTAATAAAAATTAGCTCTGATTTCATTCATAGTCTAGATAAAGGGATTTGATTATGGAGGCTCTGGAGACAGAAACTGTTCAATGCAAACATTCTTCTGCTAATAGTTGTAGTAAGAAAAAAGTCATTTATACATTACTTCATGGTTTAAAAATTACAGTAAATTATTTTCTTGGCCCTTGTCAAATTCATAATGTATATCAGGGGCAACTGCCAAGAAATTCCAGGGAAGGAATGATGGTACTTCTACTTTGGAAATCAAAAATTTTTTTGGAAGATTAAACTAATAGAACCACAACTGCAAGTGAAGTTCTAGGATATAATACTCCTACAGAGAAAGTAATGTACGGTCACTACTGTCTTAGAAAAGGAAGTTAGACATAAAAAGGTCAATTTAGGAAGTGATCAAAGGAAGGGCTGACTTCATAGGTAGTAAGCACTATGTTAATTATTTGCAGGAGAAAATTTCAGTAACAGACATTAGGATTTTTTTTTTCTCTGTACCATTGCTAGGCACACCTAAAGTCTTTCCAAATAGTGCTACACTATTTCCATTTACTATTATAGAACTGAATAATTAATACAAATTACAGAATTCGACCTGACCATACTTCATGTGATACTAGAAAAATCTTGGCGTCAAACTGCTGAGAAGTCTGGGTCTTTTTTGATTCCAGATACGTCACTAGGAACCCAGATGGCTTTGATGACCAGCTGTCACTCTGCCCTGGACAGGCTGCAGCTCAGCCTAATCCCGCACAGCTCCAGGCCTCCGGACGGGGATGGCTCAGAAGCCCACTTCTTTCCTGGTTCACTTCCTAAAAACAACTCTGTGACATTTCTTTTTAAAACAATTCCCTGCCAGTGAATGAGAACAAAAGCATTACGATAATGTCTGGAAGACTCTACCTTTTGGAACATGGGGAAATAGAAATTATGGGGAAAAAACATTTCCAAAGTAGGTGGAGCCAAGCACAAGTACTCAGGTCCTTGCATTTTGCCTCCTACTCTTAGAGAAGTGAAAGGCCCTCAGCTCATTGTTTTGGGCTTGCTGATGCTGTCATTTACATACCATTTATTTTTTTAAAACTGACTTAATCATCTCATTTCTCAGACCCTGGCAAATCAGAAGCAATTTATTAAAAGGGGACCCTGAAGGGCATCTCGATTGCATTGGGATAGGGACAAGGGAGACTAACACCACCAGCAAAACAAAGACAAAAACCTTCTATGCAGCAACAGAGACACTATTTGGCTGTCCCTTAGTCTCTGGATGACAACTTGCCCATCCCCACACGCCAGGGAGCAGCCTTCATTGCTGCTATTTGGGACCTACCTCATCTCTGTGGGGCTGAGCAATGAAGGGATAGAACATTTTTTCTAAAAACAAGGACAAAGCTGCTTCAGGGGCTGTGTGAAAGCTGGAGGAAGGGAGAGGGAAGGGAGTGAAGGAGGGAGGAGAGAGCGCCACACACACACACACACACACACACACACACACACACACACTAGGTGGTGGAGGGAAGTGAAGAGAGAATGTTTGTGACAAGAGCAGGAGATGAGATAAACAACAGTGATGATGCTAAGACTTTGGAGGGAGAAAGAGGAACAGAGGATCCTTAAGGAGTCGCCCTGTGTTGGGAGTGAGAATTCTCTCTTGCATCTCATGCTTTCAGGACCACCTTCAGTAAAGAAAACACATGGCTCTTCCGCAGCTCCAGTCTGTTTCACTTCTGCCAAGTGTGACCTGGTGCTGGTAGTAGCTTCCAGAGAGTCCAGTTCTATCCAAGTAACAACAGTTTGGGCAATGATCGCCTGCAACCATGAACTACCCTCAGTGCACTGTGTACAGGGAAGCAGGGAGAAAACCATGTATTTAGGAAAGAGTTTCAGCAAACAGCGGGTTAAATAAAATCTGACACTTAAAGCCACAGCTTTGGTTACATGGAAAATTCACCAAAGTGAGCACATCTCCAACAATATCAGATAAATTAGGTGTTACCGCATTTAAATTCCTAGAAATGTGTGGCTACAAAAGGTCCTTAAAAGAACTTCTGGGTTCCATATTTGGCATAATAAACCAAATATTTTTTTCTTTCTGGAATAGCTAAGGTCGAGATTGGCATTATAATGATCTTAGCAAAACAAACGTTCACATTCCACAGTTTCAACAAATTTTAGGTGAACACTCTAACAGCTGTAAAAAGCAGTTAGTCAAAGTTTCCAAAGCCCCTCTCTCTTACATGGAAAGACATGTAGATGTGCTTAGAATGAGGAAGGGAAAGTTTACCAGGTTCCTAGGTGCTCTGAAAGACGATTATTCAAATCTATTATTGTTGTAATACTCACAATATTATTCTCACAGCATTGAAGGGATAACATTCTTGTTATAGGAAGGAGGATTAGACCACTTTAAAAATTTTGTTCGAAATGTTTTAAAAAAACTTTAGGAATACTGGTAGAAGGACAGGCTACTGTACTTAAAGAAATAAGGTTCCTCCACAGGGTAAATGAGGCTAGCTAGTTCTCGGCTTGTATCATGTGGAATCAGTTACAGCTACTTCCATTGATATCAGGCAGTACATCCCCGTTTCAAGATCAAATAAAGCTTGCTGAAAGAGAGCAGGCCAAAAATATGGAGCTGATTCTTTCTGAAAATCAAAACCACCACAAACACTGCTAGCAATTTAGATATATCTGGGGTCTCCATGTCTTTGGAAAATACTTAATTCTAAATATGCTTTCAGAATGCAATTTATTACCACCGCGGATTACTCCATGTACATTTGTGATGCTAACTGAAAAGAAGTGAACTGAGTCCCCATTTACAATTTTCATACAGTCTCAAAGAATGTTCAGCCAGTCCCCAAGAACACATGCCTTTGTATGGCTTGGAAGGGAGAAAATCTGGTGATCTACCTTCTTCTCAGGGAGGATGGGCCACAGAAAAAGCCTGGAAAGGAAAGCCTTGACTGGAATGAACAATAATCTATACAGCTTCATTTCTTTAACCATAAATCATCAGTTTAGGGAAAACCTACTTAAATTTCATCACAGGGTTGAGCTAAGATAAAGACAGAATGATTCAATATCTAAGCAGCCAGTGCTGCAAATCAGGAAGAAATGGATTTATGCATTCCAGTTACTAATAGTTCAAATATTGACAAACTATGCTTCTCACAATCAGACTTTCAGAAAAAAAGAGAAAGGGATAAATTAACCTTTATTAGATGCTTATTATGTTCCAGGTTCCAGGTGAGGTGTACTCTAAATAACAATGGGAGGTGATTACTATTAGCCCCCAAACACAGTTGGTAAAGACTGAGGCCTTTGAATTTCATCAGTTATTCCTCTACACCTTTAAACTTCCCTGTAGTGTCATATGCTTATTTCTTTTCATCTTGTATCATCAAAACGGCATTTCCAAGTTGCCCTGTGCTTTCGTTGCCCAGCTGACCTGTGTTTTGCCTCCAGGGTCCTGCTCTTCCACAGACCTGCACTGCACTGGCTGCTGCTTTGCCTCATTCAACGAACCACTCTTCTTCCACTCACATCTTCTGACCTTTGCACACACACAAGCTCAACTTCCCCATCCTAAAATCCCTGCCTTAACTCTTCTATTAATTATTGTCCTACCTTTTTTTTCCACTCCCATACTTCATAAAAAGAAAATTCTATCTATACTCTTGGCTCCATTTTGCATCTCATATCATTCTGTACCTGGTCACATTCCAGTTTATGACCTATTACTTCATGGAAACTTCTCAGGCAAAGGCCCTATAAAACTTCATGACTTTCAAATCTAATGGCCTCTTCTCAGGCCTCATCCTTCTTGATCCTTTTGAGGATTTCACTCAGTTAACCATTCCCTCTTCCTTGGATCCTGCCCTTCCTGGAAAGACATTCCTAATTATCTCCCAAAATCCATTGGCTCTCTTTCTCTCGCTTGCTCCTCTATCTCATCCCACCCCTTCAACACTGGAGTTCCTCATGTTACCATCGACTCTTTTTCTCTTCTTTCAAAGACTTGTCCTCACTAGTTTCTCTAATCTAAACTCTGGAGTTCAGCTAGGAATGCCCGCATTCCTAACCACCAACTTTCCTGTGCTCCATGACTGTCTTTCCAGTTGTCTCTGGGTATCTCTAGTTGGATGGGCCAAAGATTTCTCAATAGAACATGTTCAAAACCAAACTCATTTAACACCTCCCCACCAGTCTAATCTTTTTCCATTGTTGGTGAATAGGGTTACCATCACCCTCACAGTCCAGGCTGTAAGGATCTCAGAATCGTCCCTAACTGGAGTCTAAGTCCTGGTATCTCCATATCCAATGCATCCTTTGACTTATATCCCTTTTCTCTATCACCATGAGTCTGGCCCTTTATCATGTCACCTTGGTTAATGCAATAGCCTCCCAAGTGGTTTCTCTGACTCCAGTTTCTCATCTTCTAACCCATCCTCTATATTGCCACCAAATCTATCTTTGTAAAACAGGATATTCTTCTGTAAATTTTTAGTGCCTCCATATGGACTACAAAGGAAGGCTTCAATGATCATCTGGCTCCAGCCTATCTTCCCAACCTGAGCTTTGAGACTTTGCCTTCAGTTGTATCTCTATTGATTTGCCCTAAACTACTTTCATGCTTCTGTGGCTTAGTTTATGTTACCTAGAATATCCTTCTTCCTTTGGTCTACCTGGTAAACAGATATTCATCATCCTTCAAGGCTCTCCTTCATACCTGTTATTTTCATCTTTTCCCAAACACCCTACCCCTAGTCTTGAAGAATTGTTTCCATACATCTCTTCATTACAGGATTAACCACAGAGTTTTATAGAGTCATTTATTGCCTCACTGCCCCAGCATGAATCCTTCAAAGGCAGAGGCTGTATTTTCATCCTTGCAGCACCAGGGTCTAATTCAGTGCTCGGATCATAGCTGGATGCTCAATAAATCTGTGTTGAATGAACAAATAGACCTTTTCCTGTGTGCAGTATTAGGATGTAGCTTCATTATCGTAGCAATATGTGAGAACACGTTATATATTAACATACAGCAGCTTCTAGTGATATATATGGAATTTGAATTTCATTAAAATAAATTCTGATAGCTGTTAAAGTGTGAACAATACATTGCCTGTAATAAGGATAAACATAGTGATATTCTGTCAACATCATGACTACCTTCCTTTAAAAAACTCAGTTGCTAAGGCACCATTCATTCATTCATCCATCCACTCCCTCATTCACACCAACATCTTTCAAAAAGCATTTGAAGTTAACAATTTTAGTTTATTTCATTTATCAACATGTTCTGTCTGCCCATGTGTCTCTAATCTTCCTATCTACTTAAATAATTAGCGATACTGCAAGGAAAAACTATCCAAGTCCATTCAACTGATTAATTTTAATTCTGTATTATTTCTTGAAGTAGAGATTTCTTTTTATTAGTCATTGAATCAGTCTCCTAACCAGAGCTTTTTAAACGCAAAGAGCTAAGATAGCATTGTGTACTCCAATATCTTCCTAGATACTTCAGGCATTATATAACTTAATAACAAGTAAATTCTGTATTTGAGTGTATCATACTGCTAACATTTATCATCCTATTCTGGAATGTCATTATTTTCCTGTCAAAATGAATCCCCATGGAAATAGCCAGTTTTAAGAGACAGAAAGTGGCACATAATACTAAACATGTACTCAAAGTTTCCCTTAGTGTCCTTCATGAAGGACAGAACGTCTGACTTTAGGGCTCACCCCTCAAGAGACTTCACTGCAGGAGTAGGTGGACTCACCTGGAGAGTTCTGGGGAGAGGACACGGGAGAGCCACGGGGAGACTGACAGTAGCTGGGGTGGAGTAAGGCATGTGGAGGCACATAAGACATTATCTCTTCTTCAAATAAACTGGGGAAAGACAAGACATAAAATGCATATTTTAGCCAGAGGAGGGAATAAGCCCTGTTTCCATGATGGGTAAGAGTCGATCTCTGTCCTATCCCATCTGAGGTCCAGTTCACATTCTAAAGTGAGCACTTGTCCCCTTTTTCCTCTAGGCAGTTCTTGGGACCAAAGAGCTGGCTGTTGCAGCATTCGAGAAACCTGTGGTTATTTGCCTGTTTCCCTACCAATTTTAGACAATATTATTTCTATTTTGCCACTTCAATATGTAATTTGAGTTTTACACATTTTGACATGGGTATTTTCTCTTTGAAAATACCATCCAGGTTTTTAGATTTGGGAATAAGATTCAAATATAAGAGACAATGTTTATTGAGAACCGATATTATACAAAGTACATTCTATATCTTCATTCCAATAAATACACAACAGGGTTTCAACCTTCAAACAGCTTAGGATTTAATTGAAGAATTAAAAGCAAAATAAAACAAAACACCTCCTAAATAATTACAACTGCTAAATAACTGGCTGTTTCATTTACTCTGACTTTATTATGTTTTTTCAAATGAGAGAATTTTGATCTTAGATTACTCAATCTAGTGTCTTCTTTTTCCTCCATATTGAAATTGGTTTCTAATATTCTCCTAAAATATAGTATCCAGGGATCTGAGATCTTGGAATCCCAAACTTTTCATACATATGTATTTATATATGTGTATAAGCATGTAAATGAAGTTTCTTTTATTCATCATGACTTTAATAGGTATCATTCCTCCCATAGTTTAATATTTTGTAACATATATGCATAGCTGAATAATATATAGTTTTGCCTTATGCATTGTTTAAAAATTACATAAATGCTCTATAAATAGATGGCATTCTTGAACTTCTTCTTGTTCAACTATTTTTTATGTCTATATTGATACATAAGGATCTAGTTTATAACTTATCTGCTGTGCTCTAGTCCATTCTTTGAAAAAAAAAGCAGTTTATTTATTCCTATCTCTTTTGAAAAATATTTACTTTTCCTCCAATTTTGTGCTTTTACCAATAATGGAACAATGAACACCCTGTATATATTATCTTGTATATAGGTAAAAGAGTTTTTCCATGTAAATATGGTATACATTAAAGGCAGAATTGCTTAGTCATAATGGATATGCCTCTTCAGCTATACAAGGTATTGTGAAATTGTACTCCAAAGAGGTTGTAGAAATTACAATTCCACCAAATCCAGACAATATGAAAGTTCCTATTTCTTATTTGGTGTTATCAGACTTTGTGATTTTTTTCAAATCTAGTAGTGTGAATTAGTATATAATTATTTGAAATTGCATTTTATGATCACTAGAGTCTTTCTATAAGATTACTGGCTATTCTTGCTTCAATTTTTATGAAATGGCTTTTTATATCCTTTACCTATTTCTCTCCTGTGTTCTCTTCTTTTAAATTGATTGAAAGGTATTTTTTGGGTGTTTATGATATCTTTTTTTTAAGTATGTTGTGAATATATTCTTCCAATTTGTTACCTTTCTTTATGCCTTTTATGTTATGTCTTTCGTCATGTAATTTTTAAATTCAAATGTAGCCAAATTTATCAATCATTTCCCATATGAGCTTTGATAGAGGTACATTTTTTTACATGAATCAAGTTAGTGAAAGAATATGTGAAATAGAGTGATCAATAACAAATAAAGCAAGGTCATTTAAAATTTCCTTAGTTTTATTACAGCAATATTAGAAAATAAACTTAAATGGATTTATTTTGAATTGTATAATTTCCTACAGATATCAAGTTGGCAGTGAGTACTGGTGACCAAATTTCAACTTTTTTATTTGATTTTCGAAGCCTAAACTCTTAAACTCATAAAGTAAATAAATAATGTCAAATCAGCAAAAGGGTACAAAACACATTTTGAGACAAAAATTTTGAAAGAAAATATAACAATGACCTCTCTTCTACTCTGTTGGGGTAAGCTGTATATACCCTTCCATTGTTCAGTTTTATCACTGGGACATTCTATTGATTGGCTTCTACAAACCTTTCCCTCCTTCACCAGCAGGGTACAAAAAAAATCAGATTGGTCTCAGCAGTAAGAAATACAATCTGAAATGAATTACCACTAAATCACATATTAAATCTTCAACACGAATATTCCACAAGTTCTTTTTTTATAATTGAAGTATAGATGATATACAATCTTACTCTGGTTTCAAGTATATAACATGGTGGTTCCACAGTTACCCACAATATTAAATCCTCACCCCCTCTAGTGCAGTTACTATCTTTCAGCGTAGGAAGATGTTACAGAATCATTGGCTATATTCTCCATGCTGTACGACCATCCCTGTGACCAACTTATATTGTTATTGAGAATTTTTTTGCCTCTTTATTATTTGTTATCTTCCTGACCCACCTACCCCTGTCCCTCCCCCATGTCAACCACCAGTCACTTCTCAGCATCTATGAGTCTTCATATTGTTTTCAGATTCCACAAAATAAGTGAAATCATATGGTATCTGTCTATCTCCATCTGTCTTATTTAGAATAAAGGAGACATTTTTAGGCTGCTAGCATATTAATTTTCTAAATGCTCCACAATATTGATGACAGGAGACTTCCCACTTCAAAAACTAGTGTTACGTACCTCAGCAACATAACAAGGTCTGCATCACTTGAAAGACGCACCAATCCTGGGGTCCCTTCAGTTCGGATAAATTGGATCTTCTCCCTATTTAAGTAAAGAAACAGCTCAAAATATATGTGGTAGACTTCTGGGAAATAACTCACTGTTTAAGGTACCATTTTTAAGAATAATGGTCACAACATTTTTTTGGTACCAGTTATGAGACAGGTGTTGGGTGAAACCCTAGGAAAATACATGCAAGACAGTCAGGGTTCTTGCCTTCAAGGAGGACCTCGTAGTATGTCAACTATACTTCAGTTTAATAAATAAAGCAGAGGAGGGCCTCATGTGCATCAGCATCACCCATTCCGACACTGTGAGAAAAATTATTTTATTGCTTTCATAACTTTCCGCCCAAGTACAACTTACAGGTGGTAGTGCCATCCAACCAAGAGAGCCCTGTCTCTGCTCTAAGGCAAAGCCCACTTCGGCTCTCATCTACGCAGCAGTCTGGGCTGTGCAGGCTGACGGCCTGTTACTCCAAAGACAGACTGTAAAGGGATGTTCACCTATTTTTCTGAGTAAGTACCTCTAAATTATGTGTCATAAGTACATTCCACTTGGAAGCAAATAGTACCTATGCATTATGTATTCAATATGAAAGCATACGGTTCTTTCAAATAACTGAAAATCTGAAACAATGTTACTACTGGTGGTGAAATCGTATACTTGTGCAAATGTATATATACTTATTCATACACATATCAAACACAACCACGTGAGTTATTTGTACCAATATTTCATTATAGAGATAGGCAATGACACTAATTTTTTGTACTATCTTTAATTCTTTATTTGAATATAACTTAAATAAAAATTTTCCTAGTTACTTCGCTTCATTATTTTATGCTATTTCAAGGCATATCATTACTTTTTATAGGATGAGGAAAAAAATAAGAACAAAAAATATGGTACTAAAATCATTACCTTTAATAGAAACATAGGGAGAAACACAAATATGCAAATTTACTCTAAGTGCTAATGACAATATCTTGATTCCTATATACTATGAAATAAAGTATCAGTCTCTGGTGTAAGTATTTATTTATACTTGGTTCTTATCTACAGAGCTGCTTGTTTTCTATTTGATACTTTAATAAAGTTTCATTGCATTTTATATTTCCAAATTCCAAAATGTTTTCTTAATTGCTTACAGATCTGAAGGCAATGTAATGGAAGGCAAAGTTTAATTGTTGAGATGAAAAATTCCCTAATGCATAGAAAAGTTATTTGCTCTCAGCCACATAGCTTACTAGGAATGATAAACAGAGTTCAGTCCTCAGCTGCTTCTGCCTAGAGCCGTTTTACATAATATGTTAGTACATGAAGTATATAATCTTTAGTACTACCAAGTTTTCTTTTCTGTCCTTTATTGCCAGAAGCAGTATTTTATATATATATATATTTCTATTTAACTATATATGTATATATATAAAATAGCTATGTTATATATTATATATATATATACACACTATATATAGTAGCTAGCTACTGGTTATATATATATGTGTGTATATATATAAGTATATATACAGACACATACACATATATATAAGGCAATGAATGGCAGACATGTATGTCAAGAAATTTTTCAGAAGAGAAAGACCAGCCTCTCTGCTTCAAGTTATTTCGGTTTGAAGGCTTGAACCAAGCAGAACATTTTCCCTCAAGTGTTACAATCCTGTGTCTGAAGCGCATGATGGAAACCAAGGACCATTATCTGTTGAATGATTTTTGATAAGAGATATGAAAGTTGGTTTAAAAAAGCTAACTTAGAGAAAAGTTACCTTGGAGAAAAGATGTACAATAACTTAACCAGAGAAGTACTCTTATAAGGATCAGTAACAATATGCTTTGACTTTGAAGAATCAAAAACTAACTCCAACAAATACACAGTTTATCTCCTTAGTCTATCATCACAATGAATCAGGCAAACAGAACAAAACCAGAAAACAAGCAGGATGAGTGCTCTCCTCCACGGAACTGGAGCTCTCCAGAGCGGCTGAGTGGTGGAAAAGATACTGTGCTCTGGACCGTGCTTTCTGTTTCCTGTGAATAAGGAGGAGATCATAGCTTCCTGAGTCACAAGGATGACAGGGCAAGGAAAGGAAAGGGAAAGACACCAGAGGAAATACGCCAATTGGGAAACTTTTCATCACTTTCCAGATACTTACTATTAGGCAGTGAAGGAAACTAGTCTGATTCTTAAGGCAAGAACATACCAGAGGCAGGCTGAGACTAGCTTTCTGCCAGGGGTAATTTACCACAGTGACAAGCTATGGGTCATATGCTTCCAGCAACAAGAGACTGGTGCTTATCATCTGAAGTACATCATACCACTAAGTACTTTCTTATATTAATTTTCATTATTTCCACAAACATTTTCTGAATGCCTAATATATGCTGGGCACAGTACTGCATACTAAGAATCCAACAAGGTATAAGGCACAGCCCCTTTCTCAAAGAGTTCATGGTGCAGTGGAAGAGAGAAAGTCAATGGGCAATTCTAGTATTATATGAAGATACTTAAATTGTTCCATTCACTTAACTGACTCTGTTCAGGCCTTATACCCACACTTATTCTATAAAGTCCTTCATAAAGTCCTTTCATGTAGAAACAAAGGAGACATTGGTTTATTAACTGTTAAGAGAGCAGATTAAGGCTGAGGAAGAGAAGGAAGTCAGCAGATATCCTCGGAAATGTCACCAATCTTCTGAGAAAACAAAGAGGAACTACTACTTGGTTATCAGTTACTTGCCCAACATCCTATAGAACTGTACTGTATTTGTCAAATTGGTGTCCTTGTCTCCTACAAGTCTACAGACATAATTTTAAATTTTAGATGAGTTTAAAAATTTTGTGTTTTCACTTTGATGATCAAAACTGCTAATATTGAAGTAAGCAAACAAAATAAATGGACTTAAAAAGTCAATAATGCATTTATGCTAAATAAAGCCTAAATGATGTCCTGAATTAAGAACAGAAGTTTTACCATAGTTTACAAGTAGAGAAGTGGCGGTAGATTCATCATAGAGTACATTTAATGATATATTTTTCTGCAGTTGTATTTTGGAGTGTACCATTAAATGAACTGGCTCATCAAAACAATGAAGCAGTAGATAATAATACACTATTTGGTAAGAAGGAAAAAATGACCACAAGAAGGCCACAGATGCATGTGATGGGCTGTTAGATGCAAAATCAAAGGGGTCAAATGAAACAAAAAACGCAAATGCATCTCTTTCCACTGACAATGGTCTCCACGGTGGGGATTTGGCTTCTAAAACACAAAACCTCACATTAATCAGTAATTCAAATGTTTTCATAGTTTCTATTTAATTTACATCTTTTGGTTTTATAATTTATAAAAACTAGAAGGATAAGAAGTTCACACATATTTTATATTTGTACACATCTATGTTTCATTAAAATAAGTGGTTGAAGGTGACACTGTAGCTCTGCAAAATATCTCTTCCTTTCATAATGGAAAATAACAGATTTGGCTCTCAACAAATTTCCTTAAGTCTGCTCATTCTCTGAAATAAACATAACAAGTTTGAGAAGTATGTTAAAGATAACTATGCCTCTGATTAGAGGAACATTTTAAAGTTACAATTAATATATTTATTCAATTTTACTCAAGGGGAATATTTGCAAGTTACATTAATATATTTATTATTATATATTTATATATATAATATATATTTATTCAAGGTTATTTTATAAATTTATAGAGTTAGAAGAACTTTGTGGCAGTCTAATTTTTTTCTTTACTGCCTGCACCCTGGCGAAGAAATTTTGTTCAATTTTCCTGGCTTATAATGAGGACTAAGATTACATTCAAGCATTTTATCACTTGACCCTCTCTCATGGGTGTTTCTCTCCGTATGCCCCAGGGAACATTCCAGCACTTCCTTTACTGTCTCTTCTCACCGGGCAATTCAGTTACAACTTAAGTTACTTTTGAAATAGGATTTTCTTGAGGGCAAAATCCCTACCTCCTTTCTTTTCTGTGTTCCCCAAGTTCCTAGCACTGTGCTGCATACATGGCAGTGCTCAGTAAAACCCAAACCAGGCACATGATCAGTTAATGACAAAATTAGAGTTGCCTCCCAACAAATTTCTCTGAATCCACCCAGTGTTTAGTGTAAACTATCTTGTTATCATTTTTTTGTTGTAGTAGAGAAAAAGAGAATCAGAAAGCTGCCATCAGATCATTTACTGAAACAGAACCCACTGAGGGAAATGCAATGATAGGTAAAGACATAATCTCTTAGTAAGAAAACTCGCAACTGTTATAATGAGATGCCAAGCCGTGTAGTGAAAACCCCAGAAGTTCCTGGTTGCTGCTGTCTCTCGGATTGCCCATAATACTTAGACCTTTGTAACCACGTCCTCTAGCACACAGAATCCCCCCAGAAGGCCAACGTTAGCGGATCATCGGAGGAAGATGTACATGGTCTCAGACTGGAATTCCCACAGAAAATACTCTCGTGGAAACCAACCTACATTTTGGTGAAGTAAAGGAGGGCATGTGATCAGAAACAATCAGAAGCAACAATGCCTCTAAACCACAAAACTCTCTGGATTGCAGACTCTGCACACACATTATTCCTATAGATACAGTTCAGTACACTTGCAAAAACATGTATGTTTTAAACACTGCCTGAGGGCAATTTTTAGAAATCCCCATGACTTCTCTAATGGTGTAATGTCAAGAAAGGAAAAATTAGCATGGATCGTTTATGTTCTTTATCACAGTCATAGGGCATGGTATGACTTGAAGGGTAGAGCCAAGTGGTAGAAAGATCAACTTTTCTTTCCACTTCCATTATATGGGTTAGATTTGGAAATAAAGGTCCAGTATGGTCAAATAATTCTAATGGGCACATGGAAGGTGACACCAATTAGCCATGTGTTTAGGGGCAAAATTTGTTGTAAACAGATGTAAATCAGCTCCTTGCTAAGAATTTAGAGTGCTATTTAACTCTCTTTGCTTGTTTCTTCACCTTGAAATAAGCCTACGTTATGGAAAGGATTAAATGAACAAATGCAAATAAAATGCTTTGTATGGAACCTATTACAGAGTAACACTTACTAATTTTTAACTGAGTATTTTAATTAGATAGGCCCCATAACTGTATATTCCTTTTTCAATAGACAGTATGATCAATTGAAAATAGAGCCAAACTAGACGCCTGGTGACCAATTCCTTTTTTGGTTTCTGTTGTTGGTAGTTTGTTTTAATCATGTTATTTACCTTGGCTAATTCCATAATATTTATTGAGTACTTCTATGGAATGCAACAGATAAGATACTGGTCTCTCTATGCAACTGAAATAGTGCTGTGAGTACCAAAGAGGTAATACATATGAAGGCTTTGTATTTCTCATAGTTCAAAGGATGATGGGAAACGTTATTCTCAAAAAGGCAAAATTCTATATAAAGCAAAACCATTTTGGACTCTAAAAGGAGTTTAGATAACACACACACAAAAGCATCCGTTTATAACACACCCTACCTAAGGCATTCTAAGAGCTTGAAGCCTAAGTCCATCATTATCCTGAAGATACCTAGAATGAATGTACTAGGATGTGTAACTAGAGGTTGGGATTTTCTGATGAATTATTTTGTTATGCATTCGATAACAAATGTGTTAATTGAAAATATATTCAGGAATTGATACTTTATTTTATCTGCCTGTAGTTTTATTTTTAAACAAACAAATAAATAGCCCGAACAAACAAATTGGTTACTGTGAAGCAATAAGAATGGACAAGCCAGTTAGCATTTAAAGGGATAAGTAGGGACACAGCAATATTTTCTAAACAATGATATAAAATGTCAAGGCAAGGGAAATAAGAACCTGAAATACTAATTTCTGGAAAATAGAACTACAAAAACTAGTAGTTTCCTGCATTTTGGGAGTCATTAGTGAGAAGCCTAAAAAAAAAAGTCTACCACAACAGAAAGAAAAACATAAGCTACTTTGGGAAAACCTAAACAAGAAACATTCAGGTCCTCAACAAATAAACAAGAAAAGTTTACAAGTAAGAAATGAAAGGGTTGAATAAATGAAAAAATATACTTGTAGAGGAAAAACAGGAAACTATAATTTTAATTGTACCCAAAGTAATTTAAAAATAAAAACAATCCCTATCAAACTCCCAATGTAGTTTCAAAGTTAAGAGCATGATTCAAATTTCACTTCAATATTCAAACATGTAAAAAGCAGACTTCATTAAAGACCACTTTGTGCTATCACAAATGGTAATTCACTGTTCTCTGATTTTAGAAATGCCTTGTTATTTTTGGGGGTTTGGGGAAAGCAATGAGGCTGGATTCAGTACTGATATTTTTCTTTGGTCCACACGGAGTGCATATTGAATGAGCTATTAAAGAAGGAATGCATTTAATTGAACTCTTTCCTTGAAAATGCAACAAAATACAGCAAAAATCAGGAGTGAAACAGACACACCTAAAACACTGTTATTCATTATGTTAGAAATGGTTTGAAAATGAAGACTGAACCATTTTTTAGCAAGAAATACAATGCTTTGTTGAAATATCCAATGGATGTACATATTTATAACTTGGGAAATATTTCAATGTTATATTAGAAACTACATTTATGGGACGAAGATTTAACAAATACCTAGATGTAATATTTTAAAAGAATTCAAACTAATTTTGGCTATGAGAGCTCCTCTTTGGGGCCTTTATTATCTTAAATGATTGGCTGTTCAGTTGTTTCAAAGTTAATAGTTATGGGATTCCATGCGTGGAAAACATGAAAACTAGACATGCACCTATATATGATGTATATGTCAAAAGCCTATATATGAATAAATTAGCATGTCCATTCAAATAAAACATGAGTAGCAATTACTGCTTTTGCAAAGCCACAAGATAGACAGGTTCTAAGCATCTGTGTTCCATACTGTCCTAGGTGGAAAATCTCAAAGCTCTATTGGACACACAGTAAGATGAGCTGCCTGAAAGGATGTTTTAATGCACCTTTGGATGGCTTCTGAAACGTTATCATAATGATGCTGCCATGAAGTTTTGACCCTCAGTAATTTCTGTTGTACCTTAAACCAGAGGGTCAATCTTCTGTGTAGCCCTGGAGCAGTCAAGGCTGGTTCCATGGTGTATGTGTAAAAGATTTTACATCAAAGCTTTCAGTAGGAAACAGCACGAGTACAACACTAGAAAACGTTCCTACACAGAAGTTAATTATGGAACTCAAGAGATCCTTCCTGCATTCTAATGATAACCACAGAATCACACAACTCTGTGTGTGTGTGTATATATATATATATACACAATCAGTCTTATGGATAAGTGGGTTTGGAAATCAAAGTAAATTTAGGGGCAAATTACTTTAAACTGAGTCTTTGTGATGCCATAAAGAAGTGAAAGACAGACTACTAATATAATACTAACTTAAATTTGATGTATGCTTACTACTTCTTACACAGTACCAAGTGCTTTAAATATATTACCTGATTTAACCTTCAAAATGACCCTGCAAGTTAGAAATTGGTATCCCATTTAATAGATGAGGAAACCATGACTTGGAGGGGTTAAATCCTTCATTCAAAGTCACCTGGGGAGTAAACTGCAGAGCCAGAATTCAAACTTGGTCTGTCTGACCCCAAACCTGAACCCTTAGAATGTATATTCTACTGTTTCAAAGAGCCATTATTAATGCAGGTCTCTCCAGTGACCATTACTATGTGGTATCAACAAATTATTTTAACCAGGTGTTTTAAAAATTCAATAACTGTGCCTATGTAAATAGTTCATATGAAAATAATTGATCCAATCCAGATTTCCTGTCATTTCAAGTTGGTGCAACAGAAATCATGTTGGTCCCAGACACCTGAGAGAGGAGTAAGTAGATTAGGAGAAGCCTATGAGAGACGGCTGTGGAGGTCTCAACAGGAAACTGCACAAGAATCGGCCAAGGCAAGTTTATTTTATTCTGACTAAATAGCTCAGATACTAAGGGAGATTAATATTTCCAGTCCAACGTTAAATGTAGGAAAACTCACTTGCTCGAAAACTGGACAAGAGATAGGTTAGAAGTTTTGAACATTGAGCTTGTTTTATGGAAACCAGCTTTTGGAAACTAACTTATTTCATAAAATTCAGTATCGTTTGATAATTTCATAATGGCATGTGGTATTTTTAAAATGAAAAAAAAGAGTTTAACAGAGCAGTAACAAATTTCAGGGCTCTTAAAATAGGATAATGGAAAGAAATAGAAGGTTACACTCTGTGTTTGCTTCTGTTGTGAATCCTGAGACACATACCCATTCATCTTTTGTGACTCAGAATTTCGTGACTTAAAAGTTACTGATTTACTAGTTACATAAAAAATGGAATGGCTCAATTTACTCAGAATGGAAAATAGTTATCACAGATCACACTCTCATGGCATGGGAACTTCTTTAGGAAGTACTCAAGGAGGAATCAACTTGGAGCCCAAAATAATTATCACTGATGTCTGGGGAAAGCTGAACTAGTAGAGAGTAGATTTACTTACCTAATACCACACTGGAAGGAAATTTGCAGCTTTTAATTCAGTTTTATGACTTAGATCCTTGTACATATTGCAATGTACAAATACCAATACCAAAAATTTTATTGAATTTGCATTCATTATGTTCAACTATAAAATATTGTTAAAAGGTTATTTTTTTAATGAATATGGTTACCTCTGGGTAAATATTAGAACATTTCAGATTTTTTAAATGGCACAGCATACAAAAAATCTTACTTTGATTATTGTCTTTCAATTGAACCAATAGTAGGATATAGTAATCCAATGGGGACACTCCCCATTTGACAGCTGGTACTGACTTCTGGATGTTGATTTCTCTTAACTGAGGAAATGAAGCTTTGAGGTTTAAAAAAAAAATAAGAGAACAGCTTTATAGCACTCACATTTGCACGACAGATGAAGTGAGAGAGAGCAGTGAGTTAATAAACTGATTGCTACTCTCTGGTCTAGGAGGAATCAAGCAAACAGGAAAACCACAAAGTAAAAAGGTGTGCCTATTTGAAATTGCCAAGGGCTCACATTTTTTCCTCCTTATATTATGGAGAAGTTAAGTAGGCATATTTCTTTAAGCGGCTGTGTCTCTGATGAGGAAGAACACACAGAGCTACGCTGGTATAGGGAAGCCTTGTGCAGGGTGTGAGTAGAAGGTCCGTGGGTACCTTTGACACACCATTACATGTGGCTCTATTTCATGAATAAACCTCTTATCAAAAAAATTCACTCAATGAGACTGAAGAACCCACAACCGGTCCCCCACTCCTGTGTTTGTGGGAATGCTTCTTACAATGCAGTTTTTAACTATATGAAACAGAATGTTCCCTTAGATGTACAAACTTCCCGTTATATTGTAATGATAAGCAAAATGCTTAACTACCAAAAACTTCTCAGAAAATAAAAGCGCAATGTGACATGATTCTGTGTAAGAGGAAGAGCATTATCTCATTGATTTAAGTTCCTGCTTCCTTTTACTTATTATGACTGCATATGCTTTTTATGCTCAAATTCTATGAGTTATTTAGAAAGTGTAAATGGAAACTTAAGTCCTGAAATAAGATGGAAACTTATTTCAGAACCTATTGAATAATTTCTTAGCAACAGATCACCATGTGAGATCTATGTTAGAAGAAAGACTGTGCTTTTAATTGAGGACCCGAGACGTCACTAAAAAATAAAAATCTTCAGCGATCTTTAGGAGACTGATACTTTTAAGACACTAAAAAGCAGAAAGAAAAACAAAAACAAAATGGGGGGCCTGCAGCTCTTCCCTCTGTTAGTATCTGTTAAGGTTCTTCCAAGTCATTAAAGAACAATGATAATGGTAGATGCCCCTTTCAGGCAGATTCAATCATCTGATTTCTCTGATGGTGGAGATTTGAAGATATGTTAAATTGGTGTAAATAATAAAATGGAGTGTGAAGCAAAAGTGGAAAACTTAAGCTTCCTCTTTCTTGTTCTTGTTCTGTGAAGGGTGGAGCACTTTCAGAAGAACAGATATTGAAGTGTGTGTGCATGTTTGTGTGTGTGTTTGGGGGCTAGAATTAGTACAAAAGAGAGAAAACAAATTCTCTTGTTTTGTGATTGGCAACAGAGGGATTTTGTTCGTTTGCTCTGCTTTGTGGCCCTGAATCTCTAAGATCTCTCATCAAACAACAGAAGAGCTCATTTCTACAATTTCATTAACTAAAATTTATTATATAAGGTTCTCCAGTAGACCATGGATTATTGAGTGGATGCCATAATGTACAAATATACAAAATGATAGCTTGCATAATTTTCATAATTTTTTGATTCAGAACAGCATGCTTGTCAATATGGGAAATCACTGAGACTTCAGCTTGGTGTTAGCTAAAACAAAATGGGGATTTCTGCATAAGCAAGGTTTGTAGTGTCACACTTGGAATTACATATAGCTTTAGCCTTTAGAAATTTTAGGAGGCAATGGCAACTTTAAAGATACAAGAGACTGACAGTGGGTGGCATGTGGGCCAAATGGGTGAAGGAGTCAAAAGGTACAAACTTCCAGTTATAAAATAAATAAGTAATGGAGATGTAAAGTACAGCATGGTGAATACAGTTAATAATACTGTGTGGCATATTTGAAAGTTGCTAAGAGAGTATATCTTAAAAGTTCTCATCCTCTCCAAATTTGTAACTATGTATGGCAATGGACGTTAACTAGATCTATTGTGTCAAACATTGTGCAATACATACAAATACTGAATCATTATGTTGTACACCTGAAACTAATATAATTGCAAGTCAATTCTCAATTAAAAAAGAGATATGAGAGACTGAGAATCTCATAAGACCGTTTGGTAATTCATTTATGTATACGTATATGTATGTATATATGTATATATATATGTGTGTGTGTGTGTGTGTAGTTTTTTCATTCTCTGCAAAGTGCTATTCTAGATATTTAAGCAATAATGAGAAGAAATAATGATAAGTTGAATAAAGATCCCTGTGTGTAAGAAGCTTATAAGCTAACTGGAAAAGAAAACATAAAGAATTAGAAAGTCAAATTAGTCACATAACCAAAGTAGTATGAAGGACAATTTATTATATAATTCATTTTCAAATTAAGTGTCTAGACCAGAGGTTATCACACTTGGCTGTGCCATCAGAATTACAAGGAGAGGAGAGGGGTGTGGATTCAGAAAAGGGGGAAGAATCTGGGGAGACAAGACCTGGCATTTCATAGTTTATAAAGCTCCCCAGGTGATCCTGAGGACAACAGTGTGGCATAATTAAGGGCCATGATGGCACCATTGGTCAGATATACTTGTGCAAGGAAAGGTGACATGTAAACCAAATGGGCTTGAGTTAAATTGGATTCTCAGCAGAAACACACACTTTTTTCCATTTACACTGATGCTTAGAACACTAAAGTTAAGAAATACTCACCTAGATCATGACAGCAAGAGTCCACAATGGAGCTGAAAGGCTTCAAGGAGGGGCAGCTTGCATTTAGTTTTAAAGGGAAGATCTTTGTTGCCAAATGCAGAAGAGAAAATCTTGCCAGGAAAAAGGACAAGCATGTGTTCAGGAAAGTAAAACTGGGCTTCTTTGTGTGTGTGATGTACTGAAGGGTTGTTTGGAAAAGAGAGTTCATGCAGGGGAATGCTGGACTGCGGGGAGGATCAAATTCCCTCCTTGAGTTCTACTGTGTTTTTATTATGGAAAAATGTGAATACGAAGTCTAGAATTTTATAAATGTCAATTTAATAAACTGTTTTACTTCTGTTTACTTAAGCTACATCCAAAAACGTTAGTGCCTTCTGTTCTTCATTATGATCAACACATCTAGGATGCATTCTTGGCAGTGAATTTTTGTTTCTTTTTCATATTTCTTCTTTAAGGAGGGTTCTAGGTTCTTTAGTCAATCTTATTCAAGCCTTATAACAGAGAAAAGCCAGGATCACAATAATCTAGTGTTGATGACATAAAGTATTTTGCACTAGATGCCTTTGTTTAGAAAGCCAGAAAAAAAGAGTGAATTTCCAAGATGATTGTCAGTGTTACTCAAGACTTAATAGTTAGGGCTAATGCAACTGGAACCAAATGCCAATATTATGGTTACCTGAGTGAGTGGTTCCTGGTAAGGTCAGGTTGACGCTCCTGCAGAATTTCAAAGATGTTAGGTTGGCGCAGAAATGCAACAATCTTGTCATTGTAAGCTGAGAAAGATCAGAAAATATAACAATATTTAAAAAGTTTGTTATTAGTTTGATGTACAAATCCAAACTTTTAAAAAACTTTTTTAATATTCCTTGAACTCTGTCATAGTACATTGGAGTCACTATGATGCTTAAATTTCACTTTGTGTCTCCCTTGTTATATGAATATTGACTGGACTAAGATCTATAAGGTGTGCCTGACTTAAGCCCTCATTAAATTCACTGATGAGTCACACTTAATATCAAATTGCAAGATGGGATCACAAGATTCTAGATACTGATTATTTTAAGCTACTGCTTACCAAAATGAACCTCATAAGCCATTGTTAGAAATGGAAAGTCATCTTCTGATAAAGCTATCAGCCATCCAGAGGAGTAAAGAGGCAGAACAACAGTCACCAAAATGCAGAAGCTGTTAGCAACAGCTACTACAAAATGCAGAGGACAAACCATTCCCAAATTCTATGTGGAAATAAATGCTATTAAGGCACACATAGCTCTTTACCAAACCAATGATACCCACAGCCACAACACAATTAGCATCACCATCTATGTACACAATAAGTTAGAAGAAAAATTTATCTTATTTGGCTAAGGTTGGCTAATATCTACAGAAATTTAAATATAGTTCATTAAAATTCATTAAGGGTTCTGTTAATACCTTTTTGGTCAAGAAAATTTATTTGTTTAAAACGATCTATCTTGATTATATTCATTTATCATCATAAATATACATATTTAATATATCAGATATATAGATATACTTAATATATCTATCAGATATACACATATATTTAAATCACAGAGCTGAGTGAATTCTTAAAGATCACTCTTAATTCTTAAACATCAGTGATCCTAGTTCAGTCAACATTTTTGTGTTCATAAATATGATCAAGAAACATGCCTTACTTAAACTAGCAAATGATCTTTGTCAAAGGAAATATAATTCTCTAATCATTCGCCAGTTCAAATTTTAGCCACACCATGATGCCTATACATACATGTTTTAGTTAAATGTGGATTTTTAAAAATACTACCTGCTAACATAAAATCCCATTGACAAACTCAAAGTGTCCCTAACTACACATTTTACCATGTACAAATAATGAGACACCTTTATAATTAAAATTATGTCAATGGGTTTTGCATTATATCTACAATCAGAGACTAGAAACTTTTTGAGTAATGATTTTACAGTACTTTAAAATTCTATGTGCAGTATTTAGTATCCTACTAATAATGGTATGATAAAATGTGGACTGTTAGACTTTGACCCAAGATTTCTTCTTATCCAGTGATTGTCAAAGTTCTCCAGGCCATAGACATTATATTGCATTTAATGGTAAAATTTTTCTCAAAAAAATATATTTTGAAGTAAAATAGACAAATGGCAAGTGGCTCAAATTTTTTTCTTTTTAACACGAACAAGGTTTAATGTGAATATATAACATATATACATAATCTTGGAAAAATAAAGGCCCACTTTGTTAAACGGATAGGAGGAAATGAAGCCCCTATGAACAGCCATAGGCCTTGTGTGGGACTCGGGGAGACCGGAAGATGACAGCCTGCGAGGTGGTGTCCTGTCCATTGTGCCATCATCAGAGGTAGGGCTGGAGTTGGCAGCTGTGCTGTCCACAGCATTGTGTGGCACTGGTGGGATCAGAGACCTGGCAGACAGGCCATCCAAGTTGGCGGTGGCAGCAGGGACCTCCAAGGTGTGACTGGTCGATGGCAGGGAGCCTGAAGGCTCCAGAGCAGGTGGAAAGAAGGAAGGGGCCAGCTGAGGGGCACTGCCGTCAGCCATGACTTCCATGCTGTTGTTTCTCCGACAGTCAGTGCTGTCCTCCTTGGTGCCCGGATCCTCAACAATAGCTAAGTGAGGAAGTTTAGGAGGTGGCGGCAGCTCGCCGTGGTCTCACAGCATTGGTAAATGGCAGCATCAGAGGCATGGGTATTTTCCTTTTGCAGGGCCTCTGTGAGCAGGTCCTGGTAAGGAGCTCCTTGGGGTGTCGGAGGCTCCGTGCCCTGCATCCTTTTCCCAGGTGCTGGTGGGTCTGCAGGGCTCGGCTGATGACCTTCATGTGGCACTTCCTCTGCTGACCTCCCTGGAAGCTGGCAGCAGCACCGGGTTGGGTCAGAGGGCACTGCTGCCTCTGGATGGAGCTTCTGAGGAGGCAGCACACCTCCAGACAGGTTGGAAGTGGTGCCCATGTGGTCTGCAGAAGAGGAGCTCATCTGGATGGTCTCTCTCGAGCCATCTTTTGGGAGCCTACGATGGTGCAGAGGCCCAGGACTGCTCTCCGGGGAAGTGGGAACTCTGCGGGTGTCTAGGGTCCTAGATGTGGGTGATGTACTCCCACCGCTGTGGGGGCCCCTGTCCTCATCATGCTGCCCTTCGGCTTCTGCGCCATCCTCCTCCTTTCAGAAGAACCCATCGTCGTCCCCTTTCTGGGCTCTCTTAGGACCTCTGCCCCCAGGGCGAGGAAGTGGGAGGTCACTGGCTGGCAGTGGCTGCTTAGCCTCGACTACCTGCTCAGGTGGGAGAGCACATTTTCACCCCGAAGGATCCATTTTTGTGGTTCTTGGGTGTCCCGGTATCTTGGAATTATGAGTCGAGAGCGTGGGCTTCTTTGGTGGGTCCCTCTGGTTCACAGAGGGCAGGACGCCCCCAGAGAGGAAGGACACCGCCTCTGTGGCTCAATGGAAAAGTGAGCTGGTAAAGGCACAGGATCCTGGTGGAACAGCCTGTGACCAGAGCAGTCAGCAGGTGCAGGGACTACAGGGTACTCCCTGGCAGGACGGGGCGGTGTCCAGGATGGGAAGGACCAGCGGGCGAAGAAGGTGGGTCTGGGGACCCTGCCAAAGGTCATAGGGTATGGCCCCAACACCACCCCCAGCAGAATTCCTAGCCCCCAGGGCTGCCTACTGAAGGCTGGGGATGTTTGGAACAGCGAGTCCACCACACAGACCGTTCAGGGCTGCAGTGTCCCCATCTGTCAGAGCTCAGGCTGCCCTGTTGCCAGCTCTGCACGCCCTCAGCACCCAGAGTGTGGTGGCCAATGCTGTGCCCCTGCAGTCCCGGAGGCCAGGGCCTGCTCACAGCCCAGCGCGGAGCCGCTCAGAGGCTGCAAGGGCACGGCCCGCCCTCCCCGGGCCTTCCCAGCTTCTCTGGGAGGCCTGGAGCCAGGCATGCCTTCTCTGCCATGGCCAGCCAGGTGGCTGACTTCTGAGGAGGGACCCCGTAACTTCCCTTTCTAGCTAGCAGGCAGGTTCTTTCTTTGCTTCCCAAAAAGCATAGGACAGGGACCACCAGTTTTCAGCATAGCTACATCCCACATTCTGACTGAGCCTGACAGCCCAAATTTTTATCTTTGGTCTAGTTTTGGGCATGTGTCTGGTATATGAATAACACAGTAAACTGGAAAACACTTTTTATTTTTAAATGCATCTCCTTTACACTCTTCTTCTCAATGGTGTTGCCATTCTTGCTGTCAGCCAAGCTGGAAGCTTCAGGGGCAGCCTTGCCTCTCAGCAGTCAACCTGTCCATTCCTGATCCTGACAGTTCATCGTTTATGTTATAATCTGTGAACCTCATTTCCATGTCAGTAACCCTGCTTCTAGTTTTTTAGGTCTTTCCTGGTGAACCTAGTCCTTGCGTATTGTTTTACTGTGGAAGCACTGAAAACCTCTCTAACTGGTGAGGCAAGGGACCAGTGAGCACCCCCCCACCCCCCCGCTTTTCTAGTCTCCACCTTGATGCCAGAGGTTTTCATCTAAACCACGGGTCTAATCAGGTCACCCCACCTTCTCAAAAAATCTCCAAAGGATGTCTGACATTATTACAGAATAAAATTTGAAATTCTCCAGCTCTACTCACGGTCTGGCCTTAACTTAGTCTACATCTTCATCCCTAAGAGCCAAGCTCCCTGCTCCTTCAAAACATCTTATCTCATGCTTTTACATCTCTGTGAATTATTTCCTCTGGACTCCCACCTCTTACCTCTTGTTTTTAAGACATTTCACCCCAACAAAACATGTATTGTTGAAGACCCACCTCTCTAGTCACCTCTTCTTTGAAGCTTCCGGTGCACTATTTATTTATTTATTTTATTAAGGTATTATTAATATACACTCTTATGAAGGTTTCACATGAAAAAACAATGTGGTTACTACATTCACCCCTGTATTCATGTCTCCCCATACCCCATTGCAGTCACTGCCCATCAGTGTAGTAAGATGCCACAGAGTTACTACTTGTCTTCTCTGTGCTACACTGTCTTCCCTGTGACCCCCACACACCATGTTCACCAATCATAATACCCCTGAATCCCCTTCTCCCTCCCACCCCACCCTCCCTGCCCCTCCCCTCCCCTTTGGTAAGCACTAGTCCCTTCTTGGAGTCTGTGAGTCTGTTGCTGTTTTGTTCCTTCAGTTTTGCTTCGTTGTTATACTCCACAGATGAGGGAAATCATTTGGTACTTGTCTTTCTCCACCTCGCTTATTTCTCTGAGCATAATATCCTCCAACTCCATCCATGTTGTTGCAAATTGTAGAATTTGTTTTTTTCTTATGGGTGATAGTATTCCATTGTGTATGTGTACCACATCTTCTTTATCCATTCATCAACTGATGGACACTTAGGTTGCTTCCATATCTTAGCTATTGTAAATAGTGCAGCGATAAACATAGGAGTGCATCTGTCTTTTTGAATCTTAGAAATTATATTCTTTGGGTAAATCCCTAGGAGTGGAATTCCTGGGTCAATGGTATTACTATTTTCAGTTTTTTGAGGAACCTCCATATTGCTTTTCACAATGGTTGAACTAGCTTACATTCCCACCAGCAGTGTAGGAAGGTTCCCCTTTCTTGGCATCCTCACCAGCATTTGTTGTTCTTAGTCTTTTTGATACTGGCCATCCTAATTGGTGTAAGGTGATATCTCATTGTGGTTTTTATTTGTATTTCCCTGATAATTAGTGATGTGGAACATGAATTTCTTCTTAGGAGAACTGACTGTTCATATCCTTCGCCCATTTGTTAATCGGGTTATTTGCTTTTTGGGTGTTGAGGCATGTGAGTTCTTTATATATTTTGGATGTTAACCCACTGTCGGATATGTTGTCTGCAAATATGTTCTCCCATACTGTAGGATGCCTTTTCGTTCTGTCGATGGTGTCCTTTGCTGTACAGAAGCTTTTAAGTTTGTTGTGGTCCCATATGTTCAAGAATGGCTCAAATTTAAGATGGAGCAGGGCATCCATATGGGCTCCCGCCAGCCTGTCCATTCTATGAGCCTTAGGGGCTCCAGGTTGAAAACCAATTTACTTTACCCTCATCATGTGAATAACAACTCAGGTTGTTCTTTAGGTCTGTTTATGCAAATCCATTTATTTTTATTTTACAATTTTGGAGGATCTTGCTACCTCATATTTGCTACAAAAACCCTTAAGAATTTGCCATTTTTGCTTTCTTATTTTGTGAGGCTGTTACAGGCTTACACACCACTTAAATTCTGTCCTAGGTATTACATATATACTCAGTATTTGCCTGTCCAAATGCTTAATTTGAAATGACCACATAATACAGTTGCCTTATATTATTTTTCCTTAACTACAACATCCAATACAATAGCTCTACTTAGAAAAGGAAGAGGAGCATAAAAATCTCAATTTATAGGATTTTATAAGACATAAGTGCATTGAGACAAATAAATGTATTAGGGATAATGCAACAGGGCAAACGTAGCAGGCTGACGATAGGGAAGTATCAGCACAGAATGCTAGGTACACACTGCTATGGAAAGTAAAGATAAAGGTTTCTGAAAAGGGATGATGACATACCCACTGGAACCGTGTCCTGGTACTGTGGCCGACTGACTGTATTGAATGTGCTGGAAGGCCTGGGGAGAACTGGTGGTCCTGCATGTCGAGAATCTTCTCCTACCTGCAAACACAAGCATTGTTAATGCTCCACACCAAGACAGAGTCTGCTTTAAATCAGCACGCTAAGCCACATTGTCCAAAATACTTGACAACGAGCATTAACTACCAACTGATCAGAACAGAAGTCAGCTGAGGAGCTGACACAGGATTCTCAAAAGTGCTGTTTTAGTTGCTGAATGGAGGGGAGGCATTGGTGCATCCATGTTCTTGAAAGGGGGCAGGGCAGTGACTATTTACCAAGTGGTACAGGAATATTTTCATTTGCTTGTAATTATTGGAACTGTAGAAGCTTAACAGCACACCTGTTCATCAAGAATCACTTCTGCCTTGATGGAACACAGACGTGTAACAATGCAATCAGACAGAAGACCTGGGGGCACAAAATATGTCAGGGCAGCTCCAGGATATATCTTCTTTTGGCCAAGGCAGGTCAGGGAATTCCCTGCCTCAGCAGAGGAAGGACTGAAGAGGAACAGTCTTAGTGTCGGTTTCTGAGTGGCTGTATTATCACCTCAGAAGCATTTTGACATGCCTATTAGAGCACCCAGTCCAACAGCAAGTTCTGGTTTGAACCTCCCACACCAGCGAGCTTATCATGGCAGATGTGGAAGAGCTAAATAGGGTTGCCCTAATCTGAATTATTTATTGTACCTATTATAGATCTAAAAACTCATACATGCAAGTAGATAAACAAAAATATCCATTAATATTCTTACCAGAAAATTCTAACATTGCTTTAGCTTCTGTTTAGCTTCTCCCACTATATTACTGAAGTCTTTTAAGTTAACAGTAGAATAAGAGTATAAGACAGTAAGAGAACAAAAAGTAAAATTACACACTGGATTTATAAATTCCATAGATAGGACCTTTACCTCCACCCATTCAAATCTGCACAACCATTTCATCATATTGCATCAGTTAGGTGTCTGGTGAGGGTCTCTGTAAAGGCCCTAAAACTAGCAATATCATCCCCATCCCCCACTGTTTCCTTATCCTTCAGGAATGCTTTCACTCATTCTGCAAAGCACAGGTCAAACAGCCCCTCCTCAATGAAGCCTTCCCTCACCTTCAAGCTGATGTTAAACACAACCTTCTCTGAGCTCCTGCAGCACTTTTTGTATATTTCTAAAGCAGCTGCCATTATTAACAGCTGATCAAGCATTTTACTTTCATATTTCTATTCCTCTCCTTATATATATTGATATATATGTTATTTACTTGTATCCCTCACAAAGATATATGTTGTTTACTTGTATCCCTCACACCAGTCATCATGTTTCTGCACTACAGGAGTTTGGTAAGTATTCATCTGTTGGATGGAAGAGATACCAATATTACTACTACCTGGAATATTTGCTAACTGAGTATAAGAGAGTGGATGGAAAGACTTGTTGGTGGAATTAGAAGTTTCTCACTCTGCTTCTCTTGAGTTACTGGCTTTGAGGAAAGAAGTCAGCCACCTTTGGGGAAGATTCAAACATTACACTTTATTTGTCAATCACAGAACTTGTAATTTCAGTACAGCAACATATACTGTCCCTCCCGTCAGTATGTTGCCATGTGTCATCATTACCCAGAAAAGCCAAAGATCTCTTTGACACCCCACATCCTCAGACCAGACTGTCAGACAGTGGGCAAGTCCTGATAGATGTGCATAGCACTGTAGGATATGCATGCTTCTGACAGCTGTGCAGGAAAGTACATTCCCCACAAAGGTTCACACTGTTGGGGTTGAATGGGGTTATCTCTGTTCCACTGTTCAGTTTCCATCAACACAAACAGAAATCTTCATTCAAATTTTAATGTGTACCTTAGGATCCCTCTTCCACAACAGGCTACTACTAAACTGGGAATATAATTCAAGTTCTGAGATAGTGGGGTTGAAAGAAAATATAAGTATAGCTATTAATCTCATGCATGTAATACTGACCAGCTTGAACAGTCAGCTTCATATTGGGAAGTGGAGATAAGGCAAGGGGCTGAAATACACTGGCCATGTGATCGTCAGACACAGCCCTAATGCTATCTATCACATACAAGTCCGAAGGGGAGAAGTCTGTTCTGCTTTTCAGATGAATGCTGCTAGTATCATCCAGTTTACTATGAATGTTTTATATGACACCATGGTAAAGATTTATTAGCTACTCATAAAACAAATATTTTTGTGTATACTTCATCCTGCAATAGGTTTATATACCATTTTTATATGAGCTTATGTACACTCGTCTATGTTTACACTTAACAACCAGCAAATACACAAAGCATTAAAGTATGTAAATTACAAAGGGAAATTCCAAGAGTGGAATTTTGATGAATTAAATTCAGTTATTTATCACATTCATAATTTTTTTCTTGTAAAAGAGGCTACAAAAATATTTGACCTACAATATAATGCTGAATATATAATAGGCACATAGATGTGGAAAAGGCATGCTGGAAAAGAATTTTAATTCTATTTGTCTAAGGGAATTTTTAGAAACAATGTATATCAAGTGGTGATATATGTTTAAAGCATAAGCCCATATTAAAGAGAAAAAATGTAAGCAAAAACATTCCTTTCATTTAAGCTGCTAAAGAAAAAGGGAAACAGGAACATTTCTTTTTTCTTTTCTTCCTTTCTTTCTTTTTTGGTTAGGCTATTAGAGAGCCCTCATGTGGTTACCATGGGTCACTGCAAACTAGCAAAGTTGAGCCCAGTAGATCTTCCACAATTCCTAATTCCGCCATTGCCTCTGGGAACCGAGAGTCTCTATCAACTTTCAGGTATATTCTAATTTTAAAGAATATTAGTGAGGACACCACAAAGATTGGCCAAAGATTTTAATCTGATCCAGCAACCCTCCTTTAAACAATTCCCCTGTATTTATGTGAAATTTAGCTCACTAAATTACTTTCATTTCTTCCTGGGAAGCAGCCTTCAGGCGTGGAGAAGGCTCACCGTCTTCCTCTCTTGAACATCTTATTACATTATGAATTCTTTCTCATCATTATTTGAGTCAAAAAAAATTCTCTAATTTCTTCAATCTTTCCTCATATTATCCTGTTTTTAAAATTTGTTATTTAAGCTGTCTGCATTTCCAGAGAAGCCCTGTCAACATTCCAATACTTCTCAGCCTCTAAGGATAGTCTCTGAATCAAACTGGAAAAACAGAACAATGAGAAATCAGTACAGCCTCACGCACCGCCCCATCCTCGTAGCTCTGTCAGCCCGTAGTCAGTGTCCAGGGCCCGGGACTCACCTCGCCTGCACTGTGGCTGCGCTGCCTCGTCAGGTGTTGCCGATGAACCAGCGCGCTTGTGGGTCGGCTACTCTGCAGGGGGAGCCGGGGATCGATGAAAGTGGTGGTACGGGAGTTGTGGTCGACAAAAAAGGCCTAGGAAACAATACATGCAATCAATAGATGATACACACCATGTACATGTTTCAGCTGACCTATTGTTTCACACATTCAGGAAAAGACCCACTTTTGAGTAATGATCTTAGCTCCCTTTTCTCATAAATTTAGATATTTGGGGGAATTTCTCCTTACCCTCTCAGGACAGACCAATATAGAGAAAGCCATGCTTAGATTGGATCCAGAATAAAGAGATCAGGGGGAAGGAACACTATTCCTGGTTTTAGGAAAGACTCTAAGAAATAGTCATCAAAGATATGAACCTAGAAAGAAGCCACAAGACTAGACATTTTGACTTCTCTTCACCGATGGTCTTCAAGCCCTTACTGCTATCCATGGCGATCATGAAGTTCTCATCACCTAAAACTTCAAACATCACTGACTTCTCTTTTCCTTCTCATCTGCGGTAGGCCACCACGTCCTCCCCGTTTCCCACTGTAGTGCTTCCTCTATCTCAGTCCCAGCCTGACTGCCATCTCATTATTTCAGCGCTCTCTCTTACACATAGAAATATGAATAGTTTCTCAGTTGTTCACACCTCCACAAGCTCATTACTTTAGCTGGCATCTCACTACCAGAATATGCTTTCTAAAAGCTTTGACTGCATCAATGCTTTGATCCCGAACCCCTCCTGGCTACCCATTACCTAAAGAAAAAGCATTCCAATTCATTGGTCAGTTTTCCAAGACTTAGAATCTCCTTTTCCTACTTGCCTTTCCACTTTAATCATTAACATTATATTCATACAAATTCTATCATATACAGTGACTCTGGGCAAGCCACTTAAGTTCTCTGAGCTGCAGACTTCTGATAAAAACATGTCACCCTCATTCCTAATAAACATTTCTCCTCCAAAATGTGATAGGAGGAAAGAAACCAAATATATCATGTTTACTGTAGAATCCCTGGTGACATGAAATCATGAATGAGCATAAGCCATTTCCCACAGTGAAGCAGTAATGACTGCATACTATGATATAGAAAAGACTTCATAAACTCTTTTTAATTCTAAAGCTCTACACAAATGCTATTTATCATTATCATTAGGAGCCAAATGATACAAGCCTTCACAATAAAATTCACTCAAGGCAATAATGAAGCCCATTATCTCAAGGAAAATAAGAAACTGTAAGTTTTCCATGACCAGATAAAGCTAATTAGGTCATCAAAGACAAAAGGGACTATTAGGAGAGCCAGGAGAGACTCATTACCTGTAAATCAAGTGTCAGGGCACATGATACAAGCCAAATAACCTAAGCAAAAAAGAGCTGACTTCTCAAACTGATGGAGCTCAGTTAACAAAGGACCTTAAAGACTAGGAATGAACACACCTAGGCTAATCTCAGGGGCAGATGGTGTATTTATACCTACAAAAAAAAAATCACCTTCTCATTATGAAACAGAATGTTTCTGTTTATACCTAATCAGAAAACAGAGCAAAATAATTTGTAAGTAGCTCCCAAATGGGGGAAAAAAATGACTTATTTGTAAAGAAGTAACTTTAAGCAGTAGATGGACTGGAAAACAACAAAGAAATGTGCAAAATGAGAATCCTGGCCACCCTTTCTCTCAACATCCAACGTCCAGGTACAAAGAATGAATTAAATGAATGGTTGCAGGAGATGCTGCCATCAACCTCACATCCCTAGGTAATGCTCTCTTTTTCCTAACCTGTCAGATGGAACATCTTTCTTCTCTGATCTTGTAAAAAATGTACACCAGTGATAAACCCTACATGGGATTGAATGAGCAGGCTCTGGTCCCAAATATCACACTGGTTCCCACTTGATTTGGGTCCTTATACACTTGTATATAGTTTCTGCCACTATTCAAAATGTCATAAAATAGGAATGAATTATACTTACAAATGGATGTTTCAAAATAACAGATATTATAATCAAACCCATATCTTCTTTACTTAAATTATGGTTAAGATTTTAGCACCAAAACAATAATATAGGCCATGTTCTTTAAGGCAAAAATACCAAGAGTACTAAAATAGAATTCCCTATTTACGTAATTTCTGAGGAATGTTTTAAAGGGACAGGTGGCCATTAGAGGCAGCAGTGATGCACTTGTAATTGTAAGTATGGGTGTGTTCATCTAGGTCAGCTGTGATTTACATGTAGTGTCACAGTATAATTTGATGTTAAGAGGCTTGTCTAATATCAGTTCTCTAAAGAATTATACTATAAATTCCTTGAGAGTACGGACTCTTTCTTACCCTGTTGTCCCCAGTAGCTTTTAGGGCTACACCTGGGTGAGAGGATACTCAGTAAATCATAAATTGCCAAAAACTCTAATATACTAATATCCAACCAAATATACAAGGAAAAACCACAATGATCAATCAGGTATTAAAAGTTACATTCTTTTATGTAGGTGTAGAAGTACAAAGATTTGAAAAAATAAATGGTGTGTGTGTGTGTGTCCAAGTGCATGTGTGCACACGTGCTGGATGAAAGATACAGAGAGCTAAAGACTATAAACTACTAACAGAAGAGAATGTTTGTAATATCCCATTGTAGATATGAACCTACTTAAAACTTCAAAGTGGGATAAAGTAATTGGGAACTAGAAAAAGACAAGCCTGGTTCTGAGCTCTAGCTCCAGCACCTACTAGAGATGCAATCTTGGGTAGACTAATGTTTTAAACCACAATTTATTTTCTGTAAAATGAGGATAAAAACATCTACATCAAAGGAAGCTTAAATGAAATGGTTCACATCAATTTTTGAACATAGTGACTTTTTTAATGTGACTTACTATTATTGCTAATAATTACAATGTTAACATCTAAGACTTTTTCAGAGAATCACAGTGTTTCTTGCTACATATACATAGCTCAAAATAATAGAGAACCAGTAAAACTACACTGCCCAGGCTCTTTGCTGGTATGTGTAGCCTAGACTAAGTTCTGGCCAATGATACATAAACAGAGTATTACATGGACGTTCTGGGAAACCCTCATATAAGGAAATTTTTACATTAAGCTCTTCTGTCCTTCATCTATTCTGTTCTCTGAAACAAGGATGTAATTGGTGGAACTCCAGCAGCCATACTGAACCATGAATATGAAGGATGGCTGAGTAAAAAACTGCAAGGAGTCAGGGCTCTCACAATTTGAGCAACCATCTTAAAAGCCCAAGACTGTCTACCTCTAGACTTCTTCATGTGAGAAAATGAAATTTCATACATTAAACTTTGTGTGGGTCTTTGTCACGATGCAGCCAAACCAAATCCTAACTGATACACTGCAGTCTCAGTGCTACAGAGGAAACATGGTCTAAAACTAAAAGCACAGAAGAACACAAGCCAGTAACCACCATTATTATTAAGTAAAAAGTAGAGTTGGGAAACTATAAAGCTGGGATTTGAACCCATCTTTCTGTTTGACTCCAAAGCCCAATGAGCAGTACCTTTTCCCCCTTTCTCTTTCTGTATATCGTCTCTCTTTTTCTATTTTGCTTTCTGCCTCCTACATTTTCAAGTTCTTCCCACTCCTCTCACTTTCATAGTCCTAAACTTTGCAGAAGCATTTATGTATTTATTGAATTAAGTTGACAAAAACAGTCACTCACAGTGCTGAGCCTCACTGTTTCAACATTAAAATGGCTGCTACTGATGCCTGACAGCAAACCATTCATACTCTGCACAACTGGCATCACTAACCTGTTGGACGTATGGCTATGGGTGGGGAAGAGATGCTACTTGTATCCCACAAGGGCCTCACTTTCAGATCAAATGGAATGTGTATATTGCTTACACATGCTTTTTTAAGTGTGCTAAGTACTTGGGGAAGAAGATCTCAATGAAGACCTCATCAAAAGCACTAGAGAACTACAGAATGGAGTACAAAGATGTGACTGGCAGGTGTTTTGGCTCCACTCTGCCCCTTGTGTAGCCATGACCAGGTGTCCTTCGTGCTTTGCTTTATCCATGTAAAGAAGATTATTCAGGTCACAGGTGAGTTGAGAAAAACGCATTCTACTTTAAAATGGAGAGGAAAGTATAGAAGAATAACTGTGCAAACTTTAGGCTTGCCATTCCTATTTGCAATGCACAAATCAATTATGTCAGAAAAGTGGATCACTTTCCCACAGGATATCCTAACTAGTTCAAGCCAGTAATGAAGTTGGCCTGGTACTGTTTGTTTTTTTTTTCTGTATTTGGGTCACTTTTTATGTCACCATTCTTGAATAGCCTGCCTTCATTTATGAACATATCTAAAATGTACTACAAATATTGTTGGGTTAAGCAGTGTGTGAGGATGTAAAGTACACAAGAAAAGCACTGGTATCAAAAAATGAGTCTTTTTCAGATTAGCTACTAGCAAAGCAAATTTTGAGCAACATAGATTCCCTACTGTTAAGTTTCATTAAAGAAATTCACTCAAGCTTCACAGTGCTGGACCAACTAAGACTAACAACACAGTCAAAAACTGAAAGGAATGCAAATACACAAACTCATATCTCATTTTAAAAACTTCTACCCTTTCACTGCTTCAGGGCATGGTCAGAGGCAGGAAATAGGGACGGGTTGGAGCCAAGTGGTATTTTAGTGAGGCCAAACAAAACACACTTCTCTATTTACACAATTCTTTCTTTTTTTAAAGCTTCTATTATTTTAAGAAAAGAAAAAGCCATCAGCATTTGGGAAGAAATGCCAATCTCAAGCTCAACAAATCTAAGTTACAGAAGTTTGAAATTGTTTCCAGTTAACATTCTGCCAAACCAGGAATCCATATTAAAAGACCATGTAAACAAAATAAAACAAAAAGCACTTGTAACTATGCTACAGAAAGATAGGACATAAGATCTTCTATTTTTCTTTCTCTAAAAAGTTATGGAAACTAGAGGCAGTTTAAGATGGCAGTGTAGGAAGATCACCTCCCCTCCCCCGTCCCATCACAAATCTATGGCTACGTACAGAACAATTCCCTCTGAAAAGAATGTAAGAACTAGCTGAACAACTGCACAACAAAGGATAAAAGGGCCGCACTGAAATGGTTAGGAGAGGCAGAGATGAGATCTTGCCAAAAACTCTACCCTTGACACAGTGACCATTCCATCAGGAGGGGGTCTCACAAATGTGGAACTCCTCCAAGCGGAGCAAAGGCTTTGTGTTTCTCATCAGCTACCCCAGCCCTTGGGACCTGCTCTAGAGAGATAAGCCCCTGAAACACCTGGCTTTGAAAACCAATGGGGAGTACATCCAGGAGAGCTATAGGGCTGTAGGGAATGTAAATTGTGCTCTGAAAGGGATCACACACAGACTCATTTGCCCCAGGACCCAGTGCAGAAGCTGCAGCTTGAAAAGAACCTAGACTGTATGTGAGGGATATTTCATTTGCTAATCTAAAGTGTCTGCCAAAGAGGCAAAAAAGGCTGTTGGGGACCCTCCCCAGGAAGGGAAGAGCTGGTGGGTACAATTTTTACATTCTTTCTCTACCTTGCTAGGGCCAGGGCATGGGACTGTAGTCAGTAATATTGTATTGCAAACCTGAAAGCTGCTAAGAAAGAAAAATCTCAAAAAAGTCTCATCACAAGAAAGGACAATTTTGTAAATTTGTGTGGTGACAGATGGTAACTCGGTTTATTGTGGTGATCATTTCACAATATTCATGAATGTTGAATCATTATGTGTGCACCTGAAACTGATATAATGTATGTCAATTATACTTCAGTTTTAAAAAGAAAGCATGGAAACCATGAAGGAACAACAATCTATAACTTAGAAGCACTATGTATTGGATCTGCTCCAACGTCTGGCTTCTCAACTCTACATAGTCTTAGAAATGCTCAAAAAAGTTCACTGTAATCCACTTTAGCTTTTATAAAGATGGTATTTACTCACATTCTCTCCCTTCCAAAACATAAATCTCTTCTCAGCTCCTGGGTCCCTTCACAGGATCTCCCCAATTATAAAGAATAAAAATGTTATTATTTTCTCTACATTATGTCCCAAATAGAACTATGTTACCAATAGTAGAGATTAAAAAGGCTGAATGATATAGTTTATTATAATTAAATATAGTCATGCCAACATTTTCTACCACTTGGTTCATTTGAAGGAGGGAATGGTCCCAAATATTTCATGACATTTGTATCAGTCACAGAAAAATTAAAGGAGGTTAATTTGTTAAACAGCTATTATCAGAGATCTAAAGTTGCTAGGAGAGAAAACAGGGATCCATGGTACTTGGACCAGAGTTGTGGAAACAGCTGGTTGATTAGATAGAGATAAATACAATATCCCTAGATGTAAAATGTTAGCTAAAAAGAGGTATTTTATGTGTTGGGAGTGATGGGGTTTAAGTATTGGAAATGAAATAGGAAAGCCACTGATATGCTGGGGATCGCTTGGACCAGCTCATGAGAGCTGATTGAATAATTTTAAGGGATTCTATGTACTGGCTAACTGCAATGCAGGCAGCCTGAAATTGGCTATGGTAGGAGAATTTACACCATGGAAAATGGAAAATGCTTCAACTCAGCCCTCCTCCACACCTCCCTGGGGGGCCTGGTTGTTAAATATTTAACAGAATTTCCCTAAAAAAGACTGAGAATGGAGTTATTCAAATGAGTCCATTTTAAGTAAAGTAGAAGGTCATTGCCATGAAATTTTAAAATAACATACTGTAGTTTTAAAAAATGATTCAATGCAGGTCATAAAGACAATTGCTTAAAAATAAAAGGCAAAATAAGATGAAAACAAATCCTACCATTTGCAACACCATGGATGGAGCTAGAGGGTATTATGCTCAGTGAAATAAGCCAGGTGGAGAAAGACAAGTACCAAATGATTTCACTCATATGTGGAGTATAAGAACAAAGAAAAAACTGAAGGAACAAAACAGCAGCAGAATCACAGAACCCAAGAATGGACTAACAGTTACCAAAGGGAAAGAGACTGGGAAGGATGAGTGGGAAGGGAGGGATAAGGTGGAAGAAAATGAAAGGGGGCATTACAATTAGCAAGTATAATGTGGGGGGAGGCACGGGGAGGGCTGTACAACACAGAGAAGACAAGTAGTGATTTCACAGCATCTTACTACACTGATGGACAGTGACTGTAATGGGAATTATGGGGGAAACTCGGTGAAGGGGGGAGCCTAGTAAACATAATGTTCATCATGTAATTGTAGATTAATGATACCAAAATTTTAAAAAATGCAAATTAGAACCTGGAGCTCCTCTGCTTAAAAAAATAATTAAAATAAAATAAAATAATAAAATAAAATAAATAAAATAAAAGGCAAAGCCTGTCTTCATACTTGAGTAATTTTTTCAAGATTCCACACATTTTTTCACTTCATTTTGCTCATAAATACATTCACAAAACAAATCTCTGCTCTGTTCTTTCATTCAGAAAAGCACACTGCCCTAGAAAGATCCTTCACCTTTGCCTTCTATGTGTATTTATGTGGATTATTTTTTGATCTAACACTTTTCTACCCCCTTAAAAATTAGCAAGAAATTCTCTAAAAATCATGTGCTATTGACAAATTCAGAGTTTCATTCCATCTCCACCTGGATTGCTATGTAGCTTGAGGTGATTAAAACCAGGTACCTGCACAGGGTATTAGTTATTCCAAAGCAATTAGAGAGATGTGCCACAAAAATAACAAATGTAGTGGCCAAATTGATAAAAACAAACAAACATGTTTTTCAAAGTGTAGAACTTACCCTGCCAGTAGATGTCTGGGATTCACTTGATACCTTCAGATATTACTGCATTTACTCACTGAGGGGAACCCGACCCAGTAAATGTGGCCATTGGCTTCATGTGGGATTGAAACCAGAGTCCCTGCTAGAATGACTACAGTAAGAGAGTACTCATAGTGGAGAAACAGAAACTGCTCTAGGTTATTACACAGTTTTAAGGGTAGACTATCCTACAGTGATCACAAACAACATGGAAAACAAGGAGCAAAAACAACAAAAGGAACCCTACTTTGAAAAACCCATTCTTGCTGGACCACCACAGTTCATGAAGAAGAGGGGCACTGACATCAATCCTCCAGTATGTAAAGGACATAATGTATTTCCCATTAGATGAGGATTTGGTCACTGACAACAAGTCTTTTTCATTTTCACAAAATTCTAAATTGATGAAACTCTTTAGTTATTGTTCTATATAGATCCTTGCTTTGATCTAACTATTCAAGTCAAGATTTTGGTGAGCTGTGTAGTAATAACTATGTGAGCGGCACTCCTGGCTAAAAAATAAAATAAAATGGTTCATTTTAGTTTATAGGTGTTTGTGTATTCCATGTGTTTGCTTTCCTCAAAGTAAATCATAAACCTCTAGAGGTTTGTAATCATACAACTTTTATCTTCTATACTGTAAGTCAAGTAATATTAATTACTGAATAAATTGTGATAATTATAACCCTAATTGATTTCCTTCCATTTGAAATCCTACTATTATCTATGTCAATGATATCCACAGCCCCAGGAACTGGACAGGACAGGTTAATAAACCTCACTTTAGAGAAAACTGAGGTTCACAGAAGTCAGATCAACTAGCAATGGATCCAGAAATACTAACTCCACTGCAGCATAATTTTCTCAAATGAAGGAAGGAAGGAAGGAAGGAAGGAAGGAAAGAAGGAAGGAAGGAAGGAAGGAAGGAAGGAAGGAAGGAAGGAAGGAAGGAAGGAAGGGGGGGAAGGAAGGGGGAGGGAGGGGGGAGGGAGGGAGGGAGGGAGAGACAGAGAGAAAGAAAGAAAAGAACAGAAAGAAATAGAGAGAGAGAAAGAACATTCCTAGGTTAAGTAACACTTGGTTTTCCTTATTAAAGCCCATATTTGTCTACCGATATATTATCCCCTGAGTACATACTAATGATCAAACCCAGCCAAGAACCAGAAGCATTTTAAACAAGTCACATTTTAATATTACTGAAGCATATTTCTTGCAAAAATATAAAACGTTTATGTCAACACTGTACTCCAGAACCCAAATTACCCTTGATTTTCACACTCCTGAGAGTATACAAAAATTTAAGAATTATTACAATAAGAAGCAAACAGACATTTTCTTCTTAAACAGGTTTTCTTTGCTTATATGTTTCATTTCAAAGTGAAGCAAGTCAAAATGTGTCCTCTATGTTAGGTGAAAATCCTAGGCTTTGAATTCAAGAAATTTTTATCAGTCTCATAAGGACGATGCTGCATAAAATAAAACTTGGCTTAATTGCCAGTCCTACCATTACAGAATCAAAATAATTAAGGAAGTGAAGTAATAGAACAAAAATACTGATTAAAACATACTGGGGAATTCTGAACAAGAGACCTTTACAAATGTAATTAAAAGTTGAAAGGAAAGCATTATATATTTGATGTCAGATCCAGTTTAGAACTATATCATCTAACTTCAAGTTGACAGAATCAAGGATCTGTAGAATCTAGGAGCTAAAAAGAGAATCTTGGCCTTCCTCTAATCCAACCTGTTCACTTTTTAAACAGGCTTCTTGAAACCTAATTCAGACACTATACAAGTAACCCATTTAAAAAACAATTCACTGGTTTTTAGTATAAACACAGGGTTGTGCAGCTACCACCATAACCTACTCTCAGGACATTTCGTCCCCTGAAAAGAACCCCCAACTCCATTAGCATTTACTCCCCATCCCACCTCCAACCCAAGAAAACCACCAGTCTACTTTCTATCTCTATAGATTTGCCTATTCTGGACATTTCAATTAACAGAATCATATAATATATAATTTTTTGTGACTAGTTTTTTCCACTGAGTGAATATTTTCAAGGTTTATCCATGTGTATCAGTATTATTTGTTCTACTGTCAAATAATATTCCCTCATATGGATCTACCACATTTACCCATTTATTGATAGACAGATATTTGGGTTGTTTCTGCCCTTTGGCTAGTATGAACAATGCTACTATAAACATTTGTGTACAAACTTTTGTATAGAAGTATATTTTCATTTTTTTTGTGTACACCTAATTGTGGGATCACTGGGTGATGTGGCAACTCTTTGTATAACATTTTTTAAGGAATTGGCCAACTGCTTCCAAAGTGGCTGTACTGCTTGATTTTCCCGCCAGGAATATATGAGGGCTTTAACATCTCCACATCCTTGCAAACATTTATTATTTTCCAGATCTTTGTTTTATCTTGGTTTTTTTTTGGCCATGCAAGTGGGTCTGAAGTGGTGTCTCATTGAGGTATGGTTTTGCATTTTCTCAGTAACTAATGCAATGGGAAAGAATAGTCTTTTCAACAAATGGCACTGGAACAGCTAGCTGTCTACATGCATAGAATGAAGTTGAACCCCCTATCTCACACTACCTTACCCCATACTAAAAATTACATCAAAAGAGATCCTAGATCTAAATGTATGAGCTGAAATTATAAAGCTCTTAGAAAAAAACATGGAGTAAGCCTTTGAGACCTAGAATTAGATAATGTTTTCTAAGAGGATACCAAAATCACAAGTAACAACAAAAAAATACAAATAAATTGGGCTACATTAAAATAAAAAATTTTGTGCTGAAAATATTATCAAAACAGTGAAAGATAATAAACAGGAGAAAATAGTTGCAAAGCATAAATCTGATAAAGGACTAGTATTTAGAATATGTTAAGAACTCTTACAGCTCAGCAATATAAAGATAAAAAACCCAATTACAGAATGGGCAAAAGATTTGAATATACATTTTTCCACAAAGGATATACAAATGACCAATAAGCACCTGAGAAGATTACCAACCTATTCACTTGTAGAAATAACTCAGACCCTGTAAATTTAAATGATGTCTCCTAAGTCAGTCAGGTGACTGGTGCCAGTGAGGTCTAGATTAATCCTGTATATCAAAATCATTACAGGCTTTGGATACAGAAAAACATGGATTTGTGAAAATTGCACTTGACCTCTTTGAGCCTTGGTTTCTTCATCTATAGTAAAACCTGTTCTGTAGGATTACTGTCAAAGTTAAATGAGTTCATACAGTATCCCTAGCATAGAGCCTGGCATCTAGTAAACCGTTGGTACATGTGAACTGCATCCCCTTCCATTATTCCAGTGCCCCCAGTATCAGGCCCCTCTGGTGAGCAAGCATGAAGGCATCCACGTGTGGTTTCTGGCAGTGTGCCCCCTGTTGCCACACCCAGGATCTATTCAAGAACTATACATAAGGCTCAGTCTTGAGGGATCCTAGTAATCCCACCATCTGGCCTAGAACTCTTTCTCCGGGGATCAAGTGCCTCTCACGACTATAGACAATCCCTCCAAGTAGAGTACGATGGTTAAGAGCTACACTACTGGAGTCTGAATCCTGGATTCCTCACTTGCTAATGCACACACTCTTCACCATCTCTAAATTTCAGTAAAATGTGGATAACAATAAAAACACCCACCTCATAAACTGCCATGAAGCACAAGAAGATAATCCATGCTGAAGTCCCTAGTCTGAGGCCTGGTGCACAGCCCAAGTTTAATGCACTCAGGCACCCTCACTGTCACTGCCGCCACCGCCACAACTACCATCTCACCTAGCAAGGCCTGATATTCTGTTCTGATTCCTTAATCAATAATTAATCTTTTTACGTCTCTCTCTCTCCTTCTATGTGAGTCAAGAACACCATTTGCCCTAGAACTCCCAAAAAGAGCATGTCAGATACAAAATTCTTTGAAATCTCACCCAATTTAAACCTTTGGCCTTATGTAATTGAGGAATAAAAAGTCTCCTCCAAAACTGAAGACAGCTCAAGTACAGCACAGGTGAAAAACTACCTTTTCAAACAGAAATACGAAAAATTCAAGACAACATATGCATTAAGGAAGTACAAATCTAGGAGCTATTTCTGGTGTGAGCATCGGAAGAGGAGGGAGTGGGGAAGGACCCTGGCAGCCTCTTTGTCCGAAATGAGATAAATGAATAAAGCTTTATTCATTTATCAAACTTGCTGTGAGAACTTTCTCTGAGAACTATACTGGAGTAGAAGAAGGGGTAATTACAAAATAAATCAAAGGACTTTTAAGGAAGGGATATCTTCTTGGGAAGATAAAACATGTTAACAGCTATATGATGAGACATATGGGAATTGATGTCATGTAACAATACAAGTGAAATTATGTGGGGATTCAAGAAAGGACTGATCACTTGAGCCTGGAAGGCTAAAGCAACTCATGCAAATAAGCTGCCCTTTGGTGATGTGTCTGAAAGTCCCACAGTGGTAGGGTCCTCATCAGCCACCCACAGGACCTTCCACTGCCTTCATTAGAATTGCTCAAAGTACCCATTCACCTTTGTCACTGCATTCAGTGGAACGCATATAGTAGGCATTAATGACACAGAAGTGTGTTGAAAGACTAAACAGACAAAAACATGAAAGGAAGTTGTACTTAAGAAGAGAAGATGGAGCCAAATTTCATAAGTCTGAGGAGCTAAATTTGAGAACATTCCTCTTGAGAATCATTTCCTTTCATGTAGATGAGGATTTAGACATTCTACTCCATGTCAGTTATAGAAACGAGTCATCACTGTGGGAAAATAACTTCTCTGTATTTAATAGCTTTTGATGTTATACTAAGTGAAAGAAACATTTACTCCCTTTCCATGTTCTGAAAGCAAAGCAATTCATTAAAAAAGGGGGAGGGCTAAAATTTCAGAGGTGGAAGAAAACCTATTAACTGTCTAGAGGATGGGAACTATGACTTCTAAAGTAAAGACAAAAGCAACACACACATGTGTAGACATAGCATGAAACTCTCCCAAATGTTCCTTTATTTTAGTTCATTGGAAGCCAGTCATTTTAAAGGAAAGAAGGGAAGAATCACAGGGAGATAAACCTGCTTTAGTTCAGGTATCCAACTGAACTAAAAGTCTTATTGAAGTCGAAATGTATGAAGCAGAGAGATCAGGCTAAAGTGATAAGCTTTCAGGCTGTCTGATAATCCATTTTGTCCACAAGGCTACAGGTCCTTCTATGTTTTTCATGCCAAATGGTACTCAAGTGCAAAGCCACCAACAGATTTCAAAGTCAGCTATCTACTAGCCCACATACAGGACTCTTTACAATGCCTACAACTTTAGGTTGAAGCCCCCAAATGAGTCCAAAATCCTCAGGAATAAGATGGAATGTTGTGTTACCCATCTAGCTAAGATAATATTTAAGTCTATTTAACTATGGAAACTTTTATAAAAGCTATGAGACAGAACTTTTTCTTAAGACTACATTGTAACTCTTCTAAAATAGTATCCCAAATGTAACTTAAATTTTTCTCAAGGTCCAGAAGTTATTAATTGGAAGTTCTCTTCTAAAGTGTATCTGGCAAGCTATGACTGGCAGGAAGGAACCTTCCCTCCACATGTACATGATAAATTCCCAGTTTCTTTTAGTTAAGGATATAAATGACCAAGAAAGTTAATGTCTACACAGAACAGAAATACACCCAACATAGTCTCAACTTGGGTTTTCCTGGACCCATTATTCTCCAATGAGCACAGCTCCTAAAGACACCTTATAAAATCTGTCGGAGTTGAGAATAGAGCTGAATTCGTGGTATGGTCCTGCTCTTTTATACCCAGATATAATACCATCAGGATTTTCTAACACTATTTGAACCATCTATGCCCTTCCACTCAGTAGATCATTTACACATGTTGGGCTCTCAGGCTGTTGAACCAAACTTGGCACCAGCAGTGACACATCCTTCTCTGTGAGAGGAAAGTATAGGAAGTGCCAGGTGACTCTGTTTCCAGCTTCCTAGTGTCCTGGAAGGCCTCGCTGCCATGCCCACCTGACTCTGAGACAATGTCATTTTACCTGTAGTCCAGGGACAGAATCACAAATCCATTCTCTTTCATCTATTCTGAACTTCATGCTTGCAACTTCTAATCTTCTCTGGGCTGGGAATTAGAGGTTTATTTAAAAGATTTACAGATACCAAGCTAAGAGTTTCAATGAGAGTCTGAAGACTTCTCCCAGGCATTAAAATACATGCTCTTTGTAAAATCTATTTTGACCCTTTGCTTATAGGTTCTCAGAGAAGACTGCTGACAGCTGAGTTCAAGATGAATAAGATGAGATCATGTTATTACTGCTTGAGGTTACTTTGGGGGAAGAATGACATTTACAGAGGACTTTACACATTTCATTTGACCTGAATGCTCTTCCTCTGATCTGGTTTCACTCCTTACTTTGTTCAGGTCTCTGTTCACAGACAGCCTTATCTGTGAAGCTTCCTCTGGACATCCTGTATAAGATAACACTCCACTCTTGTCTTTCTTTATACCTTGTCCTCTGCTTTCTTTTAAATCATAGAATTAGCCAGCACTTGGCATGCTATGTATTTATTTATTTGTCTTTCCATGGGAATAGTAGTTCCATGAAGTAGCTGGCTTACCTGTTGTTTACAGGTACCTTATAAACATTTATTGAATGAATGAGCCTAGCATAGTTAAATATCATGTCATTTGAATCCTCTCCACCCTTCAAGTCACCTATTTAAAGTCTTGGTAGGCATAGGGCAACTGAGGTTGCTTACTCGATACTTGGAGAACATAATGTCATGGTTAAGAGCACGTACCCTTGAATCAGACTGCCTAGATGAGACCACAGCTCCGTAACTGCCATCCCTGTGACACTGGGCAAGTCACTGAACTATTTTGGACCTGAGGCTCCTTATCTATAAATGGAAATAATAATACTAGGACTGCCCTTATGGAGTTGCTCTAAGGAACTTAAACATATTAAAAACTTAAACAGCTCATGGCTCATAGTAGGTACTTAACAAGAGATAAGTATATAAAGTCTTAGCTGAGGAACACCTCATAAAAGTGACTAACTTTCTCATTCTGATATCATACTTATGTAACAACATCTGATTCTATCTGGCTTTCTGGTTCATCTGTCTGTGAAGGAAATACAGATGTGGTTACTCTGGCCTGTGTGACACAATTAAATATTTCTCATCATAAAATAATCAATCTGTGAGTCTTGTTTAATGTGCTAACACAATCAGGGTTCTGAACCAACAGGACTGAGGCCCAAACCCAGAGCGACACAAAGACAGTGACCTGTGCCACTGCTTGGTGACCTCCCAGCCACCTTCTCTCAATAATACCACAGCTTTTTAATCAACTGTCTATAACACAAGCTGCATAACTAGGGAGAAGGAAGTTCCATTGCCTAAGAAACCTTTTCTTTAATTAGCAGAAGATGGTGAGAGATTACAGGTAGAAGAATATTCAGGCGACAGTGAGTGTTCAGCCAAACATGTGCCCCTACACCCATCCAATCCATACACCACCTCAGGACATGTGGCCACTGTTTGTAGTAATCTGGAGAAGCCAGAGATAGAATGTTTCACCTAACTAAGGGCTTTCAACCCTCACCAGAAGGGTAGAGCCAAGTGCCAAAGCCATAGTTGCCCACAGTCATCCAGCCCCTTCTCCATACCAAGCCCCTCGCGTTACCTTGCCCTGATGATCATGTTTCATTTCCCAGCCCCGCGGCAGCTCCAGCTGTTTGTTTGCAAACATGTTGAGGAATCCCACGAGGTCCCGGTTATGCTGGTAGCGTTCAAAGTGGTGGGTGTCCCGCCGGACTTTGGTGATCATGTGCTTCAAACACGTGTTGTTTGTAAACATGCGGTAGGCACTCTGGAGAAAAGGACGGAGAACCAATGTTAACCTGCTGCTGGTGTGCAAAAGCAACATATATACTACACATGGGCATACGCAGTCTTCTGGTAGGTATACAGGCTTCAGCATAACTCTAGGCCCACTCATAGAAATGGCAGACAGAGGAACATACTTGGATCAGAACAAAATAGAAAGACTGCGGAAAGCAAGACAGCCTTCACTGATGAAGTCTAGCTTTCTACCCAAGAATGCTGTGGCATCTCATTCTACAGGGGATGTTAGTTCCTAACACTGGTTTAGGCAAAAACCACATCATGCCAGAGACAAATGTCCCACCTGACGGTGAGACCCAGCAGCCAGCATTTCCCCCAGCGCTGGAATAGACCATTGCCTCTGATGAGAGCCATATGGAACAGCTGGCATCCACTTAGGAGCCAAGTGGTATGCACAATTGCTTGGCCATAAATTTAAATCTTAAAAGCACATGCAATGGGCTGAGTTGCTTTCACTGAGATAGAGTCATATTCAACTGAGACTATATTAGATTGAAGTTTTTCATCTCACACCTTCTGAGAAGCATAACTAAGTGACCAGAATGTCGGGCAGAACTGCCCGGACTGTACTCCACTATACTACCACACAAAAAAGTGGTTGCTTTGTCAAAACACTGTAGTCTTCACCTCTGTAATGCTTAAAGATGATTCCAAAAATTGACCATAAGCCACAGACTACCCACAAATGAGTCAGTCAGCAAATATTTACTGCACAATGCCAAGTGCCAAGCAGTAGAGAAGGAGGAATAACCGCATGGAGCTATCTCCTTGTATCATCAGAAAGAATATGATATTCATGAAACTGACCAGACCACGAATGATCTAATATGGAATTCTACTCTTCTCAGACAGACTCAGAGGGCTTTGGGTTCCTCTCACCTGTAGTATCCCAGGGGACACTAGACTTCAGGCTTTATTTCACTGGGTCTATTATTTATTTCAGTCTAAGATAAAACAAGACAAATCTAAGAGAAACTAGAATCTCTGGAAATCATTTC